>NC_091087.1:42417500-43617500 GCF_032405125.1 Capricornis sumatraensis
AATCCTAATATATTATTTTAAAGAAAACAGATAATCAGCACTTAAATAAAATAACAACTCACCACCTCTATATCCTCTACCTGAACGTTCCTTTTTAACATTAAACTCAAACTGAATCGTCTAATTTTATGTAGTCATTTCGAAAAAAAAAAAAAAAGGTGCTGAAGAACAAACTGCATTGATATCCTCACTATAGTCTGATGTTGAGGCTAAGGCAGCTACAAAGCAGAATTTACCATTCGTATGCACCTAAAATACTTAAAAATGTCATCATGCTTAGCCCTCTGCGTCTCGTAGTTGAGGGAAAGTCAGCATTTTGTGGTGTGCCTTAGCCCTCTGCTCTGCTGGAGTCTAATGGTCAGATGTTTTGAATTCAATAAGAGTGCTGATGTGAAATAAACAATTTGGAACAAGGAAAAAAAGTGATGTCTACACAGAATCTCATCAGGGCTGCTCTCTGACTGTGTCAGAGGTGATAGACATAAAGGAAAAAAAAAAGAAAAAGAAAAAGAAAAAGAAACTCTCTGAGATGTGATTCAGGAAGTAAAAGCAAGATTGAGCGTGACTTCTGGGTGCAGATGTGGTGAAGAGACAGGAGAAGAGGACGTGATGAGAAATGATTACTGGGAACTGTTTTTCTTAATGCTTTTCCCAAACCCTAATGTATGATAATTCCAGGTGAATTTCACTGTTGTTCAGTCGCTCAGTCATGTCTGAGTCTTTGCGATCCCATGAATAGCAGCATGCCAGGCTTCCCTGTCCTTTACTATCTCCCAGAATTTGCTCAAACTTATGTCCATTGAGTCATGATGCCATCTAACCCTCTCATCCTCTGTCACCAACTTCTCTTCCTGCCCTCAATCTTTCCCAGCATCAGGGTCTTTTCCAATGAGTCAGCTCTTCCCATCAGGTGGCAAAGTATTGGAGTTTCAGCTTCAGTCCTTCCAATGAATATTGAGGGTTGACTTGCTTTAGGATTGACTGGTTTGATCTCTGCGCAGTCCAAAGGACTCTCAAGAGTCTTCTCCAACACCACAGTTCAAAAGCATCAATTCTTTGGCACTCAGCCTTCTTTACTGTCCAACTCTCACATCCATACATGACTACTGGAAAAACCACAGCTTTGACTACATGGACCTTTGTTGGCAAAGTGATATCTCTGCTTTTGAATATCCTATCTAGGTTGGTCATAACTTTTCTTTCAAGGAGCAAGCGTCTTTTAATTTCATGGCTGCAGTCACCATCTACAGTGATTTTGGAGCCCAAGAAAATAGTCTGTCACTGTTTCCACCATTTCCCCATATACTTGCCATGAAGCAGTGGGACCACATGCCATGATCTTAGTTTTTTGAATGTTGAGTTTTAAACCAGCTTTTTCACTCTCCTCTTTCACTTTCATCAAGAGGCTCTTTAGTTCATTTTCGCTTTCTGCCTAATGGTATCATCTGCATATTTGAGGTTGTTGATATTTCTCCTGGCAATCTTGATTCCAGCTTGTGCTTCATCCAGTCTGGCATGATGTACTCTGCACGTAAGTTAAATAAACAGGGTGATAATATACGGCCACAGTATCTATGGAGAAATAAATTTCTCCATAATTTATTTATTTAGGACAGTAGCTGCATCAGCAATTTTATCCAGTGAGATGGCTGAATATTTACAAAACTTAGAAGAAAAAATATCCAGATTGTTATCCCATATACTTTCAGATCAGGGACCCATCATCACTGCTACAGTTAGTGGGGAATGAAGCCCGGTGCTCTCCACACAGGACTGATTATTTGCTTCTCAAACTATTTCTCAAAATGTGTCATGATTTAGGGACACAGTCATTTAGCCTCCACAGGCTTCCAAATGGCACCAATTCATGAAATGGCCAAGTGTGTTTTTCAGGCCCTATTCCTCTCCTTCCATCTTAGGTTCTGGGAGCTCACTGGCCAGATTCCTAAAAGGACCCAAATGGGCCTGAAGGGGTAGTCTTAAATCTGACTGTTTTTAGGAAGAACATTTTAACCCAAGTAAACAACATCTACAATAACAAAAATGGTGGCATTTCAGCCACAACCATCAAGCCAGTAAAGACAAATACAGGATGCCCTATTAGAGTTCCTACTCCACTAACCCTGAGAGGGAGGGAAGGGGAGAGACAATGAACAGGGCTTCGAGGCTTGATTCTTAAAGGCAAATGACTATGGTCTACAGGAGGGATAATCACCAAGAAAGGAGCTTTCCACGCAAATGTTTCCTTATTTGGTATCACTAGTTCTTAGGGCTATACCTACATCCTGTTCTGATCTCCAGACTGGAGGAGGAGCAGACTCAGAGTCTAGGAAATTCTTCCAAAGGGATACCAAAAGTAGCTGTATGGGAAACTCCTTTTTTGTAAATAAGCTTGGATGAGTCCTTCAGTAAAAAGAGAATGAAAACATCTTTCATCATGCATTCTTCAGGAAAGATGCTTTTAAAATGAAAATACAGCATCAAACCAAAGTAACTGACAACTACACATTTGCAGAGCAAGCAAACCCCTAAACTAACTCAGCAGGAAGTAGCTATACTAGCTAGCTTTAATATTTGCAAATTACCCACAAGGAGACAGAATTACTTTTGCAATGTACAACTTCAATGTCTCATGTCAACATGAGCTCCATTTTTAAAAAATCTTCCTGGAGATTCCCTGGCAGTCCCGTGGTTAGGACCTGATGCCTTCATTCCCGGGTCCTGGGTTCAATCCTTGGTGGAGGAACTAAGATTCTGTGAGCCTTGTGGCACAGCCAAAAAAGCAACAAACAAACCAAACAACTTTGTGATCAAGATTTAAAAACAAACAAAATCTAGTCTCTCCCAATTATAACCTTCTTACCCTGTTGACAATGTTACTTTAACTATAGAAATATGTAGATTTTATTGTGAAAGGGTAGTCTACATCTCAAGTCAATGACAGGCTCAGGCACACCATAGGTAGTCTTGGGGAGTTAAATCTTTAGCTTGAAATCAGGAAACATAATCTCTAGAAGGTGTGAGTTCCCTGTCTCAAGGTGGGTGCTGCCCTCTCCAGACAAGCAGCAACAATGCCCATTCTATTATAAACCGATGCCGGTGCCAGTCCATATAACAGGCATAAATGAACAAGCAAATGAACAAAGGGCTCTCCCGACTAAAGGAAGCAGAGGAAGAACATCGGAAACTATGAAGAAGCCAAAAGCTTACATCGGGCTGAGCTGCCCTGTTTCAAGATCAAGCCATGGTCGAAAGGAATGTGAACTGCTTTTTTACTAGAAAGAGGGGCATCCTGGGGACTAAGGAGAGCAGAGGAGACGGTAACAGCCACAAACTTACAGAAATATTAGGGGATTGGAAGGAAAAAAATTTGTGGGTTCAAGCCATTGAAAACAATCTTTTCTTCCCTGCATCCTCATTCTAGCAGCATCTCTCTTGCAATTCTGTTTGTCTCAGCCTTCTTGAAAACACGACTTCAGGCCTGAGATTCAGCAACCCAAGGTTTCCATTGTGCTTGAATTTTTAGGTTCCTCAGACTTGTCCCCATATACCTGTGGGGGGGAAAATCAATTTGCATGCATTTTGGGTAAAAGGTAAACATACAATGAATTATAAAACTTGGTTAATGCTATTGTTGCAAGTTTGTATTTTATATGGAAAGGGTATAACATGTCTGATTTAGACAGTGTGACCTTGAAACAAACAAACACACGCACCCAAGCCAGGGAATCAATGCCTTGACCTGTGAGAATGCTGATGGCTTTCTGAAAGAGATTAAATCCAATACGAAATACTGTGGTATCCAACGAAGAAAACAGAAAGGGTTAACTGCAGCCATAAAGCCTCATTCTGTTCTTACTTCCTAAATTCTGGAAACAGATACAAACATCATTTTTGATCTATTCTTAGGAGATTTACAAACAGAGGATCTAAAGACAAAGGCATCAAAGCAGAGGCTACCTGACTCAAGAATGAATTAAATTACTCTATAAGCACCTCAAAGACTGGGAATGAAACTCAAAAAAGAGATGCTTTTAACACGACACTTCCCTTTCACATTATCTGTCATATGGAAAAGGTACTGGCCCAGGTGCAACTCTTTTTAGGGAAATGTCACATTTGGTAGAAATTCAATACATATCTTACCAGTGAGAGGTGTTACAAAGCATTCTTAATTCTCCAATGCCCCTTACAGTGAGAAGAGAGAGAATCATTCAGTCTTTCAGCAGCTGTAAAGCAGAAGCCCTTATGTACCACCACCCCACCACAATCCCCCTCTTCCCGCACCCATGTGAGGGGAGGGCCCAGCGCTCTGCTGCCTGACACAACTCCACTGTCGAGCACATTATGTTTAGTCTAAAGGAACCATGGAAGGATGTTAGGCAGATACGGGTCACCTTCTATGTGAGAAGAGTACCACCCACCCTCAAGGAGACTTGAGAGAGTGACAGAGAATATGCTAATGGACCAGGAACATATAAT
Organism: Capricornis sumatraensis; assembly: GCF_032405125.1. NCBI lineage: Eukaryota > Metazoa > Chordata > Mammalia > Artiodactyla > Bovidae > Capricornis > Capricornis sumatraensis. Next base: position 42,421,983 of record NC_091087.1, read on the forward strand.
AACAACATATAATATCACTAGGTTTCTGGAGAAATCAGAGCCGCCGTGACTCAGCAAACGTATGTTGTCAAATATAATGACAACTATCAGTCAAGTAACGACAGATTGATCTACTCTCTCTGCTTTCCACCCTTTTCACTACCACCATTTACTCAATACTTTTAATAGTACATTTGATGTGAGGACTTATATCACTGAAGTTCTAGAGAAAGTGAATGATGTTACTAAGACCTTGTCACTTTCACTCTTTACTGTGCAGGGAATAAGATGTAGCAACATGTTCTTCGAAAACTGAAAGTTGCTCAGTTGTGTCCTACTCTTTGCGACCCCATGGACATGGAATACAGTTCATGGATTGCTCTAGGCCAGAATATTGGGGTGGGTAGCCTTTCCTTTCTCCAGGGAATCTTCCCAACCCAGGGATCGAACCCAGGTCTCCTGCACTGCAGGCGGATTCTTCACCAGCTGAGCCACAAGAGAAGCCCAAGAATACTGGAGTGGGTAGCCTATCCCTTCTCTAGCGGATCTTCCTGACCCAGGAATCGAACTAAGGTCTCCTGCCCTGCAGGTGGATTCTTTACCAACTGAGCTAGTTTTAGGTAAAGTGAATGTCAACTGCATTAGTGAAAATTATCTGCGATTCAAATTAGCTGATTTTGGTAAACTCTAAGTGACAGCTACTAAAGCTAAACACCCATATACTATAAGACCCTGCAATTCTAACCTCATGTCTACAAGACAGAAATGAAGCCTACATCTACCCTTCTGCCTGAAGCAACCCAAAATCGACAAAGTGAATGAAACAGGGAATGAGAGTGGTCCCTGAGAGACCGGAAATGAGTGAGACCAGCTTCCCTGATGGCTCACATGGTAAAGAATCTGCCTGCAATGTGGGAGACGTGGGTCAATCCCTGGGTTGGGAAGATCCCCTGGAGAAGGGAGCAGCTATGCACCCCAGTATTCTGGCCTGGAGAATTCCATGGACAGAGAAGCCTGGCAGGTTACAGTTCATGGGGTCACAAAGAGCCAGACAGGACTGAGCAACTTTCACTTTCAGCCCCATGGCTGCCCTTCTTTCCTGGTTTGAGAGTGTTTCCAGGCTGTAGTGCGAAGAGGAAGAACCCAGGCAGGGACTCCCGGACTCTGCACTGAGAAGGCAAGGAGAGCTGAGCGCCCAGGGAGGCCAAGGTCCTTAAAATTCTCAGGACAGAGCAACGAAGAGAGAGAACTTGACAAGCACAGAACTCCGAGACCTGCGGGGATTCAGCCCTAAGCATTTAGCTGAGTACTTCTCACCACAGGTGTGTGAGGAAATTACCTGAGGCCAAAGAAAGAACCACTCAAAATGAATAGAGGGAATATACTCCATGATTCAGTAGGGCTGGACACAGTGTCTGTTCCCACCAGCCAGACAGGAAAACCTCAAGATTCAGGAGGCCCCAAGAATACACAGAAGGGCCTTGCCCCATGAGTTAGGAATAATTAGGCTTAGGCTGAACAGCGTTCTAGTTTCGCTTACAAATGACAATGGTGCATGAAGTTTATAACGTGGGAAAGTAAAGCGTGTGGCAACAGCAGCATAAACGTCAGGATGGGAGTAAGGGAAGTGAACTATTGGGAGGTTCTTACACACGAATTACTGTATTAGCACTTGAAGGTGAAGCATGTTAAGTTAAAAGATATATTCCACAAACGCAAAGGCAATCACTAACATAAATCAGAGAGTCATGGTTACGATGTTAGTTTTATGTGTCAGTGTGGCTACTGGATAGGCCATGGCACCCAAGCATTAATATTTGGTCAAACATTCTTTTTGATATTTCTGGTAGGGTGTCTTTGGATTCATATTTAAATTGGTGGACTCCGATGGCCCTCCATGATGTGGTTGGCCTCATCCAATTAGCTGAAGGCCAGAAGAGAACAGCAGATTGACTTGCCCAGAGCAAGAAGGAATTATGATTTTCAGAGCTGAACTGCAACATTAGTTCTTTCCTGGGTCTCCAGCCTGCCAGCCCACCCTGCCCATTTTGGACTTGACAGCCTCCATAATTGCATGAGTGAATTCCCTGTATAAATATAAACACATATACTATAAATATTTATATAATATTAATATATACACACAATCCTATCAGTTCTGTTTCTTTGGAGAATCCTCACCAACACAATAGCTAATAAACCAACAAAGAAATCAGTTTCACTCACGGCAACAGCTGCAAGAATAGAATACGAACATATTTAGCCAAAAGAGTACAAGGCTTGTATAGTCAAAACCACAATACGTTATTGAAGGAAACTGAAGAAGACTTAGATAAAGATAAAAACATCTTGTGTTCAAGGATTAGAAAACTTAATATTGTTAAGTGTGGCAATAATCCCCAAATTGATCTACAGATTCAAGTGGACAGACACACTGTGGTCATGGGTTAAAAGACTCAATATTATTAAGATGTTGACAGGTAAGAATATACAAGGGAGAAAAGACAGTCTCTTCAGTAAGTGGTGCTAGGCAAACTGGACAGTTACACGTGAAGAATGGGATTAGAACATTTTCTCGTACTACATGCAAAAACAAATTCCAAATGGATTAAAGACCTAAACATATTGATATATCTCTCACCCCTTGCTAAATTACAGCAACCACTTGGCATCACTTTTCCAGTTCTTCCTGGACCACCATAATGAGAATTCACCTCACACCTGTCAGAATGGCTATCAGCAAGAAGTCTACAAATAACAAATTGCTGGGGAGGATGTGGAGAAGAGGGAACTCTTACACACTGTTGGTGGGAATGTGAGCTGGTATAGCCACTATGGGAAAGAGTATGGAGGTTCCTCGGAAAACTAAAAATAGAGCTACCATATGATCCAGCAACTCAGCTTCTGGGTATATATCTGAAAAAGAAAAAAGAAAATGCTAATTTGAAAAGATACATGCACCCACAGCAGTACTGGGGCTTCCCAGGTGGCGCTAGTGGTAAAGAACCTGCCTGCCGATGCCAGTGCAGGAGACATAGGAGACACAGGTTCAATCCCTGGGTTGGGAAGATCCCCTGGAGAAGGAAATGGGAACCCATTCCAGTATTCTTGCCTGGAAAATCCCATGGATAGAGGAGCCTGGCAGGCTACCGTCCATGGGGTCACAGAGTCAGACATGACTGAAATGATTTAGCATGGACAGCAGTATTATTTACAATTGCCAAGATATGGAAGCAATTCATGTTAGTAGCAGATTAGTGACTGCCTACACATATTTGGGGGTTGGTATGGGAATGCCTGGGGCCAAGGAGGGATTACAATGGGTACAATGAAACTTTTGGGGGTAATGGATAGGTTCATTACTTTGATTATGATGATTCTGCAGGTACATACATGAAAAAGTTACTAAACTGTACCATTCACATATGTGAAGTTACTTGCATATCAATTATACCTCAATAAAGTTATACAGTCACAAAACTAATCTATGGCAACTGTGGTCAAAATAGATGGAGGTGATTACCTTTCTGGGGTGCTGGAAATGTTCTATATTTTGATATAGTTGATGTTTACATGGTTTTATATGAAAGTGTTAGTCGCTCAGTTGTGTCCGATTCTTTGTGACCCCATGGACTGTAGCCTGCCAGGCTCCTCTGTCCATGGATTTTCCAGGCCAGAATACTGGAGTGGGTTGCCATTTCCTTCTACAGGGGAATCTTCCCAACTCAGGGATTAAATCCATGTCTTTTGTGTCTTCTGCATTGCAGGCAGATTCTTTACCTGCTGAGCCATCAGGGAAGTCTGGTTTTATACACATGTAAAAAATTCATTGAAATATACACTTAAGATTCATATACCTTACAAAATGTAAGTTATACCTTAATAAACAGTAATCCAGGGACTTCCCTGGTGGTCCAGTGGTTAAGACTCTGTGCACCCAATGCAGGGGGTGCAGGTTTGCACCCTGTAAGGGTGCAAATGCAAGACCCTACCTCCTAATACCATCACATTGGGGGGTAATATTTCAACACATGAACTGGGTCACTCACTGCAATTCTGCTACTTCTTTTTATAAAAATCTACTTGCAAAGCTCTCCAAGTGGGCTCATGGTCTCCTCTTCTGCTCATCTCTTTTGGAAACTTTCTCCAATTACCCCTACTTTTAGTTGAAGCTTCCATCACTCCCTCTTTTCAGACTTCTCCTACTCTGCCTGTGAGCATGCTTAATGTTTTCTTTTCCTATGAGAATCTCCTATTTGTAAGGCCAGTCCTAAAGCTCCATCCATTTTTTTTTTTTTTTTGAGAAATGCGGTAGTGAGAGATAAGGGATATGTGTGCTCAGTCCTCTCCTGCTTCCTACACATTCACGGCTGAGACCATCGCTTCCCTACCTGCTCATCACTCTCTAGAATTTGCCCCTGGAAAAATTTAAAAAGTCTCCAAACAATGTTAACCAATGGCTTTTCTTCTGTCATCATCTTCCTTGTTTCACTGCAGCACTCCCTATAATCTAGACACACCCAAAACAATCCTTCCAGCATTCTTTGGGCAAAACAAGCCTTTTGGGTATAACAACTAATGACAAAGCTCAAAGATGCTCAAGCGCTAGACACATTCAAGGATGAGAAAGGCTGCAAAATACTAAGAAGAGGAAAGAATGAGTGAAGTCACAGACACAAGCAAGTGCCAGATCATGAAGGCCTTGGTGGACAAGGCTTTGTAAGTATGAAGCAGGAATATAATCTGATTCACATTTTAAAAAATACTGGCTAACTGTTGCAGGTCCTGGTCAAGGTATGAGGGTGCATGGAAGCAGGAAAATCCCTTAGGAGCTTCCAGTGCAGTAGTCTAGGAGGCAGGTGACAGTGACTTAGACCAGATGGCAATACGACAGATATACAGAAAAGGGGACAGTCTGTCTACTCTGCACAGCTGTTGACCCCCCAGAGGAAATCCTCAAGGTCACTCAGCAAGTTCCAGACTCTGTCCTACTCTTATGCCTTGTGTACTGTCTATTAAACACCACACTTTGTACTTGTCAGAATAAAGATCACTCTGATTTGTACTTTTATATATCTGTATGTGTTATCTACCTACCACGTTAACAACATCCTGCGAATAAAAGATGATGTTTTTGCATACTCCAGGAGGGCAACCAACAGAGTTCTAATTCAATCATTCATGCATCACATGAAATATCTCCATTCTGATCAGTGATAATCAAGTATTTGCTGTAGGTCCTGATGGCTGTGGTTAGCAATATCTCACTTACTCTAATCTCTTTTTTAACTGTGTCTCTGTTTTTCTTTTTCTGTCTGGAGTCATTTAAGGAAGGGAAAAAAAATAACAACCAGGCACACCTGATTACAAATTCTGACATGTGGTAAAGAGCTGCTTCTATTGCACAGAGAGCCAGCACCTCTGTGACTTCTGCTGCAAATTCCAAGGTGGAACACATTGTTAAGCACTTCATTAGTATTTACGGAACAGCCCAGGAATCATTTCCGAAATAAATGATGCCACTTGTGTTAAATGAGTCCTTCCTAAGGAAAATCCCAGGGGATCTTTCAATAGCACAGCCTTGATGAAGATTCAGAACAAAAAGGGTAAAATGCCTGATCCTCTGGTGCCGCGTGAGTAGGGATATATACACTCTCCTCCATACAACTTCCCACTGACCATCTCCCCAGAAACCAGAACATAACTGGCAGACAAACAGCCTTAGGGAGATGAGGCACAATGGTGGCTGCACCAGCTCTTCTCAAAACTCAGCTGCTCACAAAGGCTGCAGGTCTCCACTTGCTTGTTCCATGGTTCCACTCCTCTCCCTCGGACCTGCAGCCTAGGCCAAGGGTGATCCTGACTAAGCCAGACCGCCCTGGGCCGTCCTGGGTGGGCTCCTCCGTGACAGAAAAAGACGCCGCTACTCTCAGTAAATGCTGAACGTGGTCACTGAACCTGTGCCCAGGGGCTTAGGGATACAGCTGAGTTTTCCCCTTATCCTTCAGTGCACTCGCTGTGGAGAGCAGTTCTCTACTTCTACTGGATGGTACTGCACATCTTCACTGGGAAAGTAAAGGCATCATAAAGAATGGGGGGACACATGTATACCTGTGGCTGATTCGTGTGGGTGTATGGCCTGGGCTCGATCCCTGGGTTGGGAAGATCACCTGGAGGAGGGCTCGACAGCCCACTCCAGTATTCTTGCCTGGAGAAGCTCCATGGACAGAGGGGCCTCGCAGGCTACAGTTCATGGGGTCACAAAGAGTCGGACGCGACTGAGCAACTAAGCACACACAGCACACGGCAAAAACCATCGCAATAGTGTCAAGGAATTATCCTCCGATTAAAACAAATAATCTAAAAATGAATAGTAAGAGCAAACATAGCTAATGTCAGGTGACGAAAAAACTGGTTGAAGGATCATGCAGGCCAGTCAGTAGACTTGACGAACTTAGAATTCTCAAACTCTTTACGTGAAATTAATTTGGCACCAAAACATCACTCTACTTGGACTGAAATTTGGAGCAGAGATCACTGATAGTGCATTGCAAGTTAACTTAAATTTGTTGCAAAACTAAATTTAGTCCCTTTAACCAGGGGCCAAATGTGTGAATTCCTTACATCATCAAAAAAACAAAAAATTATAACTTCTACTGACCCCTTCAAAAGCAATATTTTGCATTCTTTTAGTGTACAAGCTAAAGCTCTGTTCAGTTTAGGACATTAGTTTGATAGAACTAAAGCTCACTTAGACTCTCTGTGTAGGTGTGATGGGTAGTTTGCCATGGTTTCCACAACGGCCACGGAAAGGATGGGGATGTACTGCAGGTCTTGCTCTGTCAAACTGTACATTAGGAGTGTGCCAGATGATGATGTGAGTGGCCCAAAGGTCACCTGAACTCTTACAGTGCAGTGAGCAGCTGGATATTTACTACCTGCAGAAGCAAATGATAAAAGATCTCACCTCCAGCGCATGGACCACTGCACCGCACTGCTGCTCTCCAATCAAGGTTCACTACTGGATGGTACCCAGAGGGACTGGGATAAGACCAGGTCCCAGTTTTTAAATGTCAAGATCACTCACTCAGAAACTCTGTCATCTTCCCAAACCTAAGATGCAGTCCACTCAAATGTCATTGTCTAGGACCACAGGCTCAAAAATACTGACCTTGCCCATCAGAGGGAGTAACTCTTTGAGCACCTGCTTCTGTGGGACACAGGAGGTGATGCAAGTACTACATCTGCATGAGGGGGCTTTACCTATGGTCTGGTGCCTCTTCCTGTTCCCCTAATGGCTACAGGGATCAACTGCCTGATTATCTCCCCAAACATCCTAATGGAGGACGACTTCCTAGGCTAGGTACAAATTTGGACTGATTTTTCCCCCATCTGGCTCCACAGGCCAAGATCCCCTTGGTCAGCAGAGCCATTCCCTAATCAGCCCTTACTGAGCCTTCAGCGAATATTACCACCCACGAGTTCTGACATTTCTGTGAAGATGGAAAACTCTCCAGAAGCTAGCAATATCAAACAAATAGAGAAACAAAACTATGCCAAGTTTCCCACAAAGATTTGTCTTCAAACTCAACTTTTGGTCTATTAGCACATTCACAGGCTCCTGGTCCCTCTCCCTCCTGGTCTTGCTATAATTTCATATCTGTGGTCATTGATAACAGACAACCATTTTGGAGTTCTGTCACTTGTAACCCTATATAGATAGATAGATAGATGAGGTCACAAGTCAGCACAGAGTCATAAACCCTAGCAAAACTGTGCCAATTCCATGAAGACTTTGAGGAAGTGACTAACACACATCATCAAGGGTACTTTAACATCTGATATTGTTACAGGAATAGAATTAATGTTTCTCTTCTATCTGCTTCCTCTGCTAAGGAGGTCCATGATGTCCCTGAGGGTTCTATGAGGAGAAGCCAGTGTCCAGCCCAGATGTACTGCACAGGTTGCCCTCTTGACTCCCAGCCACCATCTCTAGATCCTCACAGTTAGCAGGAAGTCTTGCTTCTTGGCCTTTTGGCTAAGAGCAAGTGTAGTATGGGGGCTTCCTAGGTGGCATGGTGGTAAAGAATCTGGTTGCCAGTGCAGGAGATGCAAGAGATACAGGGTCAACCTCTGACTCTGGAAGAGCCCCTGGAGGAGGAAATGGCAATCCACTCCCAGTATTTTTGACAGAAAAATTCCATGGACAGAGGAGCCTGGAGGGCTACAGTCCATGGGGTTGCAAAGAAATGGAAATGAGCACAGCAAGAAGTCTATGCAAATGGCACTACGTGGGAGTTGCCCCCATTGTGGTCATGTATCACACTGCTGTCATCATTCTGAAGCCCTAATACCTCAAGTGTGGATTGTGGAACTTATTTTCAGAAAAATAAATGTTCTATTCTTTAAGGAATACAGTGCAATAGACCCAAAGCATCCCTGGGTACTGACTGCCTGGCTGGTCCCCATCTCTCTGCTCTCATGTTCTACTCCGCACGTTCAAGACTGACTCCACCAGGAACTCGGCCCCACAAAGTGCCAGGTTCCTCCCAGGGCCTTGCACACATCCTAGCCCACCTGCCTGTATGATTCCACTCACTCTGACTTCTCAGCCTGGGAGACTTTTAGGCCTCCTCCTGCACCTCTAAATTGCTCCCATCTTTCACAGGCCAACACCAGATGCTCCTTCAGCCACATGACTTTTCCTTGGCACAAGATGTTTCTTCCCAAAATGTCCATGGCATTTCTCTGTAATACTCACTTTAGGGTTCTGATGTATTAAATCTAACCTAGGAACACAAAGGAAGTACATAGTTTGCAAGCAAATGATTAGTCCTAAACTGCCAGTTATCTTTTTTTTTTAATTAATAGATTCAACTGTTTTTTGTACACATCTTACCATTCTATTCATTTGCTCAGGAAGCATTTTCCCCCCAGAGGTAGTGGAAGGAGAAGCTCCAGTCACACTTGTGATGAATCAGCAAACATTCTAGATTCAGGAGGCTCCCTCAAATAAAAATGTATTCCTTGATAATACTGCAGTGGGATTTTGTTGTTGATAATTAGTTTTTGGCACTCCAGGCAAAAACAGGAGACATTTCTTGCATCTCAAGGATTTTCAGGTTGCATTTAGATGAAAAAAAAAAACAAAAAACCAAAAACCCCAAGCAAGAAATGGTAGGTAGATTTCAGTGACTATGGATGGTTTAACAGGCCAGAAGAGCCAAGCCAGTGTTCAAGAGAGGCACCTTCTAAAGGAGACCATAAATAAAAGAAGCAATGGAATCCCTCTGTGAGGAGTAGGAGGACACGCTCAGGAGAGTCACTCTTTCAAGGGCAAGAATGGATGTCCCAAGGCCACATTTCCAGAGAGAAGAGAGTCAAGGTGGAAATGCCCACAGTCTGACTGATTTGGGATTCTGGTGAAAAGGACAGATGAGAACAGTGACTTCCGTGTCTGGATGGGAGCCATCATGGCGTCGCCATAGAAGGAAGCACAGGAAAGGTCACTGCCTTCTGTGTGCCGCCTCTGTTTACTTCCTTTGTGCTGGACCGTGATCATTAACTTTCTTCCTTCTCCTGAGGGCTCCCTGGGAAGAAGGCTCATTCTGCAGATGAAAGTCCATTTCATTCCTTGCTGGCTACCAGGAACAATGAGGGTGTGAGGGGAGAACTCAGAGGGACAGTGTCCGAACACAGCAGACACAGCCACATCTGCCTGGACTCCTGTGTGCACTGTTTCTAAGACGATGTGTCTAGAGATCTGTAGCCCAACGCATCCCCCGTGGACAGCTGAGGTGCCTATTCTTGCTGATAGGCAAGTGCTGAAGATCTCTGTCAATTCTGCGGCCCTATAAATGAGATAGGGAAGCATTCGTAGGATCCCAAATTAAAAGGAACATATACTGAGCACTGAGAATGGGCGTAACGGCAATTTTTGAGTGAGAGAGATGAGGGGAGGGACCTGTTTTGTCCTTGGTAAAAATGCTGACTCCTCTCTTCCTTTTGAGGAAGGAAGATTCACTGGCTAGTGGTCTGAACTGCGAGGGGCAGGCTCCAGGTTGTATATCAAAGTCTGAGGAGAGGAGAAGGGCCATTCAGATTCTGGTGTCCAATGCTTATACCCTGATGTCAGATTTGCATTATAATGGAATTTGTTAGGAGACTAGCCTCCTTTCCTGTTGTTCAGGCATGTGGAAAAGAGGACTGCTGAAAGCCCCTAGCCCCACTCCCACTGACAGGTATATGTCACAGGTTCCATCTCATGCATGTCATCTTGGCCACCATGCTTGATAGATTTCTCAGAAACAGCCCACGTGAGCTCCTAATGTCAACAAGCTTTGTTCACCAAATATAAGCCAAGCAGAAATCCAGTATGGTTCATGCACTGTCATGGGAGAAAGGTCATCTTAATTGAAAGAGTACAGTTAACCAAAATGGCTAGTTCTTCAGATATGAGAAAAGGGTTGTTTGCTAAGACAGAGAAGTAAAAGAGAATTTATGTGAAAATACAGAACATGTTCCCTGCTGGGAACCTTAGGAAAGTTCCTTTAAAAGAGTCATAGCTCAGTCTGTTGTCTCCTGAGAGGGAGGTGATGCTCCTTCCTGACACCTCGTGAACCACTTTAAAATGGTTCTCCAGTGAACCACCCTGCAGTTCCTCAGCTGCTCCATCATGGACCAGAACAGCATTCCAGGCTCAGGATCTGGCTTAGAAGCTAAGCGATCCCTCTGTGAGAGAAGAAGCTGTTCTCTGTGGGAATGAACTTTATGGTAATGCACTGGCCTGGAGCTCTCCGTGTCCCAGCAATGCTTCTGAGGGAGGGGAAGCTTCAGCGAGAGACAGCACTTGACCAGGGGAGTCAGGGAGCTCTGGCCTCATGCCCGTTCTGCCTACCTGTCTATGGGCGTGTTAGGCTGTGTGGGTCTCAATCTCATCATTTCTAGGATGAAGCTACACTAGGAGAATGCGGTGTGTGCCGCTCGGCTTTAACATGCTATGGCTCTGAGACACAAATGTGCATTACGATGCCCGCTCTCCCAAGCGTAGGTGTCTCACAGATAGAACACGAAACAAAAACACGGCACAGATAAAAATAGTAAGACTGATCTTTCTGTGAATGCAATGAATTAAATCAATTAATTAATGAGAGTGGAAAGTATAAACTATCCAGTCATTTTAAAATGTTGAAAACACAAAAGGATATCTAGTTGGTGTTCTCGATTCTGAGATTCTTCATCCAAGAGATTATCAGTCCCGCTGTTTTTCTGTTTTCCTTTGCAGGGCTGAGGAACCCTCAGGATGAGGCATGGGGAGGGGTGGTCTCTTGGTAGGGAGGGAGCGTCATGGTATGAGAAAACTCTTCTTTGGGGAGTGGCAAAATGTTACGCTCCTAACTTTAATAAATTCCCCTAGAGGGAATCACAGCTGAGTATGAGATGTTTATGTGAATTTTCTGTTTGGCTTAAAAAGAATTTAAACTGCCAACACTTGGATCAGAAAGGAGTGTGACTATTCTATTCTTCTGAGAAAATCTGAAGGCACAAATAACCTTCATTTAACAAATATTTACTGCGTGCATACTGAAGGCAAAGTGATGGATAAGCAGTGAGGGAGGAGGGGAGGAGATGAGTGAAGGGGGAAAGAAGGACAAGGTGATTCAAGGACAGCCCTACTCCTCAGGAAGCTTGCCTTTCAGAAGAGAAATGACAAGTCCCTAAGTGCTGAAGTACAAGGCAGGGTATGATAAATACTGTGATGTGGATTTCTTATCACCAGCAGGCGTGTAATTAGGTGTCTGGAGGAGGGAAAGAACACATATTGAATGGAGCAGGGGAGTGGGGAGAGAGGTGGGTTTCGGTAGACGCAAGATGGCTTTTTATGAACGAAATGTTATCTGAGCCGTAGCTGGAAGGATGGATAAGGCTTATGAGCATCAAGGCAAGGGAAGCAAAGCAGATCTGATTCAGCCCTCAAACCATCCTTATGCTTCCGTAACTAAAAAGATGGGCCCTCTTGACTGGGAACCAGAAGACAGACCACCCAGAGAGCAGCTGATTTCTTTTAGATTACCCTGACCTGGGATGAATCTTAAAACAACCCATTTCCTGGCCAGAAAATTCTGGATCCACCTCAAACTCAATGTTTAGGAAGTAATTTTGTTAAATACACATTTATATTCAAAAGCACAGCTCCAAGCTTCCTGGTCTTGTTTCCTGGCTTCAACACAAAGGAAAGACTACTTTCTTAAAAAGGAAATGATTCCAGTGCCCCTGCCCAGGTTCCAGTGACTGACTCCTCCTTGCCCTCGATTTTCTTCCTCTTCTTGAAAGGGTACCCACAGTTATCACTCACACTAGTTCAGGACAAAGACACAGAGTTTGATGGAGAAGCAAAAGAGGTGTGCTGTGCTCCTGTGTAAAAGGTGGGAACCATGTTTCTGAGAAAGAATACTTACAATCCTACTTCCCTTGAGATCTGCCATCCATTACCCATTCAGCTGCAGGGCTGGGTTCATCTCATTTTAAAATGTTAAGAGCCCCAAATGGTTATTTAATTGAGATTGCAAAGGCACTTACTGGATTCTAACAGCTTCAACAGGTAATGTTTAAGGACATTAAAAATGAGAGCAGTGATGAATCAGATGCAAATGAAAAGTGAATGAATTTTGGCACTATAATTTAACACACAGCTAACTAGTGTTTTGAGCAGAAGATGTTGACTGGTTGGTTTTCTTTAATTTTCTTACATGCCGGGAGTTATCAAAATATTTTACTTTTTAAGCTTGCCTTCCTTTCCTCACAAAACTCCACCTTAAAAGTGTTTAGTTCAATTCAGCAGGAATATGTTTGGTCTAATATGCACTTGGGATTGCTTACACCTACAGCAGATGTCAGGGCTTCCCAGATGGCACTGCTGCTGCTGCTAAGTCGCTTCAGTCGTGTCCAACTCTGTGCGACCCCGTAGACGGCAGCCCACCAGGCTCCCCCGTCCCTGGGGTTCTCCAGGCAAGAACACTGGAGTGGGTTGACATTTCCTTCTCCAATGCACGAAAGTGAAAAGTGAAAATGAAGTTGCTCAGTCATGCCGACTCTTAAGAGACCCATGGACTGCAGCCCATCAGGCTCCCCTGTCCATGGGATTTTCCAGGCAAGAGTACTGGAGTTGGGTGCCGTTGCCTTCTCCGCCAGATGGCACTAGTGGTAAAAAACACGCCTGCCAACACAAGAGACTTGGTTTGATTCCTGAGTTGGGAAGATCTCCTGGAGAAGGAAATGATAACCCACTCCAGTATTCTTGCCTGGAGAATCCCATGGACAGAGGAGCCTGGCGGGCTATAGTCCATAGGGTCACAAAGAGTCCGACGAGATGGAAGTGACTTTGCAGGCACAGGGGAAACCAATGAGTCTGAACACTATGACATGATTCAACTGCCAAAAGCACTTTAGAACCTGTCCCCTCACCAGGCACCCGGAAAATAGTCAACTAGATGGTAGTCAATCAAATGAATGGTCCTTTCATGTTGATCTTGACCAAAGACATCAAAGCCGTTTATAATGCTGGCAGTGCCTGTTGATTCCTTATTGTTTTTCAAAATTTTATTTTACTTATTTGTATTTTAAGTGGGTAAAAACATTCACATAATTCAAAATATATCCAAAAGTAGAAAAAAATAAACCCAAACCATTGATTCCAAAAGACACATGCACCCCAGTGTTTACAAGAGCCATAAAGAGAAGCAACCTACGTGTCTATCAACAGATGAATGGACAAAGAAAATGTGGTATATACACAATGGAATACTACTAAGCCATAAACAAGAATGAAAATTTGCATTTGTAACAGCATGGATGGACCTGGAAAGCATTATGCTAAAGTGAACTAAGTCAGAGAAAGACAAATACTGTATGATATCACTTATAAGCGGAATCTGCAAAATACAACAAACTAGTAAATAAAACCGAAAAAGAAGCAGACTCACAGACAGGGAGAACAAAATAGTGGTTACCAGTGTGGCCAGGGCACAACATAAGGGTGGGGAGTGGGAGGTACAAATTACTGAGTATAAAGTAGGTTCAGTGATATATTGTACCACATAGGGAATACACCCAATATTTTGCAAAAACTGTAAATGGAGTGAAACCTTTAAAAACTGTATTAAGAAAACCCCTCAATCAGGGGTTAAACAAACAAAAAAATAAGAGTAATATATTGAGATATCTTATTTCCATTTCTATGTCCATCTACTCCATTCCTTCCCTCCTCCCCTGCCCTCCTGGCCTGAGTCAAACTCAATAATTGCTTTCTCCTTAGGAGGTGGTTTGATATCTGTTTGAACAGACTTATGTGAGCTATACAAACTAGTAAGGGAGCTATTATGCCTATTCCTATTCTTACTGAAATGAAACGGTGAACAAAATAGAATTACTATAAAAAAAAAAGTGCACAGCACCTAAAGTTCTCATTACACATGCTGGATCAGGACCACCGCAGGCCTCAGTGCTGAAACTGACAAACATGAGAAGCAACTACTGAGAGTCTACAATAGAATCAAAGCACGGAACTCTCTAAAAAGAAAACAAAGAAAAACTAATGGCAAGTAAATTTACACCACAGGAGCCAAGCCACTGCAGTAGGTCAGAAGACAGCTTCCTTTTAAAGAGAAGAAAGGCAATTTCTATCTATTCAATTTATCACCCTTATGAAAGAAACAGTCATTAAATATTATAAGAAAATAATATGTATGAATCAGTTCATTATGGCCATTGATATCTTCTCTATAGCTTGCTTTTATATAATAATGAATAGAAGTCTTCCTTCTTAAAAAAAAAAAAAAAAAAAAAAGAATAGAGCCAGAGTGGAGGATTTCTGTACCCTAATGCTTTTTCCTATAATCCATTTTGCTATTGGGGCAAATGTTTAGTATCAAGATAGTATTGATCTAAAACACACACACACACACATTTCCTGTTCTCTTTCCTGTTCCAGGCTGCCTCTTGACTCTAGATCAATATTTCTTTTCATTTGCACTCTGTGATCTCATTTGGTACACTTCTACTTACTTCCCTCCACCCAAGATAACTGACTCTCTGGGTTTGTTTGAAGGCAATTCTATTATAGTCCTAAACCAATTATTTTAAGGGGAGATGAGGAAGAAATGAGACACACTGTACAAACAACTTGGCAGAATCCATTTTCTTCCTCTCCCTTTAATGTCCTGCCTTTCTTTCTCTGAGTTTGCAGCACCCGTTTTACAAAACAGAAGCAGGATCCTGCTTGGCAGAACTGCCCCTGTGAACAATACAAAGCCCCACAGGGATACTGAAAATGTAAGTGAAGTCGCTCAGTCGTGTCCGACTCTGCGACCCGTGGACTGTAGCCCACCAAGCTCCTCCGTCCATGGGATTCTCCAGGCAAGAATACTGGAGTCGGTTGCCATTTCCTTCTCCAGGGATACTGATGGCCATACAATCGCTGGGCACTCCTGAGGGGCTCTGGAGAGGGGCACACTCGTCACTGGGGGTGTCTGGCTGCCCCAGTTCCAGCCTACTCCTGACAGGGGGGCAACACTTGCATGATCTGGTTCTTGTTCCCTTTCACCCTCTCAGTGTGTGCTCTGTCTTCATTCATTCAGTGGTGGCTGCTTCTGCCACCAGGCTTGACAGTCCTGCGCACTGAGAAGGGTGTAGCCGCATCGGTGAGCGAAAGACTAAGAAATGCCAAGGTGGCACTGACACTTGTCTTATCTCCCCGTCGTGTTCCAAGTAGTTCTGTGCTAAAGGGTACTGGGAAAACACTAAAAAACAAAACATCAGACTTACTAACTCACTGTATTGTTCAAGATATACCTTAGGGAAACTGGCGGAAAGTTCCTGACCTAGGTCCCACCAGGAATCCCCCTGTAATATTGAAGAGAACAATGCGGTGGCTAGGAACAAGATCAAAGATTTTGAACATTTCCCAGAGAACATAAAACCTATTTCTAACCCCTTGGGGTACAATAATGCTTAGTTCATGTCCACGCTTCTCCTCTGCCACAGGTAAGGTTGAGGTCTGTCCTACCAAAGGACAGCTTTTGTGTTCAAGGTGCACAGAGGAGAATCTCGGAAAAAAGGCAGAACCTCTGAATGTCAGAGCTGGGAAACATACAATAGAAAGAGACAGGACCACAGAGTGCTGGGACCTTCAGTCCAGCTGTGCGATTCACTGCTTCCTGCCATCTGGTGCTGGAAGTTCAGCCCTGGGTATGAAAATGACAGGTCAAGTTAAACATAAGAGCAAAAATCTGGAAATAGCCCAGTCCCTATTAAGTGCGTTAGTTGCTCAGTCGTGTCTGACTCTTTTTGACTCCATGGACTGTAGCCTGTCAGGCTCCTCTGTCCATGGAATTCTCCAGGTAAGAATCCTGCAGTGGGTTGCCATTTCCTTCTTCAGAGGACCTTCCTGACTCAGGGATCAAACCCTGGGTTTCTTGCATTGGGCAGGTGGATTCTTCACCATCTGAGCCACCAGGGAAGTCCAAAGAACAGAAGAAACAGTTATTTAAAATGAACAAATACATGAAAGCGGGTCATGGATGAATCAATGATGAGGACATGCCATGAACTAACAATTATGATGAGCCTACTTCTGCACACCTCAGTCCTGAGAAGAACAGAGTGGAGAGCAGGGATGCCCGGAGGGCAGAGGAGCAGAGCCAAGTGTGTGCACTTCCAGTGTTTGAAAGGTTAGATGAGTCACGTTTCACACGCTCTTCTACATTCATCCACTAACAGGATGTTTTCTCATTGCCTTGTGAATCTCCACACCAAAGACACTGTTTGGATATTACTCAAATACTTTGCTACCATTGTTCTCATTCTCTTTCCTTCCACCTATTTTCTTCCCCAAACATTGAACTTAGCGGGTGAGATTACCACCCAAGAGCTGTCCAGAGATCTGATCTCATTCTAGATTTTTCTGAAAATCTGAACAGAAGAAAAGAGTAGGCATTCCAGGGGGAAAGGCTCAGGCCGTCTTCAGTGACTGTGGGTCACTATTCCAGAGACAGCACTCTCTACACTGTCCTCTGAACTCTTTGACTTCCTGAACTTGCTCATGAACTTGCTTCCTGAACTTTTCAGCAGGCCGTGGTGGGTGGCCAGTGCTCCCGGCAGCAGACACAGTTTACACTGGAAGACTCCACGAGGTTATGGCAGGAACATGAGGCCCTGTGAGGGAACGGACCAAGAGAATGCCAGGCAGTGTCTGAGCCTCCTTTCAAAGCATCATGAAAAGGTAATGAGAATTTACAGCAGGAGAATGACTGCAATAGGACAAAACATGAAGAATGACAAGTCAAAGTAAAACAGCTGAGATGACTTGCCCATGGAGCATCTCTGATTACAGAGATATAACTCACACTGCTGTCCCTTTAAGAGCCACTCTTGATGTGAAGCATCTATGTGTGCTCTCAAGGAGTTTCCCAAAACTCCCTGAAGGTGGGGGACAGACCAGAGAATTACTGGGGGCGAGGTTTGTTCCCAGCACTGATAAGGATACATTTTTGAAAGCTGATAATCTGGGCCAGTACATTTGGGCAGGAGCCAGGAAAGTCCGGTCACCACCCTGGACTGCAGCTACCAAATGGGTAGGAAAGAGAGGAACTGTGCCTGCAGGGGCTAGAAGTCAGCGGGAGCAACCGTGCGCAGTACAGACAATTGAATATCTCCACTAACAGCAAAGGTTCATTCCAGCTGGCTCAGAATTGGCTGCTAGTGGCCTGCAGACAGAAAGGTACAAACAGGGATGCTAGCTTTCTCCTCCATACCCTTGCAGGGTTCTCCTCTGGCTGGCACACCTTAACCCATCTCAAGACAGTTCCTACCTAAAGCAGCCACTGCCCATCAGTACGTACCCGTCATCCCTCTTCTGGATGATGCAGCATGACAAGGGCCTTCCCAAGGAAAGTGGACCCAGTCCCAACCTAACTGACCTTGAGATGCCCGACTCTCATGCCTATGCGTCCTCCTAGGACTCAGAGGCTGAGATGAGCACCCTAGCCGCAGCCTGTCCCCATCTACCTCTTGAGCCCTACTTCTTGCCCAGCCTGCACTGCCCAGCACCTACTCAACCCTTTCACGTGCCTCAATGGGGCTTTGTTTATTAGTCTTTCTCTTCCAGTTTCCTACCCCATCCACAGTTGTTCTCAATAAAGACTCAAAAAAAAAAAAAAATACCCCCAATAGATAAATAAATAGAACCTTTGCATCAGCTCTTTCTCTGCTTCCTAAATGGTTCCAGACCACCCCTCTACCATCAAGACAACTGTTCATTGGTTCAGGTGTAATCACACTTTTTACATAATTCAAATTTATATTCCAAAAAGCTACTGATAGTTTTTGAAACGTGCCTATTCTTTGAGCCTGTAATACCATTTCCAGAAACAGCTCCTGAGGCAATAATAGTGAATGTGTACAAAGTTACAGTTACATGGCTAAATCGTGGCATTTTTTATAATAATGAAAGGTGAGCAATAACTTTCATTTCCGACAATTAGGGATTGGTTAAGTACATTCTGGCCTGATTTCTTATAATGGAATATTACGCAATAATTATAATGCTACAACATATTTAATGACTTGGAAAGCTGTCCATTAGAAAAGGAAATTATGGAATTATATGTATATGTAGCTTATAAAAGTGGAGAAGGCGCTGGCAGCCCACTCCACTACTCTTGCCTGGAAAATCTCATGGATGGAGGAGCCTGGTGGGCTGCATGCAGTCCATGGGGTTGTGAAGAGCTGGACATTACTGAAGTGACTTAGCAGTAGCAGTAGCTGCTTATAAAAGCATACATATTTAACTCTATATGAAAGTATACAAAAATACAGTGTTCCTCTGAGTCTTAGAACTGCAAGTCAATGTTTTTAAATTTCCCTGTACATTTCAAATTTTCTACAAGCATCTATTACTTTTTCATAAACTTTTAAATTTAGAATAGGTTTAAATTTACAGAAAAGTTGTGATGATAATACTAACAGTTTCTTTGTACCCCACAACCAGTTTTCCCTGTTGCTAACATCTTACATTAGGGGGTCCATTTGTCAAAACTAATGCGTCTATATGGATCTATTATTGGGTTAAGTTCACACTTCATTCAGATTTCCCTAGTTTTAACCTAATGCCTTTTTCTCTTTCAGGATCTATCAATGATATCCCAAAAGTGATGTCAGGTACCATGACGATAGTGATCATAAGTGATGAAACCTCAAATACCTGTAACTGCTAAAGTGTCTGCTTTAAGCAAAGTAACAAGACACAGGAACTCCTTACGCCTTCTCTCCCCTCCCCCGGAAGTCTCCAAGGTGAGTTAAATGCTTTTAAAGGCTGCTATTAGACGTTTTAGAAGTCTTCCAGAACAAGTTCTGCTTATTGCAGAAAAATGATCCACTACCCTTGCTGGCCTGGAATCAGTCCATGAGTCTCCACTGTGCTGTCTGGTTTGGGGAGCTGACTCCTTGACCATATTTGTTCTCCCATAGTGTCTACTACGGGAGACCAAACCAGTCCATCCTAAAGGAAATAAACCCTGAATATTCACTGGAAGGACTGATGCTGAAGCTGAAGCTCAAATACTTTGGTCACCTGATGCAAAGAGCCGACTCATTGGAAAAAACCATGATGCTGGAAAAGATTGAGGGCAGGAGGAGAAGGGAGCAACAGAGGATGAGATTTGATGGCATCACCTACTCAATGGACATGAACTTGAGCAAACTCCAGGATATAGTGGAGGACAGGGAAGCCTGGCACGCTGCAGTCCATGGAGTGGCAAAGAGTCGGACATGACTTAGCGACTGAACAATAACAACATAGTGTCTACACAGCCCTGGACTCTTCTGCAAAAGTGAATACAAGTGTCAGGCCATACTCCTTAGGAAGAATATTTTGAATGGGAACTTTCAAAATATTTTGAATTCGAACTTCCCACAACACAAGCTCTTAAATAATTGGCAAAGGATAGAACTAAATAACAAGCTATGCTTAAAAGGAGAGAAAACAACTAAAAAACACAAACCTTGTTTTATTAAAGGCTGTCTTCCTGTTTAAGATAGAGTCAAAATCACTTTTTAGCACGTAATGTTGTGCTCTCTTTGCGAAAAGGTCATTTTTTATACAGAAGAAAAAGAGAAGGCTTCAGTAAGCCACTGAAATTCAATGGATCTCAGTGCCTACGCTCTGCGGAGTGAGGCAGGCTGCAGATTCATATATTCCATTAAAGGTATACTAGAAAAAACCCAGAGCCATTTTCTCCTGTCAAAACATATTTATATCTTCAAATATAATTTTTTTTTAATTTTGGTTAAAATGATCGGAAGGAATGGCTGCAGCTTCTAACTTCCATCTTCTACTCATAATGGAAATGCAGGAACAGGAGGCACCTGTATCTCCATTTCTGAATCAACAAATCTTCATTTTAAATTTCAGTGACATACTGAATGAATCCAATCTTGACTAATTTCCCAAAGGACGGTGATTCTCAGATAGCTCCCCTTGCCAAAGGCAAAAACAACAACAACAGTAACAATGCTTTGCCCACTTGATTCAGGAGTGGATTGAGGGATAAGGAATACTTGCTGACACAGCATTTCAAACACTGAATCTCTATAAAATGTCTTTTCCCCAAACATCCACACAGAATGCATTGGCATCAGAGGGAATTCTCCTGGGAAATCAACTGTCAATGACAACTTTCCAAAAAGATGTATATATCCAAGAAGCATGCAGATCTATACTATTTATTTTTAATACTATCTTGAAACTATCCATGTTCATAGTTTTATCCCATGAAAAGTACACTTAAAAATGAGGTACTGAATTTTAAGTCTCCATAGTGTATACCTTGATGTGGGCTTTTGCCTTTGTGTCAAAAATTACATGAGAAACAAATATCTTCAAAATTTCACAGGGAAAAAAACATAAGGAAGTATGTCTTCCACCGTTTTGTTGGTAATGCAAGTTACAAACCTCCCTTCCCAAGTTCTCTAAGACTGGCTCATTGCTTTCTCCATCAGGGTCCTGCCATGGCAAATCAAAAGCAGAAACAGTGTACCCATTTGGAAGCAAAAAGTCTCAAGGCTTTAACCTGCTTCTTCAAGCTAAAATAAAACTTTGTGTGGTATCCCTGGAAATCTGGAGGATCACAAGTTTCTGTGCTATTTCTGTTCTTCGATTTGATGAGAAGTATTGCTTTTAAAAAAAAACTACAACTGATGTCTTTGAATGGAGA
The DNA here is from genome assembly GCF_032405125.1 of Capricornis sumatraensis. Lineage (NCBI taxonomy): Eukaryota > Metazoa > Chordata > Mammalia > Artiodactyla > Bovidae > Capricornis > Capricornis sumatraensis. The sequence continues at coordinate 42,443,231 of NC_091087.1, forward strand.
GGTTTTCTGAGCTGTTTGCCATCTCTTCTGGGTGCTGCTGAAAAAAGGCTGGTCTTTCTCTGGTGAGTCTCTATGCCTCCAAAATAAGTATCTAGAGCAGAGAGCTGGTTTTCTATACTCAAAATCTGGCACATATAAAGGGTGCAAGGCAGACTGCTAGGCTGGGCAGGCTTGCTACAGGAGAGGCGCCTGGGAACCCTGTGAATGCCTGGAACAGACAGGCCTTAAGACTAGCACCCCAAGTTTTCTACCTTCACAGTGGGGATGAAAGAAAGGGTCAGAGAACAGACCATCTTCCCGAGACAGTGAACCCTAGTACAGCTCTCAACTTGTTTCTTCTTGAGAAACTTCTGGTTTCTAGACATGTAAAAGCAGCTTGACCTATTGACCAACACATGAAGGACACTTAATTCTCATAGCTCAAGGTTTGCCTTCTCCCTGAAATCTTCTCTCTTCAGTCCATTCAGACTGATCTTTTCAAAATATCTTCGACTTCTAAGTACTTTCAGATTGAAGAGGACCCTGAAGAGCCCTGGCTGTGTGAATTCCCTCCACGACATCTATGTCACTTGAACTCATCGAGTGAAAGGACATTCGCTACCTCTTGTACAGAAATAGACAAAACATGGCTCTGGAGTCCCAGAAAATAAATCTCGCTTGACTTTCACTTACTATCCTTAGATATGTGAAATTCATCTTCAAGAATTGGCTCTTTTTTAGGGTAAGTGTGCCTAGCCTCTTCATCTGTGATCACACACTATTTACTCATATTGCTCTAACGTCTGATTTTCTTAACCAGACGAGAATTTCCTACAGTGTAGGACAGTCTGAATGTTGAGCTTTAAGCCAACTTTTTCACTCTCCTCTTTGAGAAGACTCTTGAGCGTCCCTTGGACTGCAAGGAGATCCAACCAGTCCATTCTGAAGGAGATCAACCCTGGGATTTCTTTGGAAGGAATGATGCTAAAGCTGAAGCTCCAGTACTTTGGACACCTCATGCGAAGAGTTGACTCATTGGAAAAGACTCTGATGCTGGGAGGGATTGGGGGCAGGAGGAGAAGGGGATGACCCAGGATGAGATGGCTGGATGGCATCACAGACTCGATGGACGTGAGTCTGAGTGAACTCCGGGAGATGGTGATGGACAGGGAGGCCTGGCGTGCTGCGATTCATGGGGTCGCAAATAGTCGGACACGACTGAGCGACTGAACTGAACTGACTGAGGACAGTCTGACAAATGATTTTTGTATATAATTTGCTGAATATTCTACTAGTTCCAATGGAGAAGGAAATGGCAACCCACTCCAGTATTCAAGCCTGGAGAATCCCACGGACAGAGGAGCATGGTGGGCTATAGTCCATGGGGTCCCAAAGAGTCAGACATGACTGAACAACTACATGCTCACTCTACTAGCTCCAATAGCTTAGAGTTCATAAAAGAGAGAAAAGAAGCGTTAGCTGTTTTCGGTATTTTGCTCTTTATACAATCTTCAATTGCTGCCAGATTTTGACATAGCACAGTGGTTAAGAATATTTTGCTTGGGAGTCTAGTTCTAAGCCCCAACCTGCCCCTTCTTATCTGTATGATTTTAGTTGGGATACTTAACCTACAAAATAGAAATGATAATAGTTAACTATAAATCTGAGTTGTTATGAGGCTCATAAATAAGCTAATGTATTTAATGACCTGAGATACAGGGCCTGATATGTATGATACACTCAATAAACCTTTGTTATGATAACAATCATCTCTGGGAAATCTCTGATATCTAGAATGCATCCACAGTTCATATCAGACATTCTCATTATTTTATTCTGGAACACTGGTGGTATTACTTGCCCTATGGAATGCCAACAATTCAGTTCACTATTATGATTTGTCATTTAGCTTTAACCTTTAAATAATTATGCTTCATCCAACACCTCATGAACGTTTATTTGACACCCCAAGTAACACCACTATGATTCTGTCTCATTGTATTCTTGTACCACATGCTAACTCAGAATTGAGAAAAAACCAAACTACCAAGAAAAAAACTGAGAAAGACTTGCTTCAGGTCAAGCAACTAGTTCACAGATAAATTTGGATTAAAATACAGTTTTTCCAACTCTCAGTAAAAGATAATTGCTATTTCTTTTATCCAAATAGCCATTAAGCTATCCCTCTATTCCCTAAATCTTCCCCGAAGAGACAGCCAAACACATTCAGTGAAAATAGGAAAGCCCTTACACCATGTTTATACACAATTAATATGAGGGATAGACTCTAATTCATCTAATATCTTCCATGCCCTAAGTGATGCCAGGGCTCAAAGTATAAATGAACACATTTTGGCTGAAATGAGATTCTACTTCCACAAACTTGGGAGTGCTTGACAGTAGAGCCTCCGGGAAAACTCCAGTAAACTATTATGCTCAATATACCCTTATCTTCCCTTTGGTGCTTCGTTTCCTAACAGGTATTTTTAAGTGTACCTTTTGTTGAAAGGGAAGTTATGTGTGTATTCTAATTTATTTCTTCAAAATCAGCAAAACACTGAACCCATTCATCTGTTATCACTAGGAACCAAGAAACTTCAAACAAATACCATGACTATTAGAACACTCGCTGCTGTCAATTTCTCCCTTCCACAGTTCAATTTCAATCTCTTTCCTCTCAGTAAGAAATAAACAGGTTTAAGTTTTAGAGGAAATTCACTCTCCTCACCTGCTTTCAGCCCTCCTTCCTAAAATCTATATTTGGATTCAACAGTCAATGGTCTAAAACATTAATGGGCTTTCCTTTGAGCCATTCCCCTTTCTCTCTTTTTGTTTTGCAAATAGGGTTTATTAAATCTTTGCTGTAGGCACCAGGAAGGAATAACACTGAGAATCTGCTGATGTGAAAGGTTCCGCTGAACTCAAGCAAATCATTTCTGATTTGCCACAACTTCCCAGCAGTAAATGCCAAATATGCATGCTGTCTGGATGGCAAATATAAATTCCCATCACATAAAACATAATAAAAGGAAACCAAAACCCCATTCCTTTTCCTACCCTAAGGGTTTAAGGCAGAGATGTGGACTGAAGATGCTTTCCATTGATTATATTCAAGTCATTGTGAAGAATGAATCTTTGGTACTAGTACAGCTTGAAGCAAGTCCAACCAACAGTGAAGGAAAGAAATTGGTGTATATTTTAGGGCACACAGAACTTCTCTCTCTCTCAGCTATTCTCCATTCTATTTTAAGCTCAGACACACCTACACACACTTAAATATAATAACACACAGTTTAAAAATACACAGTACACAATTATGCTTAATAACTAATTGAATGAAGATATGGACAACAAATCAACATCCTCTATTCCTCGTGAGTCACAGAAAAGTTAACTACCTCGCAGGTCCAGATCTTGGTTCTGCACATACACCTGTACTAACAGTCTTTCTTCAATCTGCCTAAAATGACAGTAGTGGAGTTTTGTTTGAAACACATAAACCCACAAAGAAACAGAAAATGGGAGAGAATACACATCAAAACTTTGCAAGTTACAAATGGTTAGTGACACCAAGAAAGCTGAAACTTAAAGTGGAAGTGGGGAAAAGCTAGAAACTAAATTTTAAAAAAAGACCAATTTATGATAGACAACCTCCCTTCCCAAAGATGAGAATTTTAAGGCATCAGGTACATTTGAAAGTAAGAGTAAAGATGGGGCTAAACATATTAGAAGGAATGATTGAAAGACTATTCTAGAAGCATTCAAATGGCCCATCCCCTTCTCTGCTCTTATAGATATGTGCCCGACTTTCCCAAGCCTCTCTGTACTGGACACAGTTTAGGGTGAGACAATGTACTAAACATGGGTACTGTTGCTTTTTTCTTCATAGAGAATATTTACACAGTCATGCTCAGACTTCCATTACAGTTTTCATATTCAGCATCCAGAATCCTGGTAGCCTGACCAACCAGAAGACTATTAGAAATATTTCTCTTTGGAATCTAACCTGGATAAGAAGCAAACTATAAAGATGCCAACATCAGGGGTTCACCCCGATGAAAGCACACAGCTGGACCACTTTACAAGGAAGCCCAGAGGTAACAGCATCCAGCAACATGTTCAGGGGCTTCTCAATGGCTTTCCAGGCACAGATAGTCAAGAATCACTGAGCCAAGTCTTTAGTATCAAAGTTATAGACCCAAACAGACACTCAATAGCAGCTTGGAAAAAACAAGGACTATGCTGAAAGAAGAAAACTTAAAAGAAAAAAGATCTATCATAAATACCCTCAATAATATACTGATAAAAACAAGAAGAGGACACTATAAGATAGGAGCACTCAGAGAAGAAAAATGTACTTAGATATTATATGCATATGTATACATGACTTAAAATCTCAATTACTCAATTGTAGGGTTAGAAGTTAAAGTTAAGGAAATCTCCCCCTAAAACAGAGCTGGAAGCCAGCAAAAAAAAAAAAAAAAGAAAGAAAGTAAGAAATTAGAGAAACAAATCCAGGAGTGTCATACTGCAAAGGGTCCTTTGTAGACAATAAAATCCATTCTTGTTAGTTTTTAGCAAAACTATTTCTTGTAACACATTAAATGACATAATCACTGGGAGGGCTAAAGAAACAGATTTGGGGTTGAGTTTTCTGTACAACTCCCAAACTGCACTAAAGAATCAAGTCACAAAGGGAGCTGCCACCACTTGTAACATTAGGAGACTCCCTTCCTAAGTGGCAAAATGCATGCAGAGTTGCTAAATCCAGAAGCATGTTACTGTTGCCAAAATCAGAGGCCAACTATTGCTTTTGGCTCCAAAGTCAGGCTGTGCTTGCCACAATCCATATAAGTAAAGTGAGTGGCAAGCAGCCTGCTTCTTTACCCTTACAGGGCTAATAGTCAAACACTATGATGTCTGCTAATGCTGTCCCAGGGTAAAAAGCCTTCATGACCATGTTTGCTAATAGAATAGGAAGATAAACAGTTGAATCTAAATCATATCTAGAACACTAGCTGCAAGAGAGTCTGAAAATATATATTATTTAATTTTTCAGCCTCTGAAGTACCCAGAGGTAAACTAAAAGTAAGTTAGAATGGATGTAAGGTAATTCATTACATTTCTTTATCACAATGTTCTCTACATATGAATAACAAAGTTTCAGAAAGAAAAAGAGGCAAGGGAGAGGGAGAGAAGGAGGAGAGGAAGGGGATCACATTCAAAGTGATTGAAGAAAATTTGAAAGAAATGAATTTCAATACTAAAGAAGGCCACTGAGTCCAAGTATAATAGATGAAAAGAAACCACACTGAGACACATTACTGTGAAATTTCATAACACTGGGGATCAAAAGAAGATTGCACAAGCTTTCAGAAAACAAAAAAGAAAAGAATATAGACATCATATAGAAAAGACCAATAATTTGGAAACTTTTGTACTTCTCAACAGCCATACTGGAAACTAGGATGCAATGGAGCTACATCTTCAAAAATTTCAAAGGAAACTCATTCCAACTTGGAATTTTATACCTAGCCAAGCTAGAAAGCAAGAATCAGGGCAGATTTACAACATTTGCAGGTGGACAAGTTGTTTGTGCTTAGTGTGCTGCAATGACTGGACTATCGTTAGCCCAGCCATGATACTATTATTTTGGGACTTCCCTTTACCTCTCTCCTGTGTTGAACCTGTTTCTTGTATCTTGACTTTCCTCTCTCAGTTATACCCTTGTTCTTAAGGAATTTCCTAAGGAAAGGTTTATAATAACTTCTATGCACAGATACCTTTGTGCAATGTGGTAATTGGGGCTCCAAATAAGGCCTAGAAACAAGTCAGGATAAAAGACGGCCTTCACCAATCATGGAGTCCTTCTAACAGAAGGACTAAAATCTCCATGCCAAATTAAAAGATAAATCTAGTGAAAAACTATTTCTTTTCTTTTGATATCTGGATCATAAAATTCTAATGTCTTGAACGTTTCTTTCATCTCATGACCTTTAAGCATGAATTTTCCTCTTCCTGGAATGGCCTTCCTGCCCCTTCCTTTTCTGCTAACTCTGAGTCATCCTTCTGAGACAGCTGAAAAGTCATAGTCTCTGCATAGCCTTTGCACAACCCCCAAATCAGATCAGACCCCCCTTTATAAATGCCCATGGTTCTCAGTGCTTTTCCTGATACCTACTCTCAGTGTATAATTACATATTTTTGAGATTTGACTGTGTTCCTCCCCACACCCTTTGCACATTAGGTCTTTACAACTATAGCACAGTATCTTTTGCTCAACTGAGGGTTTACAGTGTCTAATGCAATGCAGGCAGTCAATGAACACTTCGTGCATAAATGAGTAAATAAACAAGAAAGAAAGAGGTAAGCAGACAGAGAGAAAGGGAAGGAAAACAAGAGAGGAAGGGAGGGAAGAAGGGAGGATGGGAGACAGGGAAAAGAAAGAGAAGGTCTATGTACAAATACTGAGTTTAGGATTTATTTTTAAATTAAATCAACTTTGTATTATGTATTTGTGTATCTGTCTGTTTACTTTGCTTTAGAAATTTCAGAGGTTGCCAGAGGACTTGGGAAATGGGTCCGATGCTCCTATCCGCTAATGGGAAAATCATAGAAAGAAAGCAAGCATGGGGCTGCATCCTCAGAAGGCGATCCTGATTCTGGGCCAGCCACACCACACCAGAGACAGTCCCTCTTTGCAGAAGAGCCAAGCAAAGGATAGGGCCCATTCCAGGGCCACATCACCCTCTGTGAGCATTTGGAGCAGACTGTCAGAGCAGGTGTCTGTCCCTGCACTTGGACTCAGGTCATCCTGACAGCCCTGAGTGGCTCTGCGGCTCCCACATGGCTCCATCTGGCCCACGGCCCCAAAAGCTGCTGAGCCTCAGAAGCCACCGGGGAGGATAATAGACGTGAGGCTCGCTGCCAAGATATCACTGAGCAGGGGCTTGGAGGGAAGCAGGAGGGAGCTGAGTGGACCCTGTACATTCTCAACTATCAATTATTGCAAATAGAACTCCCACAGTCCTGGAAAAGGTGCAAGATGAGCCTCATTTTTCACATCCCACTGCTCTGAAGAGCTCTTTGGGGAGATGCGCAATAAGAAGCAGGGCCCAGAAATGGCACTCTCAGCAGCAAGGTGTGCTAGGATCTCAGCCTCCAGGTGATGGTGTAGGGCAGCCTACCGGCTCAGGTGTTGACAGAGATGTTGGCTGTCCTCTGATGGTTAATTATGATCCAATGGTATAAATGTTAACGGAGAAGAAAGAGAACCTGACTGCCGGGGTCCAGCCCCGGTGGATCCAGGGAATTTGAAGCGGGGACGGCGTTGGCAAGGAAAGACTTACTTATTTATTAATATAAGATTAGATTAGGAAGAAATAGTAAGTAGACATGGTGAGCCTCCACGCCCCAGATGGGAATTCAGCCAGAAAAAGAAAAGAACGACATGGGGAAGCCCAGCATTGGTGCAAGACTCCAAAAACTCCACTTTCAAAATCAGCTTATATACCCCAAGTTGTACATAAAGAAATAATGGAATATGCAGAGTTATGCAGGGGCAGCAGTCCTGACCCTCATTGAGACAAACAAGGCTTTCTTTTTGCATACCCTCCCGTATACAAAAGGTCTCAGGTGGTTTACATTATCTTCTGGCCAAGAGGACTGTTAACATTTTTATGGCTCTCTTCCTGGATAATTGTCTATCAAACCAGAAAACTCCTTTTCCCTAGAAGTGTTTTTTCTTTACTCTGCATCACCCTCAAAGTACTAAATAAAGTTACATTCCTGTAGAACAAAGGTGCAGTGGGTTATAACAAAGAAAGTACTTAAAGAGCTAATGTTGCTAATACCAGGTCTACTACCTGTTTTTCTATATACCAACTATATCTAAAAATAAAAGACATGAAAATTTGGCAGCAAGTATTGGCTCAACAAATGAAACTTTTAATCAGTCCTATTCTAATGATTTTGACTCCTCGGAAGCCCCTACATTCCTAGGATGTTTTAAGCTTCCTGTGCCTCCTGCAGTCAGGAGGCCTCAAACAATCACATGAGCAGCTGTACGAGTCCTGCAGGCAGGCTAGAAAGCCATCAGAGGGGTTTTTGGATTTAAACACCCTTTCAAATGCAGAAGACTAAAGCCTTGAGATGACTTTTTCCAGGGTGTGTCAGGAGAGTGGAAAAGTACAATACAATAAGGCAGGCATATTCTTATTTTGGGGGGTACATGCTCAGGAAATACCAGGGGGAAAACCTGAGATCTGACTCGACCTTGCCCATCAGATCTCTGCCGCATGATCTTGTCATGGGTGGGATTCCTCACGCTGGCTACAGCTCTAACTACATATATATATATATATACACACACACACACATATATATATTTTTGTTTTTTCAGATTCTTTTCCATTATTTGTCATTGTTGTTGTTCAGTTGTGTCCGACTCTTTGCGACCCCATGGACTGTGGCATGCCAGGCTTCCCTGTCCTTCACAATCTCCCACAGCTTGCTCAAACTCACGTCCCATTGAGTCGGTGATGCCATCCAACCATCTCATCCTCTGTCATCCCCTTCTCCTCCTGCTCTCAATCTTTCCCACATCAGAATCTTTTCCATTGTGTTGGCTCTTCCCATCAGGTGGCCAAAGTATTGGAGCTTTTCCCTTATAAGTTATTAAAAGATATTGAGTATAGTTTCCTGTGCTATACAGTAGGTCCTTGCTAGTTATTTTATATACAATAAGGTGTGTATGTTAATTCCATGCTCCTCATTTATCCACCTCTCCTTTCCCCTTTGGTAACCCTAAGTTTGAAGAACTTAACCATTCTTAAATCCACTTTGGCATGGCATGGGGGCATGTGTGTGCTCCGTTGTGACTGACTCTTTGTGACCCCATGGACTGTAGCCCACCAGGCTCCTCTGTCCATGGGATTCTCCAGGCAAGAATACTGGAGTGGATTGCCATTCCCTCCCCCAGGGGATCTTCCTGACCCAGAGATGAAACCCACATCTCCTGGGTCTCCTGCACTGCAAGTGGATTCTTTACCACTGAACCGCCAAGGAAGCCTAAATTCACTTTACAGATGGAGTAATAAAGGTACACAGAAATTAAGGAATGTGTCCAAGATCACACAGATAGGACGTGGCAGACCTATGATGAGAACAAAGCCATTTAGCTTCAGAGTCCATGTTCTGACTTGCCAGGTGTCAGAGATCCTCTGACATGTAGAGAGATCCTCAAATACTTAGAGTGTCAGAAAGAACAGTATATATAACAACAATGACAAAACCGTATGTGTGCAAAATGAGGGGTATTTAAGACGGGTGTGTAATCTCCAGTTACAACTAAACTCTTGTGAGTAATCACCAACAGAGAATCCTAACAAACAGCAATTGGGGCTGGCAGGGATACGTACTAGTCCCATACTTCATTCCCCTGGGTTCAAATGGGAATGAAGTATATGCCCTCCCCGACTAATATTCTCCAGAAATTCGGAAGTGAGAGAGTTCAGTTCAGTTCAGTCGCTCAGTCGTATCTGACTCTTTGCAACCCCATGAATCGCAGCACGCCAGGCCTCCCTGTTCATCACCATCTCCCGGAGTTCACTCAGACTCACATCCATCGAGTCAGTGATGCCATCCAGCCATCTCATCCTCTGTCATCCCCTTCTCCTCCTGCCCCCAATCCCCCCCAGCATCAGAGTCTTTTCCAATGAGTCAACTCTTCGCATGAGGTGGCCAAAGTACTGGAGTTTCAGCTTCAGCATCATTCCTTCCAAAGAACATCCAGGACTGATCTCTTTCAGAATGGACTGGTTGGATCTCCTTGCAGTCCAAGGGACCCTCAGGAATCTTCTCCAACACCACAGTTCAAAAGCATCAATTCTTCGGCGCTCAGCTTTCTTCACTGTCCAACTCTCACATCCATACATGACCACAGGAAAAACCATAGCCTTGACTAGACGGACCTTTGTTGACAAAGTAATGTCTCTGCTTTTCAATATACTATCTAGGTTAGTCATAACTTTTCTTCCAAGGAGTAAGCGTCTTTTAATTTCATGGCTGCAGTCACCATCTGCAGTGATTTTGGAGCCCAGAAAAATAAAGTCTGACACTGTTTCCACTGTTTCCCCATCTATTTTCCATGAAGTGATGGGACCAGATGCCATGATCTTCGTTTTCTGAATGTTGAGCTTTAAGCCAACTTTTCACTCTCCACTTTCACTTTCATCATGAGACTTTTTAGTTCCTCTTCACTTTCTGCCATAAGGGTGGTATCATCTGCATATCTGAGGTTATTGATATTTCTCCTGGCAATCTTGATTCTAGCTTGTGCTTCTTCCAGCCCAGCATTTCTCATGATGCACTCTGCATATAAGTTAAATAAGCAGGGTGACAATATACAGCCTTGACGTACTACTCCTTTTCCTATAGTAGACCTCCTTAATGACATTCAATATAAAATTATAAATCTCAGTTAAGGAACAGCTAGCTTTACAGGAAAATCTGGGCTTGCACTTCAATCCACTCATTTCTCTTTTGCGGTAAATGACATGTTACAAAATGACCATAAAATATAAAATCCTACAAAAAGACCATACCATTTGTCTTTTGGACAAATGACATCTTACACAAAAATACCATATAATGGTAAAATATAAATAAGAATAAAAATCACAGTCAAGGATAATAAAAATATGCATGCATCATCAAACCAGAGAAAAAGAAAATATCTATATCTCTTTGGTAAAAGCAGCATGGACCTGATTAAGTCATGTTGGAGAATTTCATCTTTATTTCAGAAATTAAGCAGGACTATTATGATTCAGTTTGCATTTGAGAAGTAAAGCCTTCCTGGCAGAGGTGAGGACTTCCTGAATGGAAAGGGACAGAAAGACAAAGATCAATTTGGAAAGCATCCTGGTGTTTTACAAGAGAGAAGATGTAGGTCTGAAACAAACAAAGCAAAAATGACGAGGACTTGGTAACTGGCTTAAATGTAAAAAGTGAAAAGGAAAACTAGAAGGCCAAGTTCAATTCTAAGGTTTCTAGCTTAGAGAAAGAGATAAAGGGTGATATAGTTAGTCATTCACGGAAGGGAAGCCAGGAGGTGCTGTGTGGTGCCTGGATTCAGGTCAGGCGGAAATATTTAATTGGCAGTCTGGCAGGGTAGAGTGGGCAGAGGACCAGAGACAGTCTAGTTAACTAAAGGAGAAGAACCAGGGCAGGCCTGTCTCCTAGGAACAGGAAGCTAATGTTGGTTAGAAGAGCTCTAAACAGATCCCATGTCACCAAATTCCCAGAGCATGTGGCATTTTCTTTGGACTATATCCATAGTCTGAGAGTTGGCTTTGCCCACATGTGTATGCTTTATGGGGTATTTGTTTTCTCACATCTGACAACTCTGCGCACCTTTGAATAACTTCCCTATAGGCTAGTGGGGCAGGGGGCCCCCTCCTCCAGCCTAAGGAGCTCTTGCATTGTGCTACAAAGTGGCAGCTAACAAGCAGAAGGAGAATATAGCTTCCTGCTAGCATAACTTCCTTGAAACTTTAAAAGCTCCCTTTTCTAAAGCTGCTCTTTTTTCTTTTTTTTTCCAAACTGATGCTCATGAAATTTTCTCCAGCTCCTTCTATCTCATACACCCAGTAGCTTTATGATATTTGCCTTGAGCCTATCTGGCGATTTTTCTCTGCCTCTCAGGTATTAGTTCTGACCTCTAAAATAAGATTCTAAGTAAATAATGCCAAGTCAATATCTATTTTCATCTCAATCCCAACCACTGTCAATATGTCAAGCACCTTCAATGCCTCCAATAAATGCTTTCCTCACTGAAATCAGTCTAATTTATAGTTGGTCAACATAGTGGCATTTTCCAATATCAACAGCAAAGGAGCAAGATACAGAATATACAAGTGCCCAGATTCTTTCCTTCTGAAATGGCCATTTGATTGACTACAGCCATGCAACTAATTTAAGAAGTCACGGGAAATTCCCTCATGTTATGCTCTTTATCCCTTTCTATCTGTCCCATTAAGAGTCATCAGAAGTGATTTCAGTGTAATGGGCTTATATCTCCTATGGACTGTTGCTCTTTCTCTCTCTGACTTAAATCACAGCCTGGGCACACTGCATCTGTGCTCAGGGAAAGTGCTCTCGAAGCCTTCCTTCTCTTTTCTGAAGAGCTGTAGTAGCATCCAGGCACTCCCAGTGGTGTGTCCTTATATTGGGCAAGCTGCCCACATGCCAGATGATGTCTCATAGCAGTCCAGATACACAGAGAATTGAAGTTATACTCATTCACACACTACACACTCAAAGATAGAATTGAAAAAATAAAAATTCTATCAAATGCACAAGAGATAAGGCACCGTTCCAACTACAATAGTAAGTTAAGACAGGGAGAACTTTAAAAGTGGCAGCTGGAGCAGTGATGGAATGTGGGCTCTGGAGTCAGCTCACGTGGGCTGGCATTCCTGCCCCACTTCTCATTAGCTGTGTTACCATGGACACACTTGCCTAACCTCTCTGGGCATGTGGGTCCTCACTAGTAAATGAGGCAAAGAGGCAACATTTTCTTTCAGGGCTGTCTTGAGGATTAAATGAGATAATTTATCTAAAGTGATTAACACAGTTCCAGCACACAGAACTACAGAACTCACTGAACATCAGTTACGTTAATGTTTATGTTTATCAACATCATTCTTATCAGAAACCAAAAGAGAAGAGTCTGCGTATCTTTGGTAGGCTGTCTCCAACATCAGATATCAATGGGCAGGAGAACTGAAATGACTGTTTTGAGCAGAGGATGTCATAGATGAATTCTTCAGCCCTTCAAGTTCAAAATCCAGAATCCTCAGATTAACTTCCTGGCAATCTGCTGGCACTTTTTACCTGGTTTCGCATTGGCCACGGCTGTTTCCCACACTTTGATGATCCTAAAGGCATGGCTGACTCCAGTTCTGCTCTACCAAGGAACTGCCTATATACCTGTTACTAGACACTATCCCCTAATTACTGTCATCTGTTATAAGTCTAATTTCTAATGGAGTTACATAAAGGAGAAGAGACAAGAAAAACAAAGGCAGCACTTGTATGTGGACTGCTGTTAAGGGCACAGTTTGGTTTTAGGTTCTGACTCCGGAGTCCTGGGGCAGCTGCTTCTTTTTGTCCTTGATTTTTGGCTATGCTGGGTCTTCGTTGCTGCACACGCTTTTCTCTGGTTTTGGTGATCGAGGGCTATTCTCCATTTGCGGGGCACGGGCTTCTCACTCTCATGGCTTCTCATGGCAGAGCATGGGCTCCAGGGCACACGGACTCAGTAGTTATGGCTCCTGGGTTTAGTTGCTCCATGGCATGCAGGATCTTCCTGGATCAGGGATAAAACCCCCGTCTCTTGCATTGGCAGGATTCTTTACCACTGAGCCACCAGGGAAGCCCCTGGGGCAGCTTCTTATTTCAAGAACAGAATCTGCTGTCAAGCTCCTCACAGTCAAGGAGATGAAATACAGCCATTTAAAGTATTAGAGGGACTTCACTGGTGGTTTAGAGGTTTGTGTGTGTGTTAGTCATTCAGTCGTGTCTGACTCGTTGCGACCTCATGGACTGTAGCCCCCAGTCTCCTCTGTCTATGGAATTCTCCAGGCAAGAATCCTGGAGTGGGTAGCCATTCCCTTTTCCAGGGGAATCTTCCTGACCCAAGGATCAAACCTGGGTCTCCCACATTATGGGCAGGTAGATTCTTTACTGTCTGAGCTACCTGAAAAGCCCCAAGGGGCTTATTAATGTTCAGTTGCCTGGATCCCACTCAAACCTGCTGAAAAAGAATCTCCTAGGAGAAGGGGAAATCCAAGAATTTGTATTATAACAAGCAGGATTTCATGCACATAAGGTTTAAGGACCACTATTCTAGGGCTTCATAATTGAGTAGAGAATATACACAAGCTAGTCTAATGCCAGGCAGTCTTTGCTAGATGCCATAATAAAGATGTGGAGTACAGAGTCTGAATAAAAGAGAGTCATCCCAAACAGGGAAATCTAGGAGGACTTCCTGGAGGCAAGCTTGTATGGCAGTGAGGATGAACAGCAGAAAAAGAACTGGGCTGGGAACAAGGAGCAGTGGAACACAAGTATGTCACCGGCAGAGGGAACCAGCTAAACAGAGGCCCCAGGAGGGTAAGTCTAGAATTCATTGGAGCAGATAAGTACAGCTGGGGCCCAAGTGAGTGGCTTGTGGGGAGGGGGCTACCAGATAAGAGACAGGATGGGAGGCCTTTCAATAATGCTGGATAGGGCCTGGGTTCCAGGGTCTCTGCCAGGAACTGCTATGGACAGCTTCTGCAGAGGGGTCACAAGTGGATCTGAGCTTTGAGAAGCTGAGACTGGTCTGGTGAATTAAAGGGTAACTCAGATCCATAATCCCTTGTCCATTTTTCAAAACCCCAAAAGCCTTGGAAACAAAAAGATGGTTTTCTACTTCAATTGATGGAAAACCTGCCACAGAATGAAGTGGGGTTACCTATAGCCATTATTTATTCAATTGACTGTGAATCTTAATCCTGTTGCAAAAATATTAATGTTTCATCAGGGGTGCTGCCCCCAAGGCCCATTTGGGGATATCATAATGTTTAGTTAATATACTATGTACAATTTCAAAATACATCTGGGAATAAGGTTTTGATAAAGAACCACAGACCTTTATGGGCTTCCCTTGTAGCTCAACTGGTAAAGAATCTGCCTGCAATGCAGGAGACCCCAATTCAATTCCTGGGTTGGGAAGGTTCCCTGGAGAAGGGATAGGCTACCCATTCCAGTATTCTTGGGCTTCCTCAGTAGCTCAGACAGTAAAGAATCACCTGCAACATGAGAGATCTGGGTTCAGTCCCTGGGTGGGGAAGATCCCCTGGAGGAGGGCATGGCAATCCACTCCAGTATTCTTGCCTGGAGAATCCCCATGGCCAGAGGAGTCTGGCTGGCTACAGTCCATGGGGTCCCAAAGCGTCGGACATGACTGAGTGACTAAGCACAGCACAGCATGGACTTTTACAGACAATGGGGAGGTGTACTGCCTGTGATGCTAAGAAACCAAGGAAACCTTTTCAGAGGTGATAGAGAAGTGTGAATAATCAGCACCATCTTTCCTGGCAACAATTTTCCAGGACCACTTAACTGATGTGGAGGTTTGTATAAAAGGAAACATGCCTTTGGAATAGAGCTTCCCAGGTGGCTCAGTGGTAAAGAATCCACCTGTCAGTGCAGGAGACACAGGAGACATAGGTTCGATCTCTGGGTTGGGAAGATTCCCCTGAAGGAGGAAATGGCAACTCGCCCCAGGATTCTTGCCTGGGGAATCCCATGGACAGAGGAGGCTGGCGGGCTACAGAGGTGGTCACAAACAGTTGGATAGGACTGAGCATGAGGTATGCCTTTGGACAGTCTGATACTTAAAATTCCTCCTCATTATTCTTATCAGTCCTTACCTCCCTATCTCTCCAAGTATAAACAAGCAAAGCCCAGGATGCTGCAAATTGGAAAACAGATGGTGAACCAACATAGAGAGAGGTTGCTTCACCTTTACACAGCTGTCTGTGTACAAGTGCATCTCTTTACCGTAAACTCAGCAATCTCAAGGCTGCAGAGCTCCTTAGAAATCACTTAGTTCAACTCGTTCATTTCCCAGATGAGGAAAATGATGCCAGAGCAGGTAAGTCACTTGCTAGATCACTCACATCAGAGGTTTTCTCAGAGTTTACTGAGTATTGCAAGTTTCCATCTCTGACCACAGTTTCTTCTAGAGCAAGAAGTCTGTCTGCTGTGACTAGACACTGCCTTGAACAAGGGAGTATTTAACAAATACTGCTTGACAGTGATCCTCGTTAGTATAATTGCACCACCAGGGAATATTACTGAAACTACAGGCTTTTCTAACCAAGGACCGAAATGTCAAGGGATTTAGGTTTAAGTTTAGGCTAAAACAATGGCTCATCTGAAAAAGAAAACTAAGGAAATAATCAAAAGTGTTTTTTTTCTTTAAAAGCATTAAGATTTCTATAACAGCATTAAGTGTTAGATAAAGATAGATAGAGGCACACCCAAACTCTTAGAAAAACCAGAAGGACACAGAACTAGAATAATTGCCTAAACTCCACAAAATGAAGAGTTTCTAAGCTTAGAAACTACAGAAGAAATGACAATAGAAAAGATAACTATCTACATCGTCATCTATTTTTGTATGGTTTTGAAAGATAATCAAAACACAAGGCAAAAATATAAGAGGAAATATTCTTAGCAAATATTTCATATATAGGCTGCATTCTTTTCTTTAAAAGAACCCACACAAACTAGTGGGAAAAGTACCAACGTTCTTAATAAAGGACATAAAACAGATTTTTCCTAAAAAAGCAAATACCTTTACCAAGCAAATCCATGACCAAACATTTAGACACTGAACAGTGAAACACAAATAAAAACAGCAGTACTACAAAAGCTGCCTACAAATTGGTACTGATCAGAAAAATGATAATAACCAAAGCTGGTGGAATATGATGAAATAGACATCATATATTACTATTAGCAACAATTCTGGAAAGTTACTCGGCAAACTCTAGTTCTTCAAAATATTTATATCCTTTGGAAATCTAGCCAAACGAAATAACAAACTCTGTAAACTTAAGCTTAAACATGATATTTACTGCACCATTATTTATGGGGCTGAAAAATCATAAACAACCATGATGTACAACAATCTGGCAAAAGATAATAAATCATGAAGTACCTATTCAAAATGATTATGCAACCAGTGAGATCTGTTTAATTAATCCTAGGTAATAACAGGAAAATGCTTATGACTGTGATTAATGAAAAGATAAGGAATCAAAATGGTTTATAAAGAATGAGTATAACTTAGAAAATAAATGATATTAACCTATGAATAAAAAAAATCAAAGCTTGATTGGAAATTTTAAAAAATGATTATATCTGGGTGGTGCGCATGTGCGTCATTTAATTATTTTCCTATTATTAACTTGTATTTTCCAAAAGTATCTTTGGATATTTTGTATAGTTTGACTTAGAAATTTGTTTCAACTAAATTAAAGCACTGTATAAAATAAAAAGCCAATACTGATTTGTTTTCCTTCATACCCCAGTAAGAATGTCAAAAGATACTTCTTAGGAAATGATTTTTGAAAAAAATATTTTTAGGAAATGATTTTTGAAAGTTCAAATTAGCATAGCTAATACAGAGATAACCTAATTAACCCTTAAGAGAAACTGCTCTGTGCCAGGAGGAATCTGAATTGCTTTCCTGCCTCACTGAATCATGGTACAAACTGGTGAGAGGGGGTGTTATAATTATCACTATCTTACAAAAGGCACTGAGAAAATGGGTAACTTACTCAGACGTCATGCATCTAACTAAGAATTCTGAGTGATGGTCTTAAAGACATACTATGCAGCCACGTATTGACCTCTGATCTGAGAGGTCCTTGGATATCATTAGAACCAACTCTCATAAAGAAAGAAGTACAGAGAATTTAAGTAACTTGCCATACAGCAAATTACCCAATAGGCAAACAGAGCATTTTATTTTGGCCACCTGACGCAAAGAGCCAATTCACTGAAAAAGACCCTGATGTTGGGAAAGATTGAAAGCAGGAGGAGAAGGGGGCAACAGAGGATGAGATGGTCAGATGGCATCACTAACTCAATGGACATAAATCTGAGTAAACTCAGGGAGATAATGAAGGACAGGGAAGCCTGGCGTGCCATAGTTCCTGAGGTCACAAAGAGTCGGACATGACTGAGCAACTGAACAACAACAAGTCAGAGCACTATGTTTTACCGATTGTAAATTACCAACTTGCAAGAAAGGTTACAATGTATGCATACGATCTTAGTGCATCTGCTCAATTTTGTTTCTAATATAAAAATTTTCATTTTCTATCTTTTTAGGATCTATATTAAGACATATTTCCCTGAAGTCCTAAGTTTAGCACATCTCAAATTCTTTCCTCTCAGTTCTATTTCAGAGCTACATTCCAACCCTGGTGGGATGATGCTGTCATGGAAATGCCTTTATCAAAGCACCTACTGGGTGTGGTACCACCCCAGGGTCTGTAGAAGAGACTTCAACAGAACTCTGAGCTATAGGAGAGCTGCAGAAGAGTCAAAACAAAATTTGCCAACAGCAAGAAAGAAACTCTGAGTTTGCTATTTTCTAATCTATCATGAAGTCCAAAATCAACTCCAGCTTTTCTCCTTGCATCTGATACAGATTAAGAGAATCAGACCCCTGTTGGGAGAGCTCTGCACTGAATAACTGGGCCAAATGACAAGAGAAACTTTTGCAAAATTGTTCCCTTGAGCTACTGTGGCTTAGTCATGCCTAATTTTTTCAGTGTGCTATTTAGAGATTTCTGGACCTGTCTTCATGGGATGGAAAGAGGAAAAAAATGAAGTCCATACCAGACTCTGAAAATGATAGGATTCAACGATGTTACCATAAAAATCATGAAAATGAATTATCTCTCCATCCAATCCTGAAGCATCAGCCTGGCCTATGAGGCAAATATACTGTATGTCTTCTCTAAAGGAAGCAGGACTCCCCACTGCCTTGCTTTCACTAAATATCAGAAATAAACGATGACCAGCAACATCTAAAGCAGAGATGAAGGCAATAAAGATCGGGATGTCTGTTTAATTGGGAGAAGAAGGAGCAATTCTGCTTGTGGCAGCATAAACTGTATTATCTGAGGACAGACTGAGTCTTGAAATTTGTAACTTTAAGGAAAACATTTATATTTTAAAGCCAAATCTCAAAACTGAGAATCTAATTACTAGTCTTATTTTAAATAAATAGAGGAAAATAATTTATTTAATTGGCCTGTATAGGTTTTTTGTTTTTGTCTTTTTCCTATTAAAAAGTAAGATTAAGTGTAGAGTATATTAACATTTTCTTTCATTATGTTTTCTACAATTAAGTTTCTCAAATCCGGTCTGATACGAACAACTATTTAAGATCATTTAGACATACACTTTTTTTAGATTAAAGAAAAAAAAGAAAAGAAACACACAACATGCCCACCATGTTGTCATGCATGCATTAATGAATGAGCTGATAAATAAATAAGACTGGCAATACCATGTGAAGGCTATGATTGGGAACAAAGAAAATATTTATACCTCTCAAAGTGGAGCGTAAAGTGTTACAAGCACTTGGAAAACTGTTGGCAGTTTCTGATAAAACTAGGCATAACATTCCTATGACCCAGCAATTCCACTCCAAGCTGTGTACCCAAGAGAAATGAGCTCACATCAAAGACTAAGCATGGAATGCACGAAGCAACTTTATTCAAAATGATCAAAAACTGGAAGCAACCCAGATGCACATCAGTGAGAGAAGGGATAAACACAGTAGTGCGTATCTATACACGCATCTCTCTGCTTTTCAGTGGAAAGGTGCTATATACCAACACAAGCAGCGGTGTCGATCATTCTCAAAAGCATACTAAACAAACGAAACCAGACCTAACAGAGTGAACCCACACTGTATGATTCCACTTATATGAAGTTCATCAACAGGCAAAAGTAATCTATGGTGAGAAGGGCCAGAATAGTGGTTACATCTGAAGGCCAGGGCCTTTGCCTGGGAAGGGGGACAAAGGAGCTTTCTGAGATGCCAAGAATGTGTTCTAGTCTGGTGGGTCTTCAAACAGATGTTCACATGTGTAAGATATCATTAAGCAGTACACTTGAGATGCACGCATTTCACTGCACATGTGTAATCTCTCAGTAAAATAATGAACAACACTGAAGACATTGGGTTTCTTTTCTCTTTATTAATGAAAGATTCTATAAATTCTATAGTACTTTCCAATTTTCAAAAGTTTCACATATGTGGTTTTTTTCTTCTTCTACCCTGATACTTCTCCCCTCCTCGCCCCCACACCACTGATAATCATTAGCTTGTTCTTCATATTTGTAAGTTTACTTCTTTTTGTTTTACCCCCTAGCTTGTTGTAATTTTTATATTCCACATATAAGTAATATATAGTATTTATCTTTCTCTGACTTATTTCACTTAGCACAATGCCCTCCAAGTCCACTCATGTTGCTGCAAATGGAAAAAATGTCAGTCTTAATTATGGGTGAGCAGTGTTCCACCGTATATGTACATATCTGTATCCATTCATCTGTTGATGCACACTTAGGTTGCTTCCATAACTTGGCAGTAAATGATACCACTATGAACACTGGGGTACATGTATCTTTTAGAATTAGTGCCTTTGTTTTTTTGTAACTGAACCCAGGAACGGAAATGTTGGATAACACAGTATTTTTAGGGTTTTGAGAAGCCTCTATACTGTTCTCCCTGCACTAATTTACAACCCCACCAATAGTGTACGAGAGTTCCCTTTTCTCCAAATCCTGGTCAACAGTTGTTATTTGTGTTCATTTTGATGACAGGCATTCTGACAGGTGTGAGGTGATATCTCATTGTGATTCTGATTTGCATCTCCCTGATGATTAGCAACGCTGAGCATCTTTTCATGTGCCATCTGCATGTCCTCTTTCGCCCATTTTTTAATCAAGTTTTTTTTGATGCCGAGTTGTATGAACTGTTTACATATATTGGATATTAACCCCATATTGGTCATATCATTCACAAGCATCTGTTCCCATTCAACTGGTTGTCTTTTTGTTTTGCTGATGGTTTCATAAGCTTTGCCAAAGTTTTAAAGTTTATTTAGGTCTCATTTGTCTATTTTTGTTTTTATTTCCTTTGCTTTGAGGGACAGATTAAAACTTTTTTAATATTAAATACTTTGATATTTGTACATTCAAAAACTGAAAATCTGACTATAGGCAAGAAATACCTTTTTTTTTTTTTTTTGGCTAATGAGAGGGGAGTGCTTTAGCTGCAAGAAGGTCCATTGTAAAATTGCTTCTTACAAGTAAAAATTAGAAAAACAAATCTGAGTGTCCAATGATAGGGTTTTGGTTTATGGGTACCTTTATGTGTTAGAATACTATACCTGATGTAAACAAAAATGTTACCATAATGTATGCCATAGACAAGGAAAAATAAAATCTAGCAAAAACAAAAGCCAAGTGTAACAACATTTATGGTTCCTTTTGTAACTCATCCAGCCAAGCATTTCTCATGATGCGCTCAACGTATAGACTAAACAAATAGGGTGATAGCACACAGCCCTGTCATACTCCTTTCTCAATCTTGAATCAATCAGTTGTTCTGTTCAGGGTTCTAACTGCATGAGTTACCACCTGGAATCAAGATAGGTGGGAGAAACATCCACAACCTCAGACATGCAGATGATACCACTCTAATGGCAGAAAGCAAAGAGGAACTAAAGAGCCTCTTGATGAAGGTGAACGAGGAGAGTGAAAGAACCAACTAAATATTAAAAAACTAAGATCATGACATCTGGTCCCATTCAGTTCAGTTCAGTTCAGTCGCTCAGTTGTGTCCGACTCTTTGCGACACACATGCCAGGCCTCCCTGTCCATCACCAACTCCCGGAGTCCTCAGACTACTTCTTGGCAAATAGAGGGGGAAAACATAGAAGCAGGGACAGATTTCCTCTTTTGGGCTCTAAAATCACTGCAGATGGTAACTGCAGCCATGAAATCAGAAGATGTTTGTTTCTTGGCAGGAAAGCTATGACAAACCTAGACAGTGTGTTGAAAAGCAGAGACATTACCGACAAAGGTCTGTATAGTCAAGGCTATGGTCTCCCCCAGGGGTCCCGTAGGGTTTTTAGAGCTGGACTGTGGAGAAGGTGGAGCATTGAAGAATTAATGCCTTCAAATTGCAGTGCTGGAGAAGACTCCTGAGAGTCCCTTGGACAGCAAGCAGATCAAACCAGTTAATCTTAAGGGAAATCAACTCTGAATACTCTTTGGAAGGACCGATGCTGAAGCTGAAATTCCAGTATTTCGGTCATCTGATGCAAACAGCTGACTCATTGGAAAAGTCCTTGATATTGGGAAAGATTGAGGGCAAAAGGAGAAGAGGGCATCAGAGGATGAGATGGCTGGATGGCATCACCGATGCAACGGACATGACTTTGGGCAAACTTCGGGAGATGGTGAGGGACAGGGAGGCCTGGCGTGTCGCAGTCTATGGGGTTGCAAAGAGTCAGACACGACTGGGTGACTGACAACAACAACAACATGGTCCCTTTTGTATAGGCATATTTGCTGAAAAGTAATGTTGACTATAACAGGCTTTATCTTTAGGTGATATCATTTTTCAAGTCAGAATATCAAGACGTAGTTTGCAAGAATGATTGTAAAATAACAATAAAATTAGACACTGTATTTATTTTTTTTAAGTGTAAAGAGCTAAATAGAAACAGTCCTAAGCAGCAAGGCACTGGCTGCAGAAGGAGTCCACTGCGGCTGCTTCAGCAACCACTTAATTTTCCTCACTTACAGATTTAAAGTAGTAGGATCTTTTTTTGATCAAAATCTGAACAAGATCCCCTATACATAATACAGGTAAGAGCAGGGGTGAGTGGTGGGCACACACACACTCATAAACCCTTCTAACCTCCCCCCTACTCCAAACAGGTAAGAACAGACTTGCTCTGGTAGGAGGAGGGGAAGGATGCTGGTCTCAGGAATCATGCTTGCTACACCTGGACGTATCTTCAAGTCCCAAATGACACAGTGTGAAAACCAGCATTCTATGAGACAAATTCAAACTTCAAGTGTTAAATATTCCACACCTTAAATGTAACTTGAAGGCTTCTTTGCTCCTTCACCTATGAGTATGATCTTACATAAACCTTTTTTGGCAAGACTGGCCTAGCTACTGATACCAAGGATGCGTTGCATATCCCTGATGCCCTCTTTACCCCAAGGCTCCAGTGCCCACCCTTTACTATATCACTGTTCTATGTCCTTTACTATATTATTGCTCATTCTTGAAGGCTCAGCTCCATACCTCCTGGTACAACTTTCTAATACCAGATGCGACCTGGTGCGAACTCTCTTTCCCAGAAAGATCTCTACTCTATAGTGAAATAGCCATTCGCTTGATTAATTGAATTAAAAATTCTCCATTGGTTATCTATTGCTGCTAATGTAATAAATAACCATTCACTTAAGCCTCTGAAAACAACACAATCTTATTACCTTACTGTCGGTTAAATGTCTGTCATTGGGCCAAAATCAAGGTGTTGGCGTTCTTTCTAGAGGATGTTTCTCTGCACTTTCCAGCTTCAAGAAGCAACCCATAATCTTTGCTTATGGTTCCTCTTCTCCATTTTCAAAGCCAGAAATGGTTCTTCACTTTTAGGGAATATGACTAGGTTGGACCTACCTATATAACTGAATAACCTCCACATCTCAAGGTCTTTAGTAATATCTGCTAAGTCCCTTTTGCCAAATAAAGTTACACAGTCACAGGTTTTGATGACAAGGGTTCGGACATCTTCAGTGGGGCCATTATTCTGCCTACCACAAATGCTCTCTAAGCATCCCAAGAGTGAGGGCCACTTTGCTATCCTTTGGGTAACTTTACAGTGCTCTAGATGGCTAACAACTGCGTATCAAATATTCATTAAAATCTTCTGGTAAAGTACTGATTACCTACACTACTTGTCTACCTCCCAGTTAGTCTTGGGGGACTCTTGGTTGAGTTCAATCAGGCCTTTTGTTTCCCCATCAAGGGAGAAAAATATGAGGAAGTTAATCAAGAGATAGATGTGATAGTATCTCCCAAGGTGAGGGAGCTTGATGAGAAAGGTGTAGCAGAGTTTGTGGAGATTACTGCTTCATTTAGACCTTTTTCTGTTTGTAAATAATTCCATGGGCCCTTTGTATAAATACCCAGGATTGTGGCAGGTCTAAATTCAATCAGGAGATCCACCCTAGAATTTTCACCAAAGATCACACTGAGCTAAGCAAAGGAATTAATAATTGATTTAACTCTGAATAGCTTTTGCATTTAATTTGAACTCTGGTGTATCTACAAAAGAAATCTACCACCACTGAAAAGTAGCTACCAGCAAGCAAACTTGTAAACATTTTATCAGAGGTTCAAAAAAAAATGTTTTATTAACCAAGGTTTTTTATAAAGGTTGAACTCCTCTGAATTATCACATCTGTACTGGTCTTCCTATAAGATTTCCAGGTCTGTTAGAGCTCTCATTTTTGGCATTTGCATTTGATATTTGGTTCTTGGCTTTTGGTGCTTTGTTGAAACACTGTTGAGCATGGATTGGACAACATGTTCAGAGACTCAAGGTAAGACAGGCACACTTTGGTACTTGGGCTCCTGTCTAAAGACTCCCTTCTAATGGTGCAAGTGCCTGGGCAGTGTCTCTCCAGTGATCCTTGGACACATTGTTTTCAGTTCAGTTCAGTTCAGTCTCTCAGTTGTGTCCGACTCTTTGCGACCCCATGAATCGCAGCCCACCAGGCCTCCCTGTCCATCACCATCTCCCGGAGTTCACTCAGACTCACATCCATCGAGTCCGTGATGCCATCCAGCCATCTCATCCTCTGTCGTCCCCTTCTCCTCCTGCCCCCAATCCCTCCCAGCATCAGAGTCTTTTCCAGTGAGTCAACTCTTCACATAAGGTGGCCAAAGTACTGGAGTTTCAGCTTTAGCATCATTCCTTCCAAAGAAATCCCAGGGCTGATCTCCTTCAGAATGGACTGGTTGGATCTCCTTGCAGTCCAAGGGATTCTCAAGAGTCTTCTCCAACACCACAGTTCAAAAGCATCAATTCTTCAGCGTTCAGCCTTCTTCACAGTCCAACTCTCACATCCATACATGACCACAGGAAAAACCATAGCCTTGACTAGATGGACCTTAGTCGGCCAAGTAATGTCTCTGCTTTTGAATATGCTATCTAGGTTGATCATAACTTTTCTTCCAAGGAGTAAGCGTCTTTTAATTTCATGGCTACAATCACCATCTGCAGTGATTTTGGAGCCCCCCAAAATAAAGTCTGATACTGTTTCCACTGTTTCCCCATCTATTTCCCATGAAGTGATGGGACCGGATGCCATGATCTTCGTTTTCTGAATGTTGAGCTTTAAGCCAACTTTTTCCCTCTCCTCTTTCACTTTCATCAAGAGGCTCTTTAGTTTCTCTACACATTGCTTTACATTATGCTTATTTAACTTCACATTTTATCTCCTATACTATTTAACTTGAGAACAGAATTTTCATCTTGATTTTCTGTACAGTCTATTAGAGAAAGTTCTCTATAGATGTATTTTTCCTCCAGTTTTATCAGAATGCAATTAACATATAGCACTGTATAAGGTGTACAGTATGATACTTTGACTTCATACACTGTGAAATGATTATCACAATGTTTAGGGACCATCCATCATCTCATATAGATACACAATTAAAGAAATAGAAACACTTTTTTTCCTTGTGATGAGAACTCTTAGGATTTACTCTTAACAACTTTCAAATATAACTTACATTTAGCATATTATACTAATATAATGTTACTTACATTTAGCATATTATACACCACATCCCTAGTGCTTATTTATAACTGAAATTTATATCTTTTAATCACCTTCCTCCACTTTCTCCTTTCCCCACCCCCTGCCTCTGGAAACCACAAATCCGATTTCTTTTTCTCTGAGTTTGTTTTTGAAGTATAATTGACCTACACTCTGCTAGTGCCTGGTATACCACATAGTGGTTCAATATTTCTATACATTTCAAAATGATCACCATGATAAATCTAGTTACCATCTGTCACCATACAAAGATATCACATAATTATGGGCTATATTCCCTATACTGTACATTTCATACCTGTGACTCATGTATTTTGTAACTCAAAGCTTGTACCTCAGTCTCCCTCACTTATTTCTCCCCCCACCTACCCTCTTAAGTTCTCTATAAACACTGGAGTGATGTGTTACAATCAGTACATAAATGAAACCCCAAAATTTACTGTACTTAAAAGCTCAGTCAGAGATGACCAGAACAACCAATGTGAAATCTCTCTATTGTGAAAAAGAAATCCTACACAATAAGAATGCTTTATTTTGTTACCTGCACCACCTTGGGGATGTAACACCGAAGGGTAAAAAAAGAACATGAACTTCAAAGTTAAAAACCTAAGTTTAAAGCAAAGTTTCACCATTCACTCCACTTATAAATGTGGACAAACTATATATCATCGAGTTTCAGAGTTCCATCTATAAAAATGGGGACAGTGCTCACTTCATAGCACATTTTCTAGCCTTAAATGAGAATTTATACATACATGAAGCCTGTACATGGATACACTAGTTTTATCGTTCCTACTGTGTTTCTCTCTCCTATCCCAACCAGGTTTTGATATAGTCCATTGGAGCAAGAACAGTGACATTCAGTCACACAACTCAAGAGCTGGCCTCAGGGCACAGGCAAAGGCTGCCAGACGCTTAGCACCAGAACAGCAGGCTAGGTCACTCACTCATACAGAACCAACAGAGTTAAAGGACTGAAATAAAATATGTTCCCCAAATCCCATATGTCCAGTCCAAGCACTGACTGCCCCCCACCAGTTATTGAACTGGTTTTATGGAATAACGTAGGTGACTACATCCCACTACAACCTCACACCTACACAGTTAGGTCAAGCGCCCCATCTAAGTGATAGGGAGTCGGTGCTCTAACACTCTCTCGATGCATCTAAAGCAGATCTATTTGACTATAACCAGTGGCTGGAAAGTTACCGACATTTGAACACTGGCTATTAAGAGGATGTCGAAAGACTCAGCCTAAGGGTTTTGAGTCTTGGCTTTGTCATGAGCGGCAGTGTGGAAGTAGCTAAATCACTTGTTCTCTTTGTGCCTCTGTTCCCCGAACAGAAGGCTGTTCTTTCCAAACAGAGAATTCTGTGATTTATTGGAATCTGCCATGGTTTTACGGATTCTTTTTTAATTGACGATCGGAAAAGGGACAAATGAGTGCAATCTAAAAAATAAAACTAGTGAATATAACAAAAAAGAAGCAGACTCACATTCATGGACTTTTTAAAGAAAATCTGATGATTTGGAACAGTGGAAATGCATCTTTAACCAGGATACATTCACCTTTTAGAGAAAGTATATAATAAAGAAATGATCATTAGAAATGGTTGATGAATGTTCTGTGAATGGGTCCATTTTTTCTACTCCAAGTTTTTACTCTCAAGTTTCCATCACCATCACTTGCTACAGTGGATAGAAGGGTTGCTATGGCCCTAGTGGTGACTGCTGGGCACAGGGAAGGGGGAGGGGAGGTATAGAGGTATGAGATTAAGAGGTACAAACTATTATGCATAAAATAAATAAGCTACGAGGATATATTGTTCAACACAGGGACTATATCCAATATTTCATAATAACTATATATGAATATAACCTGTAAAAATTGTGACTATGTTGTATACTAGAACATTTAACATTGCATATTAATTATACTTCAATAAAAATCTAACTAGGGAAAAGGTATAAACTAGCAGTGATAAAATAAATCACAGGAATGTAATCTATAACACAGGGAATATAGTCAAGACTTTATAATAACTCTGTTGGTACATAACCTATAAAAGTATAAAAATCACTATATTGTACACTTGACACTACTATAGTATTGTAAATCAATTATACTTCAATACCTTTTTAAAAGAAGAAAAGGGACAGATGAAAAACCATCTTCAAGAGGATTCAAACTTAAAACATTTACCCATCCAGTCTTTGGGGCTATTTATTTGAAAGTCTCAAAGGTGGCTCAAACATCTGAAGGCTTGAGTTCAAATTTCAGATGGTGAAGAATCTGCCTGCAATGCAGAAGACCCAGGTTCAGTCCCTGGGGTGGGAAAATCCCCTGGAGAAGGAAATGGTAAATCCACTCCAGCATTCTTGCCTAGAGAATTCCAAGGACAGAGGATCCTGGAGGGCTGCACTCCAAGGGGTCTCAAAGAGTCAGACACGACTGAGCCACTAACACTTGCACTTTGTACACAAGGGAGCCTGAGTCAGATTATTTACACTTTCTAAGTTTTAATTTGCACATCAATAAATTGGGCCAATGTAGTCTACGTCGCGGAGTGTCATCTTACATGAGGAACACGGGAAAGTGATCACGAAGTGCCTGGGATGCAGCTGACGTTCAGCACAGTTTTGTTGAATCCGAGTCTTGCTCTGCACTCCCCACTCTATGCGTCTGGTCTTTTGCTCTCTTGTTGCAGTCCATCTAAGAAGCAAACCTAGAGAAACTATAGGAAGTCTGCTGTTCTGATCTACAAACAACATGGAACTCTGGCTCTGCGACCCATGGAGCAGAAGTGCCAAAGGAGGAAGAAAGCCCATGAGGCTAGCTGTCCCAGGCTAGTTCTCCATGTTGTACAATCCTCTCCCAGCTTGAATCTGTTGTTTCTAGAATGCTGGTTTTCACTTACTCCAACAAGTAAATGCTTAAGACATTTTGTGTGTCAGTTCCTCAACAAAACCTTGGGCGAACAACAGAGGGTCTGCTTGTGGTTGAAGCTCTAATAGCTGTTGGCTCCTACACCTGAGCTCATGCACACACGCCCTTTGTAGAAGATGGAGCCTAAGTGCAATGGGAGATAAACTGTGGGCCATAGAAACCCTCCTATCCACTGTAGCAAGTGATGGTGATGGAAACTTGCGAGTAAAAACTTGGAGTAGAAAAAATGGACACATTCACAGAACATTCATCAACCATTTCTAATGATCATTTCTTTATTATATACTTTCTCTAAAAGGTGAATGTATCCTGATTAAAGATGCATTTCCACTGTTCCAAATAATCAGATTTTCTTTAAAAAGTCCATGAATGGTAATTCTATCACCCTTTTATTTAGAGATCTGAGAATGGTTTCTACTCTTCTCAATTCAAACATTAATACTGTAACATGAATATTATATTTAAAATTTGCATATAAATTGCCCCATTAGACCAAAAATACACAGGATTAAAGACATATTAATGATATTCCACAATATATAAAAATTTTAAAACCAGGTATTATATATTTCTACATTTTAATTTAGTCTTTTTTGATGATGCTATTTTAATGATTTTTATGTACAGCAATCCAATCAACAGGTCAGAAAGAGTGACTGTATCAACTATCATTGATTATGATCTTTTGTGTGCAAAAAGTATATTTAGATTTCTATCTTACAGAATTTCAAATACAGAATACTGTATTTTTCAGCAATATTTCTCTTTTTTATCTGCCATCTTAGTTTTTAAGTCACTGGATTTTTATATTTTAAAGGATTGCTTTGTTAGGAAATCTAATCTGAAGATGGAATATTTGTGACAAATTTTAAGGTAAGCACTACAGGAAAATGAAGGATAGAGCTGAATCACAAGGTTTTCATATCCCTCAGTGGAGTGAACCTTGCTAAGCCAATTTCTAAGCAGGCAGTTTTGACGGACATTTTCTCTTTTTCTTTGCAGACAACTGATATGTATGTGTGCTCATTGCTCAGTTGTGTCCTACTCTTTTGTGACCCATGGGCGGTAGCCCACCAGGCTCCTCTGTCCGTGGGATTTCCCAGGCAAGGATACTGGAGTGGGTTGCCAATTCTTCCTCCAGGGGATCTAGCTAACCCAGGGATCAAACTTGCGTCTCTTGCATCTCCTGCATCAGCAGGCAGATTCTTTACCACTGTGCTACCTGGGAAGCCCAGACAACTGATACAGTAGGGAATTATTAGGTCAAGGAGATGAATTGTCTACTTCACTTTTTCTCCCGAGAAGAAAAACAAAGAAATCAGAAACTGTTCAAGAATGGCAAAGATACAGATTTGGAAGCATCTAAAAAATAAGTTTAAAAATACATATGCAGAAATTAAATTTTTATTTTAAAACTTGTAATACAAGGAATTGCTTTAATTATACTATAGCATATAAATAGCATCATACACAGTTGTCTATATCTATGCAGTATCACCTCAGCTATATAAAAATGCTTTGGAAGCATGAGGAATGATTGGAAAACACACTAAAATGTTAGTATTTGAAACTGGAATTTCTAAGAGTTTTCAAATTTTAATTGATTTCTCTTCTTCTCTATACTTTTTATTTACAAATTTTTTAAGAATGGAAAGGCACTGCTTTTAAATTTTAATGTAATTAATTTAAGTTAATTAATACAATTTTTAAATTAAAAAACTAAAGTTAGTTAGCATGAAATATTCTTGTATTTGAAGGAATTATACCAGTAACCCTCTTTCCATGAAAAAGACACTGATTAGTCTCTCTTTTTAAAAAGTTCACCAGATCCTTTTTCCCACTTTTGGCAGGTGCTTCCTTCTATTCCCTCTTCTGACTCATCCTCCTCCTGTTAGCTCTCTGAATGTTGAGCATCCCAGGTCCATCTCTTGGCTATACTCTCCTCCTATGTGATCTTAACCATCCAATGGATTGCTTTAAGCATCACGTCAATGCTAAAGCATCCCAAGTCTGTCTCTCCAGCCCACATTTTCCTGAGCTCTGGGCTGCAACCAGGTCCCTCACAGGTCTCTCCAGCACAATACTGCCAAATAGCATCACTGATTTGCTATCTCCTCCCTTTTCCAGTCTTTCCTAATCCACACCTCCTAGAGTCTTTCACCTTTACAGTAAATGGTATAACTAATTTAACTCACAACAGTAGGAATTATCTTGATTCCATTCTTTTCCTACCCTTCTCGCCCAAATCGATCCATAATTGACTTGTTAGTGGCACCTCAACATATATCCTGAATCCACCACTTTCCATCACTTCTGTGGCCTCCACTCGGCCACAGCCAATCATATCTCAACTGAACCCTGCACCATTTGGCAGTTGCCTAAATGGTATACACTGTGACCCCATTAGTCTTCATGGTAGCAGGAATATAAAACATGTCATGTTACATCTTTGCTTAAAACTTCCTCCATGCCCTGTCATCCACATGGTAAATCTAAGCTCCAGATCATGCTTGACAAGGCCTTATGGGCTCTGGACCCACCGCGCAACTTAATCTCATTTCTTCTCCACTCCCATTGTGCTCCAGACACACTGACCTTTTTTCGTCCTTGAATTGCATCTCTTTTTGTCCCTTCTGCCTGGAAAGCACTTTTCTACGACTGCCTACTTAGAAATGGTCCTTTGCCTACTACTCCAACCAAACAGACCTAAAAAGCTTAGGTTGTGCCAGGACCACCAGGCCAGCAGCTCTCTTGAGGGGACCCCAATAGCCCTGGAGGAGTATGGCTAGGCTGGGCCATAGTGCTGGCACAAAGCAGCTCGTCACTCCCAGTTGTCAGGTTCCACTTTGGGCAAATCCCATCACCCCTAGTAGCTAACTCAAGATTACACAGCTCAAGGACAATGTTAATGGGATTTGGCAGAACATAAAAGGAAACCAGAAATTACAAAGGAAAATGCACTTGAAATAGAGACAGGTAAAATACACAGTAGTAGAGTCTGTGCCAGCTTAATGCATCAAATCATATTTGCACTTCTGTGTGATCTTTAGGGACGAGCCGAAAAGAGATGCAGAGGCACTGAAGTATGTCTCAGTTTGTTAGAATCTACATTGAACCTGACTCAATGATTCCTGGAAAATCAGCACACGGGGCATCTATAAGGATCAAAGATGCTCCATGCCAGTTACATGGGTTTAGCCTTGAGTAAGGTCTATTAACAAACTCGAGGCCTGCCGACTTGGAACGCCGACCAGTCCCGGCAGCCTGTCGGGAGCAGACAGCACTGCGGTCCACAGGGCCCCATCCACGTCATCCTGTGTGACTCTCACAACAACCCTGAATCTTCCTTCCATGGCTTTATCCATCGGAAACTGATGTCCTGGGATTTTATGTAATTCCACCAAACAATGAGCTACAAAGGTAAGATCAGACCATGTCTTTGTACATAAAGTTGTGGTCTAGGAAAGGGCGGTGTTTTGGAATTCAGGAGACGGGCTAGTCTTGGCGCTGTCATCCACAGCAAGTGTGACCTTGAGCAAGTCCCCTAACTAGGCCTTAGTTTCCTCTTGTGTAAAAATGGGTATGATAATAGCTATAGCTCCAGTCCAGGATTGTTTTGAGGGACTGTGATCACATCTCCTCTGGCTCACACCACCCATACACACTGCCTCGCAGTTTTCCCCACACAAAGCACATTCCTGCCTTCAACCCCTCTTCACTTACTGATCCCTGAAAGGCACTTTCCTCCACACCCAGAGCCTGTCCATCACTTCCTTGAGGAAGGGAGGAAGGCTCACATGTCTTTATATTAGAGAGGCCTTTGCTGACCAACCCAAATAAGACAGCAGTCTGTCTTCAATCTACACTGCCTATTTCCCTACCCTGTTTCACAGTCTTCCATGGAACACATTTCTTCTCCATCTGACATGTTTTCTCATAACTAGACTGTCAACTTTATGAAAGCAGGGATTTCTGTCTATTGCCTGGTATCCCTGAAGCCCAGTACAGTGGCTGGCACAGGGCATTCCTTTAAACACTGAACTAATAGAGGAAAGTAGTGACTAAACTAATTGTATGAATGAATGTATTATGTTTATCACCTTCTAGTCCCTTCTGGGTCTGATTACCAGAGGACAGGTGACCATAGCATTCTTGGTATCAAAATCTGCGTCTTTAACCAGAGTAACCGTTGCAGCTCACAGTTTTGTATATGTTAACAGATAACAAGATAGAAAACACACACATATATATGATAGTTATTAAAGGCTGATTTTAACAACATAAATTTTGGCAAAGCCCTCAAACCTTCTACCTCTATTGCTTACACCAGAGATGTTAAAAAACCATCACCACTCAGAATTGCCTTGGTTGTGCAACAGTCAGAAAGTAAACATAAAATTCCTCACACGAGAGGAATCTCACAAGAGACAGTCAAAGAGTTTCTGAACAATTCAGTGGCCACCTCTGAGAAGGAAAGAAGGGAAAAGAATGAAATGGTGGTGATACAGCTTTGTGGGTTAGTCACTAAGTTGTGCTGAACTCTGTTGTAACCCCATGGACTGCAGCCCGCCAGATTCCTTCTGTCCACGGAATTCTCCAGGCAAGAATACTAGAGTGGGTTGCCGTTTCCTTCTCCAGGGGATCTTCCCAAGCCAGGGATTAAACACAGGTCTCCTGCATTGGTAGGTGGATTCTTTACCGCAGAGCCACCAGGGAAGCCTGATGCAGCTTTAGCTGTATCCATAACATTGAGAGAGAAAATGGAGAAAACATAGAAAAATATTAAATCTGGTAGCTTTGATCAGTTTAAGCTATTTCATAACTAGAGGGGGGAAAGGAAGGAATGAGAGGAGGGAAAGAGGGAGTAGGATGTCTCCATCACAGAGACCAGGATGCGCTATCTCAGTTTCTCGAAGACGGACAACACCTTAAGTCACCCAGATCAGTCTGTTTCCACAACATGGGTACAGTCACATGCCTGTGCTCACAGTCTCTCTTCCACTGTCAAGGCCTTCTTCCATTTCCTGGAGTGAGCATCCCAAGCTTGTATTCTATTCTCATGCTCATTCCAGCAGGCTCATGCGCAACACAGGACCTCACAGAGCTCAAAGTCCAGAAGAGTTCTTCGGTTCCTCTTTGTCTCCCTCTAAACATGTGTGTGCTTTTTGGGAACCCCTTCAATGAATTGAAATCAGCCTCTCTGTTGACTTCTACCCATTGGTCCGTGTGCGCTCCAGTCACAAAGGGGTCCTCAACCTTCCTGCCCACATGGCAGCTCTGCAAACACTGCAAGACAGCAAGTGCACCCCCTTGAGTTCTTTCCATGTTAAACTTTACTGCCTTGTGCACTGGGAAGAGAGAAGCTCACCTAACCACCAACAGCAGACCGTATCTGGTATGCAAGGACCATCATACTGGTATTCTGCACGCATGTGTGCATGCCCAGTCGCTTCAGTCGTGTCCGACTCTTTGTGACCCCATGGACTGTAGTCCGCCAGGCTCTTCTGTCCATGGGATTCTCCAGGCAAGAATACTGGAGTGGGTTGCCGTGCCCTCCTTGGTATTCTGCATAAGTAATGTTATTCTTCTGTGTACCTAATCTGAACGAGAAATTCATGGAACTTTAAACATTTTTTAACTGCTTGAGATATGAGTGAGATTTGAATTTAATGTGACTACTTTGTTATAGCTTTAAAAGTAATTTTAACACAAAGAGTAGCTTTTTTTTCAATTAAATAATGTAAGTAAAAACTATGTTAAGATATGTAAGGTATCTAGGTAGATGTTATTGAAAACACTTGATAGCACCATTTGGTACCGTATTAGGCAGAACCGGCTGGGTGAGATTTATAATGGGTGACAAGAAATGAAGTTAAAGAAACGTGAAACGCAGAAAAACTAGCATTTGCCAAATAATTGTTAAAATCTTCTATGGCTACCAGCGTATTTCAGTTTGCAATTTAGATGTATTTCCACCTATGTAAAAGTCACACAGCCTTGTCTTAAGTACAATACTTTATTTAAAGGTTTAAACAACAACTTATTAAAAGAACAAGATGGCTTGGATGGCAATGGTTGTAAGTGATTGAATATCAGCGTGCTCGATTAGAGCTTCTTGAAGTGTGGGCCGTGGGCTAAGACAGAGACCAGTGTGCTCTCTGGTCCTATTCTGTAATAAGAGAGGAAACTGACAAGGAATCTTCAGAAACTTTTGCAGAACTTGGATGGAGTAACTTTATGACTGTTGAATCTTTTTTTAAAAAAAATGTGGATGTGTCTTTTTTCATTTCATTTTTCTTCCAATTCATTTTTACTCTGTCTACTAAAGCAATGGTCCAAGCAGACTGGGGATTCAAAAATGGATCCTTCAGCACACAGCTATTTTGAGAAGCCAGCACTAGATTAATTGGAAGTTGAGCTTTTTTTTTTCCTTCTGAAAGGCAATTTTTTTCTTTGCAGTCCTGAGTTATGTGCCCAGTTTGAAAGCTGCAAACACCTACATGGCCAGGAGATGGGTATAATGAGGGAGTAATGCACAGAATCATTAATGCATATGAAATTCAAATTATCTTAAAAGATGCAGAACAAGAGAACTTCCACTGAAGGATTCCACAGAAAGAAGTAGCTCCCTGATAGCTCAGTTGATAAAGGATCCACCTACAATGCAGGAGACTCTGGTTCGATTTCTGGGTCGGGAAGATCCTCTGGAGAAGGGAAAGGCTACCCACTCTAGTATTCTGGCCTGGAGAATTCCATGAACTGTATAATTCATGGAGTTGCAAACAGCTGGACACAACTGAGTGACTTTCACTTTCAACTGTTACAGTCATTCACTCCTTTACTGGTCAAAGGGAAATTACTCCCTCCTGGCTGGGGGGCCACAGTCCTGCAAGCAGGAAATGAGGACCACTTAATAAAGAATGGGTCACTTCTGTTTATCCTCAGCTACTTTCAGAAGAGAAAGACCATATCCTCATTTAGCACCCTAGCTCACAGGTACACTGACCGGAAGGGGAGGAAGGTCTATAAGGCAATTAGTCTTCATTAGAAAAATTTTAAACTAAACAGTCAATTTAAAAAGTGAATTGCTTTGAAGTAGTCTAGAATTTCCATGTTTAACCTTGTGTTTTAAAGGCATCAGTTAAAAACAACAAGGGATGAAATCTTCTCAGTCTTTGAAAGAACTCTGCTGTCTTGCTTCATATCTTGTGTGCACAGTTGCTCAGTCATGTCCAACTCTTTGTGATCCCATGCACGGACTGCCAGGCTCCTCTGTCTGTGGGGATTCTCCAGGCAAGAATACTGGAGTGGGTTGCCAAGCCCCTCTCCAGGGAATCTTCCAAACCCAGGGATCTACCCAGGTCTCTCACACTGCAGGCGGATTCTATACCATCTGAGCCAGCAAGGAAGCCCAAGAATACTGGAGTGGGTAGCCTATCCCTTCTCCAGGGGATCTTCCTGACCCAGGAATTGAACCAGGGTCTCCCCCATTGCAGAAAGATTCTTCACCAGCTATCAATTTCAAAAAAGCACCACCAAGGAAGTAGAAATGGGATAAAGAGGTTGCCAGGACACAGGTTTGAGAATGCAGGTAAAGATTCAAGAAACACTGTGGTGGATAGGCAGCATGGCCCCCCCTTCTCTCCTCTGTGCCCCTTGGTTTTGATGTCAACATGTCATTCCTTTTGAGCTGCTCAGGGTTACTGGGATTTACTGAGTCTTAAATTATACATCATATTTCATTGTTATTTGGTAACAGACAGTACAGCTGGTATCAGAAAATATGCCACTGTGATGGAAAAAATGAAGTTATTTAAAATTAATTTCTCAAGGATTTTTATCTTACTGATACCTTAATTTCCGGTGGCTGAGGTCAATATTCTTCTAATTAATCATTTGTCATTCCAGGACTATCTTCCAAGTTTGGGTCACAAGATATATTTGAGAGTATTTCTTGATCCTTCATTTATTTTTCAGTACAACAGATTAGTGCTACTTCATTATTAATATGGATAGCACCTATTAATATACTCTCAATCACAAGACTGAGGTGTGAAATTTATATCTTGGAGAGTCAAATGGTTGGTTTAGTGTTTTCCTTTTTTTTTTTTTAAAACCCAACTTCAAAATCCCAGTGATGCAATGATTTCTTTTACTGTTCTTTGTAAGTGCATGGAAGGAAAATCTACAAACTGATGACAATTATACATCTTCAAACACAGACTGACTATATCATCCTCTTTCCTAAAGAAGCTATCCATCCCTTTCTTTCCTCACTTAAGATCACGAGATAAACCTGTGTGCTAGGGCCTTGGCCCCTCACAGCCCTGGTGTGGTTCTCTCCAGATGTCTGTCTCTTCCATGATCTTTTTTGTA
Source organism: Capricornis sumatraensis (assembly GCF_032405125.1). NCBI lineage: Eukaryota > Metazoa > Chordata > Mammalia > Artiodactyla > Bovidae > Capricornis > Capricornis sumatraensis. The sequence goes on from NC_091087.1 coordinate 42,480,054, forward strand.
TGAGTTGTCACAAAGACTCTTTATTTTGCTTATCTCTTGCATTTAAAATGTACATTCAAAGGATGGCCCATCCATGATTCTCTGATGGGGATCTGCAATGATGGATCAAAATTTATGAGCTTGCTTTGGCATATTTCAGTTTTTGTTTTTTCATTTCAGTATTTTACTCAACCATTTCCAAAGGATGTGGCTCTTAGCTTCACAACTTTTGCTTATTTGCAGAAAAAAAATTTCCTTGACTGTTACAAACATAAGTACCAGGCAGCCACATGGCTGCAAAGCAAAACATTACTCTCCCTCAGCTTTCACCATTATTACCAGAAGTTATTTATCACAATGCTTGGGTCAACACTGTCTTTTCTGAGAAGCAGAGAGGGGAATTGTGGATGATGGCAATTTGTCATGTTTCTCAGAGCTTAACAAAAATGTACAATTGTGTTTCACATCATTACTGTCTGCAGAGGTCAGGCATGGAGTTCCCAGAATTCCTGTAAAATGCTACAGCATCAAGATGGAACAAAAATGACTGTATGGAGACAAGGGCACAGGGACAGGGCTTGGCAAATTCTTTCAGCTATGGTTTGAAACCACACACTGATATAACTCCTTCAGCTACTAGGAGGAGTGAGGTGTTCAAAAGCCAAGCAGACAGTCCACCAAGTTACCAAGATGTAAGCCCCATACAGGGTGGGGCTTAGACTCTTTCACAGCTCAAACAATGGAACAACCACTACTACCACCCCCAATAACGATGAATATACTATTACTATTGCAATTGTAATGTTTCAACCTGAGCCAGTCACCAGAAGGAACTGGTTCTTACTTACAAAAAGAAACAAAAAAAAAAAAACAAAAAAATTAGACAAATCATTTGGACTTTTAAATATAGTCCAGTAAGAGGCACCTACAAATTTTTAACTTTGCTTCATCCTTCTAGAGAAGAAGCTAAGTGACAAAGACTTTTTCTTTAAGTTATAGAAATTAGCATAAACTATGCAGTCTTGATGCATTTATACAAATAAACAGTCTTCCTTTCCTCTCCCCTCTCCATTTTCAATCAATACTCACACATACAACCACATAAAACTGTAGCTGACTGTCGTATCCACTGAAATTCGTGGATGCAGAGGGCTGACTGTTATCATTGTGCTCTGCCATTCTACATAAGGCATCTGAACATCCGCAGATTTTGGTATCTGCGGAGACTCCTGGAAACAATTGTTCTGGGATACCAAGGGATGACTGCAGTTCTAATCCAGCTCCAAGATAAATAATCATTATCAGGCAAAGGTGGAATTACAAGTGAGTCACTTCCCTCCCTGGCCTAAGTTTTACATAACAAAAAATAGATAAAATATGAACCTAAAAGAAAACTGCAGTGATCATAAAAGAACCAAAAAATATGCTTTAAACTTTCAGAAATTCACTGACATTTCAAAACTGGCTTCATAATAGCATTCAGCAGACAGATGCATGTCTTTTTTTTAAAAAAATCACTGTTTTAACTATGATGGTTAAAATGCAGCTATAACTTTGTTTTTGAAGTAACTACCAGCAAAAACTGGAAGAATCTAATACATATACACCCTGGTCAGAGAGAGACCAGCCTTTTACTGAAAGGACTAAGGCAAAATCACTCTCAAGAAATTAAAAATTAATTGTATCTAAGCCCTGGAAAAATGAGATATCCACATGTAAAAGAATGAAGCTGGATACCTACTCCATACTATACACAAAACTAACTCAAAATGGATCACAGACTCCAATGTAAGATGTAATACTTTAAAAATCTTGTTATAAATCTTTGTGATGTTTGCCTAGGCAACAGTTTCTTAGGTAAGGCACTAACAGCATATGAGATAAAAGGAAGGATAAATTGGACTTCATGGAAATGAAAAGATTTTGTGCTAAAAAAACAAAACCACCTTCAATAAAGTGAGGAGACAATCCACAGACTGGGAGAAAACACCTGCTAACTGTGTATCTAATCAGGGACTTGTAACCAGAATATAAAGAACGACTAAACAACAAAAAGACAATGCAGTTTTAAAAATGAACAAAAGCTCTGAATAGCTACTTCTACAAAGATATACAAATGGCTAATGAGCACAGGAAAAGATGCTCAATGTTATTTGTCATTAGGAAAATAGAAATCAAAATCATAATGTGATATCCCTTGATATCCACACTGGGATGACTAAAACAAAAAAGAATACAGTGTGAAGTGTCAGTGAGGATGGAGACAAATGGAAGTACTTGCTGACAGGAAAGTAAGATGGGGCAGCCCCTTTGGAAAACTCTCTGGCAGTTCCCTGAAGTGTTATATCAGTACATACAGTTACCATGAGATCTAGCAATTCCACCCCTAGGTAGCTACCAGGAAAAAGGGCAGCACATGTCCTCACAAGTACTTGGATACCAATGTTTATAGCGCCACTGGTCATGAAGGCCCCAAAGTAGACACAATGCTATATTAGTTTTCTGTTGCTGCTGTAGCAAATTACCACAATCTTAATGGCTTAAAGCATAGGTTTATTATATGAGAGGCTACAGGTCTCACTCCTTTCTGGAAGGACTTACGGAAAATTCATTTCTTTCCTTTTTCCAGCTTCCAGGATCCACTCACTTCCTTGGCTCATGGGATCCTCCTCCTTCTGTCTTCACAGGCAGCAATATTGCCTCTCTTTGATTCTTCTCCCATAGTCACACCTCCTTTGACCAAAGACATGAAAAACTCTCCTCTTTCAGGGAATCATGAGATTAGATTAGGTCCACCAGTTAACTAAGGGGGTGTGCGTGTGTGTGTGTGTGTGTGTGTGTGTGAGCACACACAGTTAAGTCCAACTCTTTGCAGCCACATGGACTATAGCCCGGCAGGCTCCTCTGTCCATGGAACTTTTCAGGTAGGAATACTGGAGCAGGTTGCCATTTCCTTCTCCAGGGAATCTTCCTGATGCAGGGACTGAACCTGTTATCTCTTGCATCTCCTACGTTGGTAGCTGGTCTCTTTACCACTGCACCACCTGGATGACCTCATCTCAAAAGATCCTTAACCTTAACTACACTGGCAAAGTCCCTTCTGCCATGCCGCAGGACATGGCATCTTTAGGTACTATTATTCTGCCTTCAATGACTCAAATGTCCATCAGCTGATGAAGTAACATACAGTGGAGGTATATTCCTACAATGAAATATTACTCAGCAATGAAAAGAAATGAACATTTAAAACACTATGCTAAATGAAAGCAGTGATCAAAAAGACTATATCATTCTATTTATATTAAAATGTCCAGTACAGGCAAGTCTACAGAGACAGAAAGCAAATTACTGATTGCTAGGGAGTGAGGAGTATCTATCAAAGGGTATGGCTTTTGGGGTGGGGTGTGATAAAAAGAGTTATGAAGAGACATGACATTTTCATAAGTCTGTGAATATATTAAAAATGGAATTATACATTCTAAATAGGTAAAGTCAATGGTCTATGACTTACGTATCACTAAAGCTATTTTTTATTAAAAAAAAAAAAAGGTAGGTGGCAATAAGGGGTCAAAAGAATGGCCTCTGATGGCTTTACTTAAACTCTGTCAATACTAACTTATAGTCACTGTCAAAAGTGTTGGAATCATGGGGTGTTCATGACGTGAGGAAGTCACTAATAATCCAAAGGGTCATGAAAACATTTAATTTTTTAAAATGGTGTGATTAGTTCTTTTTTAAAAACCAAAACAAAAAAATTAATTGCAGGCATAGAAGATCTTGTTCAGTTGGTGAAACAAAAGGAAAAAAGTTTCACTAAATGAAATACTCTAGAATTGGTAGTCTCTTAAATTGCTGAGAAATAAGGATATATCCATTCAATACAAATGCTTTATTAGAACACATAGCCTGAATTATGCATCATTTTAGTACGGTCTTCTCCCTTCTGATAGCACCTTGGACCATCACTGACTGCTGACAGATGAAATATGGGAAAGCAAAATCATAACGATGCAAAGGGCCGACTCATTAGAAAAGACTCTGATGCGGGGAAAAATTGAAGGCAGGAGGAGAAGGGGACGACAGAGGACGAGATGGTTGGATGGTATCACCGACTCGATGGACATGAGCTTGAGCAAACTCCAGGAGATGCTGAAGGACAGGGAAGCCTGGCATGCTGCAATCATGGGGTCACAGAGAGCTGGACATGGCTGAGTGAAGGAACAAAAAATCGCAACATCTCACATGTGAATATTAATTGCCAAATACTTGGTCTAAATGTTAAGCTTTGATTTTATTCTAAACTAAGAGCTTAAAAGAAAGGAACTTTTCCCCAACTGCACTATGAAGTAAAACAATGCTTCCCAACTCCAAGGCCACTGGCTCAAACTCCCACTTGGAGAAGAGCAGGTGCTCCGAACCTAAGTGTGTGCTCCTGATGAGAGGCTGGTTGCCATGGCAGAAGCGGTATCACCTACCTGGCCGCGCTTCCTCCTTCCCCTGGCCCGCTGCTGGAAGTGCCAAGTGTCAGGGCTGCCTCTGTTGCCTGGCTTACTTATGCACACGCGCACTCAGAAATCAAGTACTTTCAGGGCAATTTCTGCCTCACATGCTTAAAATAACGTCATTATCAAATCTCATTCTGACACGGGCGCACAATATAGTAACTAGTAGATCACATTGAAGAGAAGGAAGAAAGATTTCTTGGAACAAAAATATTACCCCATGACAAATACATTGGCAGGAATGTATAGCGTTTCATTTCTTAGTTCTTTACAAAAACATTTTGGATGTTTTAACAACTGATGAATAAATGCAAAGTGACCCTCCCCTGCAAAGAGATTTTAAGTGACTTTTAGGGTTCATCAGACTCTTTTAAAGAATTATTATTTCTCTTCAGAAAGATTCAACAGGATTTTCTAAAACTAAATTGCCCCTCAAGTCAGGTTAAATTTATATATCTGCTCCTACTTGGAAAGTAGAGGGAGTGAATTTATGTCATCTACAGTGATTTTTAACAAACCCTTGAATACACTTCACACCTGTGACTCTAATAACCTTCATTTTCTTTGTGTAAAACAATGATTTGGTTAATTAAATAAACATATACTTGTTAGGAAAAACAGGAGTGTGAGAAGGGGGATGGTTTGCCTGTATGTGTCTGTGCAAGTGTGCGTACATCATTAAGGATGGGGTGGGTGGGTGATAGTGAGGTTCATCTCTTATAAATCTTGACTGACTTACAGTGCCCAAGGGCTGAAATTTTGAAAATATGCTGGTGATCAGAGGTAAGTTAGGTCAAACTGAACACTACTGAAGCTTCATTTGTGTCCTGCTGAGGAATATAAACTGAAATAGGAGGGAAACCCTCAAAACAGTTTAGCTTTCCAGAGATTTTGATATCTAGAAACTTTAAAAATTCTTATGTATAGCTCTCAGTCTTCCTACTGAATGGGAACCGAACATTAAACAGAAGCCAGGGGTCAAAAAAGCATCACATATCAACCTTGAAACTCACAAGTGTACGTGTTCCTGGTATTCAGAAAGCAAAGAATTAGAATCTCAATACCCAAAACATGCTGGAGGAAGATATGTAAATGGCTAGTGTCTGTACACTAAATTAGGTTTTAAAGGAGGTATGTTAAATGTGGCCATTTTTAGAAAAATAACAAGACTATCATTTACAATTCATCTGTAATGCTTTTTTTTTTTCAGCAGTTTGAAAACATTTGCTCATTAAAACCCTCGACAATCTTTAATGTTTGATCAACACTACTTAACATTTTCTCTTTATTGCTTCCGAAGAGAGGAGGTCATTTCTCAGGGGTTGTGCTATATACTTCCTCGCTGGTAATAGTTTCTCCTCTTTCTAGTTTAATGAGAATGAAATTCAAGGTTCCTGAGTAAGTACACATTTCTAGACAGTCTTTTTTTCCTCATGTTTAATGAAACGCTTGCCAGAGGTGATGGCTGATTTTATGTGTCAATCTGATGGGGCTAAAAGATGCCCAAGTAGCTGCTAAAACATAATTTCTGAACGTGTGTATGAGAGAGAGAGACAGAAAGAGATAAGCACTGGAAGGGGTAGCAGTTCACCCTCACCAGTGTGGGTAGGCATCATTTAGTACCTGGGGGGCCTGGATGCATGAATCTTCTCTCTGCCAGAGCTGAGGCAGCCATCTTTCCCTGCCTTCTGACATCAATGCTCTGGGTTCTCAGACCTTTTCTCAGGTATGAACTAGAACTTCACCACCTGCTTCCCTGGGCCTCCAGCTTGCAGATAACAGATCATGGAATTTAGCCTCCATAACTGGCTCCATAAACAAGCCAATCCCACAGAATACATCTCTCTCTGCTTATCTATACGAGGGCTGCCCAGGGGGCTCGGTGGTAAAAAATCTGCCTGGCGATGCAGGAGACACAGAAGATATGGGTTTGATCCCTGGGTCAGGAAGACACCCTGGAGGAGGAAACAGCAAGCCACTCCAGTATTCTCGCCTAGGAAATCCCACGGACAGAGGGACCTGGTGGGCTACAGTCTGTGGGGGGTCACAAAGAATCGGACATGACTCAGGCACAAGGACACTGAGCATGCATTTAACTATATGCATCCTGTTGGTACTATTCCTCTGGAGAACTCTGATTACTATACCATACCTTATCTGAATTGGAAAAATTCTGTAAACCAGCCAGGCCTTTAGCCCAGTGGAGTCCCGCTGCTCCCAGAGGACCTCAGCAAGCCCAGTCTCCATCTTCTTCACCTGCCAATCGAGCCCCAACGCCTCCCTCAATGTCGGATCCTTCAAGCCCTGGCCATCTCACATTTTCTCACCTTCAGTATCAAATGTCCTAAGACAGCTAACTTTTTGTATGATGAAGGGCCTGCAATTCCTGTTTAGGAATTGTGTTTTCCTGCCAACATAGTCTGTTTCACCTGTTTCTGGATGGAGCCTAGCAGAGCGGCACATGCCGTGACCACCAGAGATGACGCAAACACGGGATCTAGAAATCGGCCATGTGGGATGCATTGCTGATGGCGCAACAGACACACAGCACCAGAGGCGAGGCTTAGTACTTAATAAATCTGGCTTTGGAGTCAGAGAGACCCTGTTTTAAACAGGCTCTGCCTTTTTCATCACTGCCACTCAATAGACTAGTTGGGCCATCCTTTCAAGACTCTTTTCTCATCTGTAAATTGGAAACAGCAACATTTACCTCACAGGGATGTGGTAAGAATTTAAAGACATATTTGCAATGTACTTAATTACATTAAATACAAATTAAATATTTCTAGTGCACTTAACTACATATGCTGTACATACCAGCTCTCAGGGCAAGTTGACAATGACTACTGTTCTCATTCCACTGAACAAAGCTAGTGTGAGCTGTATCTATTTGATGGCCCTTCAACAGTTTAACAAGGTGCTTAGAGCACAGTGTAATCTCCATGGACAAATTTATAATTATGGTCTAAGAAATGTAATTTCACTAACATGTTCCAGCATTTGCAAACACATGCCAAAAAGCACTGGCTTAATACAACCCATGTAATATCCTTTTTTTCTGGCAATCAAGTGGTATCCTAAGTTCCTTCTTGTTTAAATGTAATTTCATTTTAAGAAGGTAGGCAGCTAGACCAATTCAGGGTTTAAAATCCAACGAGCATTAAAGTAACAGGACTCGCTATTGCTTTTTGTTACCAGTGGAAGGCCTGTCCCTGTTACTCCAGAACAAAGATCCAGTGTCAGGAGAACACACACACACTCCCCAGCAGCTCAGGAATGTCAGACAGCAAATTACAGTCATTTTCTCATAAGAAAGAAATCGCCCCCATCTGCCTATTTTAACCTATTTTATTGACTACTGCCCTTCCTACTATATTTTTAAATAAGAGCATGACTCAAAAGCTCCAACACTTCCTTTTGCATCTCAGCTATTTCTTGTTTCAGAGTTGGTCTGAGGTAGGAGACAGTTGGGTCCCTGGGCTAGACACCTACTGTTTGGTCAAGTGGAATAAACTTCAAGCTTTGTTCTCACCCAGACACTGCAAGGACAAAGCTAGTGGCAAAAGCTGAGCTCTGCTAAAGTGAAGAGATAAGGTGCCCCATCTGAGGTCAAGGAATGACTCCCTTCTCTGAACATGTGTGATAAGGCTTCTTGGGGGTCAAAAAGGGTGAGGGCGCCGCCCCATAATAAGTGTGGACATGTGCCTGCAGGCCTCTGTGGTGGGATCCATCTTAGAAAAAAAGTTGCGCACACATCTTAGGAAGGGTCTATGGACCAGTCAGGTGTGAAGAAAGAAACAAGATAATTGCCCAAACTTCCAGATATTCAAGCTGGATTTAGAAAAGGCAGAGGAACCAGAGATCAAATTGCCAACATCTGTTGGATCATCAAAAAAGCAAGAGAGTTCCAGAAAAACATCTACTTCTGCTTTATTGACTATGCCAAAGCCTTTGACTATGTGGATCACAACAAACTGTGGAAAATTCTGAAAGAGCTGGGAATACCAGACCACTTGACCTGCCTCCTGAGAAATCTGTAAGGAGGTCAAGAAGCAACAGTTAGAACTGGACAAGGAACAACAGACTGGTTCCAAATCAGGAAAGGAGTACGTCAAGGCTGTATATTTTCACCCTGCTTATTTAACTTATATGCAGAGTATATCATGAGAAATACTGGACTGGATGAAGCACAAGCTAGAATCAAGATTGCCAGGAGAAATATCAATAATATTAGATATGCATATGACACCACACTTAAGGCAGAAAGTGAAGAACTAAAGAGCCTCTTGATGAAAGTGAGAGAGGACAGTGGAAAAGTTAGCTTAAAATTCAACATTCAGAAAACTAAGTTCATGACATCCGGTCCCATCACTTCATGGCAAATAGATGGGGAAACAGTGGAAACAGTGACAGACTTTATTTTTCTGGGCTCCAAAATCACTGCAGATGGTGACTACAGCCATGAAATTAAGACACTTGCTCCTTGGGAAAAAAGTTATGACCCACCTAGACAGCATATTAAAAAACAGAGACATTACTTTGTCAACAAAGGTCCGTGTAGTCAAGGCTATGATTTTTCCAGTGGTCATGTATGGATGTGAGAGTTGGGCTATAAAGAAAGCTGAGTGCCAAAGAATTGATGCTTTCGAACTGTGGTGTTGGAGAAGACTCTTGAGAGTCCCTTGGACTGCAAGGAGATCCAACCAGTCCATCCTAAAGGAAATCAGTCCTGAATATTCATTGGAAGGACTGATGTTGAAGCTGAGACTCCAATACTTTGGCCACCTGATGTGAAGAACTAACATTGGAAAAGACCCTAATGCTGGCAAAGATTGAGGGCAGGAGGAGAAGGGGACGACAGACGATGAGATGTCAGATGGCATCACTGACTCAGTGGACATGAGTTTGAGTAACCTCCAGGAGTTGGTGACGGACAGGGAAGCCTGGCATGCTGCAGCCCATGGGGTCACAAAGAGTCAGACACGACTGAGCAACTAAAATGAACTGAACTGAATCAACAAAGACCCGGAAGGAGTGTTCTGTGTAAGTGACTTACCTCACCTCTTCTCTGTGCCCCTCCTCACTGAGCACACCCGCACTGCTCTCCAGGTGTGTATTTCTGCCTAGTTTCTGACTTACGGGGCTCCTCACTCGGGATGCCCACACCCTTTCTCTCTAGGCAGGTATTTCTATCTCTGCCTTATTTCCGTGTTAAATCAACTGCTCTTCTGTGTGTTCTCCCATACATCGCACTGTGTCTCTAATAATAAACCTTGTACCTGTTTTTACAGTTTTTGCCTCCTTGAAACATTCCTGCTTTCAAATGGGGGGAAGAATCAGGGCCACTTTGGTTCTAGCCTCTAGGCCCTGGTGGTTTAGTGGCTAGGACTCCTGATTTTCATCTAGGTTACCAAGGTCTAATCCCTGGGCAGGGAGCTAAGATCTCTCTTTAGGAATGCTCACTGTTCTCCCTTTGAGATCAGCTCCCTCCCACCACCCCACCGCCCCACACACTCTTTCTCTATCATTGGGTCCCTGTCCTCCTCTCTGCTGCCCCCTCCATCACCCTCACTTGGTGAGGCCCCCAGTGGACTCCCACATTCCTTTAACCTTCATCCTGTTTCTCTAGGAAACCAAGTATCAAGTTTCCGGCCTTGCCAAGACTCCTTTCACCCCCCAGTTTCCCTGGGTCATCCTTTTTACAAACAGCTGCATTTCTATCCCTGCCTTACTTCTGTGTTAAATGAACTGTTCTTCGGTGCGCACTCCCATAGATTGTGCTGTGTCTCTAATAAACTTTGTACCTGTTTTCATGATTTTTGCCTCCTTGAAACATTCTTGCTTTCAAATGGGGGGAAAAGCCAGCCACTTTGCTTCTAGCCTCTAGCCCGTGATGGGCTAGTGGCTAGGACTCCTGGCTTTCATCTAGGTTACCCAGGATGGATTTCTTAGGTTTCTTCCTTTATTCGCTCAGCAGTCATCTCACCAGAATGAGAAAGCCTTCAATCCTTCTATCTGGCCCTCTGTCCTTTTTTCATCTCTTTGACTTCAGCCCTCAATTCCTTTTCTTCACTCTTCCCTCTCCTGATGGAAAATTAGCACATAATTCAGACCCGAAAATCACCTTAGAATTAATCAAAACCAATGCCCTAACTTACCTTAGAGGTAAGTACAGTGATGCTCAAAGGGACTAAGCACCTCGCAAAGCTGTGTGATCTGTATGTGGGGGAGCCAGGAGCAGCTCTGACCACATTTTGATTCCTGGTCAAATGGGTTCTCTGGGCAGAGATGTAAAATAAAGAATGTGTCAGGTGGAAGGATACATTTATGTGTCCAGGCTGCAGCTGGAAAGGGCAACATTCCTGTGGACTTAAAGGAAATAGAAGGCTGCAGAACAAAAGATGGATTCTAGGAAGGTTAAAAACAAGCAGAATTCCAGTCATCAAGATTTAGTAAGGAGAAGGTCAGAGATAAGAAAGGCAAGAGATTATGTCTATAGAGATGACAGCCTGACTGTGACAAGAGTGAAATAGGTCCTTGATTTTAAAGAGAGGAAAAATAATGTCATTGATAGTTCTGTCAGATGAGAAGCAGCCACAGTGTCAAGAGTACTTTTGACTAATGAACATGTACTTTAGATGGAGATGATTCTGACCATTAATGAATTTAAATGAAAGAATGACCTGTCCAGTTTAATGATGGACTTATGACACAGATTCGAGCTATTTTGAGTTCAGCATCCTAATCTTTAATTTCTCTAAGCTTAAAAAGTACACCTTCTTTTCGCTTACATTTTAATATGAAATATTCTGAAATTCAACATATGAAATAACCCATAGCAATCACTTCAGGTATCCATTCCTGATCACATTTCCCATGCCGCTGGCAAATTCAGCAAAACCCTGAATTTGACATGAACAACACCTCTGTGTGTCATTATACTTACGTTACCACCCCTAGCCAACTCTACCCAAACATTTTTTATTTTTGTTAACTAAACATAAATAGTAGCACAGAAAAATACTTCCTTCCACAGCAAGCTATTTTTGTGCAACATCATGTTTGTAAAATTTATTCATGTTGATCCTGTAGCTTTAATTATCGTCATTGTTGTATAGTATTCCATTTCACTAAAATAGCACAGTGTATTCACTCATTTTCCTATGTTCAATGTTTCAATATTATGAATAATGCTGCCCTGAAAATTCTTTTTCCTGTTTCTTTATGAACATGTTGGTTTCTCTAAGACTGAGCTAGTTGCCGAGCCCTATAAATACATCTTACACGTTTAGGATCTATTGCCAAATGGTTCTCCAAGGTGGTTGAATTGATTGACATTTCCATTCAGGAGTGGCTTCCCAGGTGGCACTAGTGGTAAAGAACCTGCCTGCCAATGCAGGAGACATAAGAGACCCAGGTTCGATTCCTGGGTCAGGAAGATGTCCGGGAAGGAGCAAACGGCAATCCACTCCCGTATTCTTGCCTGGAAAATCCCATGGACAGAGGAGCCGGGTGGGTACAGTCCATGGGGTCGCAAAGAGTCAGACACAACTGAAGCGACTTAGCATGCACCAACAATATGTTAGAGCTCCCATTGTTCTATATCTTCACCAGTGGTCATATTACCAAATTTCAAAGCTTCTTCCAACCCGATGAGTGTGAAATGGCATTTCAACTTACATTTTCCTGATTACTAGTGGGACTGAGCAGCTTTCATATGTATTGCTTATTTGCATTTCCTCCTCTGAGCTATCTGCCCCAAGCCTTTGTCCAATTTCTACTGGGTTGTTCTTATTGATTTGTAGAGATTCTGCTGCTACTGCTGCTGCTAAGTCGCTTCAGTCATGTCCGACTCTGTGCGACCCAATAGACAGAAGCCCACCAGGCGCCCCAGTCCCTGGGATTCTCCAGGCAAGAAAACTGGAGTGGGTTGCCATTACCTTCTCCAAGGCATAAAAGTGAAAAGTGAAAGGGAAGTCACTTAGTCGTGTCTGACTCTTAGCAACCCCATGGACTACAGCCTACCAGGCTCCTCCATCCATGAGATTTTCCAGGCAAGAGTACTGGAGTGGGGTGCCATTGCCTTCTCTGTGGAGATTCTACTTCTATCCTGATCCTCTGTCAGTTACACAAAGTGGCAACCTTATCCTTGAATGCAGTGATCTCTTCACTTTGTTGATGGTACCTTGCCATGTACAAAGATTTTCATATTAATGTAATCAAATTAATATTTTCCCTTATGATTTGCCCTTTCTCTAGTTGTCTAAGAAATTCTTCTTTATCCTGAGACAATAAGTACAGACCTCTACATATTCTCCCCTAAAAGCTTTAAGGTTTTGCTTTTTACATTTAGATCTTCAGTTTACCTTGAACTGATTTTTGGTTTTGCTGTGAGTTAGAGGTCCACTGTCTTTTCATTATATGTAATCAAATGTCTTGGTTCCAATTATTGAACAGTCAGCTCATCCTTGCCCCAATGACCTGCAGTGCTGGCTGTTAAATATCAAGTTTCCATCTGTGTGTAGACCATCACTTTATTTTATCTCTTCACTCTACTGCATTAGCAGTCTTGCAGTTTTGTAGAAATGGCCCAGAAAAGTTCTCATTTTGGGATAAACAGAGACTCAAACTGTAATGAATAGAGATGCTGAATGGTTGACAGGCACACCCACAATGAGCTAAGGAACTCATTTCCAACCCAGCAATGCAATTATTCCTCTGAAAAAACCCACTAAGATCTCAAATACCAAGGGAATTTAGGTTCTAGGTACTAGTACTCTGCTTGTCACAGTTATTAGAGAAAAAATAAGTGTGGCAGTGGTCATGACCTAGTTTTATTCCTTATTCATTAACTTTGTGCCCTAGCTGGTATTTCTATGGTCTCACTAGCCATCTTGCTACCTGCTGATTTCTTCAAAGAATTCAGTAAGACAAGCACGTGTTTACCTCCTATATATTCACCATTGTGCTGGTATTAAGAGAGGCTCAGATACCTAAGCCCCAGTCCCTGGGTCCTGCGGGCACGCACACTCAGCTGGGGACACACACAAAGTCATGGCTGAGCGTGTGTGTCAGATTATTACAGGCAACTAGCTAGAGAAACACACATACAGGAGGGAACAGTTAATTCTGAAAAAGGGGAAGTTCAGGGAATTGTCAAAAGGAAGCGATACCTACTGACTTCCTTTGTTTTCAACAAATTTCTCCAGAAAAGTTACAACTAAGAATCAATTACCATAAAGAGTGGATACCATTGTACCAAGATACTCTTCTGCCCATTCCTTTAGCAGGTTGCAGTAGAGTTCTGCATTCAGGGTATTCGGCTCAATTTGAGAAAGTACTTGCAGTCATAAAGGCACCCCCATCTTTGTAGCACATGACAGGTAGAGATAGGGAATTACGCAGGGGTAAGACTTAACCTTTGGATATCTGAGCTGACTCACTGGAAAAGACCCCTGTGTTATCTGAGCCAACTCACTGGAAAATACCTTGATGCCAGGAAAGATTGAAGGCAAGAGGAGAAGGGGAAGACAGAGTTCCAGATGGGTGTATGGCATCACCGACTCAATGGACATGAGTTTAAGCAAGCTCCGGGAGATGGTGAAGGACAAGGACACCTGGCGTGCTGGAGTCCATGGGGTCGCAACTGAGCAACTAAACAACAAACAACAACAAAGACGACCTTAAAGGTGTATCACAGTCAGGTCAGTTCAGTTCAGTTCAGTCGCTCAGTTGTGTCCGAGTCTTTGTGACCCCATGAAGCGCAGCACGCCAGGCCTCCCCGTCCATCACCAAGTCCCAGAGTTCACTCAAACTCATGTCCATCGAGTCGGTGATGCCATCCAGCCACCTCATCCTCTGTCGTCCCCTTCTCCTCCTGCCCCCAATCCCTCCCAGCCTCAGAGTCTTTGCCAATGAGTCAACTCTTTGCATGAGGTGGCCAAAGTACTGGAGTTTCAGCTTTAGCATCATTCCTTCCAAACAACACCCAGGACTGATCTCCTTCAGAATGGACTGGTTGGATCTCCTTGCAGCCCAAGGGACTCTCAAGAGTCTTCTCCAACACCACAGTTCAAAAGCATCAATTCTTCAGCACTTAGCTTTCTTCACAGTCCAACTTTCACATCCATACGTGACCACTGGAAAAACCATAACCTTGACTAGACAGACCTTTGTTGACAAAGTAATGTCTCTGCTTTTGAATATGCTATCTAAGTTGGTCATAACTTTCCTTCCAAGGAGTAAGCATCTTTTAATTTCATGGCTGCAATCAGCATCTGCAGTGATTTTGGAGCCCCCCAAAATAAAGTCTGACACTGTTTCCACTGTTACCCCATCTACTTTCCATGAAGTGATGGGACCAGATGCCATGATCACAGTAGATCATGTGAATACAGTAGTATTCACAGTAGAATATCATTAAATGGTAAATTCCTCCCAAAGTATTTTCATTTAATTATTCACAAACTGTAGTTTAGACAACAATCCTCTGCTCACTGCAAAACACACTTAGATAAGGAAGACAGCTGTACCCAGGTGTCAGCATCACACAAAGCACACTGCAATCAGACAAACACAAAGAACCCAGGGACCTGAAGATAAGAGTGTTTCCTGTCATTACTAGAGAAGTTACACAACTAATTCCATTCTGGCACAAGCAATCACAGAAACAAAACAACGAAAGTAAACACTGGCTAGAAAACAGTATTAAGAAGCTGTCACTGCTGCTCGGGCATTTGGCTCCATAAATGTTAAACTGTAAGAGTTGGGGGAGAAGGGAAGCTTCGGGGTCAGTTCTGGGAGCTACCCTCTCCCAGAAGAGATACCAAGAAGGGATCTCAGACACTTTCTCCACACTCAAGACACTTCTCAGCTCCAGAAGAGTTTTGAATCATGTCTTAGAAACCAGCAATTCCACTTGTAAAGTTTAACAAAAGCATCTATATGGAGCAAGCAAAACTGCAGTAACTGCTTAACTAATTTACTTTACAAACACTGAACAAGCTCGTGCACAACAGGTTTTTTAGCTATTTCATAAGCTGCAAATAAATTTTATCATCTCTCAGAAATAAATTTTATCGTCCCCATCCTTTCCCTAGGTTAAAGAAGGAACAGGAGAATAATTCTACTGGAAAACAACTCTCTGATTTGTTTGGACATTATCTCACAACACAAAGAAAGCAGCATTTTACCTCATCCTTGCCTCGACTATGTCACCTAGAAACCTAGTAAGGGGCAACTGTTTCTGAGTGGCTTAGACCTAAAGCAGAGATGTAACAGTACTGTTACAGTGGAAATATTTCCACAGGGAGGGCTCTGCCACGTTCTCAAATATTGCTGCTCTCCTGCCTGCCTAATTTTATTCAATTTTTGGCAAGAAGCTTTTATGCTTGTTTCTTTCCACGTTTCTTCTTTTGATAAACAAACAAGCAAGCATTTCTTTGATTTCCCACCAGTCTAGCAAAGTCCTAATGAAAAAGGGAAAGGAAGGGGAAAATAAGTTCTTTCTAAATCTAAAAGGGAGCAGAACACAATGGGAATTGCAAGTAGGCGGTGAAAATTAGGACAAGAAGTGAAGGCCTAATAGGGGAGAGAGAACTCACTTTCTGAAATTGCTTCTCTAGATGTCCTTGGGTTTGCAGCATTGTTCTGCCTAGTCAGGTATGGATACCGCTTCCCCCAAGTAGGAACCATGGGGTTAGTCCCCAGTCTTTCATTTGGGCGAGTAACAATTTATCTTAGGCAAGTTAAAGAGGTGTAATTTCATACATTTTACTCCCTGTGATTATTGAGAAAAACATATAGTACTGTGCTACATTTTTTTTTTTTTTTAGTGCTGGTATCTACAGTTGGAGAGTAGAGTTGTGAACAAATAAATGATAACATTTAAAAAATATTTCCAAACTTGGGGGGGTGATCAATTAGAAGTTTGGGATCAAAAGACATTTGTTTAGGCACACAGTCATGTCCAACTCTTTGCAACTCCCTGGAGTATAGCCCACCAGACTCCTCTGTCCATGGGGATCTTCCAGATAAGAACACTGGAGTGGGGTGCCATGCCCTCTTCCAGGGAATCTTCCCAACCCAGGGATCAAACCCAGGTCTCATGCATTGCAGGTGGATTCTTTGCTGTCTGAGCCACCCGGAAAGCCCAAGAATGCTGGAGTGGGTAGCCTATCACTTCTCCAGGGGATCTTTCCTGACCTAGGAATCAAACCAGGGTCTACTGCATTGCAGGTAGATTCTTTACCAGCTGAGCTACCAGGGAAGCTCAAGTAGACACACATTACTATATATAAAGTAGATACCAACAAGGACCTACAGTCTAGTACAGAGAACTACACTCAATATCTTGTAATAATCTATAATGGAAAAGAATCTAAAAAGAATATATATATAGATAGATTCTATATATAGAAATATATATAGAGAGAATCACTTTGCTGTACACCTAAAACTAACACAATATTTTAAAATCAGCTACATTTCAATAAAAAACAAAAAACAAAAAAACTATTTCCAATGTTGTTGTTTAGTCTCTAAGTCATGCCCAGCTCTTTTGTAACCCCATGGACTGTAGCCCGCTAGGCTCCTCTGTTCATGGGATTTCCCAGGCAAGAATACTGAAGTGGATTGACATTTCCTTCTCCAGGGAATCTTCCTGACCCAGAAATCAAACCTGGGTCTCCTGCTTAGGAGGTAGATTCTTTGCCACTAAGCTACCTGGGAAGCCCAATGTACATCTACTGATTTGCCAATAGGAGAGCTGGCAATGGTTCAGATATAGACGGTGAAACACGGCCGCTCAGTTCCTACTCCAGCTCTAGGCTAACTGGCTGCATCAGTGTGGCCAAATTACTTCAACTTTCCACACCTGGCTCCTCATCTTTAAAAGGGAGGTAATAATCTGAACCACGCCATGGGGTGTAGGTCAAATGAGTTAACACACATGCAATACTTGGAATATTACTTGGAACTGAGCAAGCGTGTGCTCTGGAAGGCTAGCTCATCTATTTCCTTTTTTGAAAATGAAGTTTCTGATTGCTACTAGCCAATGCTGGTTGGCAGAAAGTGAAGAGGAGCTAAAAAGCCTCTTGATGAAAGTGAAAGAGGAGAGCGAAAAAGTTGGCTTAAAGCTCAACATTCAGAAAACGAAGATCATGGCATCTGGTCCCATCACTTCATGGAAAATAGATGGGGAAACAGTGGAAACAGTGTCACACTTTATTTGGGGGGGCTCAAAAGTCACTGCAGATGGTGACAGCAGCCATGAAACTAAAAGATGCTTACTCCTTGGAAGGAAAGTTATGACCAACCTAGATAGTATATTCAAAAGCAGAGACATTACTTTGCCAACTAAGGTCCACCTAGTCAAGGCTATGGTTTTTCCTGTGGTCATGTATGGATGTGAGAGTTGGACTGTGAAGAAGGCTGAGCACCAAAGAATTGATGCTTTTGAACTGTGGTGTTGGAGAAGACTCTTGAGAGTCCCTTGGACTGCAAGGAGATCCAACCAGTCCATTCTGAAGGAGATCAACCCTGGGATTTCCTTGGAAGGAATGATGCTAAAGCTGAAACTCCAGTACTTTGGCCACCTGATGCGAAGAGCTGACTCATTGGCAAAGACTCTGATGCTGGGAGGCATTGGGGGCAGGAGGAGAAGGGCACGACCGAGGATGAGATGGCTGGATGACATCATGGACTCGATGGACATGAGTCTGAGTGAACTCCGGGAGATGGTGATGAACAGGGAGACCTGGCGTGCTGCGATTCATGGGGTCTCAAAGAGTCGGACACGACTGAGCGACTGAACTGAACTGAACTGAACTGAACGCTGGTTCCCTAAGTGAAATTCAAGGTTTTGGGTGGATAAGAACATGTAAAACCTTGTGTGTAGAATACTATAACTGAACATTAGAGGCATAGGGAAATGATAATGGATGAATTGCCAGTGTTCTTCTCTTGCTATGAGAATGATATTCAGGAACTGCATGAAGAATTAGGCATTTGTGAGTCATTATTGAAGAAGAATGTTTATGAACGCGTGATGTGCGTGAGTGATGGAGGCCACCTCGCTAGGGTTTCATCCCTAGCCCTGGCCCCTGCCCGATGGAGGGTCCTTCTGCCCCCACAGTCTGTCTTCCCACAAATGTTAGTCTCTAGTTCTTGGTGGCTGAGGGTGTTTCTTCCTTGGCCTCTGGGCTGTGTTGACATCCTTCCAAAACAGAATCAAGAACAAGTGAGAATATTTTTCATGTTATCTATAATTGCCAAAGGCAGGAGTGTATTATGTTCAAAATCCTTTAAAAGCCCTACGAGTGCTATCACTCAAATCTTGATTTGCAGAGAAAGTTTTTCTATCATACTCTGCAAAAACCTTTTCTCTAAAGACATCTTCAAAGAACAGTTTATTTATTTTCTAATTCACTCCTGATACTGTCCTTTTTCTCTGCTTCTGTGCTGTGTTAGACCCATAGTCCCTCTCAGTCCAAGGGATGGATTGCAGTAGCTCTCCTTCTGGTGTCATTAGCAGAAATGTCAACCAGATATGTTTGGGGCTTATTTTTCATTATTACAGTCTCCCTCCCTTCAGTGTGCTGTATTAACATTTACAATGAAATAGTCCCAAATCTTTCTATTTGCAACTTAACAAAAAGTCCTTTTTCTCTAGTTCTGGAGAACTATAATTAATCAGGGAGACTTAATTCTCATTAATCTTCGTTTACTGCACAGACAGCCTTTTGAATTACTATCCAATGTGGTTACACCTCTGTGCACAAGTGAGTGGAGGAAGAGCTGAAGAAAAAGTAGAAAATTAAAACACAGAGGTGCCCTGAGATGTCCTCCCTATTGCAAAACAGTCCCTCCGAATTTAGAATAATCAAGCCTTTATCAGACTGATCTATCAGCACCCTGAGACTTCTCACTTTCCTCAGAAAACCAGGCCTAATTGATACAAATACACACCATTAACAACTGGAAAATGAAGAACTATATACAGTTACAAAGGGGAACAGAGTTCAGCCATAGAAATGACGAGAAAGAGGGGAGAGAATGTTCTGGAATGGAGAGACTTCAGTTCACCTTCATTAACCTTGCTCCCTTATCAATGTTTCTAAACAAACCAGTTGTTGTCAGGGGTTGTTTTGTGGATCCCCCCTGCTTCCAATTCTTGTTTTTATTCTCATCACCGCCATATGCTACGCTGTTCATTTATAATTTTAATAGTGTCTCTAGCTCATAAACTCAATGATTTCTGTTTCTACTAGCTTATTAGTTTATTAGCAACCTCACACTGTGAACACAAATTAGAACTGGATAACCTACCCAGCTTTTGACACCACTTTCCAGCTTATTAGCAATCACTTCAGATACTATACCTATATATAGAAACAAGACACGCATAGCAGAAATAATTTAGTATCTCGGAGATTAAAGCAAAGACCAGCTCACAGCTTCCAAGTCAGCCTGACAGTCCTCATAGTTGATCATTGTTTATTACCTGAGACCAGGCACTCCCAGATTTCTAAACAATTCTAGTATTCTGGTACATGAGTATTTAGAAAAGAAGAGAGTTTTACACTGTTCTTTAAATTTACCAAAAAAAGAAAGAAAGCTCTCTGAACATCAATCTACATGGTTTCCATGGGTTGGAAATTAAAACCCAATTCAGGCACTAGATTAAAAACAAAATAGTGTGACATTCTACAGGGCCAATGGATAACAGAAGATATCAGCTATAGGTTCAGCAGACCAACAAAGGAAAAGACACCCTGCAGGGTTCCAAGTCTCACCCTGAAACCCAGCAGAAAAGAGGAATACGCTCCAAAACAGAAAGCAAACACAGGCCTCCAAAAAAAAAAAAAAATTGCTCTTTACAAATCTACTCTTCACTAATCCCAAGAATAGACTGGTTATTTTGAAGAAAATCTCTAAGTTTGGGGAAAATTATTCTCTTTGGCAAGTCACAGGCATTAGGAAAAAAAAAAAACAAAACAGTCGTTCCAAAATCAAAGCGTTCTCGGAAGCCTTTCACCCTTTCCATTCGTTGGCCGCTGTAGACTCTGCAAAGGCAAACATCTTCGTTCCATCTCTCCACACGCCTGCACTGAGCTCAAACTGTTTCCCCCCCACATCAATTTAAGGTGTGAGACACACGGGCTGGATTTCTGAATATCCCTGTTCGCTTATGCCCACATCTAGTCCAAAGCATTTCCTTTCTGGGACGGCAACTTATTTTGTCTTTCACCAGAGGCCACCGAGATTTCAAGCAGTAGTTGGCAGTTCTAAAAGCCATTTGTGCCCGTGTTGGCAGTTCCAGGAAATTTCACTGTTGAACTTCCCAGGAAGCTGATAAACATCTGTCTGGTTTCGCACTTAGATTGTCAGTGCCAGAAGATACAGCACAAGTGGGATTTCTTCAGAATAGATATTTATACGGGCCAACACAACACTATGGATTGTATCAGCTTGAAAAGGCTGAAGGGGAGAAAAAATGTTCTACACAGGAGGGGCGAGTGACCTCGGCTTCACCCTGGGCAGCATTCAATAAGCTTCAATGAAAACATGTTCCACTGAATTTCTTTCCCTTCCACCCCTCGGATCCCAGCCCCTAGCAAAGCGCAATCTGGGAGAAATGCTTGCAGTGTCCCACCAAAATGGCTTCCAGAGAACCTAGAAAAATACACAGCCTCCTACTCACAAGGAAGCACTTCATCACTACACAGAAAAGAACACGGCTGTGTCTTCAAAGTACCAGGCTGAACTTTTAGAGGCACTTTAACTTACAAATATTCCCCAGGCCACAGGTACAGAAATTCAGTTTGGTTTCTTCAAGACCTGCTCTGCTCTGTTAGCACAGAATGAATCCATGTGTGAAATCAAATCCACTTTAGGCTGTGACACGTTCCTCTGATGGCTAATCACATGGCTTGGTTAGAGCAGGCCCATGGCAAATCACTCGGAGATAACACAGCCCGAGCTCCTGCACCTGCACTTTCCTAAAATCGCAGAAGGTATTTTCATGGAATTTTCATTTGTCCCTTGAACTTGGGATTTCTGAAGAAAAGCCACATTTCCCTCAAAAAATAAAGCATATCCTGTCTGATGCAATCGTGACCGCACACTTTTGAGAACGAGCATTGTGCTAGTCATGACCCAGATTTCATGAATACAACTTTTAACTGTACATAGTACTCTTGAAAATAAATTCTTTCACGATGACTGCTGGGGGTGGGGTGGGGGATGCTTTGTGCCTCATTTTCTATGAATTAAGTAAATCATGTACGATTCTGGTGATCACACCCAGAAGAGTTTCCATCATGATGAACCAGTAACATGAAAAAGAATATTTCTTGAGACATTCTACTTAGATACAGAGAAGGGTTGGTTTACTAAAATTACAACTGTATGAAAGAATGTGGGCAAGGGCTGAAAAGTGTAATAGGATGGAGTAACTGGATTAAGGCTTTGGCTGTTTCCTAAGAAAAATTTTAAATGGTTATTATACTGCTATTTGAATGAATACAATTAAAAGAAATTACCTGAAAGTATAAAAATTAATACCTTCTTGTTTAAGCATATTCTGCATCCTCAGAAAGCTGTTGTTTAACTCCACCTCCAAGAGGAAAAAGGCAAATATTAAGAGTTATTGCCCACTTTGTCCCTCATTCCCTTGAGTGTTCACCAAACTTCTCCTAGTAGAATTAGGTATTTTTCTTTGGGGGGAAAAGACAAAATACATTTTAAACACAGACTCATTCATTCAACCATATTTACAGATTATCTGCCATGTTTCAGATCCTGGAGTATGGGAAAGAAAGGAACCTCTCTAGAAGACTCATCTTCCCAGAGAGAGATCCTGCACAATCCAGAGTGGCATTTTAGAAAAAGTGATATTCACACAGCATTGAATGAAACTCCTTTAGTAAGGATGAAGAAGTGGAAACAACAAACGCAGGATTTTTAGGCACACTCAATTTCTTAAAGTGATAAAACACTTCACCATGATGAATCCTGCGGAACACCTCTCCACTGGAGATAGACATCGCTGAACACCATTGATAATAAAGGAGTCTCCACATTTAAAAAAATTAACTAATTTTAGGTAATAGAGAAAAAGGTACAAGATATAGAAAGGGTAGAAAATAAAGTTGAAAGTGAACTGAAGGTAAAATGCCAAAAGAGAGACAGAACAGATTGAAAAAAAAAATCCAAGGGGAAAAAAAAGAACATATGCCTGATTTATGTAAAAAAGAGCTCACCAACAAATAAACTCAAACTAAAGGAAAACAAGTAAGAATGATCTGAATTTTACCAGGAAAAAGAAAACGTAGTAAATGAATTGTGAGAGGAAGTGAAATTTAAGATAATCTAAGCTGAGAGGTCAGATGGGTTGTGCATACAAAAAAAAAAAAAAAAAAACTTCTAAAAACAGGAGTAAACATGTCTGTAAAAAATATAAAATTTCTATTTTTAGAATGCTTCCCAGGTGGCACAGCAGTAAAGAATCCTTCTGCCAATGCAGGAGATGCAAGAGACTTGGGTTTGATCCCTGGGTTGGGAAGATCCCCTGGAGAAAGAAATGGCAAGCCACACCAGTATTCTTGCCTGGGAAATCCCATGGACAGAGGAGCCTGGAGGGCTACAGTCCATGGGGTCTCAAAGAGTCGGACATGACTGAACAACTGAGCATACATTTTTAGAATACACAATTATGGAATTATAATAAACTTAGAATTACAGAATTAGAATTAACTAGAATAGAATTATCAGAGAAGGCAATGGCACCCCACTCCAGTACTCTTGCCTGGAAAATCCCATGGATGGAGGAGCCTGGTGGGCTGCAGTCCATGGGGTCGCTAAGAGTCGGACACAACTGAGCAACTTCACTTTCACTTTTCACTTTCATGCATTGGAGAAGGAAATGGCAACCCACTCCAGTGTTCTTGCCTGGAGAATCCCAGGGACAGAGGAGCCTGGTAGGAGGCCGTCTATGGGGCCACACAGAGTCGGACACAACTGAAGTGACGCAGCAGCAGCAGCAGCAGCAGCAGAACAGAATTATCCTAGATTATATCTTTTTTGATGTTTTTTCTTCAAATCCAAGATTAGCCAACAGATCTCCACCTAGAAAGGCTTTCTTCTCAAATGTTGCATTGGCCTTGGAAATAATCACTTTCTCATAAACACATACCACAAAACAACTCAGCATCCATGTGCAGACCAGAGAGAAATAACGTGGCAACTTTCATTCATATCTATTTTCACAGGAGAGATCCAGCCCAAGAGTCCAAAACAAATGAGAGAAATGTGAGAATGTGAGCAAACTCCAGGAGATAGTGAAGGACAGGGAAGCCTGGCTTGCTGTATGTAGTCCATGGGGTCACAAAGAATCAGACAAAACTTAGCAACTGAACAACAGCAATGTAGAGTCACAGAGTACATGCGCATCTTCCTTTGGTTTCAAAGGGTAGCTTTAGGTTGGCCAGGACCAGATGTCTTTGAAGTTAGCTTAGTTTTGTGTCTGTAACTGATTAGCTTTGTTGGCTAGAGACCTGTGTTAGGTCATAGTCAAGACTAAGGGCCATTTGGGAGGCTAGTGGCTTCTTACTCTCTGTTTCATGAGTTCCAATTCGACTTAAACACTGGCCATTTGCCTTTTCAACACTATTGTGTATATACACACACGCACACAGACAGTGGGCAAAAGAATATGGGTAGATTGCTTATCTCACTTAGGGGATGCAGAGAGAGAGAGGGAGAGAGAGAGAATTAATTGCTCAGTCATGTCCAACTCTTTGAAATCCCATGGACTGTAGCCCACCAGGCTCCTCTGTGCATGGAATTCCCAGGAGCGGCATGCCCTCTGGATGCTGAGTTGGCAATGCTGCCTCAGCTGGAAGAGAGCTCTAGTTTGTAGTAAGATGAAGAAATGGAAATATATCCATAGGAAGAATGTAAAGGGAAAAAAAATTCACATTCACTTTGCAAAGCCCTGATCTTATATTTTGGTTTTCATCACATCCAGGTCACTATTGATTATCAAGATGTACTGTGATCAATGTAACACTAAATAAGTAAAGATATCATCAATTAAACCATGAGAGGATGCTTTTTGACCACACACTTCTATTTCATAGCCATGCCATGCAGCATGTGGGATCTTAGCTCCCATTGAGCCCATGACCCCTATCTTGGGAGTTCAGCATCTTAAACACAAGATTGCCAGGGAAGTTCTCAGTTTCTTTCTAGAAGAGCTCTTTTTGCTTTAGATTTATCATAGATCATATTTCTCTGTTCCTATGCCTTTATATATACACTGAATGGCATAATCTTTTTGAAGGCAGCTTACAGGGCAATTAAAGCCCATCTACCTTAACTGATATGATGACAATATGGGCAGTTAGGCCCAGTCTGCACAGCAATCACATTTATGTCATGACTGCCACCTGGCTGATAACAATTTAAAGATGTCACAGATTCTAAGACACACCCCCTTGCAGAAGTAATAAAATGTGAAAAAAAATTTAGGAATATAAGAAATATAGTAATTTATATCATCATTTCTGACTACAGCCAACATGTTTTAAACATGTGAACATACAGAAACATGATAATTAAGCAATTCTTTTCCTGGCTGCAAGTTTTTATTTTTTTTTAATATTCCCGTTTGACATTCAGCTTTATTGTCCCTGTGTATGTATGTGTGTGTGTGTGTGCGCACACACATACAGCCATTCAGCTGAGATAAAAGGATATTGCCTGTGTACATTCAGGTTTTCAGAGATCTGGGTAATCATTTTGCTCCCAGTATTCTTGGCTTTATGAATAGAACTGGCATTTTAGAACTGCCAATCAAAAATCACTAATACTCTACCACTTTACAAATGCAGTGCAATGTTAATTAGGTGCAAAATTCTACACAAAAATTCTGCTTAGCTTTATGTGGGCAGGAAAATAATTCATCTTGTTTATCTACAA
Organism: Capricornis sumatraensis; assembly: GCF_032405125.1. NCBI lineage: Eukaryota > Metazoa > Chordata > Mammalia > Artiodactyla > Bovidae > Capricornis > Capricornis sumatraensis. The sequence continues at coordinate 42,505,517 of NC_091087.1, forward strand.
AGCACACATTGTACCAGGGAATGGAAATCACTTAAAACTTTATATAGGAGAGCATCAAGGCTAGATCCTTGTATTTGGCTGTTGGACAGAAGACACAAAATATGCAGGCAGTGTGGAAATCTCAACATTAAAAAAAAAAATACAAGAGTAATATTAACCACAGTGTGTAAACAGGTAACTGTAGGAGAGCTGCTTAACTGGATGCTGTGCCCTGCTTACCAACACTGAGGATTGCTTATCTCCTAATATCTCTGTAACAGCTATTAATAATAAAGTCATGCAAAGATTTAGTCTTTCAAAAGATTCCACTTCTGTCTTTGATGATTTTATGATTGCAATATTTAACTGCATACTTTATCTCTGCTAAAAAAATAAATAACACTCATCACAAAAGCCGTATCTATTTTATGTTAGACACTGTTCCTCCATTTCTAAGACATATAAAAATCAGTATCTATACCAAATCCCCTTCCAGATTCTACGGTCCAGAGGAAGCCACTCTCTCACATGTTAATAAGGAAAACAACAAAAAAGACAAAACAACGCTAGCTCATTATGCCAGAACTAAACTGCATTATAAGGAATGACATTTGGATTTTTAAATACTGTCTGCTCCTAATAGGGGCAAGTCAGGCCTGGCTTTCCTGGAAACAGAGCAGCAGAAAGCATCTCAGTGGTGAACCACACCCAGAAGCTTTCACAAAGCCCCTAAACATCAAGTCCTCTCCCCATTAGCCAGACATTCCTATTTGAAAAGTCACCATGCTGATTTAAGACACAGTCTAGCTCAGTTTCTGCATAAACACTTGTCCAACATGCTCAAATAAGCCTCACTGGTGAACTATTAATAACAAAGCAGGGTGTTGATGTCCAGGGTGATGATATGTAGTCAAGTCCAGGCACCCAGAAAGCACCAAAAAACCCAGAATTGAAAAAAATTAGGTGGGTACAAGGGATTGAAAAGCAGAAAATTAATTCTATCTCAACATTATACAAAAAGAAAATAACCACACTGCACTTATTTTCCTTTCTCTAAACAGGTACGATCGATTTGGATCAAGCTAAATACCAAGATGTTTTGCAGCACTTGCCCAATAGCATTTACATCCTTCATGGTGATCTGGTGGCCAAGGCAACAGAGATAATGCATCAGCAGGCCATATGGACGAACGTGATTCTGGCTCGTGGCGTCTGAGTGTCTTCATGACTTCTATTCTAGTTTGGTAAGTCTTGTTTCCAACCCTGGATGCTCAGTTAGACAACTGAATAGCAATGGTTTCCTCGGGAAACAACGGAGATAAATGCAAGATGTTAACAAAAAGGTTCCATTAGAGGAGGTTACACAACACAAGTGTTATGTATGCTTGGAGTTACAGCTTTGTTGGGCTTAATCTGAGAAGTGAAGATGAGGAATTTTCTGTTGTTTCAAAGATGGAAATGGCCATTATCTCTAAGTCAAAGCTATCGAGATACGTTTATTGAATTCTTACTAGGTTTACTGCATGCGTAATATACGACAATATTACAACACTAGAACTATACTGTCCAACAGAATAAAACATGAACAGCATTCATTTTTAACAGCTATATTAAAAAGTAGAAAGAAACAGATGATGTTAACAATTTATTTCAATTAACCTAACAGGTAATAAATATTAAAAGGTTGATGAGTTATTTCACGTTCTTTTCTTTTGTACTAAACCTTCAAAATCTGGAGTATATGTTAGACTTACAGCACCACCTTCCTGGGGCTAGTTTTAATTATAAGTGTTCAAAGTCGTGTATAGCTGGACATACTGGACAGCACATCCCTAGATATAAATAGAATATAGCAAATTGAGGCCCCTTCCACACCCTTTAGAAAGAGAGGGACTGTGTTGCTTCTTTGCACAGCTATCTTAAAAAAGTTTGTCATTACTGACCTCCCACACTCCAATCCCCAAATACTACTCTCTTTTTGAGATAGTCATACTTTTTAACATAAAGTTGAAAAGTGATGAAAACCCTAGAGATTAACTTTGAAGGATGACCAGCCTGTCCATCCAACTGGTACCTAAAGAAGAACACCCAAATGGGGTGAAAAAAGATGACCTTTACTGGGATGATTTCCAGTATAAGATAAAATGACAAAACCTAGTATTTAGAAGGAATGGAGGATGGTTCCGGTTCCCAGACTCTTACTTCACGTAGGCACAGGTAATCTTAGTGGGAATATGACTGCTGAAAGGCACAAGGCAAATAAAGCAGCTCGGAACTGTGATTATGGAAAATCAACATTCATATTGAAAGCATTCAGCCAGATGGTAGATCCCTGGGTGAAGAACGATGAAGTGTCTGTATAGTCTGTGGTTAAGATGATGTTCATCTTCCCTTTATCCTGAACCTGTCATTGGCTGGTTTTCACTATTGCTCTGCTGTCTCATTTCTGACCCTTTAGTAAATAGGCTGGCTGCAGACTGATAAGAACTGCAGGTCGATTTTTATGCTGGTACGTATCAGAAACCTGTTGACCTGCAGGCAAACCTTTCTCCACAAACAATCCCCTTCCTTTCTCTTGCTCCAGTAACTTCCCCTACTCCACTCCATTTCACTCCAAACCCAGACAGATACTGAAACTAAGGAATCACATGGGGACCAGCCAAGTAGGGTCTATTATGTCAGCTGGAGAGACGAAAAACACAGCTATGACATCTGACAATGGAGGCGATTTATTTAGGTTTTATCCATTAATTCAGTTAATATTACTGAGCAAATATTTTCTATGAGACACCAGGTTAGACACCATATTTAGGATGCTGAATAACACGTGGCCATTGACCTCAAAGCCCTGCCATGTAGGAGGAGAGAAGACGGGCAAACCTGAACTGCAGGACAAGGTGACAAGGATGTACAAGGATACTGTGGGAGCACGGATGAGGGGCGTCCACTCAGGCTGGGGGATGCAAGCAGGCATCTGAGAGAGACAACACGTGGGCGGAAGTTGGAAGGACTCACCAAATTCAGCTGAGTAAAGAAACAGGAAATGCAATTAAAGGAAGCTGAAAGAATATGAACGTTCATCAGATTAATCAATACAACTGACTGGGCCATGAAGATTGTATGTGGGGTTAAGGGAAACAGTGGAGATATTAATAATATATGAGTGTCAGAGGGTTGTGAGTAATAAAGAAAAAAGAAAACACCAGCTCATGATAAGCTTCTCATTCTAAGTGGAGTTCTAACGAGTATAATCTACCCCGTTATGGGGCAGATTCTATATCCATGAGCTACATCAGGCTCACTGTCATGAATACAGAGCCCAGTGACGGGTTCTCCCCACCACGGTCAGGCCACGAGCCCTCCACCTGGTGCAGCCCATTCCGATTCCTGGGTGTCTGCCCTTCCCTGTGTCCGTCCTTCCTTTTCCCTGTTGGCTCCTTTCTCTGCCTTAGCGAGTACCATCCTATGTACTTAACTCAGGCACCACCTGTGTGAAAGCATTCCAGACACTAGAACAAATGAAAGAATGAGGTGACGCTTCCCGCAGCCCCTGAGAGGCCATGAGTACAGGACCAGATGCTGCTGGCTGAATGCCAACAGGCCGCCACGCTGTACAGCTGCACAAGTTCCTCTTTGGCACATTTGTCTGGGAGAGGGGCTTACTTCAACTCATCCTGTGTTTGAGAAAGGAGATTGTGAAGACACTCCCTGCTGAAGAGAGGGGAGAATGAAAATCTGGGGTTGGGATCACCTTGTCAACTTGTAAAGAGCAATGATTCAATGAAACTGCAGGATGGAGCACGATGGAGCTGGACAGGATTCCTAAAGGAAAATGAAGAGAAGCAGAGGAAGCAAAAGAAAACTGGAAATCAACTCTTTTCAAGTAGGTCTTGAGTGACTTTGGATCCCATGGGTGGAGATCTTCACAGTGAAAATGAGATCAAAGGCATACAAGTGGTGCCATCTGAACCTCATTTACAGGGGAAAATTAGAACCATACTTCAAAGCAGACTGGATAACCAAATGCACACTGCCAACAATTCCATCCCAAGGAGGTGGAAGGGTGAGACCAGGAGGTTATCTGGAAACTGTTCACTCTTAGTGGGTGAAGGTGGGGAGGAGGAGGTGAGTGAGAAAGCTCCCCAGTGGTGCCAGTGTACCCGCCACATACAGTCACATTACCGAGGGGACGAGGTTAAGGACCATCAGGGACCATGGTGGGTGGGGACAGTGTGTTCCCTGGGAAACTGCCATCACGATGCATAGACATATTCTCTCTCATTCTTCCCAAGAATAATGAAATAGCCAGAATCCAATGGTCAGTTATCTTATCCTCATGCTTTTGTCACTGACAGTTTTACTTTTTATTCAGTATTTATTGAACACAGTCACCTTTGATCTGAGGGCAGGGAGTCCTGTGAAGACCACAACAAGAGCAAGTCAATTACCCACAAATGGCACAAATCTCCACAAGGGCTAATGGGGTGACTTGCGCCCTTTAGGCCTCTCCCCAGCGCCACAGACCAACAGCTAAGTGCATACGTAATTGTTTCTAAATTGATTGCTATGAAGCAGAGAAATCAAGAAGGGTATACTTACTAGTGAAGAAGGAAATGACATGGCCCCAGAAGAAAAGAGGGTCAGAGAAAAATCTGAAGTTAATTAGAATCAGTTCTTCAAGGCGAAGACCCTTTCAGAAAAAGTGTATGTTCCCTCTCCAAGGGATGACAGGGTTAGCAGTCTACCATTTTCTTCTCAACAGAACCCTGATCTGGAGGGATGGGAAGGTGGCCCTGTGCTTTCAGTCTCACTCAGGGCTGAGCGTGGCCAAGAGACTGAATCTCAGCCAGTGAAAGGCACTTGCTGGCCACCTGGCTTTCTGGGAGAGCTCTTTGAAAGCTGACACACTCCTCTTGCCTCCTGGGTTGCCCTTTCTGCCTTCCAGAAAGGCAGGTTGTCACTCTGCAGGTGGGGCACTCCTCTTGCAAGCACAAGGCAACTCAAGCCAGAGAATACAGACAAAGCTGAAAGGCAGAGGAGCAGTGATACCAGCCCTGGACCCCTAGCTGAAAAAATGCATACCCAATTTAGCAAAGCCACTGTTTATTCAAGCTTTTCATTATGTACAGTGGGAAAAAAGAATCTTAACAGATAAATAATTCTCAAAGTTCCATCAGAATCAAAACCTTACATTTTTTACATCTCTCAGTTCTCTGTTCTTTATGCATTTCTGTAATTAAAATCTTTGGTATAAAAGGTACACTGAATGAAAACTGCCAGGTTTCATTCTGAAGTAAAAAAGGGCATCTGAAAACTCAATTGCTATGGATAATAAAGACCAGTTTTTCTTCAGGACTGAGCTGAATATATTTAGGACAATGCACAGCTATATAATTGGATTTGAAGATTTAGAAAGGAATAAAAATTAGTTTCGCTAGTTAGTATAATGTCTCTATCTTGACCTTCAAATAAAAACCATTAAAAATTTTGAACAGTAGGCACTCCAGCTTTGACTCGGAAGTACCAAAGATCTGGAATGAATGAATACTTGTTTTCTTACTTTAAAAGATTTGTAATTTAGTGATTCAAACTTGTTCCTTATGTATATAGTTCACTGAAATTCATTTGTCACTTTTTGTATGAAGTCACATGAATTTCTTACATGCTTTGTTTTCCCTCCCAAACATATTCTGAACAGAAATTTTTTTTTTTTTTGTGGCTTCTGACTTTCTCCATCTTTCTTTAGCCAGTCAAAAATGTAGCCTCCTCCCTAAGAAGAGGTCAGAGTATGCAACAAAAAGCTGTCAATTCAAGGAACTAATGAGTGAAAGCAGCCTGACAATTTACTTTTTTCAATATTTGTGTATGTGTAATAGTAACAGTAGGAGGGATGATATGGAGTTCTGTCATTGCACAGAAGGTCCGGGCACTGTAAATCTTGGGCGTGCTGACCCACCACCAAGCGCAGCCAAGAGTACAACCACCTCAAATGTGGGTGGGCAGGGTGGCTCTCAGGCAGAGGTAGATAAACACAGAGGTTATTCTTCCTGCTTTAAAACCCCCAATGCAAATGTTCTAATTAAAGTTATTTAAAAATGCATCCAAGACACAGAGGGATTCACACTGGATCTAGGAACAATCAAAATGAGTGAAGTCAAGAGAGTAGACCAATAAAGGTTGATGGGTCAAAAAATTAACCTTAAAATGTTTGCCCCAGTATCTGGCGGACTGGATATACGTATTCTCAGAGAGTATGTGTGACCACTGGCACCTAATAGAAAACCAAGACACTATATATCTGAAAGCAAAGAAAGATAAATTCAACTACTCTTTCCTTTAACAAATGGTTGAGTCTACTCGATGTGCAAATTTATGAAAGAAACAAAGATGAAAAAGCATGTAACAGCACCATTTATGGAATATTTTCTGTATTCTAGGCAGTACATATAAATTCTTATTACCATGCTGCTACTGCTAAGTCACTTCAGTCGTGTCCGACTCTGTGCGACCCCATAGACAGAAGCCCAACAGTGTCCCCCATCCCTGGGATTCTCCAGGCAAGAATACTGGAGTGGGTTGCCATTTCCTTCTCCATCTTATTACCATAGATATCACATAAAGTAATCACAGATAATCACGATGGTGTGATCACTCATACTCACCTAGAGTCTGACATCCTGGAATGTGAACTCAAGTTGGCCTTAGGAAGCATCACTATGAACAAAGCTACTTGAGGTGATGCAATTCCAGTTGAGCTATTTCAAATCCTGAAAGATAATGCTGTGAAAGTGCTGCACTCAATATGCCAGCACATTTGGAAAACTCAGAGGTGGCCGCAGGACTGGAAAAGGTCAATTTTCATTCCAATCCCAAAGAAAGGCAATGCCAAAGAATGCTCAAACTACTGCACAATTACACTCATCTCACATGCTAGTAAAGTAATGCTCAAAATTCTCCAAGCCAGGCTTCAGCAATACATGAACCGTGAACTTCCTGATGTTCAAGATGGTTTTAGAAAAGGCAGAGGAACAAGAGATCAAATTGCCAACATCCACTGGATCATGGAAAAAGCCAAAGAATTCCAGAAAAACATCTATTTCTGCTTTATTGACTATGCCTTTGACTGTCTGGATCACAATAAACTGTGGAAAATTCTGAAAGAGATGGGAATACCAGACCACCTGACCTGCCTCTTGAGAAACTATATGCAGGTCAGGAAGCAACAGTTCGAACTGGACATGGAACAACAGACTGGTTCCAAATAGGAAAAGGAGTACGTCAAGGCTGTATATTGTCACCCTGCTTATTTAACTTCTATGCAGAGTACATCATGAGAAACACTGGGCTGGAAGAAGCACAGGCTGGAATCAAGATTGCTGGGAGAAATATCAATAATCTCAGATACACAGATGACACCACCCTTATGGCAGAAAGTGAAGAAGGACTAAAGAGCCTCTTGATAAAAGTGAAAGAGGAGAGTGAAAATGTTGGCTTAAAGTTCAACATTCAGAAAACTAGGATCATGGCATCTAGTCCCATCATTTCATGGCAAATAGATGGGGAAACAGTGGAAACAGTGAGAGAATTTATTTTTTGGGGCTCCAAAATCACTGCAGATGGTGACTGCAGCCATGAAATTAAAAGGTGATTACTCCTTGGAAGGAAAGTTATGACCAACCTAGACAGCATATTGAAAACCATAGACATTACTTTGCCAACAAAGGTCCATCTAGTCAAGGCTATGGTTTTTCCAGTAGTCATGTATGGATGTGAGAGTTAGACTATAAAGAAAGTAGAGTACCGAAGAATTGATGCTTTTGAACTGTGGTGTTGGAGAAGACTCTTGAGAGTCCCTTGGACTACAAGGAGATCCAAACAGTCCATCATAAAGAAAATCAATCCTGAATATTCATTGGAAGGACTGATGTTGAAGCTGAGACTCCAATACTTTGGCCACCTGATGCGAAGAGCTGACTCATTGGAAAAGACCCTGATGCTGGGAAAGATTGAGAGTGGGAGGAAAAGGGGACGGCAGAGGACAAGATGGTTGGATGGCATCACCGACTCAATGGACATGGGTTTGGGTGGACTCTGGGAGTTGGTGATGGACAGGGAGTCTTGGCGTGCTGCGGTTCATGGGGTTGCAAAGAGTTGGACACGATTGAGCAACTGAACTGAAAGTAAATGTAGTAGTATTAGAAATAATCATCCCTAACATTTACTGATCAGAGCTCTAAGAATGTAGAGAAAGAGAGGACGTATAAGAAAAGAGTACCCCAGGATAAAGCCAGAGTCTCCAAATTTAAGACGTAAGGCATAGGAAGGACATCTGTAGTAGAGACAAAGATGAAAGTTAGTGACGTGGTAGAAGGAAAAGCAAGAGAGTATGATATGTCTGATGTCAAGAGAGGAATGATTTTAAGGCAGAGATGTCAGCTGTGTTGAAAACTACCAAGAGATGAAGTGAAGAGGAAGGGGAAGCTAGCCAATGGGTTAGGTGGCACAGAGGCTCCTATCAGGAGCAAAGATCAAGTGGGGAGGGTCTTGGTCAGACTGAAGTGGGCGAAAGGGTGCATGAAGGGTGAATTAATAAGTACTCAAAACAATTGCAGACATCTCTCCAGGTAAATGAGGCAGAGAGGAAATACTGGCAGGAGGTCTGGGGTCATGAAAAAGGATTATTTTTTAAACGGAAGACCTGAAAGTATGTAGGTGTAGTTATGGGAACAGTTTTCTCAAGTTGGATGAAGAAAAGATACCAGAAGAACATGGAAATGAAAGCCGCTCAGTCATGTCTGACTCTTTGCCACCCCATGGACTATATAGGCCATGGAACTGTCTAGGTCCGAATGCTGGAGTGGGTAGCCATTCCCTTCTCCAGGGGATCTTCCCAACCCAGGGATAGAACCTAGGTCTCCCACATAGCAGGCAAATTCTTTACCAGCTGAGCCACAAGGAATCCCACCAGAAGAGCACAGTCCTTGAAAAAGTAAGACGGTATGGGATACAGATGACACACAGGGAAGGACTAGCGTTTGAAAGGAAACAAGGAGACAGAGATAAATTGGGCCAGGATATTTTAGTAGTTGGATAAAGAGACTAGAGCCTTGTAATTTAAGTTATATAATATGAGCAACTGAGACACTGCTCATAAGTAACAACCTAAGAAAGCAAGGTCGTAGTGGATCACTATCAAAGTCAAGTGCTTATTAACTACTAAAGAGAAAGTGGCCCCATCTATCAGTAAAAGTCTCCCCGAATATTCCAGTCTTGATTAACAAGGTGAAACAGGTCTTCTCCTGTAGAAAGTAAAGGGGGAGAGCGTTATTAATTACACAGAGCTCCATATGTGAACGGAAAGTGAAAGAATCTCAGTTTTCTGACTCTCTGGGACCAAGCTGGTTTGAACAAGCAGCTGTGGCTGTGCTCAGACAAGAGTGACAGCCACGATGGGAACAGCTCACAGAAGGGAACACAGATGGATGTCTGAAGAAAATAGGGACTGAGAATGACGTGCCGACAGAAGCGGCAATGGAGAAGAAATGAGAAAATCCAGAACAACTGCGGCAGCTGCCAAGGAGGCATGGTGTACGCGTGCCCAAGAATGATACGGAAAGACTGACTACCAACAAGAAAAGTCACTGCCAACTACGGTGGGAAGGATCCAGAACTGGAAGACTACTATTCACACATCAGCTACACAAAACAGAGATGTTTCCATAAACACAACCTCCATTCTTACACCCTGAGCATTCTTTACACAAGGAGGAAACTGACTCAATATGAAGACTGAGGAGGGGGCTGTTTGACACAACAGTAAACAGGCAGTGATAAGAATTATGAAATTACAGCTAAAGTTTAATGACCAAAATGAATTCCAGACCCACACACTGCCCAGTTATAGGATGATATCACTGTGTGCCAAACAGGCTTCAAGAAAGGGAACACCTTCTCCCAGCATGACACTTCCCAAGTACTTTGATTTATAAGGATCCTTCATCAGAAGTCTCATCTCATTAGATAAGCTTCTATTTCTACACAGATTGATTTTTGCCTTCGAGAAGATCACTCAGATTTTCACTAATGACTAACAGCTTCTTGGGTCAGATCAGTTTCCAGTCTGAAAACAAACCTTAATATAAAAAATAAGTTTCCATATGCAGTCTCCTTTGCCCTAGTCTTAAACAGAAGGCCCAAAGCTCTACATCCCTGAAAGTGGGAGTGAGAAAAGATGCCAGATCTCACTTCCTTGGCAGATAGCAAAAATGCATGAAGAGGACTCACACTTTGAAAAAGTCCTAAAATGTGTGAAGATCCATTTTTGAACTCACAGTGGAACGTGATAAAAGGGCAGGGCTTCGTTGAGACTTCTAGGCAATGGCTCAGCCCTGCACTTGGACCCAAAGGCTCTCGGAGGGGAAACTCTAATAATGATGAAAAGTCTGGATGTTATGCCCTTTAATGAAACTTTGAGCCTACCTCTCAAAAGTCTGGGGATCAGATGCTTTCCACAAAGGATCTCCAGGAAGTGACAGGAGCCAGGTTATGGGGCAGGCACTCTGAAGCCCTGTGCCACTGAAATGTCTCACAGTCAGTACCAGACTCTCTGTGGTGGATTTTCTGAACTTAAAGAATTCTCTTGAAATAGAAAAAACCAAACAGGAACTGCCTTCTGCCCACGTGCACCTAGACAGCATCTTCAATGATTCCTAACAGCCCTTCTTCCTCCTTTGCTGCCACCTTGGCAGGGGCTCTCCCTGATTAACCAGAGGACCAATCAGGTGTACAGTTTTTTCCTAGCAAGACTTTCAAAAACTAATAGACGGTGACAGAGGAAAAGAGAAACCCCTGTCTCTGAGTGCAATGAAACAAAAAAAAAAGAGCACAGCGTTATTGATTCTGTCACACATAACAAGCATGAATGTGACTGGTTATAAATTACTCCACGATATCACACAGGCTCCTAAGTGCTAAAGGAGATGGATCTTTGCCATGTTACAGCAACTGGCTCCATAACATGAAGCGGACTGCAAGACCTAGCGGGCATGCTAAAGTTGATCCTACCTTCTTCTTACTACCTTGGTGCAAGACTTGATGCCCAGTGTCCAGGCTGATGACATCAGTGGGGAAGGGGAATGCAGACACAGCAAACGGACAGATGAAGAAAGAGCTAAAAGTAGTTCTGGGGGGAAAGGCATGAATCCATATGAATGAGAACTAAATTCAAAAGAGAAGGGCACAGAGTAAGCACTGGAGGAAACACATTTTAGCTACAGGCAAAAGCTGGTTACATCCTGCTGGATACCTCACCATATGATGCCATTATTTTGACATCTAGTATCTTTTATGTAAAAGTATCAATACAAATATAAAATACATGGGCCAGAAGGTAGGCTTTTCTCTAAACTGAGTAGTGATTCTCTCTTCTCAAGTTTAAAAGTTTTCTTTAATCTTCCTGGTTTCAGAGAAATGCAGAAACTAAAAAGGATTCCACAGAAGAGTGAAGTAGACAACTGGAAAGATGAAAAGGGGCTACCTGGGTTACGCAGTAGCTGAGCTTGAAAATAAAAGACAGAGAGTCACCAGACTTCTACAAGTTCTTCCCAAAGGAATCAAGGCAAACAATTTTCTATTTTCATCGCAGTGAGAGAGATACACCCAGAGAAGATGGTTATAAACAAAGACTTGGATACTCTATACATGGGAAATATTCCTCAGATGGAGAATGAATGAGTTTGGCCATTAGTGTGGTCAAAATCCATTTCCTTAAAATTTCAGATTGCTAAAAACCATAATGTGTTGATAAGTTTTGTATCTAGGAACTAGAAGAAATGTCTTTTTTACACCTGTAAATTTTCAATTGCAAAAAGTCAGTTAGTAACCTTACATGCCTAGTATGTATAATTAATAATGACCCCATATGTAGAGGGCCTGCACTTTATACACTGCTGTTCAGAGTGTAAAATGGTACTAGAACATCTCTTAGAAATGTGTTTGGCAGATATACCGAAGCTGAAGAAGTACATACTCTTCTATATAGCCATCATATTCCTGGTAAATATCTAACATGAATACATAGGTGCAGAGTCACCAAAAGACAAGAACATGTTCAAAGGAGCACTATTTGTAATAGCCAAAAACCTGGAAAAAGCCCAAGCATGGATCAAAAACATAATGAAATGCATTTCAAACATTCTGCATTTGTACTCGCCTCTCATGATCATTGGTTTGGAGGGGAGGAGGAATAGGAGTTGGGGATTAACACATGCGTACTATAAGTACCTACTGTGTAGCACAGGGAAGTATACTGAATATTTTGCAATAACCTATAAGGGAAAAGGGAAGCGTGCCGGCTGTGACGGACCGTGTAGAACCGGAAAACTCAGCGGTGGCCACAGGATTGGAAAAGGTCAGTTTTCATTCCAATCCCAAAGAAAGGCAATGCCAAAGAATGCTCAAATTGCCGCACAATTGCACTCATCTCACACGCTATGAGTCTGAGTGAACTCCGGGAGTTGGTGATGGACAGGGAGGTCTGGCGTGCTGCGATTCATGGGGTCGCAAAGAGTCAGACACAACTGAGCGACTGAACTGAATTGAACTGACACACGCTAGTAAAGTAATGCTCAAAATTCTCCAAGCCAGGCTTCAGCAATACATGAACCATGAACTTCCAGATGTTCAAGCTGCTTTTATAAAAGGCAAAGGAACAAGAGATCAAATTGCCAACATGTGCTGGATCATCGAAAAAGCAAGAGAGTTCCAGAAAAACATTTATTTCTGCTTTATTGACTATGCCAAAGCCTTGTACTCTGTGGATCACAATAAACTGAAAAATTCTGAAAGAGATGGGCATACCAGACCACCTGACCTGCCTCTTGAGAAACCTACATGCAGGTCAGGAAGCAACAGTTCGAACTGGACATGGAACAACAGACTGGTTCCAAATAGGAAAAGGAGTACGTCAAGGCTGTATATTGTCACCCTGCTTATTTAACTTCTATGCAGAGTACATCATGAGAAACGCGGGGCTGGAAGAAGCACAAGCTGGAATCAAGATTGCCGGGAGAAATATCAATAACCTCAGATATGCAAATGACACCACCCTTACGGCAGAAAGTGAAGAGGAGGTAACAAGCCTCTTGATAAAAGTGAAAGAGGAGAGTGAAAAAGTTGGCTTAAAGCTCAACATTCAGAAAACGTGGCATCTGGTCCCATCACTTCATGGCAAATAGATGGGGAAACAGTGGAAACAGTGTCAGACTTTATTTTGGGGGGCTCCAAAATCACTGCAGATGGTGACTGCAGCCATGAAATTAAAAGACGCTTACTCCTTGGAAGGAAAGTTATGACCAACCTAGATAGTATATTAAAAAGCAGAGACGTTACTTTGCCAACAAAGGTCCGTCTAGTCAAGGCTATGGTTTTTCCAGTGGTCATGTATCGATGTGAGAGTTGGACTGTGAAGAAAGCTGAGGGCCGAAGAACTGATGCTTTTGAACTGTGGTGTTGGAGAAGACTCTTGAGAGTCCCTTGGACTGCAAGGAGATCCAACCAGTCCATTCTAAAGGAGATCAGTCTTGGGTGTTCTTTGGACGGACTGATGCTAAAGCTGAAACTCCAATACTTTGGCCACCTCATGTGAATAGTTGACTCATTGGAAAAGACTCTGATGCTGGGAGGGATTGGGGGCAGGAGGAGAAGGGGACGACAGAGGATGAGATGGCTGGATGGCATCACGGACTCGATGGATGTGAGTCTGAGTGAACTCCGGGAGCTGGTGATGGACAGGGAGGCCTGGCGTGCTGCGATTCGTGTCCGCAGAGAGTCGGACATGACTGAGTGACTGAACTGACTGATAAGGGAAAAGAATCTGAGAAAAATATGTAACTGATCATTTTGCTGTACACCTGAAACTAACACAACATTGTAAATTGAGTATACTTCAACTACAAATAAAACACAAAACAGAATGAAGAGCTGGGTATAGTTTTTACAGTAGAATAGTACTTAGTAATGAGAATGCCCAAATACAGGTATACGCAAAAGGGTGGGTGACCTGATCTCACAAACAGTATTGAGAGGAAGAAACCAAGCACTAACTAGTAATACTCTAGAATATCCTAAGTTCTTAGACAGGCAAATCTAAACTATGGTGCTGGAAATCAAAATTCTGTTATCTTGTAGGGAACAAGGGGTTGATAGGAGGTACATAGGAAGTTTCTGAGGAGCTGGTAATATTTGGGCTCCCCATTGGGGTGCTGGTTATACAGAAGTGTTCCCTTTGGGAAAATTCCCTGGACTGTACACTCACAATCTGTATACATTTTTGTATGTAAATATAAATTTAAGAAATTAAGAGATTGACAACTGTACTGTTTAGGCCTTATCTGAATCTCAATTACAGTTGGATGTAAACATGAAGTATTAGATAGGTAAAAAAAAATCTATTTTTTACAGTTCATTCAAAATTTCACCCTTGATTGGAATTTATATACATGAGAGATAAATCTATATGGGACAACTGGGAAAGCTGAACACCAGCTTGATCTTTGATGATATTAAGGAATTTGCAGTTGTGATACTGGTACTTTGTGGTTCTTAAAGGCTGCTGTTTTTTAGATATACATACATACACACACACACACACACACACACACACATATATGGGAATATTTAAGAATGAAATAAGATGATTCACATAAAAATGGTTCAGCAAGGGGAAATGGATGGGAAATAAATGCAATAGGACTGGCCAGGAGAGTTAACTGTTAAATGTTGATGATGGGCATATGGGGTTCATATTCTTCTCTTTACTGTTGCATATTTATAATTTTCCATAAAAAATTTAAAAAGTAGAAAATCCCATTCAGAGGAAGAATAAGCTTATTTTAAGCTTGTAGACCAAGTGGCCTATTTTAGTAAATACACATAAATATAATGAAAACATGTTAGCATAGTTTTCATGTATTATATTCATATAATATTCACCTATTTATTCCATAGACTTTTCTTCTCTCAAATGTTTTCTAAGCTTGCATAAGGTTCATTTCTAATTTTCTTCACAACTAAAAAGCAAATCTGAAGGTTTTACTTGGCTACTCCCAAGCATTATTTTATATTTCTCTTTTTGAGTTATTCTAGACAAAACTGAATTTCTGAAGTGACAGAACTGTGCTCTAATCATGCTCTACAAGCAGCATTTAACGTTTCAAATCATGAAAATTTAACCCTGACCCCACAATTAAGGCTCTCTTTATCATTAGAAGAAAATTATGAGTTGAAAGATTTTTAATTATTGTCATTCAAAATATACCAGAAAACAGATAAGTACCTCATCTCACTAGGCATAGGTAGAAAAGGTATATTTCCCTCTTGGTTTGTTTAATGCTATCAACAAATTTCATCAAACGAGCAAAATAAAAAAAGATATGAGCAAAGCCATAGCTCAAAAGCCAAAGCCACGCCATGAAGCTTCGAAGAGTGAAGAAAACCCCCCAAACACACTTTAGTTTTTCACATACTTGGGAGCACATGCAAAATGCTTCAAGGAATCAGATCTGCTCCTGCTTAAACTTCTACTAAATTTCTGACAGCATGAAGATAAGAATAATGTCTTCTGCATCTCTGATAGCACTCCTTTGTGTCTAAAGGAATCAGCTTTGTCTAAATGTCTAAAATTCTGACTGCTGATAATATAGAATGTCTGCTGATAATACATAATAAAAGGTTAACAATATATAATAAATGTTAAATGAACGAAAAGCTAACTGGTGCTAAAGGGTAGCCCTAAGGCTTAAGAGTCACTGATACTCATAGCAGAGGTTAATATCATCTTCAGAATAGACAGAGAAAGGCTAAGGGCATGAAGCCAGGGAGCATGTAATAAGTACTACCTGCTCTTCTTGGGTGGGATGGTGGGGCCACAGAGAGGGCTGGAAGGAGAGTGGGCCCCAGGGTGAGCTGAGCATCCTTGCAAGGGGTGACAACTCACAAGAAGAAAGGGGACAGCAAGCTGGTCACTGGCTCTTCGACATGAAAGTAGCCAGTTCTTTTCCAAAGAAAACAGGCCCACCTACATATCTGGCCTGCATGGAGGGGGCTACCAAAGCTCCTTAACTCAGCGAACAACAAGGAAAATAAAGTTACTTCAAATCCTAACTGCTATCTAAGGCAGATAGGTCCTAACAATGACTCTGGTTGTTTTATCTCCATTTGGGGTTAAGATGGGTTTGGGCAAGTCTTCAAATGGGCTTGATTAAGCAAGCGGAGCAGGTAGCAGCTTGAAGAAGCCCTGGATTGCTCTGCATAAGGGCTGGGGGAGAAGAAGGTCCTCTAAGCAGAACCCTACACTCTTTATAACCAGGCGGCTCTGGGAAGTCCCATGAGGCCGTGCAGCCTGGGCTCGGGAACAGGGGCTGCCTCACTCACTGTCAATACATGATTAGGAATACCCTTCCCCAACTCTAGTAAGGAAACTTCATGGCGCCTACACTGCTCACTAATGCCCTTTGCTCAGTCAGTGCCCTAAGTGAAGGCCTCATGGAGCACTGAGATGTGAATGTGAGTGACTCCAACCCAGTTATGACCACAGAAGAGATATGAGCAGAAGCAGACGAGGAGAGGTCAAGGGTTGTCTGGGTCCCACGGTAGTCTACCACCGGGGAGAACGTGGGGCATCTTTCCTGTAAAGTTGGTTTCTGTAAGGCAGTACTGCAGATATACTGAAATAAATGATCAATAATTGCCTCTCAGCTTCTGGTGACAGGGGGATATTCTCTGAGGAGTGGGACATAGCCTGACACAGAAAGCAGGGGCTTCAGGAGGAAGCATGGAAGTTAAGTGCTCAGGCTCTGGAGACAGAAGGAGTTGGTTGGAATTCCTGCTCCAGTATTTATAGCTCTGTGGGATTAGGCAAGTTACTGGACCTCCTGCTACTTACTTCCCTCTTCTAATCAAGGGGCTTAACAAGCACCCGTGCCTCTCTTGGAGGATTATATATAAACATACATATATTATAATCCATATATATATATATATACACACACAATCCATATATATACATATGGTAGATCATGCATATAAGCTGTTTAGGCCAGTAACTGGCATATAGTAAGTGCTCAGTTCACGTTAGCTATTTGTATTGCTGTTTCTATCTGGAAGTTCTTTTATGCTCAGTTGTTGGTCTATAGAGGGCTTCCCAGGTGTCACAGTGGTAAAGAATCCGTCTGCCAAGCAGGAGACACAGATTCGATTCTTGAATCCGGAAGATCCCCTGCAGAAGGAAATGGCAACCCACTCCAGTATTCTTTGCCTGGGAAATCCCATGGACAGAGGAACCTGGCAGGGCTGCAGTCCACAGGGTCGCAAAAGAGTCGGCATGACAGAGCTACTAAATAACAACAACGAACTGGTTTAGAGAAATTAGGTTGAACATGGCAGGAAGGGAGACTAACATCCTTAGTAAGATGTCTAATTAGTCAATCCCTTCCAAATGGGCAAAGGACTAGGGGGATTCTGGCAGATGTATGTTAAGGTAATCAACCCCCCAGGGTTGCTGTCCCACTAGACATGGGAGTCCTTGTCTGATGCCAAACCTTCCACAGCCACACTTTCAAATTCCTCGGCTCTGGCTGCCACAACAGCCACCCTCCAGCTGCACCTTCTCCATTTTCACCACACAGGGGGAAGGAAAAGGCTTAAGGCTTAACATCTTTTCAGATCTGACCTCTGGGGTCCTGGCTGCCTCCTCTGTTGATCAGGACAAAGAGGTTGGAAGGTAGGTACCCCAGCCACTTGGGACACATCTGCAGGGTGAACTGAAAGCACGGAACTCTCACCAGCAGCACCAGTCAGACATTCAGTCCAAACGGCAAAGTGAGACGGAGTCATAGCCCTCAGTGGCAATAACCTGGGCATCAGGCCTATGGTGGGGGGCAGTCAGTGGCTGTGGGGAGGCAGTGAGGCTGCTCCTCAAGACACAGCAGTTCTCAGGCTACAGGGCTTCCAGGATCTGGCCCTGCTTCCCTCAGCAAGTTCTCCACAGTGACCAGGGCCAGGGGCCCCAACCAACCAGGTGGACGAGCAGAAGACGATGACCACAGTAGCGGCAGCTGCCATGCAACACACCTACTGTGTGCCAGGAAACATGCCAGGTGCTTCACACGTACCATCTCTAATCTTTACAACCACACGAACACTCAGCTTTATGGCTGAGGAAACCGAGGCACCGAGAGGGGAAGGTACTTGTAGAAGATCACCCAGCAGGCACCAGTTAAGACTCACACTCAAGCCTGCTTCACTGCAAAGCCCCAGTTCTTTTCTTCACTACATCGTGCAGCTACTGGCTGTCAACCCCCATGTGCATCCAGAAGCATATGAGGGCATTTAATTTCCAACAGGCAAACAACTGAGTAATTGAACATGAATCGCCAACTAGGTATTTGCCAAGTACCATTGCCAACTAGGTGTTTGATCATGTGGGTCAATGTAATTAAGGGGCAGGAGGGGAGTCGCCTTTGAATAGACTGGAGCTGCACAGAAAAGAATAAGCCCGCAGTAAGGAGTTAGGACCAAGTTCCAGAGGCCTGCCCATCCAGAGAAGAGGGCTTGCCACTGCCTACCAGGATGGAGGAAATGATCTCTCATCAGGGACAGACTAAGTCCTCAGAGGCAGGCTTTGGCTTCTAAAGCTTTTAATGACAGAAGAAAACCCAAATGAATGGCATTAGTATGCATTAAAATGAGCAAGGAGAAAACAGAATGATAAACCAGAAATTGGCTTTCAGAGGTTTCTTTCCCATCCTGAAAGCCTGTTATCAAACTGCAGGGAAGCCAAGTTCTTTGGGGACTGGCTGCCCAGCTTAAAGCCATAGCTGCGTACAGACTTGTGAAGACTGCCTGCTGCCTGTGGGGGTTTAAGGCTCTCCACCCAAACAATGACATCTTAAGAAGAAGAAAATTAAAATTGACAGTATATCAGCTTAAAAAAAAAAAACCTCATGCTAAACGACCAAGCTGGTGTCTGTATGCTTTGTTCTTGTAACACACAGATTGACTATATCTTCTAAGCAAGATACTGAAACTCCACTCTTGACAGGGCAGCACTCATGCTAATGCCAGGGCCACTTGGTGTCAACAGGCGGCATAGCCATAAGGCAGTCAGGGTGAGTCCCACTGTGTTCTTCCCTTGAATGTACTGCTGTTTAAGCATCCAGGGTATCCTCAGGGCTCTTAAGCTCTCTGAGGAGGGAGCTGTATTTTTCACGATTCAGCGTGTGCGTACAGACACACAGATACACAGACAGACACACAGACACTATGCTTAGTCTGCTGTCGAACAGCATTTACTGAGGTTTCTGCTGTGCCAGCCTCTTGGCAGGTGAACATAATTTCCACAGCAAGCCCACAAGGTATAAGTATTCCCACTACCTAGTTGAGGTCGGTGGTTCACACAGGTCTGGAGCATCCTGTTTGAATGGGATACGGCTGAGCTTCACACAGAGCAGTGCCTGAGCCCTCCTATGCTTTCACTACACCAAATCTTTCAGCGTATTTAATGATGGTATCATCCTACCTCTTCACTTTAAACTGAAACTTTTCACTTATTTGCTCTTCAGAAAAGACATAATTTCTATCTTCAGAATGGATACTTTTATACACGTCAGTATGACAGTAACAAAACTTGTGATCAAGCTCCTAAGGTGTGTCAAATTCCTTGGACAAAAAACCCTCTTTGGCCTCTCCACAAAATTTCCATTCCTGCTGGAGACATGTGCGAAGTCACCAGCTGCTGCTTTCTTGCCTTTTCTAGTTCATTCTCTGCCAGATGACCAGTGACTCTTATTTCTGGTCACCAATAGAAGAACGCTTTAAAATGTCAGATGAGGATGATGAAGAAATTAACATTTATTAAGCGTTTATTATAGTCTGAGGCCAAGCAAGGTGGTTTATATATCTCAAACAAATTTTTCAATTCTCATAATAGTCCACCAAGATAGCTATTTTTAACCACTATTTTATATAAGTGGGAACAAGGCTTAACCAGGCCAAGCTAATTCTCTCTAGGTTACACAGGTTATACAACCAATGTGTCATAGAGCCAAGATTCAAATCCATATTTTTTTCTGTCTCCAAAATTTTTGTCTTTACACAGGGTTACTTCTGGTTACCTGGATCCTAGAAATGGATGAAACAGATTATGCACACAGAACCATCACTTGATTAGCCATTTCTGGGCCCCAGGCTTTCCCCACTTGTTACACTATGTGTGACAAAAAGCCTCAAATCAGGAGGGCTTCTGGAACTTTTCACAGTGTATCTGACTTGCCAACATACACAAGGCAGCTCTTATCTTTATAAGACCTATTAGACACTTAGGGAAATGATGTTCTCCAGGGCACCTCTCATCAAAGTAAAACTTGAAAGTTCTAATTGGACTCAATGTGGTTAGGCTAAAATTAGAGTTGCCAACTCCTAAGTCTAAGTAAATCATTCCAATCCAAATCTTGTTTTCAATACTGCACAGACCAACGTATTTATGATACTAACTACATTGTATAATGCCAAGTGCTGTATCCTTAAAAGACTTTGAGTACCACCATCCTATTCTTGCCTCTTGGTCAAAATTAAACTGGTCACAGGGAAATGTAAACTCATTCCTGCAAAATTCTCCCCCACTTTCTTGTGACCGGTGAGGTATCCCTGGTCCAGATTCAAAAAGCTCATTTTATGGGGAAGATTTCTTTCTTCTTCTGACCTCAACATTCACAGAACTGTACTGTAGCTCAAAATAAAGTCAGATTTTGGAAGGAAGAGAGTTTGAAATATTATGTAGAAAAATCTTGGCAACGAAACCTCTATCATATCATAGTCTCAAAGCCAGAGAATTTTATCTGGAAGACTGGCTAACAGTGATTTAGAAAGAAAAAACAATACCACAAACACACTTTTTGAAACTGAAGGAGGCATCTATAATTGTAAGTGCCCTTGGTTAGGAAGTCAATTTATGAATATGAGTGATGTAAGTCTTAGTATCAAGTTACATTTTTTTGTCCTGTAATACTTGGTTAAATATGCAAAAAACCAAGAGCAGCCAAATTAAATGAAATCAAAGTCCATTTAACAGGCTGTCCTCTAAAATTCAAGGTAAAAACTGTCATCATTCAAAAGGTTCCAAGCAGGAGTCCTTAAGTATTAATGTTGAACAAATGAATGAATGTTTCTAAAACAAGGAAATAAGCATTATGGAATAATGCTTATTATTAAATAATAATTATTAACACATTTATTATTAAAATGTTTTAATAATAAACACAAGTGTTTATTGTGTGTATATCAACCCCAGATATAATTCTCTGAGAAGGTATAACATGTGCGATAGTAGTTGTTCAATAAATGCTCTACCATCACTGTCACCAGTAGTCTTAGAGGGGCTGCCATGTTTTGCAAATACAAATGCCCTCAGGGAAGGTATTCAGACCACATATCAGTCTGTAAAGGTTTTCGTAATTTATATTATTTCTCTCCGAACATGTCAGATCAGCCACTCTGAGGAATTGTCTTTTTAACAGTATGGGTGAGGGGGCAGAGTGATTTCAGAGTGAGGCAACAGTGGTCCACAGTGATGGGTTACAAAAGGAGGGTCTGGGAGGCAAAGAATATTAGTAACTAAGAAGAGGTGAACAGAACCCCTGAAGTGAGACGCGAGAGAGAAAGGGGAATGGGGGGATGGTGGTGGTAAAGACCGTCTTGAAAAACACACAGAAAGTCAAACTCCAACTCAGACTTATACTATTTCTGGAAACAAAAGTGATACTTTTAAAAGTCCCAAATCCTGTAGAAAAGGGAATATTCTGACTTCTGTTTGCCATTAGGTAAGGTATGATACATCTGAACACCTTTTGGAAACTTAGTATTTGAATTTAAGTTCAAAAAATGTCTTTCCCAAAGAACGGTGACATAACCATGTTCTAAGTAAATGAATGGTCTCTACAGCTCAGCCAATGAGGTGTAACAAGTGACAAATAAAGAAAAATAATTATGTATGAAAGAGGAAACACACTAACCAACAGAACTGCTCATATGGGAACCAAGGACACTGCCCTATTGGCAAAGAATGAGGCTCCCCTGGATGAATCCATACACGTCAGGTCCAGAAAGGAAACACAGGCTTCCCTTTTTTAAATAGGACAAAAGGAAAAGAAGCTTCCGAACTAAATCAACCAGGTCAGACCTGATGACACTGTATGAAAAGCAAAGCCACAGCTGTTTAGAGCCACGCAAACCACACCTACGGTTAGAACCAAAACATGTAACTTCTCAGAGAGATTTCGGGTTCCAAAAGGAGAGCCATCATCTGCAACTACCAAGAGCCACACACTGTGCTAAGACCCTCACCTGTGTTAGGACACTTAGCTGGCACAGCAGCTGGCTCTTACCTTCTGAAAAGCCATGGAATCACTTCGAGTGGGTGAATGGGGCTTAGACTGATTTCAAAGGGCAACTCCATGCTCACTGCTTTGGGCAACTACCTCTGAAGCCAGAAATTTTACAACAGTAGATTATGGTTCACCAGCCAGAAGTTGTTATTATTGTAGCAAAAGCTTCCAACCACTACAGCTCTAGCTGGGCCTCTCCAACCGTTTTTGACTATGCATCCCCTCGATAAAAATTATGAGTATTAACTGCCAATATAGCCATACTTGTAAATTGCAGGCTTGAACTACAGCCCTAAATTATAGCAATTACAAAGCATATGGAAAGATATAAATTAGAAAACAATTACATTTTAAATAGAAATCCTAACATTTTCTTCTCTTAACCCAATGGATCAGGTAGTGCATCACATTTGGAGACAATTGACATCTTGGCTTTTCACCTCAAAAATACTCTCACTGAGCACTCTCCACTTTACGGGTCCCCAAGCCCAGGACAAAGTGAGAGAGAACTGAGATAAGCCTACACACTTGGTCATTACAGGTAATCCATGCCCAGTTTTTTAAAATACCCAGACCCTAGAAGGGACAGAGCAACTTCCTTGATTGGCACCTGACAAGCTCTTTCCAAGAGTGAGTGGTACAAATTGCCCCTGCATACTGATGTGAAAAGGAATGGCAAGGAGATATATTTTCTAGTTCAGTTTAGCTACGAATTTCATCTCTGTCTCATCTAACCCCAGAGTCACTCCCAAGGTCAAGGTCAAAAACAAATCTGGTAAGAAGATCTGGGCACGCTTTCTTCCTTCTTTTGCTGGATTGCAGTGGTTCAGTGACATTAGCCAAGCCATCCAACACCACTGGGCCTCATTTTTTCATATAAATGTTGGGGCTGTATTGAGAATGACTAAGGATTCTCCTAGCTATAAAATTCTAGAGTTCTAAAAGAAAATTTCTAAGATGCTAGTTTCCCTCACCCTATTTGCTCCGTAGAGTCAAATGCTGAACCTAATAAAATGTCAGGCGTGAATCATTAAGGAAATGCACTGACCTCGGAAAGAAAGCATCATATGTTTGGCTGACATTTATCACTTCCCCATCCCTCATCTAACAACAATATAGAAGATGTCAAATGAATTAGTACATGAAGCAGACCAAAAAGATCAGGCAAGAAAGCTATCTCTTTGAAGGAACATGAGGGCTGACTCTAGGTAAGACACATACCTTCTCTCTTTCTCTCCAAACATAGATGTATGTGTGTTTATGTGTGTGTGTGTGTGTGTGTGTGTGTGTGTGTGTGTGTTAGACCAGTGAGCACACACATACCTGCAAATGCACATGAAAAATCACATAATGTCTTAACTCTAAAGGGAGCAACCCACTCCAGTATTCTTGCCTGGAGAATCCTATGGACAGAGGAGCCTGGCAGGCTATAGTCCGCGGGGTCGCAAGAGTTGGACACGACTTAGCGACTAAACCACCACCACCACCACCACCTAAAGGGAGCAGGCATCTTATGTACGTCAACGAGAACTTGATCTAGAACTGTGTTACATATCATGGAGATGATTAACCAGCTGTTAAGCACACAAAGTCATAGGATGTTTTATTTTTAGAGAGTCCTGGCAAACATGGGTTTTGGGATAAGCTCATTTTGGCCCACAGAGCACTGAGATTCCAGTAGCCTCCACCATTCAGAAGCAGTGTGGAGATTTCCTCTCATAAGTTATCTGTGTGTGCCTCAATTTCCTCATCTCGAAGATGGGTATTTTTCTTTTAAGGCCAAACTAAGTTCCTTATTTCTCATTGTGAAAATTTAAAAAACAAAATATCTAGCAACGGATGGTTAACTACTCTATGGCACCCAAAAATCCATTAAAATGAAGCTTATAAAGATGGTAAAATATTAAAAATTGTTACCATATAAATGAGAAAAAGGCAAACTTTTACCTAGAATATTATAAAAGCCGGAGGGTATTAAAAAAATGTGAAAACGAAACAGTCAAAGTCACAATTTTTACATGATTTTTCCCATTTTTTCCTTTTTTCTGGTGGCACTTTATGTTTTTTGATAAAGAACACATTTACATTTATAGGAAGAAATACAGTTAAAAATTCATGAATCAAAAACAGTTTTTGATTCACAAGGTGGAAAGGATTCTAACCAAAGAAAAAACTTCTGTAACTGCTGTTGACTCATATTAGCCAGAAAATCTGAGGATAACTCAATTCTATTGCTTCCTCTTATGAGAATAAAAACTTCAATCTCCAGGAATCAGGCTTGGATACACTCTTGTCATCTTGAATCCACTTGCTTCTCAGTGCAGTATAATTTGTTAAACGATACAAACATTAAAATGTAGCTGGGCATGAGGTCTACACCCTAAACTACATATGAGCCACATGTGGTGGGTAAAAATAATCTGTGTTAAAATGGTATGTGAAGGGGGGAGGAACATAGTATGAACAGTCTCAGGGAGATTTTTAATAAAAATGGAGTCTCCATTTTCCCCTTGAAAGCTGGCTTTGAGGAAATATGGAACTAAAAATGATTACAGAGAGAAAAGAACATTCAGGGAAAGTTTTGATATATTCAGTGCTCATTAAATAATCATTTATTCTCCTGTAATATGAACTCTTTCTTCAGGAAAAACATTCAGATCTCTTCCGAAAATGTGAGGTAACAGCAACCCACTGTAGGTTACAATGGAAGCGTTTAGAAATTGCTCATTTTTGGTGATTCTTCAAGGGCAAAGGAATCAGATACATTTTCTTCTGGGCAACTGGGCCATTAGGAGAATAAAAACTCCTGCTCAGTAACATGATGAATTCCAAGGGAATTCGAAGACCACCCAGCAACATCTTAGTGTGAATAACAGCAAGTTTAAAAAAAAAAAAAAAGAAGAAGACAGGAAACAGTCCAGCTCACGGCCCAGAGCTCCAACCCAGGAAGTGAGCCCAAACCAGCAATCTCAGCAGCAGAGGGACTTTGCCTGATTCCTCCCTGATACTTCCTCTGTTCCACAAAGGGAGAGGGTGTGTACACACAGATCCCGCCCTCCAGGGGCTAGCAGTCGGTGAACAGAAAGCAAATTGACAAACACCACTTAGCGATGTTAGCACTATCATGGAGATGATACGAGAGGCCAGAGAGAAATGTGAGCTAAGCCCAGTGCACAGTAATTAACTGGTCATCTGATCTTAGGTAACCCTCACTGTCCTTGTGGTCATTTATAGCTTCTTTTGGAAAATTCTTCTTGTGGTTGGGCATGACTATAACTGGCATGGGAATATCACCCTATTCATCTTCTCTCTCTCTCTAAAGGAAGGGTAACAGGAAAGAGCTGGGCAAACAAGAACCTGATCTGGGCTGCAAAGCTGGGTCCACAGGCGTTTGCACCAGCCTCTCCCACAACTGCTATTTGCTTAACAGTGCACTTGATTGACCCCGGAGAATGCTTTGTTTTATTTTGCTTCCATTTTTCTTTTGATCCAGTGAAGATAGGTGCAGGAAAATAACATCTCCCATTTCAGGAACAGGAACGCCACAACTAAGCCAGTCCTCTCTGCCTACAAAACGGGATGAAGGGGCCTCAACACAAGGACTTCAGCATCCAATAGACCCAACAATGCACAAATACTCATGAGATCAGAGTGAATGACTTCAAACTCTCAGAAACGGAAGGGCAGAAAGATGTCCCCTAGTATCCCAGTTTGGGGTGGGGATAATCTGGAACCAAGAATGAAGAGAAGCTAAGTTTAGAAATTGGGAGTCAGAAAGACCTTGAGATCCCTGGCAGGGTGGGACACAGAGGGGAGGGGAAAGTGAAGTTGAGAGGGAAAGGGGAAACGTGTGGAAGGAGAAGCAAGAAAATCCCACAACAAATCTGGGTTTTCGTGTGATTTGTGTCCCACATGACACAAAGGGTCACAGAAGCCTATCAGACATATGCTAACATGTTTTCTAAAAACTGCAGATGGATTATGCCTGTCTGGCAAGGACAAGTTGAATGCCCTACTGAATGACAAGGTAATAACATTCCTCATAAAACTGAGCACCTTCTAGGAATCAGGCCTTATATACACACACACACACACACACACAAAAAGTTCAGCTAACTGGGGATATGAAAATATTATTTCCATTTTATAGATGAGAAAACTGAGGCTCAAAGACTTAAAAGACCTAGTAGAGCCAGTATTTTACCCTGAAGCAGTCTTGCGCCTACGCCCGTGTTCTGCACAGTTAAGCTGGGAGAAGGCAGGAAGTATGGGGAAATGAGGTGGATGCAAGAGCCTTTGACTACAACTTACTGACGAATGAAACCCTGATGACCCTTAATGCACAACACAACAGCGAAGAGCACTAACATCTAAAAGGGGTAAAAATCACGGCCACTGAAGAACGCACCTGCAGGAATTAAAACCCTGCCTGCTGCTCAGCTGCTGTTTCGGACGTAGGCCAGGTTCCCAGCGCCTTGCCAGCCGCGTTCCAGGAGGAGTACTGCCTTAGTTTGCAATCGCCGGAACCACCGCTTGCTCTACCTTTGCAATTAGTCAAAACTAATCAAAACGAACACAAGTGAGTCAGCTGTGAAATCCCTGTTCTTTACCATGGGCTGTGTGGTGGGAGAGTGCACAGATGGAGTTTCCTTTTTAAAGGAAATGCTTTGGCACTGGCCTCTGTTAAACAGTTTTCCCTTGTTTCCATCTGGTTTTAGTATTGGGACACGTACATGAGAGAATGGAAAAAGAAAATTCTGTTGGCGTGCTAAACCACTAGAAAAGCTGAAGTGGTCGACAGCACATCCTCCCAATCCTTGGAGACTAAAGCGCTTTGTGCAAGGAATGTTGTCACATTGTTATTAAGGAAAGGGAGAGTTCGGTTTCTTGGTTCCAGGCCTGTCCTAAAGTTTTTTTTTTTTCTTTAATGTGCACAGATGGAAAGGAAAGGGACCCAGATTTGAGTCTCAGCCTTATCACCATCTAGCTGCCAGCCCCTGGGCAGTGTCTCAACCACTCTACACCCTGGCTAGTTCCTGTAAAGTAGAAACTACAACAAAAGCCACGTCACAAGGCTATTGTGAGGATTAAGTGAGATAACACCTGGTAAGTGGTTTGTTCTCCATTTTTGGACTCTCCTTATTCATAAGGCTTTAGAAAGGACAAATGATTATTACCACTGCTTTTCACAGGAAGGGATCTAGAACCATCGAGGAAACTCTAAAAAACACTTAAAGGCATCTACTTGTTTCATTGCATAAATGAAGAAAAGTTCATACATGGTGGTGCTCTTGTGAGGAGCCTCTCAGAACTTCCCAGGGGAATCTTCTGTAAGACTCAAATACATCCTCTGACACTCTCACTCTATTGCGGGGTTTCCTTAACAGCCCAGCTACTAGTGTAGAGGACTGTCACCGTCCAGCCGAAACCAACCAAACCCTAAACTGGTAGAAAAGTAGAGTAATCCCAAAACGTGGCTATCTCTAGGGCCGGGTGAGGGAGAGTGAGAGAAGATACTTGGTTTGGGAAGATCTCTCTCATACGACTCTTATGCCTAAGAGACAGACAGAGAGAGGAGCACAGTGTCTAAGGGAATATAGGCCTAGAATCAAACCACCTGGGTTTAAATCTCTGATCTGTAACTCACAAACCCATGACTGTGGGCCAGCCAATTGACTTCCGGAGGCTGTGTCCTCATCTACAAAATGAAGATGGTACTGTTATCTACCTCATAACATTGTTAGAAGCATTAAATAAGTTAATATATGTAAGGGCATAGAACCATGCCCAATATATTGGTCAATTTATTGAGTTCCTACTCAATAAATACTATTACTACCATTAGTATTATTACTGCTCCTAAATTAAAGAGGAGCTGGTGCTTCCCTAACTGTACTGAGCACTGAAGCATGCGATGGAGTCACGGTAGGTGCTACACTGAAGGTTATTTACAAATGACACCAGGTGGCAACATTTACTCAGCCAGAAGATGTTTCAGAAGAAAACCCTCTCTTTTAAGTTCCTGTAACCAACCAGTGGTCACATACAGTTGTGAGAGCCGGACCATAAAGAAGGCAAAATGCCCAAGAATTGATGTCTTTGAACTGTGGATGCTGGAGAAGATTCCTGAAAGTGCCTTGGACAGCAAGGAGATCAAACCAGTCAATCTGAAAGGAGATCAACCCTGAATATTCACTGGAAAGACTTATGCTGAAGCTCTAGTATTTTGGTCATCTGATGCAAACAGATGACTCATTGGAAAAGTCCCTGATGCTGGGGAAGATCAAGTGCAGAAAGAGAAGACAGCATCAGAGGATGAGAAGGCTAGACAGCATTAAGGATGCAATGAACATGGGCAAACTCTAGGAGATGGTGAGGGACAGGGAGGCCTGGGTGCTGCCGTCCATGGTGTGGCAAAGAGTCAGACATGACTGGGCAACCGAACAACCACCACCACCACCACCAAGGATATCATCCTTGCAAATGTTTTAATCCAATTTGTCTCCACACATATCACAAAAGGGCCAAATTCTCAATGTGAAGTATAACAGAAGATATTATATTTTTCTAAATAAAAAAGGATGTGGAAAGATTCATATAATCAAGACACTGGAAATAACTTTGCTTTTTATTGCACTGTCTTCCAGAGCTACTTACAGTTTTAGGGCTGGATTTACGTGCCCAATCTCTATAATTAAGAGATAAAAGCCTCACCCTGATGTATATCTCAAATGGAGGAAAGTCTATTACTCAAAAACCTCAGAAATGAAATAGAAGACACAGTACAGGTCAAAACTGTAGATACAGTAGAGATCAAAACGGTTCAATGTCTTTATGAATTTTGAAGAGTTGGGGAGAAATCTGCTCTTTAAAACGTGGTTCACTCTACACCACACCTCCTC
This sequence comes from Capricornis sumatraensis, assembly GCF_032405125.1. Taxonomy (NCBI): domain Eukaryota; kingdom Metazoa; phylum Chordata; class Mammalia; order Artiodactyla; family Bovidae; genus Capricornis; species Capricornis sumatraensis. The sequence goes on from NC_091087.1 coordinate 42,534,837, forward strand.
CTGGAAAAAAATGGTGAAGTGCTGTGGTAGTTCCAGCACAGCCACTGGGGTGACAAGGAGTGAGTGGATTTCAGTCACTTCAAAAGTGGTAACCTGGGACATCTCTGAAGAACACTGGTGCCTTCATCTGGGAAAAGAAATATACACCACCTAAGCAAGGTAGGGACATTTTGAGGATTAACTGCAATTAAAACAAGACAACAAAACAGAGACAGGATGATTTTTATTTTCACCTATATAATATCTGAAAGATATTTTCAATATTTACTACTTTTATAGTAAAGAATAACCAATATATTTCATTATTATAGTGGTCTTGTATTTCTTCTTTCATTGTTAATAGCTTTGTCCATCTCTGAGTTCAATGTAGATTTCTTCATTTTTCCTGGATAAAAACTCTTGGAAAGTGAGCTCACCACTCCTGAATAGATCATTTCTATCAAGGTCAAAGTTCACCTGTCTTGTATTTTTCCTTTTCTTTTCTCTAATACCTATAGATCTTGAGACAAGATCTAGTCTGAGTTTAGAAAGTAGATAAAAAGAATTTCTTTCTTATGCCAGGTCTCTGACAATTACTTTTGGTTAAATTAATTCCAATAGCAAACTATAAAGAATGTTCTCAAATTCTCATAATTGTTTTGCGTATCCATTTGGATTATAAACAAATTGAATTTATCCCTATGTGATATATATGAATGAGGAATGAAATTTGCTATTAAAATTTTCAAGAGGGTTCAGAACCCTAGACCCTCAGAGCCCAAAGGAAGCTTTGAACTTGTGAAATGAATTAAGTCCCAACAAAGTTCAAAACTTTGATGATGGCCAACCAAGAAGAAAGAGACCAATATGTATTCTTTAGATAGAACTGAGTACCAAAAACATCCTATTATGTCAGGTATACCAATAAGACAACCCAGAGAATTCCCCAAGACAGTGCAGTTTCTCAACTTTTAGCTTCAGTATCTCACGCATAACCCTTTCAGGTAAGTTTCCCTGCTACCTTTCATGCTGTATTTAGTAGGGCCTAAGTGGAACCTTAGCCTCTTGATGAAAGTGAAAGAGGAGAGTGAAAAAGTTGGCTTAAAGCTCAACATTCAGAAAACGAAGATCATGGCATCCAGTCCCATTACTTCATGGAAAATAGATGGGGAAACAGTGGGAACAGTGTCAGACTTTATTTTTCTGGGCTCCAAAAATCACTGCAGATGGTGACTGCAGCCATGAAATTAAAAGACGCTTACTCCTTGGAAGGAAAGTTATGACCAACCTAGACAGTATATTCAAAAGCAGAGACATTATTTTGTCACAAAGGTCCATCTAGTCAAGGCTATGGTTTTTCCAGTGGTCATGTATGGATGTGAGAGTTGGACTATAAAGAAAGCTGAGCGCTGAAGAATTGATGCTTTTGAACTGTGGTGTTGGAGAACACTCGTGAGAGTCCCTTGGACTGCAAGGAGATCCAACCAATCCATCCTAAATGAGATTAGTCCTGAGTGTTCATTGGAAGCACTGATGCTAAAGATGAAACTCTAATACTTTGGCCACCTGATGCGAAGAGCTGACTCATTGGAAAAGACCCTCATGCTGGGAAAGATTAAAGGCAGGAGGAAAAGGGGACGACAGAGGATGAGATGGTCGGATGGCATCACCGACTCAACAGACATGGATTTGGGTGGACTCAGGGAGTTGGTGATGGACAGGGAGGCCTGGCGTGCTGCAATTCATGCAGTTGCAAAGAATTGGACATGACTGAGTGACTGAACTGAACTGAAGTGGAACCAGGGCATCTTTAAAGTTCTAGAGGTTACTCTAAGAAACACCTAGGACTGGTAGCCATGGAGATTAAGAATATTATTGCCAAGACCAGTGCTAACCCACATCATTACCTTCCATGGGATCTATTTTACATAAATAATTTCATCAAAGATCATTCAGGACTCTTTTTAATAAGAAAATTTTGCTCTCTACAAATCTAAAATCATTTTGAAAAGATTAAGATTCTCAGTTTTAACACAATATGTAGGAGAATGTATTAATCACAAATTAAAGTTTCTTCATGCTCCTTCTATGGAGATAATGAGCAGCAGGCAAGGAAACATGTTTATCCATTTAGAGATATGAAGGGTAACATTATACATTATGCATACTGAATTAAAACAGATCAGGAAAATCGATTTTAAACATGAAATTATGGAATGTTCAGTAGGTAATTAGCCTCTAATAGTAAATTGATATTAACTTCTCAGCAAGTTTCTAGTTTAGTCTTGTAGACCCAAATATCATGGAGTGGGCAACTGACTATAGAAATAGTTGTAAGCAAAGCTTACTTCACAATTTGAATGAGCCCACAGTTCCAAGTTATAAAGTCCACATTGTCATGAGGTATTTAGTAAGCTATGCATTTAAAGTTTTGAACTTGTCAACTGAATTGAATCCCAGCAAAATTTAGAGCTTTGACGATGGCCAACCAAGAAGAAAGAGACTAAGATGTTTTCTTTAGATAGAACTGAGTACCAAAAGCACACTGTTATGTCAAGTATACCAGTAAGACAACCCAGAGAATAATCCCTCAAGACAGTGAAATAGAAACATATGTTCACATAAAGACATGTACATAGAGGTTCATAACAAGAATGCTCAAACTACCGCACAATTGCACTCATCTCACATGCTAGTAAAGTAATGCTCAAAATTCTCCAAGCCAGGCTTCAGCAATATGTGAACCATGAACTCCCTGATGTTCAAGCTGGTTTTAGAAAAGGCAGAGGAACCAGAGATCAAATTGCCAACATCCGCTGGATCATCAAAAAAGCAAGAGAGTTCCAGAAAACCATCTATTTCTGCTTTATTGACTATGCCAAAGCCTTTGACTGTGAGGATCACAATAAACTGTGGAAAATTCTGAGAGAGATGGGAATACCAGACCACATGACCTGCCTCTTGACAAATCTGTATGCAGGTCAGGAAGCAACAGTTAGAACTGGACATGGAACAACAGACTAGTTCCAAATAGGAAAAGGAATACATCAAGGCTGTATATTGTCACCCTGCTTATTTAACTTCTATGCAGAGTACATCATGAGAAACGCTGGGCTGGAAGAAACACAAGCTGGAATCAAGAGTGCTGGGAGAAGTATCAATAACCTCAGATATACAGATGACAGCACCCTTATGGCAGAAAGTGAAGAGGAGCTAAAAAGCCTCTTGATGAAAGTGAAAGACGAGAGCAAAAAAGTTAGCATAAAGCTGAACATTCAGAAAACGAAGATCATGGCATCTGGTCCCATCACTTCATGGCAAATAGATGGGGAAACAGTGGAAACAGTGTCAGACTTTATTTTGGGGGGCTCCAAAATCACTGCCAATGGTGATTGCAGCCATGAAATTAAAAGACGCTTACTCCTTGGAAGGAAAGTTATGACCAACCTAGATAGTATATTCAAAAGCAGAGACATTACTTTGCCAACAAAGGTCCGTCTAGTCAAGGCTATGGTTTTTCCAGTGGTCATGTATGGATGTGAGAGTTGGACTGTGAAGAAGGCTGAGCACCGAAGAATTGATGCTTTTGAACTGTGGTGTTGGAGAACACTCTTGAGAGTCCCTTGGACTGCAAGGAGATCCAACCAATCCATTCTGAAGATCAGCCCTGGAATTTCTTTGGAAGGAATGATGCTAAAGCTGAAACTCCAGTACTTTGGCCACCTGATGCAAAGAGTTGACTCATTGGAAAAGACTCTGATGCTGGGAGGGATTGGGGGCAGGAGGAGAACGGGACCACAGAGGATGAGATGGCTGGATGCATCACGGACTCGATGGACATGAGTCTGAGTGAACTCCGGGAGATGGTGATGGACAGGGAGGCCTGGCATGCTGTGATTCATGGGATTGCAAAGAGTCAGACACAACTGAGCAACTGAACTGAACAATTTTATTTATTATTTATAATAACAAAAGGTCAGAACTCAGATGTCTGCCTATATGCAAGTGAATAAAAAATTATTTTATAACTATGCAATAGAATACTAACCAGCAATAAAATGAACCATCAATGCTTCAATTTAAGCATCTATTGTGTTTATACTTGGCAATGTTCCCAGTGCTACAGGAACTGGGAACACACTAACACACAGATCAGATAGATGGAAGCACAGGTTTGCAGTGATACACAGCTGCTTCTGTCCGAGGGCTCAAAAGACCATCTAGGATAACTTCTCGTACCTATAAAGGAGAGGGTAGTTGCTACCCCTCTTCTGGCGCAGACTGAGATAAGACAGTTAAATAATTCTTATGATCATCCCACTAGTGACTCTGTAAGATATTTTTGAGAATCAATTTTTTCAGATATATTTCAGTTCAGTTCAGTTCTACCACCTGGCAACACCAATGGGCTTCCTGTCACTATAGCTTAAGTTGTATCCATTCTAAAATTTAATATAAATAGAATCATATAGCATGTGGTCATTTCTGTTTTTTCTTCTTCACCCAATACAAGGTTTCTGAGATTCCTCTATGTTGCTACATGTATTGATGGTTCATTTTTATCACCAGTTAGTATTCTACTGCATAGTTATAAAATAATTTGCTTATTCACTCACATATAGGTGGACATCTGAGTTCTGATTTTTGGTTATTATAAATAATAAATAAAACTGTTATGAACTTCTATCTACATGTCTTTATATGGACATGTTTTGATTTCCCTTGGGTAAATGCCTAGGAATAGATTTGTTGAGTCATACGTATGCAAGTTCAACTTTATAAACAACCTGTCAAATTGTTTACCAAAGCAGTTCTATCATTTTTACGTTTCCACTAGCAAAAATGAGAGCTCAAATTACTCTACATGTTTGCTAACACTTGGTATTCTCAGTTTTTTAAATTTCAGCCGTTACTGAAAAGAAAAAGTGGAAACCAATATTTTAGAAAGTTAATCGTAGAGGCATCTCAGTAGTAAGTATCTGCATACAATCCAAGAAGTCAGTCAAGAAGTCCAATGAGAAACACTCAAATTCTATCCCAAAGCTCCATGAATGAACTGGAGAGGTTATTTCTCTCCTTGTGTGCATGCATGCTAAGTCGCTTCAGTTGCGTCCAACTTACACAATTATAACATAACTCAAGAAAGAGTTTATTTCCCCTGATTCAGCACCATTTTGGATTCCCCTAGAGGATACAACCCACTCTGAAAAATAAGTCGTCTCCTGATCACAGGCCTTTCCTGCTCAGACGGCCAAACACAGAAAAAATTCAAATACAGAAAAGCATTAGTAAAAGACATTCAGTATATAAAACAGCCATGCTGACATGCGTACATTGGCAAGCTTTGAAAGCTTTGATAGTCTTCTCTTTATAAAAAGAATATAACTCTTTATGCAGTATGAAATGTGGTTAAAAATAATTTGCAGACATTGCCTTAATTTGGACAAATTTTGCCTGTTCAACATGGAGAGCTGGTTTTCATCAACCAAACCACAAGGGCTGAAGGGCTTGGACTCCCAGAAAGCATAGGGGGTTCGCTCTGATAGCAGGAAGGAACAGCTGTCAGTCCAGGGCCCTGCTTCCACTGCAGTCTCCTAGGTAAGCTGAGATACAAAGACTAAACAGGACTGAACAGGAGATAAGGCGGGACTCAGAATCCAGCTCACCTTTCAAAGAAGCCGCCCTTCCCTCTGCCTGGAATGCCCCCCACACCCACACCACCTATTTTCAGAACCAAGGAGCCCTACTTTTCCTGCAGTTCTGGGTTCTCTCAAACAATCCAAATCCTCCTAACACATGCTTTCAAATCATTATATTTTTCCTCTTTAACCTTTTCACAGTTAATAATTATGTTTATTTTGGTGAGTAAAATATTAACGACTACTGCTCCTTCCCCACTGAACAACGTAAGTGTCATGAGCTTTTCTCCTAACTAAACCCACCATGAGTGCTCAGTATATAAAAATTCCTTAATAAAATTTGCATAATTAATTACTTGTTAATTAAAACAATGCTTTATCAGAAATGTATTGATAGGCCTCTATGCTTTGCATAAGATAGAAACTAAAGGTGGCTGTTTCTTTCTCAATTATAAGCAAATTCAAACTGCAAAAAAAACCGTGGTTGTCAAAGTTGCCTGGTCTTCTCCTGCCCCAGTTTCCATTAAACCAGCTGCTTCAATGTCAGATCTGCTTTGTCAACCAATCCTTTCAAAATTCAAATCCATGAAAAGGATGAAGACTTTCAGAACTCAAGACTCTCCTACATTAGAATGTCACAGAAAAGCTAGTCTCATAGTTTCAGACTTTCAACCTGAAGGTCCTGGTAATTTATAAAGGAAATGCAGTTACCCAGTAAGTCCCCAGTTACTATTCCCTATGGCAAATGGTCAAAGTCTTTCACTGAGAGGAGAATGTTAGCGGACCCAGGTAACATTATCAACTTCATGATCAGCAATAGGCTGACAATAGCATGTGCCTTAAAGGTAAACAAAACCATCCTCTTCAGACTTCCCTCGTGGTCCAGTGGTTAAGACTCCATACTTCCAAAGCAGGGGGCACAGGTACAATCTGTGGTCAGGGAACTAGGATCCCACATGCCACCTGGGTGAGGCCAAAAACAAAAATGCCCTTTTTTCATCCACCTTTTCTGCACCTACCTGTCTTCAAGAAATCTCAAGGGAATGGTGAGAGAATTGAGCTCAAGAAAATTAGAATCACTGTGCATCCATGCTCATCCCATGTTCAGCTCAGCCCAAAAACAAAACAAAATTTAATTTAATGCCTTCTAGTCACTATCACTACAAGCAAAAACTCCAGAACTGAAATTTAAAGATGTGAAAATACTTCTAAGACCTGAACCTCACTTACAAAATACTAGGAAGGTATTAGGAGAGGCTACTGAAGTCTTGAGTCCCTATTGCGTAGCAAGCACTGCCCAGCACATTAAAGGAATGCAAATATCTTCCAACCCATCACCAATTTTATTAACCTAATCACTACTGGGGTTAAAGAAAGACCAGTATTTCAGGGTCAATTCTCATTCTAACCACTGAGAAGGCATTCTTACCAAACAGCTCTCTGTTTCCATTTCATTTTAAACTAAGGCACTGTTATCTTTACATTTTCTTTCTGGAAAAAAGCTATCGCTACCCTGAAGTAAGTTCTGATAAGGAAATGAGCAAAGGCTTAATTCTTAAAAAAAAAAAAAAAGAGAAAAGCTAAAAATGGGTCCAAAAATAAAGTTTTATTCCCAAGCCACAACTGGAGAAACTTAGGGGAAAAAAAAAAAATGAATAAAGGCAAGCCTAATTTTTCCACTGCCCAGTTACAAGAAATATCAGAAACATTACAAATGTTCTAGGTCCTCAGATTAGCATCACCCAGAGCTCCATAGAAAACTTATCCAAATTTTATCTCAAAAAAACTTGGGATGAATCCACAGTAAGTTCCACAGATCTCCTACAATCACAAACAGAAAGAGGAAAAAAATAATAATAATCACACAAAATTCTAAGCTTAATGGAACAGATGCCTCTTCCTGACAAGGAACAGCTGTCAGGCAAAGCTGTGATTTATGAGCTGAAGCTACTTTCTCACATTCCATACGGTGTCGATATTTATCTTGAGACCAACTATTACTGATTTTTGGCAACTGTTGAGAAAAAAAAAAAAAAAAGTCCGTGAAACTCAGGCTGCTAGTAGTAATAATTATCCAAATACAAGGAGGCGTTCTAAAACAAAAATCTCAAGAGGATAGCCCACTTTATGTCAAGGCCCTAGCGAAGGGAAAGTATGGACAAACAGATGCTCTTAATGAAATGGAAAACACATTAAAACTGCACTTCATTACCTCTGCATATAAGGCAACCTCAAAAGTCAAGATGCCATGAGTCTCCAAGGATCAAGGAAGACAACAGACAGGCAAAGAGTGGAAGGCAGCCATTTCAAGCCGTGAACTGTAACCCTCCTGGATACTAAAATTAACTGCTGCAAAACAGAAGACATCTTTAATAATATTCATATCATTTTTATTACCTGACAGGCAGATGTAAGTTAAATATTCGCCTTGACCTCCAGTTGCCAAGAAAGGAATCTTTTTCTTTGTCCTCCTCTTGACCTGGACAGCTCCCAACATCCTTTCATCAAGAGGTGCAAAAATTTCCTTGCTGATCGCAGATTTGGCACTCATTGTCAACCAAGTAACCAGGGCACGCAGTGAGTTTTCTAGAGAAGAAAAAGAAAAGGCAGGTTGGAATTGGCAATATTGTAAAGAGACATACAAGAATGAGCAGTAGATTATGATCCAACCACCCCACTCCCAGGCAAATATCCAGAAAAGACAAAAACTCTATTAGCAATATAAATGGCTGTCAATAGATGAATGGATAAAGATGATACAGTATAGAAACACAGTGGGATACTACCTAGCTATAAAAAATCAAATAATGCCATTTGCAGCAACATAGATGGAGCTAGAGATTATCATACTCCGTGAAGTAAGTCAGAATGAGGAAGACAAGTAGCATATGATATCCCTTATACGTGGAATCCAAATAAAAACTGGTATAAGTGAACTTATTTATAAAGCATACAGAGTCACGGACATGGAAAACAAACATATGGTTACCAAAGGGGAAGGGGTGGGGAGGTATAAATCGAAAATTTGGGAAGTTCAGAAACACACTACTATATATAAAATAGATTAACAACAAGGACCTACTATATAACAGAGGGAATATTCAAGATATTATAATAACCTACAATGGAAAAGAATCTGAAAAGTATATATATGTGTGTGTGTGTGTGTGTGTGTGTAAAAGGTCATTTCATTGTATACCTAAAACACTGTAAATCAACTGCAATGAAAAAAAATGACCAGCAAGTTTATTTGCAGTTGAGGTAATTTTCAATTTGTGGTTTAACCTCTCACTTGCTTGAAATGCATTATATTTCATTCATTAAAAGCAAGGCCTTCACATTTATAATAACTGAAAAAAATTCAAACAAAAAAGGAATACAGATTTACTTGCTGAAAATGACAAATTCAACACAAAGAGATGAACAGCACAAAATGGGATTGAGAAAGTGTGTCAGTCTCCACCCCAACTGCACCTGACTCTACCTAGCAGGTGGCACCCACCCCATTCCCATTCTACAAGGACCATGATTTCACCATTTTCAGTTGAGAAATCTTTCCAATGTCGAGAAATCTTTAAAGTCAAGAGGTTCACTTCGAAATCTCCTTGAACTCTAATATAAATCTATTTCCCTAACTCTATTCATAAAGGAAATAATTATATCATCTTCCCCATAATAACTATATATGCAACAGAAGACCATTAATTTAATCACCCTTCAGCTGCTTTGGATCAAGCTAAGTAATTAATCCTTATTTATTAGCCTCTTTCAATGGGTCCTATTTTCCAGGACTCCTCTGCCTCTCACTGCCATGCTCCGGACCCTCGACAAATTCTCCAGTTTCCTTAAGCTAAAGAGGACACAGAATTCTAAAAAAATATCTGACCAATGCCAAGTATTTTGAAAATGTTACCCAGCAGTTCCCACATGCTATGCTCCTGTTGTTAACTGGCACTGTGTGCCCAATAATTAAGAAAATAAAGCAGCATGTTGCTGACTCACAATGGGTCCCCTCTCTCCCCAATCCCTCAAAGTTACACATACACAGTCCCCATGTTATATTTAGTTTCCCAAAGCTGTATTCCCTAAAGGTCTTAATTATGCTTAGTTGTGTCTATTACATTCAAGGTCAATCTGAATTTTAACTGTATATCATCCAAAAACTCAACTGTAACTTGAATAAATGAGTCAATGTTTTCTATGCCATCATTCCAGTCATCCTGGATGTCATCATCAATATCTTAATCAGTAACCAACATTTCTTCAACAAATGACAAAACTAAAGGTGCAGAGAAGGCCAATGGGTTGTACAGCGTGTACATGCAGAGGTCATGTAGGCTGTACAGTGTTCAGAGATCCTGCAGAGGGATCAATAACACAGCTATACATGGCAACGGCAGCTCAAAGAGCTGCCCAGTGGGTCGTCATTTCCTTCTCCATTCCCAACCCAGGGGTCAAACCTATATCTCCTGCACTGCAGGAGGATTCTTTACTGCTGAGCCACAGGGGAACAGCTGAATGTGCTAAGCAATGTTATTGTATCAATGCTAAGTTTTGTGAATGAAATGACAGCATTTGGTTATGCTGGCGATGTCCTTGTTCTTAGGAGATATGTTATAAAGTATTTAGGGGTAAAGTGTCATGATATCTTCGACTTAGTATCAAGTGATTTAGCAAAATATTCATGTTATAAAACTGTATCTATCGATACACACACACACAAATATGGAGTAAGAGAGAGGGAGAAGAAGAATGTGTGGCAAGATGTTGAAAACAGATGACTCTAGATGAATTTTACAAATGAAGCAATCAGTAAATAAACACCTATTACATGCCACCCCAATGCTCAGTATTAGAGATGTAAGAAATAATTAAGATAGGCTCCTGGTTCTCCAGGAGTTGACTACTGATTACATTAAAGATCTTCCTTAAATTCAGATGATTTATGATGGAAGACATGGAACATTCCTCCCAATGCAAGATTCACAAATGTTACAACACAGCTGTCCATCTATAACTGATCCACACCTGTTAACTTCATAGAAGGAAAGAGATATATTAAAAAAAAAAAAAAAAGAACATTCCCCTGGTTAAAGAAATTTCTCCTGCTTTCAATTCTGTAAGTAGGTTTTCTCAGTGGCACCAAGAATAAACAATAAAAAGTGTTGGTGTTTATTACTAAACAACAACAAAAAAATCCTTCTATCTATCCTTCAATACAGATCTGTGGCCAGGTCGATGTGCTCAGATCATGATATCTTATCATTGCCAGCAGGTACAAAATGATGATCGAATCTCTTGATATGCTGACCTCTAACTGATATCCCATGATTTCCAAGAAGTTAGCAAGCAGAATTTCTCCCACTGTGATTTACCCTATGACTTTGCTAGGCAGGATATTACAATTTACAGGGACATTTTTTTTTTTAAAAGGAGAGAAACTAGCTTTTTTCTAGCTCCAAGGTCTCTCCCCTCTCAGCATTTGGGGATGTGGGAATAAGAAAGCCAATGGTAGCACAGTGGCTTCAAACTTCTAGGAAGACTGAAGAAAGTCATCTTCCCAAAGTCATCAGGCATTCTCTGACCAGAGCCTTCCCAACAGTGGCAAGGCTTCTGCTTTTCCAACTCAGAGTCATACTTTTCTAAAATTGTGGTTAAAAGAAATAGAAAGCTATCATTTTATTATGCAAAATCTGTCAAGAGAAAAAAGAAAGAACAGCAATATGCACATGTTAACAAACTCATAGGAAATCCTGCTCATCTTTGAAAAACTGGTAAGAAATGGAAATGACCTTGTGTTGCTTTTTCATATGGATATTCAGCGGCCAAGAACAAAAGGGAGGAAAAAAAAAAAAAGAGGAAAAATAGAACCATTAACCTCAATGAGCACAAGGTCTGGAATCAAACAAACTTGGGTTCAAATTTTATTTCCAAAACTGAAGATGTATAATGTGCGTAAACCTCTTAAAATTCCAGATTCTCAGTTTACTCATGTGGGAAGATCTTCACCTAATTCATGGAAGGGCTGAAAGAATTAGATGAAACAATGCATGCAAATCACTTATTCTGGTGCCTGAATCGCAATGAATACTTAAAATGGAATTTTTAAATTAACTCTCTAAGTAAGAAAAACAGAAGACACTCTTGCAGAAACTCAGTAAATGTAGCCTTCCATTTAGAAACTGTTTAAAATTTTTGTTCAGGACAAGGACATGAACACGCCTGTGAGCACACGCGTATGTTTTTGATGCTACTCTGGAAAGGGAAATTGACAGTGGATTTGAAGAGAATGAATCAGAAAGTAAAAGGGACACTAATGTAGATTCATAGAAATAATCTATGAGTGTCGCCCAAACCTGACTGCACATCTGAACTTGGCAAGGAGAGCTTTTCAAAAATGCAGACCCTTGGGCCCCTCCTTTACCCCCACCAAATCACAATCTTGGGATCTGCAGTTGTAATCAGCTCTCTAACTGGTTCTCCAGCAGCCATCCTGACACCTACTTAGGTGAAAAACTGAGAGTCTAAGGAGGAACTGTGGGGATGGAAGAGTGCATTCTCATGAGGACAGGAAGAGGATGCAGAGGACTTCTTTTCTCCATTCTTTCTCCATTCAGAAATCAAGCAGATTTCTCAGATCTTAGACCTTCCTGCTGGTAAATCAATGCCCTGCCCACGGCTGGAGCCCTCTGTAAGAAAATCAAGATGAACACACAGCAGTGGTACACCTCTGACCAGTGTCACTCCAATCTACATGACCCTGAAGGGGGACAGGCCATGCCACCCAGAAATATGTTGCTTTAGTCTATTGATTGTTTTGAGCTAAAAGCACCAGAATGAACAGCAAATGTGGGGAGAGGCTTCCTCTGAATTCCCTTTATCTGTCTAAAGACAAATCCTCCAGAGGAACTCAGTTGTCATAAATTCCCTCTCCAGGAGTTTCACCCACAAGGAAAGACTGACTCTTGTCACAGGAAAGGCAACTAGAAGTCCACACACACTTAGACATACTTGGTCACCAACTGTCATACCTCCCATCAAGTCCTGTAAGGGCCTTTCACGTTTTCTAAAAATCATTTTCGTGTTGGAGAAGACTCTTGAGAGTCCCTTGGACTGCAAGGAGATCCAACCAGTCCATTCTAAAGGAGATCAGTCCAGGGTGTTCTTTGGAAGGAATGATGCTAAAGCTGAAACTCCAGTACTTTGGCCACCTCATGTGAAGAGTTGACTCACTGGAAAAGACTCTGATGCTGGGAGGGACTGGGGGCAGGCGGAGAAGGGGACGACAGAGGATGAGATGGCTGGATGGATGGCATCATCGACTCGATGGATGTGAGTTTGAGTGAACTCCGGGAGATGGTGATGGACAGGGAGGCCTGGCATGCTGCAGTTCATAGGGTCTCAAAGAGTCGGACATGACTGAGCGACTGAACTGAACTGAAGAGGTCTACACTCCCTCTCTCTCCCCTACCAAGATGGTATGTAATCCTACATTCTAAGCTGTCTTAGGAATTACTCATTTCTCCAGGGTATCTCCCAGGTACATACCAGGTGTACATGTTCATAAACTTCTTATGGGTTTTCTCTTGTTAATCTTTTATTACAGGGGTCTCAGCTAAGAATAAAAAATCTGCCTGCAATGCGGGAGACCTAGGTTGGATCCCTGGGTCAGGAAGTTCCCCTGGAGAAGGGAACGGCTACCCACTCCAGTATTCTGGCCTGGAGAATTCCACAGACAGAAGAGCCCATGGGTTCTTCAGGTTACAGTCCATGGGTTGCAAAGACTCGGACACAACTGAACAACTTTTGCTTAGCTAGCAGCTAAGAATGCAGAAGAGTAAAATTATTTTTCCTCCCCTACAACCCATGAAAGTTCTCTCTCTTCCTGGTCCACAGCTTCTATAGGCTATAATTACAAAGCTTTCCCATCCAAGAAACCAGCCTACAATATGATTTGCAAGTCAAAGTGGCTGGCTGCCTTAAGTGGTAGTTGTAGAAACTAATCGCAGTTGGCTTTCTTCTCCCTCAAGCCTTTTCATGTATCTTCTTCTCCCTTCAAGCCATCTAACTCATAACCACTTTGTCAGTACACGATTGCTGTACTGAGATGATCCTCCATCCACTACCAAGAGCCAGGAAATCCTCCTTTCCAGGAGGAGTCATAAAATCCAAGGACCTCACAGAGGAGGCAGACGACATGTTAAAGGGTAGAGACGTAAGATGTTCTCGTTCTCCAACATGAACATTTTCGGTTTCCGGTACTTGAACTGGCACTTGCCTTGTGTGTTCAGGAGACAAGGATGGGTGGTAGGGACTCATTAAAACTGCAGTGTGACAGTGCCTTCATTATTCTGCAGGTGTATCTAAGGTGGTACAGCTGATGGGGCTTAAATATTTCTCACATGAGAGGTAAAGGCCACCTCTGGTGAAACAGGTACCTCCTATTTACCTTAAGATTATTAGATAACTGACTCATCTAACTCTATTCACTCGCCACACTTCACATGCAATCTTCTGGTCATCTCTGGCACTGGCTATGACAACACAAGTAATCTGGTCTCTGTGACAATCATATGCCCACTGCCAGCAAGTAACCAGAAATGCCTGGTTTTAGACTTCACCCTCTCAATCCAGTTACTGTGACTTAACCCTGAGGTAGATACACTCAAAACCAGCTGATACTAAGTTTTAAGAAGTCTCCAAGTTAACCGCGAACGGGATACATCCAGGAAAACTTTGCAGGGTGGGGCATGGGGTGGTGGTGGTGGTGGAATTAGCTCGTCTCCCCTAGTGCATGGGAAATCTAATGAGGTGACCTCAAATAACTGATAAATAAGAGAAATAAGGTTATTCTCTAAGATCGGACTTCTGTACGCTGGCACTTTTTGAAATTCCGCAAATGCACCTTGACTTTCACCTTTAACTAGATGACACTGATCACCCAGCTCCCACTGCCTTTCTGGTTTTAAATCCATGTGTCTAGCTGGCAACTGAGCATTTCCCCTAAGAGTTAATTTAGATTCCGCCTTGTTTCTCAAAACCGCCAAGTCTCCATAACAACTAACCAATCACCAAGTTCTGCAGATCCAGTTCAGTACTTCTGGGCTCCACCAGACCTCCTCCATCCTCGCACCTCTACCTTGGCTTGCATCTCCATCATCCCTGGTTTGAATGACTTGGATGTCCCCTAAAAGAGCATCTGTGGCACTGGCTATGACAACACAAGTAACCTGGTGTGATAGAACACCAGATGGAACCACTTCCATCTTGCTTCCATTGTCCCTCTACACTGTCCAGTGTGATATTCTAAAGGATAAATATGATTCAAGTTTCACTGTATTCAACTTTTTTTCCTCCAAGCTTCAGGTCCTGAGAGGGAAACTTGATTTCCTTGCCTAGGAGCGGGGGAATACTATACATACTGAAGCCAAATTGGAGAAATGTTAAATTGCTTCCCTTAAACTTCACAGTATTTAAGTACTCAGTGTTACAAGTCAGACATTATTACACAATCATTAAACTTAGAGATAGTCTAAAAATGGTAATCGTACTCCAAAATCAAAAAATATCACTTAGTAGCAAGAAAATATGCAACTTGTTAGGCAGTAAAAATCAATTTTAATTTTTTTGGTGTCATAAGACCAATGAGATAATGTGAGGTCAAATTTAGCTACTTTATAAAAATTTACTCAAGTAAATTTATAAACTTTATAAAAAGTATACTCAAGTAAGGGTTACTGATTATTATACCAGGATGGTGCAAAAGTAACCATGGTTTTTGCATTGTTGAAGTTTGTTGGTTGATACTGATAATTACAATATTGTGCTGGCTTCTGCCACACACCAACATGGATCAGCCATAGCTATACATATGTCCCCTCCCTCTGGAGCCTCCTCCCACCTCCCATCAGATCCCACCCCTCTAAGTTGTCACAGAGCCTCAGTTTGAGCTCTCTCAGTCGTACAGCAAATTCCCACTGACTATTTTACATATGTTAGTGTCTACGTTTCCATGCTACTCTCTCCATTTGTCCTACCGTCTTCTTCCTACCCACGGCCCCCTGAGTCCATAAGTCTGCGTTGCCTTTGCTGCCCTGCAAACAGGTCCATTAGTACCATCTTTCTAGATTCCATATATATGCACTAATACACCATATCCGTTTTTCTCTTTCTGACTTACTTCACTCTGTATGATAGGCTCTAGGTTCACTCACCTCATTAGCACGGAATCAAATGTGTTCCTGCTTATGGTTGAGTAATATTCCATCATATATATGCACCACAACTGCTTTATCCATTCATCTGTCAATGGACATTTAGGTTGCTTCCATGTGCTAGCTACAGGAAATAGTGCTGCAATGGACACTGGGTACATATGTCTTTTCCAAATATGGTTTTCTCAGGGTATATGCCCAGTAGTGGGATTGTTGGGTCATATGATAGTTTTATTCCTAGTTTTTTAAACCAATGCTTCAAAAGTTGAACGAATTGGGCTACAAAGTTTTGCTTTATCTGCCATATTCACCTGAACTCTCAGCAACTGACTACCACTTTTTTAAGCATTTCGACAACTTTTTGCAGGGAAAATGCTTCCACAAACCAGCAGGAGAAAAATGCTTTCCAGGAGTTCATCGAATCCTGAAGAAAGGATTTTTACACTACAGGTATAAGCAAACTTATTTATTACAGCAAGAATGTGTTGACAGTAATGGTTCCTATTTTGATTAATAAAGATATATGTGAGCCTAGTTTTAAGGATTTAAAATTCACAATCTGAAACCACAATTATGTTTGTACCAACCTAGTAAATATGCAATTCTACTTCTACTTAAACAACTTTACTCTTAGATAAGACAGTTCTCAGGATAAAAACTTTAGTCTCTCCATACATGTAAGCATGAGAATAAATTAATTAGGCTAATGTTTCAATCTATCAATTTTTTTCATGCAGTTCAACTACTACTCTCAACTGAAAGTTCTTATTATTAGAATCTAAATAGAGAGTTAGATAAGCCACTAGAATAGACAGATAACTTTAATCTGGCTGTAACATTCAAAGTTGAACATTGCAGTCACTACAAGTTCATCATTCTTTTTTGGTAGAAACAACAAGGGCTAAGGAATGGGTTTGCCAATGGTACAAAACTAGATGGGGATGGTTGACCAAGCCAAGAGTCCAAATTTGAGACTTAACAAGACTTACAAAGATTGAGATTAAATCAATAAGTCGTACAGAAAATCTGCTAGAAATATCCTAGAAGGAGCCAGAAACTTCCAAACAGGAAAAATATAAATTTTAAGTATGTAAGCTAAAAACATTCCCCATTCTGTTAGAAAAAACATTTGGAGATAGACCAAAAAATATCTTAAGGGGGGAATTCCAAACAAAGACTGTGTACATGGACATCGTTTGGGATGCCAGGTCCTGATAGATTCAGGCAATCTGGGTGGGGGAGCATCTGGGACTTGTTTTCCTGATGATATCTTTGATGTATTCTACTGAATAACCAGGTAAAGAACCACTGTCTTAAAACCACTGTATTTAATGAATTATTTATACAATAAAGACTCCATAAACATGTTTTGAGAGTACAAGGCAGATGCTCTGTAAAGCTCTAGTAATGAGTCACTGAGGTTTGTACAGCACTTCATGATTTATAGAATACCTCCACGCAATCCCAAGTACACAATCAAGACAGCAGCTAAATGTATCTTGCAAAGTTTGCTCTTCTTGTAAATTAGAATCTTTAGGTGTATGTGTTTAGGAATAGAAAACTATGCCATTTTAAACCCACCCCTATTGATCTAAGGATTATGAAGAGCTATAATTACTTTCTTACCGAGATTAGTATTTGAATTGAAATTTTTTAAACCAGCAATTCCACTACTAGAGAAAAAGGAAATGCTGTATGTATTAGAGATGATGCATGCTTACTCCAGATCCATTTTTAAGAGTGAAACATTATAAACAACCTAAATACCCATCAATATCCAATCTTCATTGGTAAAATGAAGTATAGCCCTTCCAATCAATGGATTATCATATAACTTCAAGTCATTGGTAAAGTACAGCCCTTCCAAACAATGGATTATCAAATAACTTCAAGATAGTGATTTGAAAAAATGACTGACATAATGCAGAAGTTTCAGAACAGAAAACGAGCTCATGAATACAAACTTGTATGTGTGTACTGATATGCATAAAGAGGTTTCTAGGAAACAGTCTGCCAAAATGGTAATCTGATTATCTCTGTATTTTGACACAAAGAAAAACAGTATTTTATTCCACTATAACTTGACTCGTGTGTTCCTTGAGGAAAAAAATTGTTTTTGAGATACATTCTTTCTCCCCAAACTGGAAGGCGTAGCAAAATGTATTTTATTGAGATCCAATGATCAGTCTGCCCTATTCTCTTTTCAACTCCTGTCCAGACATGGTGTTGGGAATCCCAAAGGTGAAAGAGGATAAATTTACATCTTCAGTGAGTTGTGAGAAAGGAGAGCAGGTGCTGTGAATGATTCCAGCCAGGCCTGGAAGTGATTCTGGTGAGAAGAAAATGCCACCTTTCCTCTGAGCAAATGCAGCTACCTGCTAGGGCCCACAGTCTTGTGAGCGGAAGTTCAGTTGGACGTCAGCCTGTATCTGCTCCCTCAGACACACTCCGTGTTCAATTCAGTCGCTCAGTCGTCTCCAACTGTTTGCGACCCCATGGACTGCAGCACATCAGGCCTCCCTGTCCATCACTAACTCTCGGAGTTGACTCAAACTCATGTCCACCGAGTTAGTGACACCATCCAACCATCTCATCCTCTGTTGTCCCCTTCTCCTCCCGCCTTCAATCCTTCCCAGCATCAGGACCACTGCAAAAACAGTGCACCCACACACAGCAACCCTGGTCATGACCCTTAGCTCTTTAAGGAAGGACAAGAGGAAGGTCTTTTCTACCATCAGGCTACCAAATACCATGAAGACCTGGCTGGCTTTCTCTTCCATGTGTATACTAACCCTCCTCTTGTAGAAGACATTACGTTCACAGGATCCTCCAAGCCAGTGACTCATGTCTGCTTCAATTATAAATCTAGACTATTGTCTTCTCCTCTTTCCTTGTTTATATGTTCAGTAAGCACACGCTTCTTGTCGGCTTAATATCCAAAGAACAAACCCTACTCTGCACCCAGATCACAGGACCTATATTTACAGAAGTTTATTTACATGGTGGGTGGACTTTTTTAGCTGCCTTAGAGATCACTTCCCTAACTTTAACAGATGATATGATAAAGCCAAAAAAATAACATTACCAACAACAAAAAAAGGGTGCTGCGAATATGCCATTCAGAGGATGTGCTGAAGGATTTATTCTGTAATAGAACCTCCACATTCACAAGCTTAAATTTCCAGGACCAGCTAAGCTGGTGCTATAGTACCCATATACCAATTCTGCAGTAATGGGGAGAAATAAAGTACCAAAGGGAAGGGCAATTTGGGGTGTGCATAATGACAAGATTATTGATCCAAAGTGTGAGGCAGGCCTTAAAAATGAATTTAGGCACATCAAAGAAAGAACAGAGGATTTAGGGAAAACAAACTAAAAAGAACCTCCAGTTGTTGGCATTTTGCAATTTTCAAGTACTCATGTCATTGTGGTACCCAACAGCTAGCTGGCAAACTAACAAAACAATATGTTGGCCTGAGAGCATTGTTTATAGACAGCACTCATAATAGACAAATCTATTCCCACCAAATATGGACAAAGCCACACGAGGACTGACAACACGAAAATAAACATTTTAATTGTATGCCATGCTTGGTACTGCTTGCTGAATTAGATTGCTTCTTTTCTTCCTTGACACTGAAGATAAAAGCATAAAAGAGCCTTTTTCATATTTGTTAACTCAAATCTTAGGTAAATTATAAATTCTCTTGATTTAGCTATTTCTATTTCAGAACAGACCTGGAACATAATACTAGCCAATCAGCCATTGCACGTATGCTCAGTCGTGTCCGACACTTTTGAGACCCCGTGGACTGGAGCCCATCAGGCTCCTCTGTCCATGGGACTCCCCAGGCAAGAATATTGGAGTGCATTGCCATTTCCTACTCCAGAGTATCTTCCCGATCCAGGAATCGAACCCATGTCCCTTGCATCTCTTGCATTGGCAAGCAGATTCTCTACCACTGCACCACCTGGGAAGCCCTAATGCCGATGGTCAATGGCCAATTTTTTAAGGGTATAAAATGTACACAAAATGAAAATGTAGTTAAAACAAGTTTACAGATTTTCTAACAATCCAAAAATCAGAGCAAATCTTCTCAAAATAGTCTCTAGATATCCATTCTGAGAGCATTTCCTCCTTGAATCCCTTATTTGGAGAATACTGTCACTTCTTAATTTCTTCAGATCGTTCAGTTAGTTTTCTGTAATTGATGTTTTCTCAGTGTTATACTCTGACATTATGTCCTCCAGAGCAATGAGGGCTGCAGAAGCAATGTGGCACATCCAGAAGGCTTAGACGTATTTACCTCGTCAACCTCAAAGACAAGCCACTCTGTCCTTCAATGACTCAGTTTTACAAATGCGATTTTCGATAAGGTCATTAAACTTCTCATACGGATTGGGCCAAGGATTGCCATTTCAACTTTAATCAGTTTCCCCAAGGGTTTGTGCCTGTGTAATATAATCTGAATGGGCTTCCCAGGTAGCACTAATGGTAAAGAACCCGTCTGCCAACGCAGCAGATAAGAGACGCGGGTTTGATCCTGCGTCAGGAAGATCCCTGACGCAGGTCAGGAAGATCCCTTGGAGAATGGCACGGCAACCGACTCCAGTATTCTTGCCTGGAGAATCCCACGGACAGAGAAGCCTGGGGGTATGGTTCATAAGGTCACAAAGAGCCAGACACAACTGAAGTGACTTAGCACATAATAAAAGCTGAACAGCGCTGTAAGATTCTCTCCCAGCTTTTCCCATTACCTCAAATTCCAACAGGAGACACATACAATTTAACAAAAGACTTTGGTATTTGCAAGTCCCCATTAATACATTTATATGTGGGAGGGGGAGAGTGAGAATCCATTTTACAGATGAGGAAACTAAGGCTCAGAATAGCTAAGTAAGTTGCTCTAGATCATGCAGCTTTTCAAGGACAGAGCTAGGATCTGAACCTAGGAAGCATGATCCTCGGAGTCTTGGCCTACCTCACTATCTCCTATTAAAGAAACAAAAAAGGCAGAGAGAGATGAGATAGAAACACATTCCTAGTAGATCCAGACAAATTCATCTGCTTCACAGTTTTGCCTCTGATGAGCCTTGCTTTCGGTTGGACGAGTTATCATCCCTGCCCAGCTACTACAAAGATAACGAATCAGGCTGGAGTTTGAAGTCCTTTCTGGATATCTGTTCATCTTGGGTGTGCAGGTCACACTGTGAAACTGGCAAATAGGATCACATAATCTAGACAGAATAGAGCTTGTTTTGATTCCACAAATGAAAAACTGGGGAGTTAAGAATATGTTAGTGGAGAGAGTTTATGATAAATCTCTATCTCCATAAATAGGACAGTGCCCACCGAAGCCTCACAGCTGTTCGTCAGCCTCCTTTGGAGACCAGCCGTTTACAACAGGAGTCAGCTCCCAGGAGGATCTTGGATGGCTGCCACCAGGCTATTTTATGAACCTTGTGGGCTATTTTCCAAACCGGAAAAGGCTTAAAAATGAAAGGCACATATTTCAAAGATTTCTGCTTGTTCTCAGGGGAAACTCCTCTTTCCACTTCCTGAGCTGTATTACCCCCTCTGGTATTTCAAAAGCACAACTTGGACCCTCCTTGGTACCTCCTGCCACACACACTTTCTGCACCTTCGATCTTCCGCTGCCAGTGCTTCAGGCAACCTTAGCTGCTTCCCCAACAGCAAAGCCCCCGGTTTCACCCATTTGAAACTGGCAAGAGGAATTCTATCCACTTGACTTCACTGAGGAAGATCTCAGCAAGAATTTCCAAATGAGCCAACCAACAACCACTTCTTGACATCGTTAGGAGCCCTGCCAATCAGCTGCCTATACTTCAGTTGAAAGACGTGAGCAAGTAGGTATGTGGGCATTCTTAAGCTTACACATTTAACAGCTGGAAGTGATTTAGTGATTTTCTAGCTCATTCAACTCTCTTCCTTGAATCGTACAAAAACTGAAGTCTAGAGGGTAATACCCAAATCATACAGAGTACCAAAGATGAGGGCTAACTATTGTTCTCCACTTTGCTGTGATGCTCTTTAAAGTACAAGTGATGACAGTAATCCTGAGTTTGTGGAAGGTGAGAACATGTGGTGTGTCAGAAGGGAGAGGGAAAGACAGAAAACGTCATTTATTGCTGTGGGGACTCTTCTCTGATTCGTCCTCTTTTTCTTATGAATTGGCATGAAATTAAGTGTTGGACTAGAATATTTCTCAACCTCAACTTTTGGCTCTCACCTTCTACTCCCTTGAATTTTCACAGTTTGTGTTTTTCGTTTGGGTGTTAAGTCCAAAAGCAATGATGGCTGCCCAAGTGGAACAGCTTGAGATAGTCCAAGAAACACAGAACTGTTTTGGCCAAGTCCGAAGCCACAGGCCCCTGTGCTGACCCCAACTAACAGGAGCCCCTCCCACCATCTCAGTGCTCTGAGCCACTGGAAGGAGAATGTGCCCTGGGCAAAGGCATGAGTCCATTACCAGCCTGGGAATTAATGTTCTGGATTGGAGGGCAGGGGGAGGTGGTCTCCTGAAAGCACATGTTAATCATGCCCAGAACCTAGATGAGCCGCTATAATGGTGTCTCAGTGCCTATTCCAGGCCCTGGGAAACAACAGGAGAGGAAAATAGGAATATGTCAGGCCCAGTTCTTGTCTTCAGAACTGCACCCTTAGCCTCAGTACAAAAACACTACCAGGTGCCTGCAATCTGTAATCAGTGCTCTATTAAAATGCTCTCAGAAATGCCAGAATTATCCTGACTTCCACACACAGCTGCACAAGGTCCTACTGGGTAACTGAAGAGTCTCTACAGGTTCACTTGAGACTCCCCAGAAGCAACAAACTAGAATGCCTTGGTTAGGATCCAACGTCCAATCAACAGTGAAATCTCCATGTGAGAGGGATGAGTGGGAAGGCAGGAATCCCTGCTCTATGCATCAGGGTTGCCACTGAACAGCCTACAAATCCAGGTCAGATTCAAGGTCCATAGGCAAATGAGGATTCTGCCCCATTCAATCAGCTCTTCTGTCATTCAATGTCAACCCCTTTCGTAATCAGCATGTTCTAGAAAATAGCTAACTTCTGACCTAACCAGCTGTGCAATGTTTGATAGGGAAGGAAAAAACCTATCAATTGAACACTACTCAAAGACTAACTCAGATTAACACTAGTGTCACACATTAACAAATTACACAGACATTCAAGCACAAGTAATCCAGCTCACCATTCAGAATCTGGAGCCAGGACACGGTGGTCACTTGCCCCTACACTCAATCTTACAGAGCTTGGGTGGTGAAAAGAAGACGAGATTTGTCACCAGATGATCAGGTCTGAACTCTGTCTTTGCCTTTACTTGATGAATAAATTTGAGTAGAAAATTTGAGTAACAAAGAAATTCCCCCTGGGGTCAGGACCTTTCCTTCTTCACATATTTACTGAATAATTACCAAGATTTGGGCTTTGCATAAGGGGTGGAGATTATAGACCAGGTAGATCTATCCAACAGAAAGAGTCTAGCCAAGGAGAAGGACAAGGACAACAGGCCACCCGTGACTAAATGAGGAATCTGATGCTGCTGCTCCACAGCACCAGAAGAGGCGAGTACTTTAATCCTTCAGAAGCTGGTGATCAGGAGCTGCTTACTCTGTTAAGCCTATCTTTGAAATGTAATTGAAGAATTTAATTATGTTGGCCTGCTGGGATTACACAGGGAGACCCACCCTGATGGAAAGTTATGGAAGCTGTTAACTTTGAATGACCTGATATATACCTGGGATCTGTGCTAGGGGTGTGCCCTGGACCCTTCAGGAGAGATGGACACAGCTGGACCTAAGGTGAGTGCAGCATTCTGCCTGCAGGTACACATTCATTTCTGCACAGACCTTTAGTTCAGTTCAGTCGCTCAGTCGTGTCCGACTCTTTGCGACCCCGTGAATCGCAGCACGCCAGGCCTCCCTGTCCATCACCAACTCCCGGAGTTCACGCAGACTCACGTCTATTGTGTCAGTGATGCCATCCAGCCATCTCATCCTCTGTCATCCCCTTCTCCTCCTGCCCCCAATCCCTCCCAGCATCAGAGTCTTTGCCAATGAGTCAACTCTTCGCATGAGGTGGCCGAAGTACTGGAGTTTCAGCTTTATTTAGCATCATTCTACACTTTCAGAAAAGCAAGGGGAAACTCCGGGTACCTTGTGTGGTGTTGGGGGGAATGGTCAGATAAGCTGCTACAAGAAAAAGGTGGCTGAGAGAAATATAAACTCCTCAGATGTCCATTTGGTCTTAAGTATGAAGTGGGAGGAGGGGAGGTAAAAGGTGAACTTTTAAAATGTTCATTCATTGCCACTGGTTCACTGTAGTGGGAGTGGATAGACTGAGGTCATCAATGGACAGTTTTGTAAGAATAAGTTTTCTTGGCCCATGTACATTTTAAAATGGCATATTTTAATGGAATCTAGAAAGATGGTACTGATGAACCTATCTGTAGAGCAGCAATGGAGACACAGATATTGAGAACTGACTTGTGGACACGGCTGGAGAGGAAAGAAAGGAAAGAGTGGATGTATGTAGAGAGTAACATGGAAATATACATTACCGTATGTAAAATAGATAGCCAGTGGGAATTTGCTGTATGACTCAGGGAACTCAAGCTGGGACTTGGTGATGGCCTGGAGGGGTGGGATGGTGGGGGAGATGTTCAACTGGGGGGAATATGGGTAGACCTATGGTTGCTACATGTTGATGTTTGGTAGAAACCAACACAATGCTGTAAAACAATTATCCTTCAATTAAAAATGAATAAATTTTTTAAAAAAATGCATATTTTACGTGAGACAGATTTCTAGGGAATTCCCTGGTGGTCCAGTGGCGAGAACTCCACGCTTTCACTACTGAGCACAAGTTCAGTCCCTGGTTGGGGAACTGGGATCCTACAAGGTGTGGCCAAAAAGAAGAAAAAGACTTCTAGTTTCTCCTGAAGATTGGGAAGTTTCAGCAACACTAGCCTTGCAGCTTTCTCTTCTCCTAATCCACCCCACTGCAACACACACACACACATGCACGCACGCACACACGTGCACGTGCACACACACACACACAAGTCAACAGCTCTCAATAACCGCTGCTGTCCTAAGGATCCCCAGCTTCATGCAGAGAGCTTAAATATATACTACTTGTGTTTTTTAAATACAATTATTATCTGGCCTTTTGCTCATAGCCTATGCAGCAGACTTTTTAGATATTTGTGTTCACCTCAAAAATACCTGCTAAGTCACTTCAGTCGTGTCCAACTCTGTGTGACCCCATAGACGGCAGCCCACCAGGCTCCCCCGTCCCTGGGATTCTCCAGGCAAGAACACTGGAGTGGGCTGCCATTTCCTTCTCCAATGCAATGAAGGTGAAAAGTGAAAGTGAAGTCGCTCAGTCTTGTCCGGCTCTTCGAGACCCCAGGGATTGCAGCCTACTAGGCTCCTCTGTCCATGGGATTTTCCAGGCAAGAGTACTGGAGTGGGGTGCCATCAGAGCAATAAATGACATGATGCTAAACCATCATTCTCAGGATAATCACCATCTGTTTTACACCTTGTGGGAAATACCTAACACTGTGCATTGTTACAAATTTGATTTGTTAATTCTCTATCTATGTATGTGTGTATATGCATGCTCCTATAAACACAGAAATCCCCCTGTATCCACTTGTCATTGGTAAGCCCTCCACTCCAACCCAGCAAAAAGCTGGGAAGCTCTGAAGGGAAAGAGGACAGGGCTGGGAACAGAAACTTTTACAAGCTAAATTAAGACTAAATAACACATGCTGGGGAAAAAAAAAACAAGCACTCCAATACCTTAATTAGTTTGAAGTTATTTGGTGTTGGTTGATGGCTGCACCATTCCTTGATACGTACTTAGTTATTTGTGCTGATTTCCTCTATTCTAGTTCTACCTCTCATTTATCATATAGTTCTCAATGATATGTAAATATAAAGGCAGCTCATTGAACTGCCTGAGATAGAAGAAGTGCAAATGATTAAATGTAAATGCGAAAGTCATGTCAATACAGAGCGGAAAACAGAATTTTTCTTTTTTCTTCTCCCTATGCAATTAACTCAGAAACCACATGGAAATTAGCCAAGAAAGAATGTTCAGAGATAAACAAGCTTGATTACAAAATCCCAACCCCATAGATACCTACTCTATTACAAAGTTAGAGTGCTCTAAACTCTTAACAGGAGCTGAAGGGGAAAAAAACATCCAAAAAGATTCTGGTTTGAGATGCAGCCACTGAGCTGATAGTTTTATGCTATGTCACACCAATAACTATCAAAGAACTCATTAAAAAAGAAAAAAAAAACCTCCACAACCAGAATTCAACAAGGAAAGACACAGGAGAAAAACAGAAGGAAAGGCATAGGAAGAAAATAGAAGAATCCACGGCATCGGTGTTTCCAAAGAGACAGGTCAATCAACAGCCTAAAAGACAAGTCTAGAGTAGCTGTTTACAGATCAGGAACTCATTTCATAGGTGAAGAGAAAAGGCAGCCAGCCAAGGGCTTAGCCGTCAGGGCTCCTCCAATACATCTTACTGTGTCCAAGCATCTGGCCTCCCAATGCCAGCAGGAGGCTGCCTGTTACTGGATGTGTGGTCTATTCCACTAGGCAGAATATAGGCTGAGCTGATGACCAATGTATGTATCTCACAGCTAGATTAAGGGGTAGAAATTTCTTTTCCCTATTTTAAAAAATGAGCACACAACAGGATGTGTTGAGTATTACATGTAACGTTTAGTCGGTTGGTTCCAGGATGGCTAGACTGCACTGAGAGAGAACCAGAGCTGAAATGGACTTCACTGGGAGTTGGGGATTCAGGTCTCCTGATGGGGTCCCATGACTGCTTCTCAATGTAACAGCTGCTGACTATGACTTTTGAGTGCATCCTATTAGGAAAGGCTAAGTGAATGTGTACTTTTACCTATGAAGACTGGGCTACATTAGAAGAAGGTATCTTTGGAACTACATGTAGGAAGTGAGTTATGAGCCAAGCCCAGAAGGCTATAATTGGACAGGTCACAACTCAGAATGCCTTGCTTCTCACTTTATGGTTCTCAGGGGAGCTACCCAACTGCCTGCTTTTATAAGCCACATGGGTACATCTTCCCAGTCCCCAGTCCAAGCTGAGTGGAACAGGAAAAGGACCCTGCCATAGGAAGAGTCGATCCAGCTATAATATGCTCTTGCTTAAAAAGAGAAGCTGGGCCGATCAGATTCTAAAAGAAAATAGCAAATGACCCAACATTAGTGGGTGCTAAAGCTTTGTCTCATGATGCAGAGAGAGGCTTAAAGAAGACAGATTACACACAAGTCAAAGGTGATAGGAAACCCACCTGCAGACTGAGGAAAGAACGGTGTGGATATGCAGAGAGAAGAGGAGGAGGAGAGAGAGAGAGAAAAGGAAAGGAGACACCGAGAGCTTCCTGGGTATACCTGGTTTTCCAGTTCATAAGCAGGGTTATGAAAAACTGCTATTTTCCCGGAGTCACTGGTATGAGTTACTCTTACATGCAGACAAAAGAAATGGAAACAATGAACATTGGCAAGCAACTTCAAATCACTTTCCCTATTCGTATGTTAGGCCTAACACCGGCCAAATGAGTTGACACAGGCCTTGGGGGGAGCATGGTCTGATTAACCTGAATATGTAATTTCTCATTATTGAGGGTCGTGGACACTAAAATGACAGCAAGTCCAGAGTTCTAAAGAAACAGAAAAACTTCCCTCGCCTATGTTACATGCTCAGCTCACTGAGCTTCTATCGTTCCTACAGGCAAGACAAATCCAGTCAAAAGACATATTAATGCAAGATGACTTCAGTCTGTACTTTATGTAAGGAGGGGAAAATCAACCAATTCAAGGTTATGATTCCCACAAACTCAAACCACATTAAATATGTCAGCTAAAAAATAAAAAAGAATGCCTAGAAGACAACCTTTGGTGACAGACAAGTAAACCTCTGAGTATTGCCTTGTCTCATGACTGCACAACCTCAGGGGCTCTCTTTCTTACACAGGACTTCCGACTCCAGAGCTGGTCGAGCTCCCGCCCCACCTCCTCCTCTCCACATCCACTCCCAGCTCCCACGTGGCGCAGTAGCACCCAAGGGCTTGGGGGCCTTGTCCCAGTATGGCCAGTCTTCCTCCCGCTGCTTCTCCCCAGGCTGGGTTAGCTGCCTCTCTTTTGTACCACGAGTGCGGCTTTATCACTATGCCTGACACATATTTGGCAACTGTAAGTTTCTGCTTGTGGGTCTGTGTCTTCAAGCAGATTCTCAGCTCCTAAATTAACCCAGGCACCTAGCACAGTGGCTGGTGTATCACAGGGCTGAGAAGGCCCATCTTCTCAGCATGCCTTTAAGGCCCATGCTCCCTCTTGTCCCATCTTCTCTGGGCTGGCAGATTTCCTCATAAGGGTATTACTCAGCACCTAGAGACTGCTGTGACCCTCTGTTAACTTTTCTTTCCCTTGGCTCTGCTGCCTTCATACCAAAGACAAAACTGTGACCAATCCCAAGAAGGCACGTTCAATGCTTCAGACAGTAAAGCGTCTGCCTACAACTCGGGAAACCCGGGTTCGATCCCTGGGTCAGGAAGATCCCCTGGAGAAGGAAATGGCACCCCACTCCAGTGTTCTTGCCTGGAGAATCCCATAGATGGAGGAGCCTGGTGGGCTTCAATCCATGGGGTTGCAGAGTTAGACACGATTGACAGACTTCACTTTCACTTTCTTTCACTTTCAAACATATTAAACAGACTTAAAAAAAAAAAAGAAGGTAAAAGATACAGCCTTACCAGCTTACATAAAACAGCTTCAAGACCATAATCCAGGGGTCAGCAAACATAAAGAGCCACATAGTAAACAATTTAGGTTTAGAAGCCATTGAGTCTCAGTTATAGGTCCTCAACTCTGCTGTTACAGCATGAAAGCAAACACAGGCAAGAGATAAATGAACAGGCAGCCTGTGTTCCAAGAGAATGTTATTTACAAAAACAAGTGGCCAGTCCACAAGCTGGAGTTTGCAGATACCTAATTAACCCAATGCAACCAACACGTATCGTGGACATACACATATGTAAAACATCAAGGCCAGATGCTGAGGGGTGTGCTGCAGTGTCCCAGGCCCACATTATTCTCGAAGACAATCACCCATAAAGAACAATGAAAAATAGGCAGACCAGATGAGTATGATAAAGAAGTTACCAGCAACACTCAACAGTCAACTTTTGAGCGCCTGAACTATTGACCATGACCTTCTGTTGCAACCTCTCTGACTTTCACAGTTGCCTTCAATCAACCTTTCTCCACTACCGTTTTCTCTCCCAAGATGCTATTACTCCTCTGGGTTCTGCCCTCTGCTGTCTTCTCTCCACCCTCTATAGTTTCCCTTGGTAATTTCATTCATTCCTAAAACTTCAAGTACCACCTGTAGGCTGAAAACCAATCACATCTACATCTTCTTCCCAGACAGACACAATGAACTTCCACCTGGATAAACCACAGACACACAGACTCAATAGTCCAAAACTGAATAAATCATCTTCCCATAAACAGTTTCTAGTCCTGCGTTCCTGTCTTCAGTAAACAGCACCACCAGACACCCAAGTCAGAAACCGGAAACACAAGCCTCCTCCTCCTCCTCCACTCCCACTGATCCAGGCCATGATCCCTCACAATACATCAGTTGCCAAATCCTGCTCAATTTCACATTTTAAACCTGCATCTACGCACTTCCTAGCCTCAATCAGGCTGTCATCATCTCCTGTCTCGATAATAACCACTGAACTGATCATGCCTGGAGGCATGAGGTTATTACTGTTCAAGATCCAAGAGGTAAGCTACTCAGTCCCAGGATCCCTTGTTTCAGGTTTATTTCCTGGGAATTAGTCCCTGTGCCTCATACTGCATCAGTCAGCATCCAGTCAAAACACAGATGCCAGACTGGCACTTCACATAGAGGCGATCAGATGTAGGGAACTGGAGACACAAGGTATTAGAAAGCTGAAAGACTAGCTAGTGGAAGCAGAAGTAACAGGGATTGTAATTCCGGGAAGCAGCTGCCATCCTGGGAGTGGGAGGAGCAAAGGGGAGTGGGTGCGGTTCAATTCAGTGGCTCAGTTCAGTTCAGTTGCTCAGTCATGTCCGACTCTTTGCAACCCCATGGACTGGAGCACGCCAGGCTTCCCTGTCTTTCACTAACTCCCAGAGCTTACTCAAACTCACGTCCATCGAGTTAGTGATGCCATTCAACCATCTCATCCTCTGTCATCCCCTTCTCCTCTTGCCTTTAATCTTTCCCAGCAGCAGGGTCTTTTCAAATGAGTCAGTTCTTCACATCAGATGGCCAAAGTATTGGAGTTTCAGCTTCAGCATCAGTCCTTCCAAAGAACACCCAGGACTGATTTCCTTTAGAATGGACTGGTTGGATCTCCTTGCAGTCCAAGGGACTCTCAAGAGTCTTCTCCAACACCACAGTTCAAAAGCATCAATTCTTCAGCGCTCAGCTTTCTTTATAGTCTAGCTCTCACATCCATGACTACTGGAAAAGCTATAGCTTTGACTAGATGGACCTTTGTTGGAAAAGTAATGTCTCTGCTTTTTAATATGCTGTCTGAAGTGACTTAACAGCAGCAGCAGCAGCAGGATGGTCATAGCTTTTTTTCCCAAGGAGCAAGTGTCTTTTGATTTCATGGCTGCAGTCACCATCTGCAGTGACTTTGGAGCCCCCCCCAAAATAAAGTCTGTCACTGTTTCCATTGTTTCCCCATCTATTTGCCATGAAGTGATGGGACCAGATGCCATGATCCTAGTTTTCTGAATGTTGAGTTTTAAAACAACTTTTTCACTCTCCTCTTTCACTTTCATCAAGAGGCTCTTTAGTTCTTCTTTGCTTTCTGCCATAAGGGTGGTATCATCTGCATATCTGAGGTTATTGATATTTCTCCTGGAAATCTTGATCCAGCTTGTGCTTCATCCAGCCCTGCATTTCGCATGATGCATATAAGTTAAATAAGCAGGGTGTGGTTAACAACCTAGAAACTCAGAGAGGCCACCGTAGAGCTGACCTGCCCACTGCTAGTAGTGGCGTGGGTCTCTTGGATGGGGTTACCTTATAGCTGGCCAGTGCTCCCCCCCATCCAGGGGGGTCCATGGGTAGTATGCTGCTGTTGCTGCTAAGTCGCTTCAGTCGTGTCCAACTCTGTGCGACCCCAAAGACGGCCTCCCACCAGGCTCCCCTGTCCCTGGGATTCTCCAGGCAAGAACACTGGAGTGGGTTGCCATTTCCTTCTCCGATGCATGAAACTGAAAAGTGAAAGTAAAGTCGCTCAGTCGTGTCTGACTCTTCGCGACCCCATGGACTGCAGCCCACCAGGGTAGTATACAGAGTGGCAAAAGCACAGGGAGCTGGAGCAGCTGCTACTGTGAAGTCTGACAGGAGATGGAAAACAGGAGAGTTCCTTCTCCCGTCTCTGCGTTCTGATTTCCTGCTAGGGGCTCTCATCGGCAGAACTGAACAAGAAAGCAGTTGCAAGGCATTCTGGAAAGTGGGATTTGCAGATTTCAACCTCCAGCACCACTGAACAGAATATAAAAGGCAGGCCTGGGCTGAGAGACAGCTGATAAATAATCTACCCCAGGCATCTGAGAGCTCTGGGGATTCCCTGGTGGCTCAGACAGTAAAGAATTTGCCTGCAATGCAGGAGACCTGGGTTCGATCCCCGGCTCAGGAAGATCTGCTGGAGAAGGGAATGGCTACCCACTTCAGTGTACTGGACTGAGGCAAACCTGTGATTTTTATAGAGCATCTGCCATCAGGAGAGCCAAACCCACTACGACTCTCAGGGTTGTGGAGCCACTGTTTCTCTCTCCAGCTGCTCTCCTTGCCACTCCTTCCTCCTCCTCATGTTCCACACTCCAGCCACTCTGAACTCCTTTCCATTTCAGAAACACTCACCTCCTTCACTCTCTTCACAAAGCTGTCCCCAGAGTTGGACGTGGTGCCCCTGATCCTCTCTGTTCATTCAGTTAGCTCCTACTTAGCTTGGAAGACACGTTCTCCAGGCAGCCTTCCCAGATTTGATGCAGCCTAACTTCACCCATTACAGCAGCGACTCTGTATTTATTCTGTAGTCCCACAGAAAACTTGAATTCTGATAAGACAGGTGGTGTATTTATCTTGCTCACAGTTTTAATCCCACACAGCAGGTTTTCAATAGTTTGTTGAATGAATGAACAAATCTATAAATGAGGTGTAGATTAATTCCTGATAGGGAGATTTGGGAATGCTTCTGGAAGAAGGTAGGAATTTGCCCTGGACTGCTAGATCCAATTGTCAACACTGTAGAAAGTTTACAGAAGATATTATCCTTAGTTTCCACAGATACCCAAAATAAGTAAAAAAGATTTATTTTTCTTTTGGGGGTAGCCAAATTATCAAGCAGCTCTTGAAAAATAAGCTTCTTGGGAATAAAACATATCTTTGGGATTTATCCATAGGCAAACCATCTGGATAAAATGACCTTAGGACTCTCCTGGATGTTTATCAACCCACACTTTCTGCTTTTAGAAGGCCTACCCAATTTCCAACATCTGTTCTGAAGTAAAACGTGTATGAAATCCCCATAAACTTACTTTATTGCTTTCCTTTCAAAAACCTCACACAAACCAGATTGAAACTTCTTTAAACCAAGTATGTCATAAATCTGAATGTTACTTTCAGAACTCAGTAAATGGAAAGAAAAATGCTTCAATGAGGCAAAGATCTTTCTATTGATTTCTCTATATAGATTTACTCTATATATTAGAGCAGTGGTTCCATATTGGAACTCATTCTTGCCACCTCAAATAGTTCAAACAGAGAAATAGCTAACTTTTTCTAAAGTTTTGTAACTTTCTTGGTAAA
This sequence comes from Capricornis sumatraensis, assembly GCF_032405125.1. Classification (NCBI taxonomy): domain Eukaryota; kingdom Metazoa; phylum Chordata; class Mammalia; order Artiodactyla; family Bovidae; genus Capricornis; species Capricornis sumatraensis. The sequence continues at coordinate 42,567,627 of NC_091087.1, forward strand.
AGTACCAGATCTATGTGAATTTTACTTCTCAAAACTTATCTTTCACACTTTAAATTTATGATGAAATAGGTAGAACACTGGCCAAACGATTCTAGGTTAACTTTTTTAATGCTTCTTGGCCATTTAATGGGCTTATTTCTGCTAAGTAAATATCATAATATTTTGCAGTTCAAAGGTTTTAGTCCTTAGGAATTTGGATAATCATTTCCTTTTTTTCCTTGATCTCTTGGTAGCAACAACATACTCAGCACAGATTAAAGATGGCACATGTTCTTTATTTATTTTCAGGTAATAATATTATGGACTTCCCTGGTGGCTCAGACAGCAAGAGACCTGGGTTCGATCCCTGGGTTGGGAAGATCCCCTGGAAGAAAGCATGGCAACCCACTTCACATTCTTGCCTGGAGAATCCCCATGGACAGAGAAGCTTGGCAGGCTACAGTCCATAGGATTGCAAAGAACTGGACACGACTGAGCAACTAAGCACAGCACAATAATAATATATTAAGAATAATCTTAATCTGTTCCAAAGTAGAAAGTATTAATTTAACACTTAATAGTGTTAAAATCGCACAGCAGCACAAAAGGAGAAATCATTCCCTAAAAGCTGTTTAGCTTTTTTTAAAACAGAAAGCCTTCCCCACTCCACCGCTACTCTGCTCTCTCTTGACTTTGACAATGGGCTAGGGCCGGCCCTGCCCTCTTCCTCCCTCGTAGCAAATTCCTTGGGCAACTTGCAACTGTCAACCTAAATGTTCTTGCTCCACCTGAGTCTCTCAGCTTCACTTCCCTACGTCCCACCCCGAGGAATCCACTGAGAACAAGAAGCTCACCCCTTGCGAGTTTCAGTTAAACCTTGATTATTTCACTCTTGGCATCGTGTGGTTTCTTTGCTTCTCTCTTTTCAAAAAAGGGAAGGGAAGGAAAGGAAGCAGAGACATAGCTCTAGAGCTACCAACACATGAATGACTGGGAGCACACCCTTCTAGAGAATTAACAAAAAGTGAAAGCCGCAAGAAAAACATCTAGGCCCCGGTTAGGTGGAAGGACCCCAGAGCCCGCAGATCTATGTTCCAGTCGCAGTTCCGACAACTCTTGCTCTTTCACCTCTTCACGTAATATGCCTCTTTGTGCCTGCTCTGGTCTCCTCATCTGCTGAAGGGTCAGGATATTGACACTTGCCTCATGAAGTGTCATGAGTTCGAAATGAGGTCATTTATATGAACTCTTTAGAACAGTGCCCACCGTGTTCACTGAGTAGGTGCTACCCCTTATTTTCCTTGTATCCTAAAAAGGCCAGTCTACTCACACAAATTAAAGTGGGAAAAATGGATAAGAAACAAGAGATATAAGAGAAGAAAAATGGTAAGCACAAGGGCATAAAGTAGAGAAGCCCTTTAGGTATAATGAGAAAAGACACCAATTGTGGATGTGCACAGAACATTAGGTAGGGAAGAAACTAGGCCAAAACAGAGACATCTAAAGCCGAAGGAAGCACTGTCATCAAAATAGCTTAGTGGCTTAGCTATAGCGTCTTCACACCTGAAAGGGCTCTCTTGCTAGGTCAGGAGTTTTCCACCAGTGCTCCTCCAAAGCCCCAGGGTTCCCACAGAGTCCCCACAGGAGCCTCCTTGAGATGCAGAGGAGGAAACCTCAGCATCACTTCCCACCCATCACTATTCTAAGCTCAAATACAACACCTCCACTGTTATCTGCTCCCAACTGAAAGTATAAGTTCCTTTGACCAAAAGTTCTCTTTCTAAAGAAAGAGAAGCATAAAAGGCCACTAACCTAGTCCAATACTCTCACTGTGCAGGTTAAGAGACTGAGGCGCAGAGAGGGAACGTAATTTATGTAAACTCACGCAACATCTACATTTCTTCTTCAGGCCCCTGTGAGCTGTTTGAGGGCACCATTCATGGTTTACTATTTCCTGTTAATATTCCAGATGGCAGCACAGAAACTCAATGAAGGTGGCTGGTGTGAATGAAAAAGTTCTTTTCTTTCGACAGTCTGAAGATGTCCCTCCTTCTTGCTTACGTGGTTCTGATGAGCAAGAAGCCACTGTAATTCCTATCCTTCTTCCTCCACAGCAAGGTGTTCTTTCTTCCCCTCTGGCTTCCTTCAGAATTTTCTCCAGCTTTGGTTTTCTGAAGTTGGAATAAGACATGCCTTACTATAGTTTAGGGGAGAGGGGTATTATGATATGATGGGAAGTACACATTTGGTCTTCATCCCTGGTTCCTGGCACAGAACTCCTAAAACTCTTGAAATTGCCAGAGAAACAGGAGTGCCTTGTTATTCATAAACAGTTCTTTCCAATCATCCCTGAGTTTATGCTAATAAGGTGACTCTCGTGGACTCTTGGGGATAGAGCTTCAGGACAGGGTCTGCTTGCCACAAAGACCAGAGCATGATTGGAGGGTTGGAATTTTCAGTAGCACCCTCTTTGTTGACCTCCAGGGAGGAGAGAGGGGTAGAGACTGAATCAACAATGGCCAATGATTGAGCCCATTATGCCTGCATAGTAAAACCTTCATAAGAAGTTCAGACAATGAAGTTCAGAAAACTTTCAGGCTGGTGAACATACAAAGGTGCTAGGAGGGGAGCACCCCCAGAAAGGACATAGAAGCTCTACACCCCCCACCAATTTAGCTATGTCTATTCCTGAGCTGTATCGCTTATAATTAGCTGATAATCGTAAGAAAAGCACTTTTCCTGAGTGCTGTGAGTTGTTTTCAGCAAATTATCCAACCTCAAGGACTTGGGGTTGTGGCACCCAAGAATTTATTGTTAACTGGGCAGAAATGTGGGTAGCCTGAGCTCTCCATTTGGTTGACATCTGAAGCGGGGACAGACTCGTGGGACCGAGCCCTTCCCTTATCAGTTCTACACTAACTTCAAGAACCGGCATCAGAATTGAATTGCTGGACACCTAGTTGGTGTCAGAGAACTGGAGAATTCGTGTGATAAAAGGAAAAGTGTATATTTGGCGCAGGGGGTGGGGAGAACCCTCAGGTATTTATCTCAACCCTCCTTGATGTGTGGCTTTGTGTCTGTTATTAGTTCGGGAAAGTTTTCATCCCTTATCACTTCAGATATTTCTTCCACTCCTTGTTCTTCTTCCAACATTTCAATGGTACATATGCTATAATTTTTCATATCATCCCCCAGACTTTCTATGTTCTGTTCTTTTTTAAAAATGACTTTTTCTCTTTGCATTTCAGTTTGGAAAGTTTCTATTGATCTGTCTTCAAGTTCACTGATTCTTTCTTTGTCAGTATCGTTTACTTACCAGTCTGTCAAATTACTTTGCATTTTTGTTAACTGTGTTTCTGATTTCTAGCATTTTCTTTTTATTATTGCTTAATTTCGATCTGTCTGCTTATGTTACTCTTGCATGTTGTCTAATTTTTGAATTAGAGCCTCTGACATATTATAATTCATTTAATTTCCTTGTCTGATAGTTCTAACGTCCATGTTGTTCGAGAATCTAGTTTTTGCTTATTGCATTGCCTCTACAGTACTTTTCCTTACCTGTTGGCATGTCTTGTAATTTTTTTTCAAATATGGGACAGGTCATATTAGTTGACAGTAAGCCCTTAGGGTGATGATTTTTACTTTTTCATCATAGCAACTATATTGAAGGCAGAGGGTAGCATTATCTTCTACAGTAAATCAATAAATATTCTTGAACTTATTAATCATTAGTCTCTGTTCAAACATATACCTACTGTTAGGTCTCTGCTCTAAAATGTAGAGTCACTGAGTTGGTTTCTCAGGTTACACTAATTTATCCACATTACAAACTAGTTGCTTTTCCTGTAACTCGACATACAGATGCTTGGTAGAAACATTCTCCAAAACTAATTTCTTCAAGTAGATGAGACTGGCCCAATAGTTTCAGGCCACTGTAATGTCATTTAGGACAGTAAATTGAAATGCAGGAAAATTTTAACTTCTTCACTATTAATTATCACAGACTATTTTGAGAAAACATAATCAGCTCCATATTTACAACATACATGCTTACAATTTTTAAGCAATTTATGACAGAGAAGCCTATACAATTGAGTTCTTATGACTTTGTAAGTCCTGATAAAGAAACAATGGTTTCCCTGTCTTCACCAAGTCAGTCGAAGTTAAGCAACAAGTCAGCCAGCACTGAAATGTTCACATCACAGATTCTTATATGTAAAGGTCAAACAATCAAAGATGTAAAGATGATCTTTTGCTTCACCGACTTTTGGCAAAAGGATCAAAAACTGACAAAAGAAGTGAGAAGGGCAAGATCAGAGAAAGGCTCTGGCCAGCTTCTTTCAAAGTCACCTCTCAGCTGGAGAGGAAGACAGACATGGAAGGTAATCTCACTGCTGCTCAGAGGCAGGCATACATGCTGATGAAACCCCTAATTTCCTCCCTGGCCATTAGTGTCCTCAATCCTGTTCGGTCATCCTTCTGTTGTAGTACCACTCTTAAAACGTGCTCTTAAGAAGGAATATAAATCCCCGAGGGAAGGATTTCAGCTATAATGGCATTAGGGGGAACAAGCCTCATTATGCATGTGTAGGCATCTCTTTTCAGAGAATTCTCTAGAACCTGCCCTGAGTCAAGCAACACCAAAGACACAAACCTAGTCACCAGGCAGATAAAAACCAATTTTTTGTTCGTTTATTAAATTGAACGGTAGAGTACACGGGAGGACTCTTTTGCCAAGAAAAGCATAGGAACGTGGTTCAGTATCATTTAACAGACATGAGCCCTACAAGTACTTTTGGAACCAGGTCAAGACACATCCTACTACACTCATATAGCAACCATTTAGCACATCACCACTCTCCCTTCTCAAACCTCAAGCTGGGTGACTCCTGTCAATAGCTCAGGGCCACATCAGGAAGTTAAACAACAAGATGAACCATCACGTGAACAGACAGCAACATAACCGCAGCAGGAATTGAGGTTCATCATGGAAAGAACTATTCACCAAGCATGCCACTAGCTCATGAAGCTCTTCCAACATAAGAGATTGAAGTAATTAATCCATCAAACATTTATTTAGCCACATATAATATATAAAGCACTGTGTCATGCTCTGGGGTAAAGAGCTAGAGGAAGAATACAAAGATAGCTGAGGCGTGGCTTCTGTGGATGAAGGTTTGATTGGATTAAGAATCACAGAGAAACAGCACCTGAAGTCAAATGCACCACTCAGCTCTTCACAAAATCGCTAACTGCTGAAACACTTGTTTTCCCTATAGGAAATCCATGTGATTTTTTTTTTTCTTCCAGTTTTGATGAGATATGATTGACATTTAGCACGGCAGAAGTTTAATGTGTGCGACATGATGATTTGACTTACGTACATCATAAAATGATTATCACAGTAAGTTTAGTGAACATTCATCATTTTTCATCTGGAGAAGGAAATGGCAACCCACTCCAGTATTCTTGCCTGGAAGATTCCAGACAGAGTTGCCTGGTAGACTACAGTCCATGGGGTTGCCAAAGAGTCGGTTACAACTTAGCAGCTAAACATCATCATCTCATATAGTTACAAAATTAAATAAATAGACTATTTTTTTTCTTATGATAAGAACTCAGGATTTACTGTTAACTTTCATGTATAACATACAGCAGTGTTAATTGTATTTATCATGTTGTACATTACATCCCTAGTATTTACTTATCTTATAACTGGAAGCTTGTACCTTTTGACTGCCTTCATCCAATTCCTCTTCCCCCATCCCCCACATCTGGTAACCCCAAATCTGATCTTTTTCTTTGAGTTCATTTGTTTTTGAAGTCTAATGGACCTACAACACCATGTTAGTTCCTGTTACACAACACAGTAATTCAGTATTTCTATTCATTTCAAAATGATTACTGCAATATCTAGTTACGATATGTCACCTTACAAATACATTCCATAGCTACTGACTATATTCTCTACACTGTACGTTTCATGCCTGTGACTCATTTGGTTTGAAACTAGAAGTTCGTACCTCAGTCTCCCTCATCTGTTTCTTTCCTCAACCACCTGTTTGTTTCTCTTTGAGTTTTTGGTTACCTCCAACTCAAGAGTCCCATTTGAGGTGGTCTCATCAACTACTATATTTGTGGACAAGAGGAGAAAAAGAAGAAATATCAGCATCAGCAAGCACTCCCTGGACTCTACCCTCTATAGCCATCTCTAAGCAATGAATGGTGAGTGCAATAATGAACACACAGCTTGAACCTATGAGCACAATAACCACCTTCATTCAATAGCACTGATTCTGCCATTCAGGTGGAAACACTGGATCCAATGTTCCAACAAAGTAAGAGTAAGGCCCTGAAACTGCGGTCTCTGACTCTGGTTTACCACACAAAGAATCAGTACTAATGAGGAAAGGCTAGTCACTGCTGAAATAGACCTCAAAATATATACCGGCTTAGAATGTTTTGTCTGGGGAACGGGATGAATGAAGTCTTCCTGTTCCTCACACTGAAATAGGGACTCAACTTTCCAGGCTCTGCCATCTTTATCAGGATCATTCTATTGACTAGAACTCAGTTACATGCTGCGCTTAAATGCAAAGGAGCTTGGAAACTGCATTCTTGCTGCAGGCTCGGAAGAGAGAAATGCGGGGCTTCCCTGGCCGTCCAGTGGTTGAATCCGCCTGCCAAAGCAGGGGACACAGATTTGATCCCTGGTTGGGGAAGATCCCACATGCCACCGGGCAACAGAGCCCATGTGCCATAACTACTGAGGCTAAGGGCCACAGCTACTAAAGCTTGCACACCTAGAGCCTGTGCTTTGCAACAACAGAAGTCACCACAATGAGAAGCCTGCACACCACAACTAGAGAACAGTCCCTGTTCGCCACAACTAGAGAAAGCCTGTGCACAGCAATGAAGACCCAGCACAGTCAGAAACACATTTTTTAAAAAAGAAGAGGGAAATGTAGATTTTGGTGAGTAGCCAACAGCCTCTGCCCTTGTATTTTATGACTGTGCCCTCCCTCCCAAGTTCTCCCTGCCCTCTGTGGATATGTATGGATGCATGACTGCACATGTGTCTATATATGAAACTCTATGCTGTAAACTTCTGATCCCACCTGTATATGGCGGGGAGCCTCATACAAAGATGGGTGACCCTTTACTTAGAAGGAATGACCTGATATTAGGATTCAGGTGATGCAGCACATAAAGAAACTTTGCTTAGCTTCCTCCAAGAGTCACCCTCAGACAAGGGAGATAAATCCTCCCATGCCCACACTTCCCTTAGGGACCTTCTCAAGATCCATCCAAATAATGTCCTCACGAGGGGCTCATCTGAGAGCTGGCAGAATACTAGTACAGTATATGATTCCCCCCAAAAGGGGCAAAATGCTAAGTATTTCCTTGAGACACTCAGTGATTCCGTTTTCTAGCTAAGAACCATCATGCCTTAGAATCCGCACCTTTCATCACCAGCACTAGAAGCTGACCTTTTTCTCAGAGCAATCTTTCACAAAGAAAGCGTATTTCACTTCAAAGGCATTTTACACATTCAACAAGAGATAGAAATCATGTTGCCCTGGAATTTGGACACCAGGCAACTGCTAGCCCACCACTCCGAGGTTAGTTATCCCACACCCTCTCCAAAAGCAGCTAACTGAAAACCATGCCTCAGCAAAAGGAGAAACCAGCATATGCCAGCTTTCCTAGTCTATCTCAAATGTGAATCACTGATATGCAAATGATCTACCATATACAAATATACTGGACTCTACACTCTGCTAGCCAGGTGTACATGTGATTTATCATGTTATTCTCCACAATGGCTTGTCTAGATGCCTTCATTCAGTAAACATGTGCTGAAAGAACACCATCATTTTTTAAATTTGTCATCCCTAAGTCCTCTCCATGTGTCCACATGAGGCTGCCAGTCTTGAGGACTCATCTGTATGACTCATTCTGTACACAATCTTGCTAACAGGCGTGAAATAAACGCCTTCCGACTGTGACTGTGGCAATGCTGGCGGTGACATGACAGCACGATCGGTCCCAACACAGAAAGGACTGGTCTGTTTCATGCCTGTGGGGCTAATCAGTCACCGGAAGGAACGCAAGGTACTATATGGGTCCCTCAGCTCTCTCCCTACCTCCATCCCTGCTTTAATTTTCTCCAGGGCTCATATCATCAACATATTTAACTTACTTGTGTGCCTTTCTCCCCATAAGAAGCTCTGTAAGGACAGGGAATTATGTCCATGGTGTCCAGCACCCAAAACAGTGCCTAGTACACTCGAAGTACTGTATAAACTTTTGTGGCAGAAGCAGATGAAATAAAGAAGATACTTGGATTCTTTCCTCCAAAATCTGGGGGTTTTAATCCCCAAAGAAATGATTGCTGCAATGTTGCAGCATAGCTGGATTCTTTTGACCTAGTCAGAACATCTCAGAAAAAGATCTCACAGACAACTCATTTGTTAGGTCATAAAGCAGGGCTTCTAGAAACCCAGGCTATTACCATGCCATCTTAAAGTCCCCACATAAACTGAAAATGGACAGAATCTCCGGAGTGGAGGTTTGGGCAGCCTTTCACCAAACAAGGACCACGTGTACCTCATTCCCTCTCCCTTCCAGAGACCTGCCCATGCGGCCAACACCAGTACCTGAGGTATGAAACCAGACAGGAGGATGGGAAATTCCTTCCAATAGCTTCAGAAACAAAATTTCCTGAGTCTCATGTGAGCAAGATGATCAAATCCTGGACCCACTTCTACCCACGGGAAGTAGCCACAATTCATTTAAAGAAAAAGTAAAAAAAACAAAACACAGTTCAAGTTCAAATTCTCAGCTTTCCAAACATGGCCATGACCTGAGATAAATTCCTTCAGGTTGTTTTTTTAAAAAAAAATCATTGAATGTTATTATTCATTTGCCAAACTATTTCTTGATGGAACTTTAAAAGTCTGCATTTTATTTCATTTTTGGCATGGGAAAAATAATGTCTATTGACAGTGATGAGCCTTGTTCATCCATTCTTCTGTGGACTCTCAAATAGTAATTAATACTCACAAAGTAACAGTAAGAGAAATTAACAGCTTGAAGAAAATGCGTAATAATGATATTTTACACAAACACTTTTGTACATTTTACACCTAAGTTTTTAGAATTCACATTCTAAAGATACTGGGATCTAATAATTCATGAAAGAATGGCAAAGTTCCCAAATCTCCAAAAGAAGAGTTGTTCTTATACCCTCAACCATAATTTTCAAAATTTCCACAAAGGCTCTATTCAAATACACTCTGGTAAAAAGGTTTGTGTCAAGTTTTGTTTTGTTTTGTTTTTAATAAGTACTACTCTATAGTCAGCCCACCAGCCAGCCAGTATATATTATGTGTTAAACCCAACACTAGGCATGGGGAATACTGAAAGTCAGATGTACTTTCATTGTGAGTTACTGGACAGACTCATCAGCAAAATACAAAGGACAAACTGGGTGACAGCTAAGATAGTTTCCAGCAAATTTCTTTTGTTTTGACTTTAGAACAACTTCAAATGACTATAAAACTTTATGAGACATTGAGTTAAGGAAGGCAGCAATGAAAAATTGAAATCTCTAAATTAGGAGTTTGAGATTAGCAGACACAAACTATTCTATATCAAATAAACAACAAGGTCCTACTAATAGCAAAGGGAACTATATTCAACAGTATGATAAACCATAATGGAAAAGAATATGAAAAAGAATAGATATTTAACAGAATCACTTTGCTGTACACCAGAAATGAATATGACATTGTAAATCAGCTACACATCAATTTAAAAAAATTTTAAGTGAAATTTTAAAATAGTTTGGTAAGCAGAGGATTCTTGATCACTGGTTTTTAATATTTGATGTTGTAAAATTTAAACATATGTCTTCCTATCTTATTTCCTAGAGACATTTTTCCTCTTAATTTCATTTGCAGATCACATGAGTCCATTCTAAAGGAGATCAGCCCTGGGTGTTCTTTGGAAGGAATGATGCTGAAGCTGAAACTCCAGTACTTTGGCCACCTCATGCGAAGAGTTGACTCATTGGAAAAGACTCTGATGCTGGGAGGGATTGGGGGCAGGAGGAGAAGGGGATGACAGAGGATGAGATAGCTGGATGGCATCACCAACTTGATGGACGTGTGTTTGGGTAAACTCTGGGAGATGGTGATGGACAGGGAGGCCTGGCGTGCTGCAATTCATGGGGTCGCAGAGTCGGACACGACTGAGTGACTGAAATGAACTGAACTGAACTCAACTGAGTTGTTTGCTTTTCCATTTTCCTACTTTATTCCCAAGGCAAAAGAGAGAAAAGTTACACAAAATATACCAAACTATGCAATAAACAATTAAACCACATTTTCCCCCCAAACCTAAGCCCCCAAATGTCATGTTCTACATATCACGGAGCATAATCAAATGCATAGAAAAGCTTCTCTCTTTTTGGTGAAACAGAAAGCCAACAAGCCCAATCCCACTCACTAAGGAACGTGGCACGGCCACAGTGTCACATACTGTTTGAGAACTCACTCCAACTTGGCATTGATCCTCAACTACACAGAGCCACTTTTCCAGTCCCATCGGTTTCTGTAAAGCACCAGCATGCAGCCTCTTCATGCAAAACCACATCACACACAAAAAAAACTTGCTTCTAGAACCAAATCAAAATACTACACATTTGTACATAATAAAGCATTAAATTTAAGCAACTGTGACTGCCACTGTATGAGTTACAAATCACTTGAGGCCATTATTTATCTTTTCTGAAAAGTGGCACTCTCCAGAGACAAATGCTGTTTTAATAGGCTATCCCCACCTTCCACAGCAGTCTAACTTTAGCTGTGTTTTAACTCAAAAACACCTGAAGGGTTCAAAACCCAACTGCTCCCAACAGTGGCTCACTGAGCTTTGAGGAAACAGGGAATAGGTCTTCAGAGTTTCCAAAGCACACTGAGAGAGTCTAAAATAGTCTCCGTGTCCTCGTAGGACTCGTCAGTGTAACCCATCCCCCCTCCAAATGCACTCCTGAAATTCTGAATTCTCGCCATAGAGATTTTTAGCCAAGGCAGTTGTCACAAAGAGTTGTTACATTTTGGCTCACTTTAATGGATATTCTCCCTTAGACCTGAAGAGAGATTTACAGACAACTCCAAAATGGCCTGGAATTAGACATAGATAAAAAAACAATAATAATCTGGCCTTCATTTTCACTTCAATAAAATGATTCTCCAGTAAACTTGTTCAGGCAATTAAAATCAATTGCAATTTCCACTTCCTAGGCCTTTCTAGTCTTTGTTCTTAAGAGAAAAAAAGGACAGTAAGTAAACAAAACCTGAATTTTAAATCTGACTTCAAATTGCCTGAGGCTACTTCATACGTAAGTAAATAAATACATGGCATAAACTAATAAATATACATACATAAATCATGTTTTATAGAGCATTCACCTACCTTTAACTCAGCCTTTTCGTTAGGACTGCACTTTATGGAAAACTCCGCATGTACAGCACCTTTCCTCTGGTCCTTCAAGGTCCTTATGAAGGAACAGAACTGTCTAAACAGGAAACCAAAATGTAGTAAGGCGGGGCCATTTTCCTCAGTGACACCAGAATCCAAAATTCCTAACATTCCCTAGCAGTAAGTTCAAAGCTTGCTTTGTCATATACCACACGCTCTCCATATGGAGATGGGTCTGTTCAGTGAATTGAACATAAATTGAAAAAAAAATTTTTTTTAACTTATTCAAAGGGACAAATACGAAAGAAAATAAAATTCTGCCACAACCCTATGAAAGCTACCTTTCCACTTCATACTCCTGACTTGCCTGTATTCTAAAACTCTCTTCAGCAATGTCGATGAGATGACTCGGCTAGACCACCTGACTTTGCAAATCCATAAATCTAAACACAACAGGTCACCAAGAGCAGATATTTAAGCCACTTCGCTGTGACAGATTTAATGTTGAGAAAAACCACAATCAAGGCTCCATGGAAAATGAGTTTTCCCATAAGAGAGAAACGTACTTAGAACTCAAAATCTACTTCCCAGCAAAGAAACCTGTATTTCACTCAGAGCCCTGAAACTGTGGATGAATTCCTGGCCTCATTCACCGGAACCCCAGAATGATGATGAAGCGCCTGACTGGTGATGTGAGCTTTGAACCAAGCTTCCTCCATGATGATACCTGAGGCTTTCAGGGGCTTTTTAACTTTTGGCAAACACTCAAGCGTGTTACACAAGACTTCTCCTCTCCCGTACACATACTAACCTCAGAAAGCCCTTTTGAAGGCTTACTTCCTTTTCTTATGATGGAAACTCTCCTTTGTGCCTGGGAAAAAAGTCAATGTTGTTCATTATCCAAGACAAGCCGCAGTGACTGAGAATGGTGAACAAAGGGCAAGCGACTGAGTTCAGCTCAACAGAGTGAGACAAAATAAAGATTTTCCTGAGGACCCATAACTGCAAAATCCAGTGGTTTTAACTGGCCATCTTTCAGAGATTCATATACTATTCAGTGATGGAAAATTATTTTTTATTTTTTAAATTTTATTGACATATAATTGTCTTACAACGTAGTGTTCATTTCTTCTGTACAGCAAAGTGATTCAGTTAAACAAATATATATTCTTTTCCATTATGGCTTATGCAGGATATTAAATGTAGTCCCCTGTAATATACAGTAGGACTTGGCTGTTTATCCATTCTCCGTGCAATAGTTTGCATCTGCTAATCCCAAACTAATGATGGAAAAACTGTAGTCCCAGGCTGCAAGGCACCATTATTCAGCTTTGAAAATTGCAGGGTGCTTTCTTGTAGGATTTAATTTAACTAACTACAAGATGAAAGAAAGTTATTTCTAAGCTGCATGGTCAAGCAAGCAATCTGACTCTGGGTTCAGAAATTAGTGGGGAACATTTAAGCCATTATTGAATTCCACAGGCCAAGCAAGCTTTTCTCCAGATAACTGAAATCTTTCCAAGTTCACATGTTAATGAGTTACTACTGCATTCTGAATTTCTCTACTGCGACCAGAAAAAACAGCGGATTTTGCGCATAGTTTGTTATTATATCATGGAGGTAGAGCAGCCACTCATCCTGTCTCTACATCCATTTTTCCCTTTTTGAGAGCCATTCCACTAGAGAAAGAAAACTGCTAATTTTGCTCGGTGGCTCCTAAAATGTACCTGTCTGGCATTTCAGGCAGTGTTTATAGCTTCTAAGCTTCAATTAATCATAAATTTTGGACATCAGTGATTGTTTCATGGGGTGGGGGGAAACTACGACATAAACATCTAGGTTCAAATTCTGGTTTCACTATTTATTAGCTTTGAGATTTGGAGCAGATGACTCACACATAATAAAACAAAGTTTCAAAACTTGACTAAAAAAGGGAGCTGATTTACAAAGACACCAGTGATTCCACATATGTGGCAAGAAAAATGAGCCTAGAGCAACGATGGTCAAGTTATTTGGTTTTAGGACCCCTTTATATTCTTAGAGATTATTGAAGATTCTAAAGCCCTTACCTTAGAAAATTTCAGGAGCCAAAATGTAGCCTCTAGAAAACTCCAATAAATACATAAGAAAATAAAAGTAAAAGAGGTAAAGAATGTCTTAGTACTGTAATGAAAACTGTTTTAACTTCACAGATCCCTTCAGAGGGTCTTAGGAGCCCTCAGGCATCCTCAGATTACACTTTGAGAACTTGAATATCTTAACATCCTGAAAGCAGGGAAGCGGTCAGAGACCACTAGAATCATATCAAAAGGATCCAGGAGCCAGCACAAAAGGACTCTTTCTGGCCAAAGATGGGACAATTTTAGTGTCAGGAATAAATGCATTAGGTTAAAACACCAGTATTTTGAATTCATGAGTTCTTCATGAATTACACATCTGTTTCTCTTACCTTCTCTCAATGGTTACCTTTTATGAACATTACTAATTAGCTGGCTAATGGAACCAAGAATGGTTGACCTTTGAACAACACAGGTTTGAACTGTTCAGGTTCACGTATACATGGATGTCTTTCAATAGTAAATACTACAGTGCTACACAAGCTGCTGTTGGTTGAACCCACTGATGGGAAGAGCTGGACTATAAATTGTATGTAAATTTGCAGCTACATGAAAGGGCAGCACCCCTAACTCCCAGGCTGTTCAAGAGTGAACTAACTACTTTAAAAACTGGTAAATGAAGGGAAAAGAATTGGGCGCATTTCCTGCCTTTCCCATATAAATTGTACCCGAGAACCAAGTAGCTAATAAGCAGAGGTTTCTCTTTATCAAAGTAGGCCAGCTAATAAATGAAGAAATAATGGAAATGAAGATTTTGAAACCGCTAATGAATTGATTAGGCAGTAAGGATCCCCATTAACTGTTCACATCTCTTTCTCGCTCACATACACACCCACACAGGGAACTTGTGTTAAATGCGTCCTGATCAGAGTACACAATACACCCACAGTATTCCTGACCAAAAACAATGGAAACAGAATTTGGGCTAGACTCTACATATGACTATCAATTCCCAAGAAATACAGTGGCTAGAGGAATATGTTAAATACAGAAACATTTAACTCCGTGGGGTGTTACTGGCAAAAAGCCAGCCTATGAACCAGAATAAATGTTCTGGTTTGGCAAAAAATAAATTGCAAGGAATTTTTAAAAAATAGTGAAGGGTGAACCTACAGACTAAAGGGACTGAAGCAGCATGTCAGTCAATTGCAATGGATGGACTTTATCTGGATCCTGATTTTAAAAAAAAAAAAACTGAAAAGAAAAATAATGAAGAAAATGGATAAATCTGAGCACTGACTAGATATTTCATATTTGATTATATTATAGAAGTTCTTAAAGTATGATAACAATATGACAGTATCAAAAGAAAAAAAGAATCTTTCAGAGATGTATGTAGAAATACTTACTAGTGAAATAATAGGATGTTAGGGATTTGCTTCTAAATAGTCCAGGGTGAGGGAAGAGGTTGAGATCCAAATGAAGCGAGATGGCTATAAACTGACCATTGTTGAAGCTGGGAGAAAGGCACATAGGGTCCATTGTAATGTTCTATTTCTGTATATCTTTGAATTTTTCCACACCAAAAGCTAGAAGCAGTCATGAAAACGCTGCTTGTCTTCTCCATCAAGTCTGTGAGCTGGGAAGGCAGGACTTCTCTGCCGCCCAGCACTCAGCAACCTGGAGCCTGCAGCACGTGTTGGGGGCACCCCGCTACCCCAGTTGCCAGGTGACCTGGGACAGGGCAGGTTCAGCAAAGAAGCCCTGAGCCTGCTGTCTCTGAATCTGAGGCATCTTTCCAACAGAGCAGGAAACAACACTGCATTTACAGCGTGATCCTAACCGAGAAACAGAAACAAAAACTCAACACAGAAAAAGGTAAAGAATTCACATGAAAACGGTAAGATTTTTCCTTCTCCTGGGTATAGGAACGATGGGAGTATGCTTTTCCTGGCTTCTATTTTTCTGAATTTCCCAAATTTTCTGCAATTACTATATTAGTTTGAATGTGGAAGGAAACCTAATAAACTGTTTTTCAATCACCTATAATAGTAAAACTCTATAGAGAGCTGTTTTTCAATAGTAAGAATATTTTATTTGCCATATTCCTGTGATCCTATCCACAGCCCTGATAAAGGAAAAATATAATAACGAAGAAAATATTTTAAACTATCACTGAGGGTTTTTTTTTTTTTAGCTAAATTACCCACTCCAGTACTCTTGCCTGGCAAATCCCACGGATGAAGGAGCCTGGTGGGCTGCAGTCCATGGGGTCGCTAGGAGTCGGACACGACTGAGCAACTTCCCTTTCACTTTTCACTTTCATGCACTGGAGAAGGAAATGGCAACCCACTCCAGTGTTCTTGCCTGGAGAATCCCAGGGACGGCGGAGCCTGGTGGGCTGCCGTCTATGGGGTTGCAGAGTCGGACATGACTAAAGCGACTTAGCAGCAGCAGCAGCAGCAGCATGAAGCAACAGAAAAATGCCCTTTTTTATATTTGGGAAAAGGGAGATACCCTTCATTATCTTTTCCTCTATAAAAAAAAGGAGAGATGCTATTAAAAAAACAAAAATCACACCTGGACAACCTATCCCAAGAAAATTTCTTGAGATTCTTCTAAAACCTCAGTTTCAGCATAGGAAGCTGGGGGCAAACAGGGCTGTCTGGGACCTAATGAAAGGCCTTCTGTCCAAATGCTGGACTGATCTTGAGATATACATCTGTAATTATCTGGGTATCTGTATATCCCACCACCCCCCTTCCCTCCCCCACCCACCCTACTTCTTTCCATCAGTTCAAGGAGGCAAAAGGAAAAGGCAGTGTGATGCCAAGATGCCACACCTGGTAACACCATATTCTCTAAGGGAAGCTGTGTCTCACAAACAAAAACAGATTTTTTTTCTTTTCTAGACCAAATGTGCCTTTCAGATAACGACTCTTTACAAAAGTAGGCAAGACCTTTGAATCCTAGGCCTGTTTCAATCATTTCACTTTGAAAATAAATGAAAGAATATGTGCACCCGTATCTATTAAAAATTGAACATGAAAAACGGTGGAAATTTGGCATAGATAATTGTTATGTTTTCCATATGGGTCTAATTAAACTTGATTTAGAATGCACACTGCCTTTTTTTTTTAACCCAGCTATTAAATAAACAAACAACAACAAGAAAAAAAAGGCTGAAACTGCCACTTCTCTTGTGCTTTATATATACTGTGGGAGGCTGTACTCAAAGCGAGGGGAAAAGTTAAAATGACTCAACATATAGCTCCGTAACCTTGAAATTAAGAGTGTGAGCCTTCGACTAGATTGCCAAGGTGAAAATCATCAATCTGTCATTTATCAGCTGTGTGACTTTGACTAAGCTGTTTAACCTCTCTGTGCAGCATGAGTTCCTCTTGTATAAAATAAACAGTGGGAATGTCATAGAGCTGTACTGAGATGTCCTGAGATGAGAAATGGAAAAATGCTTAGGACAGTGCCTAACATATACATGCTCTATAAATGCCACCTGCTATTGCTATTATGACCTAATACACCTTTTTTTTTTTTAAATTCTCTCCTCCCCTCTTATCCCTTTTTCATCCAAGAAACAACGGTTTTAAAAAATTCAATTCTTTAGCCTCATCAGTGAATACTGTAATCTATTTTAAACCTGGACTCTTCTATTTTCCCCAGAGCAGAAATTAACATTTTCTCTAGGGGAAAAAAAAAAAAAAAAAAAAAGCAAAAATAAGGATGGAATTAGATTTCTCTTTACTTTGTCCCAGTCATGAATGGTAGCAGATTCCTAACTCCCTGAAACTCGGCAATACCTAGAATTAAAGAGAGTAACTCCCTAATCCCCACAAATTTCTCTGAATTGGGGATCTAGTTTCCAATTCTACTAATTTTCTCATGGCTCTTCTGAGAAAAGAAGTCACTCAGGCAATCCATGACAAGAATGATGGGGGGGAAATTTACATGATTCTAGAAAAAGGAATACGAATCGTAACAATATTCACATGTCATACACAGCACTGGGCTTTCCTGGTGGCTCAGCTCGCACAGAATCCGCTTGCAATGCGAGAGACCTGGGTTCAATCCCTGGAGAAGGGAACGCCTACCCACTCCAGTATTCTGGCCTGGATAATTCCATGGACTGTACAGTCCATTGGGTCACAAAGAGACACAACTGAGTGACTTTCACTATACACAGAATTTACTCAAAAGAAAATTCTAGTGTGCTGTATGAAATGGGAGACTCCTGGATTGTGAAATAGGACATGAAAAAAGGAAAAGAAAAAAAAAAAGCCCCAAGATCATTATATTCCAGGCTACAAGAGTGGGAAAGGGGAGACGGAAGGAGATTCACACATGCTTTAGTCTCTAAAAACATGGGAACTGGTATGGGAGCTAAAAGCAAAGTTAGTAAGTCTTACATTGAAGAGAAACTGGTAGATAAAGGGGATAAAGAAATCTGAAGTAAGTGCTGCCTAGATGTACAGTGTATAGTGCTGAGTAAGCAATAAAAGGATGATTAGCATATAACATAAAAGAGTCCAATAACTGGACTTTCCTGGTGGTTCAGATGGTAAAGAATCTGCCTGCGATGCGAGAGACCCAGGTTCGATCCCTGGCTTGGGAAGATCCCCTGGAGAAGGGAATGGCTATCCACTCCCATAGTATTGTTGCCTGGAGAATTCCATGGACAGAGGAGTCTGGCAGACTATATATAGTCCACGGAGTTACAAAGGCACAGTCAATGGCGTAGATATCTCTGACTGTATATATTTGCACCCAAGCTGAAGTGCATGTAATGAGACAAATCTTTTATTCACTAGAATTTTCAGAAAACAGGGAATACGTATTTGTGCTCATTGTTAAGGTATAAAAGTTAGGACTCTTCTTTGTCCCATCATTGCCCCTATGTGGGCAGAACTTTGATATTCAAGAGAGAAAGATTATGAAGGAGGGGTAGAATCAGTAAAGCTGGGAAAGATCATGGACATCAAACTGTAACCTTTCGAGTCTTCACAAAAGCCTATTTGATTAGGATGCAGTTTCCTGGGGAAACTGGTGTGGGAGGAAGTATTGTACTCAGAACACACGTGAGTGTGAGTGACAGAGACAGAACCTCAGCGGCAGAGGAAGGTATGAGCAAGACGACACAGGAAGGGGTGCAATCACAAGGGGCTCTGGGTTGAGCCAAGTTTAACTAAACATCGCCAAAGGGCAGAGAAAACCAGTTGGTACTCAGTCACCAAGATAGCAGGTTGATGGTATAAGGAAAGGATGCAAGTGCATTAAAAGATCGAGATCCCATGGGGACCTAAAAATTATGGGTGGCCCTAAGCCATTATGCAACTCATGACTTACTAGGCTCTAAGGAATCCCCAGCCAGGCAATAGGGAGCAGGAGGACTTACCCTGGACCCGGTTGATTCTCCCAGGGCTTGGAGCAGGAGCAGAGAGCCAGCACAGCAGGTGATATTTCCAACAGTCAAACCAAACTGTGTGGGTCTGAACCTCAGCTTGCCATCCACCAGCTCAAACCCAGGGCTTGTTCTGTCAGCTCAGATATCTGACCCTGAACTTCCACTCTTAGTGTGTGTCACTAACAGGTCTTCTCCCCGAGTAAAGAAATAAGGGATTTCTCGACAACATACATCCCCATGATGCCCTGCCCCCATGTCAATAGTTTCAGAAAACACATTCTTCCCCTGATTTTTGGATGGATTCCTTTCTGCTTTGTCATCACTGTGCCTTTTTTTTTTTTTTTTTTATTACTGTTTTATTCTCACATCCTTCCTGCAGGATACATAAGCAGGACTTCCAGAAGTTCTCCATACACCTCAGATCGCTGCCCCTGCCAGGGGCTCCTCACTTGCCTCATCTCAGTCCTTACACAACTAATGCTGAGTGCCCAATCCCAGGCCTCGGCAGTGATGCCCTAGAACCTGAGTTGCCACAGGACCTAGAGGCCTCTCTGAGCCCAGGGTCTTCTCTCTTTTTCAAATGCACTGTCAAGTTGTGACCTTTAATGCTATGGGAAGTAGAAGTGTGAACGGCTCACTCGTGTCTGACTCTGAGCAACCCCATGGACTGTTGCGCGCCAGGCTCCACTGTCCATAGGATTCTCCATGCAAGAATACTGGAGTGGGTTGCCATTTCCTTCTTCAGGGGATCTTCCCAACCCAGGGATTGAATCTGCGTCTCCACATTCCAGGCAGATTCATCTGAGCTACTGGCGAAGCTCTCATTATCCCTAGATTCCCACTTCCTATTGGTTTTCCAAGTACTGACCCAGAATTTAATTTAAAGGGCAAACATAGTGGCTGACCATCCAACAGGAGCAATGTGGTGAAATATCACGGGTCAAACCACTAAATTTATGCTACTCTGACATCGTCACCCAAGGTTAGAGCGCCCTGCAGACACTATCCCTTCCTCCTGTTTTTCTACATTCTTCCCTCCAGAGTGATTTTTCAGAGTCACATACCTTGGTCTGGCAGGAAAATCCTAGTTTCAGTGTCCAGAGACCTTCATCCTGGTTCCACTAAGCCAATATAAATGGTATGGCCCCAGGGACAGTCACCAACCTTTTCTAGGCCTGTTTCCTTCTATATAATATTTTGGAGGCTGACAGCTATTTCCTGCCAGCTGTAACACCCTGTGATTCTAAAGTCTCTGTTTATGCTCTGGCCTCAGCAGACAGAATTACCATGACATAAAAATCCTGAGGTTCAATTCATGTAGGAGATAAGTTCTTACTTGATAAGCTTCTTTAATGTGGGATCTTTCTGACCCAGCCACCTAGACCCAATAAGAATAGCTACCATTAATAGCCTACCCTGCGCCAGGCAGTGTTCTTGGCAATTTACAAGCTCAACTGAGACTCTTCTAAAGCATCTTAAGGAGGAAAGGGCTCCTTGGCTACAATTTAACTCAGCTCCCTTCTGCTCTGTCGAGCTCAAGAAGTAATGTTTGGTAGACTTACACCTCATCTCCCACTTCATAAGCTTTACAATATGGTTTTTCCAGTAGTCATGTATGATGTGAGAGTTGGACCATAAAGAAGGCTGAGAGCCAAAGAACTGATGTTTTTGAACTGTGGTGCTTCGAACTGTGGAGAAGACTCTTGAGAGTCTCTTGGACAGCAAGGAGAGCAAACCAGTCAATCCTAAAGGAAATCAATTCTGAATATTCGTTGGAAGGACTGATGCTGAAGCTCCAATACAATGTGAAGAACTGACTCACTGGAAAAGACTCTGATGCTAGGAAAGAGGAGAAGGGGATGACAGAGGATGAGATGGTTAGATGGCATCACCAACTCAATGGACATGAGTTTGAGCAAACTCCAGGAGATAGCAAAGAACAGGAAAGCCTAGTATGCTGTGGTTCATGGGGTCACAAAGAGTCAGACACAACTCAGCAACTGAACACTGCCACTACCACCTAGTAAAGACGTACACAGAGGTACAGGAGAAATTAATAAGCCACAAGAAGACTTCTCTTGAGAATGAACTAAGCCTGTCGAAAAAAAAATTCTAAAGAACAAAGCAGGTGGTTTCGCTATTTTGAGAGCAAGAAAAAATGATCAAGGCAAGGCCGAAACTATTGCTTGGGTAAAACAGTACAAAACAGCAGATGTCAAGGACATGAAGAGCTCATCAGCAATGCTTTGTTCTCTTTTTTGGAGGAAAATGAAGCAATCCTTAAAGGCCTGAAGTCCCAGACAGTAGAACCCAATTCTCCAGACTCTTGAATACACCAGGATCTGAAGGAATTTGCAGACTGTTAAGACTTGAGTTGGATAAAGTGATTCTTGTTTTGCAAACTTTGAGGGGAAAAAAAAATCCAAGGTCTCTCACAAACTTAACAGTCTATAAATCAGTGGAAAAGCTAACTTATTAAGATACAAAAGCAAGAGACACAAAGGAGTCAGAGAAAAGAAAGAGCTAGCATCATGTTGTACTTGACGTTGGCCTCACCGGCAGGGAAATAATGGATGAAAGATGAAGGAAAGCAAAGAGAAGCATTGGGATGGGACCAAGTACAGGAAAGAGTGGGGATGAATAAACAGGTTCCTTGGGAAAGAATAAGGAAATAGGCCTTCAGAGAGCAGAGTGGTGGCTGGCTGGCTGGCAGCAGAGTTGCTCTGAGCTGGAAAACACTTCAGTCCCTAAGAGAGCTCTGAGGGATAGGGGACTTCTGCTATTACTCCTCACTGTCCTCAGCCTGCAAACATGGACCCTCCTGCCCCATGCTCTGTCGTTCACCTAATCTTTTCAGAGTCAGTGATGAAGAGATGCTGTATCCAAAAGTCTACATGCTTCAGCTTTTTTTTTTTTTAGGACTCTAGACTTCTTGCACCCTGATCACTTGGAGGAATTTTATCACAATCTTTGGCTGTTTCAAGATTGTCGGATTTAGCATCTTATTAACCCCAAACCCAACCAGTTTGCTTTTCCCCTGCTTGGTGAGCCTTCCGAACCCTTTACCCTCTTAAGTATCAGCAGCGCTGGCTCCAATGATTTACCATTCAGAGAAGTATCTTTCTGAGCTCTCAGATTACTGCTTTAAACTACCGACTGGTGGGCTTGCACGACTTCACTTAACTGCCAAACCACGACACACATTACGAATGATGACAGATGTTTCTGACACAGCTTCCTACTTACACTTACCCTCCCTTCAAAGCAGAGAGAGCCACAGGGATCAAGTTAAACTTAACCTCTTAAAAGTTTTGAGTACACCCTCAGTCACCTTCAGAAGCAACATGAGTATGGGAGGCAGGCGAGCACCAAATCATTCCGGCAACTTGATGAATTCAAGAGGTTTAAACATTTTCTGTACTAAAACAAAGTGACTGAAGACACAGTTTTCCTAATATCACTCTTTGGCCATATTGCAAAAACAGATGTAGGCTCCAAACTGCTTCAATATACTCTTTCAGTGGAATTTCCACTGACATCAAAGGGAAGGACATGAAGAGGAAATGGATGACCTCCTCTTATTAAACAGCAACCCAATTACAAATGATGCTGAACCCCGGCCCAAATCTTCCTTTCCTCTCTTAGTTCTGCAATGAGCAGGGGAGATCTGAATATCCAAATTCCATCTGGCTTCCCTGGTGGCTCAGATGGTAAAGTGTCTGCCTGCAATGCAGGAGACCCGGGTTCGATCCTTGGGTCGGGAGGATTCCCTGGAGAAGGAAATGGCAACCCACTCCAGTACTCTTGCCTGTAAAATTCCATGGATGGAGGAGCCTGGCAGGTTATAGCCCACAGCATCACAAAGAGTCTGACACTCTGATCTGTTCCCTTGCCTGCCTCACCTCCATCGAAACCTCTCCTGCACTCCCCTGATCCCATCACCCAGCATCCCTCCTCTGACTACAACATCCTCACTTAGGCTTCCTTATTAAAACCCCCTTCATTGTGAGCAACCATTTGGGCCTCAACTGAGGTTTCATTTCACATCCCTCCTCATTCAACTTCCTTTCTAAAGGCCAACATCTCCAAAGAGCACATTCCATGACACTCTCATCAAGTGCCCTCAACTTACCTTGCTCAACCTTTTGTCCTTCCTCTTCTGCCAAACCCCAGCCTTAGCAGATGCCTACAGTAGCTCTGTCTGTGCCCACAATTGAGCACCTGGGCAGTGGAGAAAGTCACCCAACATTCATGAGCACCAACCACAAACAAGTCCTCTACAATGCTGGGCGAACCCACCCACGCATTCTCCAACTCTTACTTGACTTTCACCCCTTCTGACATTGACACCATCATCACCACCTAACAGAGAAGTGAAACCCATGGACCACTAACCTCCTGTTATCAGACTAACTTACCTCCCACCTTCAGCTTCTACCCTCCTGCTGCATCCAGTTCCCTCCTCTCATCCAAGGTCAACCTCTCTACAGGCTTTAGATCCCACTCCATCTCACCTTCTCAGACTTGCATCACCAATTACCCCTTATCTCTTCTATCTATTCAGTCAACTTCTCCCTTTCGACCAGATCCTTCCCATCAACACTTCAACATACTGGAGTCCTATTTTTAAAGCATTCTACTCTCAACCTCAAATGTCTCTAGCTAGTGCCTTATTTCTTTGCTTCCTCCACAGGAAAAATAAAGATTGTTCTTCTTGGATATGTCCCATTTTTCCATTCCATTCATTTTTCAACCCATTCCAACCTGGCTTGGCTCCACCACTCCCTGAAACAGCTCCAGGCCAGATCAATAACAATCTCTTTGTTGCCAAATTCAAGTGAGAATTTTTTTTTTCAATCTTTATCTCATTTGACATCCTGACAGTATCTGGCTATGTCGATCAATCTCTCCCTGAAATACGCTTTACTTTGGACTCTTCAGCCAACGCTCTTTTCCCTGCCGCCATGGCTTCCTTCTCTTTGCAAGCTTATCCTCCTCCACCTATTCTTACAGGGTTCAGACTCTTCCAAGCTTAAACCTAGGTCCTCCTTCCCTTTTCATTCTATAGCAGCAGCTAAAAGCCAGCTACCCACAGGGACAAGCAAGTAGTATAAGTGAAACAAAGTCAACTTTCACTTTCCTCTCAAGTCTTCAATTTAAAACACAGCAAGACTTCTCTAGGGGTACAGGGGATAAGAATCAGCCTGCCAATGCAGGGCACACAGGTTCAATCCCTAGTCCAGGAAGATGCCACACACCACGGGGCAACTGAGCCCGCGCACCACAACTATTAAGCTGCTGTGTTGCCACTGCTGAAGCCTGCACACCTAGGGCAAATGCTCCGTGACAAGAGATGCCACTGCAATGAGAAGCCTGTGCACCACAAAGAAGAGTGGCCCCCACTCACACAACTAGAGAAAGCCCACGCACAGCAACAAAGACCAGCAGAACCAAAATTTTAAATGAATACACAAATACTTGAAAATAAAAACAGCAGAACTGGCAGGATAACAGGCAACAGACGCAAGGCATCAGGGTTAGATCACAGGAGAGAGAGGTACAGACTAGAACAAAGTGGAGAGCAGACACTCCTTCTACAACAATTACTTAGTTCAAGCCAAAATCCTGATCTACAAATGGAAATTCACGATTTTTAAATCTTGGCAATAATGATTTCTTTCTGGTGCAACTAAAAGAAATCCTGGGTTACACCAAAGGCAGAATGCACTGGCTCATTGAACTGCAAAGCCTAGAGGTACAGCTGGCCACTGGGTTTAATCAACACGATCAGAACCAGTTTCTCTATCTGAATTTTTCATGTCCCTAATTCTCAGATGAGACCTACCCTATGGCAGCAAGAGCACTGCTAGATCTCCAGACCACATCTTGCCAGGTTTAAGCAGAAAACAAGAAAGATTCTCTTCTGGAGCTTCCCCTACTCACCCTCCACCTCCCCACACACAAACACACACCCATCCCTCAGTCTCAAAATCTCCTCTGATTGGGCCATCTTGAATTACAAAACCATTCTTGAACCAATCACATGGCTAGATCATTTAGGAATGACCAGCCAGCCCTGAGTCATATAGTTTATTTGGAGTCGGGGAAGAGCCTCATATAAGGCTAAGGTCTGAGGTTGAAGGACAAGGAATTTCTTAAAAGGAAATTAGGGTGCTGCCATTGAAAGAGAAAGTATATTTGGGGTAGCCAAAAAACCATAAACATACTACAGCAACTTGTTCAAATATTTTAAAAACACTGCATAGGCCAAATAAAACAGGTTTGCTGGCTGAAGGTGGCTTGTCAACCTCCAGTTCCAATTCGTCTTTCCCGTTTCCTAGGTGATCTTATCCAAGCTCAGGCCTTCATCTACCATCTCTATACCCCAAATACCACATTTTTATCTCTGACTCACAAATTCAACTGCCTACTCAACATCTTCACTTGGATGCCTCAGACTCATCTCAAATTCAATTTGCCCAAAATGAAATTAATACTCTTCTCAGCCCCTACTCCCTTCCCATCCAAAACTGACCTTACTCAGAGTTCTTATTTGGGATGGGGGTTGGAGGAAAAAGGAAAGGGAGGCAAGACCACTATGACTGAAGTAATGTTTGAAAGAAAAAATACAGTCTTTCAGGGAGCTGAACTGTAAGTCAACTGAAATTCTTCTGTTATTTCAAATATTTAAGAAAGACATTTGATATCTTTAATTCATCTAAATTTTCATTTTCTATCTCTTTCCAATTTATTTTTAAAACAGAAATAAAGTATCATCAGAAATACCAAAAGCAGGGACTTCACTAGTGGTCCAGCGGTTAAGAATCCACCCACCAACGCAAGGGACACGGGTTCAATCCCTGGTCCGAGAAGATCCCACATGCTGAGGAGCAACTCGGTCCATGCACCACAGCCACTGAAGCCTGCACACCTAGAGCCTGGGAGCTGCAGCAAGAGAAGCCGCTGCACTGAGGAGCCCATGACTACAAGGAAGAGAAGACCCGGGCAATGAAACTAGAGAAAACCTGCGCAGCAAGGAAGCCCCAGCACATCCAAAAATGAATATTAATCAATAAATCTTAAAGAAAAAAGGGGGGAAAGACCGTCCAGGGAACTTGGACAGTGCTTTTGTTTGCCTGTGTGTTGGCACAGCTGTAGTTTTCTAGCAAACATATCTGAGTCAACCTGACAGCAACTGACGGGGTTGCTAAAGCAAACTATTACCATATTTCATCAAACATAAGAAATCACTGATTATGAGATAAATCATCATTTCACACATCACTATCAGTCGTGTCCAACTCTTTGCAGTGGACTATACAGTCCATGGAATTCTCCAGGCCAGCATACTGGAGTGAGTAGCTGTTTCCTTTGCCAGGGAATCTTTTCAACCCAGGGATCAAACCCAGGTCTCCCATACTGCAGGCAGATTCTTTACCAGCTGAGCCACCAGGGAAGCCTGATATTA
This sequence comes from Capricornis sumatraensis, assembly GCF_032405125.1. Classification (NCBI taxonomy): domain Eukaryota; kingdom Metazoa; phylum Chordata; class Mammalia; order Artiodactyla; family Bovidae; genus Capricornis; species Capricornis sumatraensis. The sequence continues at coordinate 42,594,037 of NC_091087.1, forward strand.
AACAAAATGCCACAAATTAAACCATAATCTATAATGCACTGTAAAACACACTTTGTTTTCAGATAAAAATGTATGTCTTAGAATCTTTGAAAAACATTATCATAAGCCTCACTTTTCAGATAAGGGGTTCAGACATGTGACCAAAGTTATGATTAATAAGATGAACACTGGACTTGAACCCACAGGGATCAGTTTCCTAATTTTTCTTTCCCCAAGTCTAGTCCCTGGATCTGAATAACTTTGACAATTTCTTCTGGGGTCCGCGAAGCTTTTCTGATACAAAGGTGGTAAAAAAAAATCAGAACTGAATCAACTCAATAAATACTTTAAAATTGATATGGACTCCAAGACTAATTTGGGCTTCCCTTGTGGCTCAGCTGGTAAAGAATCCATCTGCAATGCAGGAGACCTGGGTTCCATCCCCAGGTTGGGAAAGGCTACCCACTCCAGTATTCTGGCCTAGAGAATTCCATAGACTGTATAGGCCATGGGGTCACAAAGAGTCAGACATGACTGAGTGATTTTCACTTTCACTAAGACTAATTTAGACCTTGACCATTTCTGTAACTGCTAGACAGCCTAGGAAATACTGCTAGCATAAATAGCGATGCGCACAAGGTATGTTAAGAAAAAGATTAGATTATTAATCTCACTGGTAACTCAGTAGGGTAAATTCACAGTTGACAATTTAAAGTCCTTTATAATAAAATATGCTTATGTAATGATTTTGATTGTTTCCTTGTTTCAAAAATAACCATTTGGAAATGTGCCATGTTATACCTAATTACTGCAAAGCAAATGCGTAAGCCTAATAGTTCCAATCAGTCTGTGCAAGAAGCCTTTTGATTTCAAGACCTAGCAACCTTTAAAAAGGAAAAGTACTACAAAAAGCCAAGAAATTTGGTGTGAGATCTAAATAAGACAGAATAGGCTTAATTCATGACAGTTTTGTAGTTTAAATCTAACTGTTCTGCCTTTACCTTCCCCATAGCACCCAGTGCTGTGCTGTAATATAGAAACTGCCTAATAAGTACACGTGACAGGACACACAAGTAAAATGACAGTCCCTTTGTTTTCACAAATGTTCCTTCTTTTCAGGACTGTGTTTGCTCTGGAGGAGAAAAGGTTTAGCAGATTTTTGGTGGTGCCTATTGTAAGCTTTGTGCCGAAGGCACATCAAATTTAATTCTGGAACTCCTCAAGGAGCTGACAATCTCATCAAGTACAAATATAAAAGATATGTGGGTGGCAGATTACCCTTAAGTATGCTCAGTAACTGGACACTATATTAAAATATTTTAATATCATGTTTAATCAGGAACAAATACAGAATTAGGAGAGCTAGTATAGTCGGTTGCTGGATATGACCTTGGGCAAAAGTCACTTCTTGAAATGTTTCCTTAGTTATTACCTACGCATCCCCCAAGGCTACTACAAAAGAAATTAAGGCTGGAGAAAGTCTTCTGCAAATCCTAAGGCACTCCTCTGCACAATACAAATATTATAGGACTATTGCCCAGAATATTTCAACAACTTCCTTTGGGGGTCCCTTAAGATAATGTCAGGGGGCTCTAACTAAAATGCAAATCCAATCATTCATTCTCAGGTTTAAAGAATCTTTATATCCAAAAGATAAATTCTTAACTGTTTAGTTTGGTAGATAAGGCTTTTCAAGAACTGACTCCTCTGCAGCCCCATCTCTGGCTTTACTTTCCAAGTGAGTGAAAGTCGCTCAGTTGTGTCCAACTCTTTGCGACCCCATGGACTATACAGTCCAGGGAGTTCTCCAGGCCAGAATACTGGAGAGGGTAGCCTTTCCCTTCTCCAAGGGATCTTCCCAACCCAGAGACAGAACCCAGGTCTCCTGCATTGCAGGCAGATTCTTTACCGTCTGAGCCACACGGAAGCCCAAGAATACTGGAGTGGGTAGCCTATCCCTTCTCCACCGGATCATTCTGCCCCAGGAATTGAAATGGGGTCTCTTGCATTGCAAGCAGATTCTTTACCAACCGAGCTTTCAGGGAAGCCCAAAGACCACAGCAAATACATAACTGCTCCCTGATCACATTCTATTCCATATTTCTTTATCTTTGCAATTCTGGTGAAGTTACTGGCTGTGATTATCCTACCATAGCCAGGAACTCACAGACTGGCTAGTATAGCACTTTCTACATTATCAGTCTCTGAGCTCCTCTTTACAATGAATATTCAAAGGAGAATCCCTGAATATTCATTGGAAGGACTGATGCTAAAGCTAAAGCTCCAATACTTTGGCCATCTGAAGCAAAGAGCCAACTCACTGGAAAAGACCCTGATGCTGGGAAGCATTGAGAGCAGGAGAAGAAGGGAGAGACAGAGGATGAGATAATTAGAAAGCATCACCAACTCAACAGACATAAATTTGAGCAAACTCTAGGAGATAGTGGAAGACAGAGGAGCCTGGCGTGCTGCAGTCCAAGGGGTCACAAAGAGTTAGACATGACTTAGCAACTGAACAACAACAACAACAACTGAGCTTCTCCAGGGCAAAGACAGCCAATACTTTATTCTTCCCCATTTTTAGCACAGAGTCCAACCCATAGCAACTCAGGAAATGTTGCTTGAATGACAGGCAAGGAAGATCCTCATTTGCATATCACATAAAGATAGTGACAATGGGAGAATATCAAGGGAAGGTTGTCAACTAAAAAAAAAAGGCTGATAAAATATTATGAAAGAAAGTGAAAGTATTAGTTGCTCAGTCATGTTCAAATCTTTGCAAGCCCATGGACTATAGCCTGGCAGGCTCCTCTATCCATGCAAGAATACTCCTCTCCAGGCAAGAATACTGGAGTGGGTTGCCATTCCCTTCTCCAGCGAATCTTCCTGACCCAGGGATCAAACCCGGGTCTCTTGCACTGCAGGCAGATTCTTTACTGTCTGAGCCACCAGGGAAGCCCTGATAAACATATTATAGGTCCTCATCTCTTATCCAAATCCATAGGGCTAAAAGTATTTTGGAAAGCAAAAATTCTGGCATTTTAGAAATGTAATATGTACTTTATGGTCTCTGAAGAGTGGAGGTCAGTACCTCATACTCAAGAACAATAATACTTCCACACTAAAACCTACAAATAACCACACTAAAGGAGATAAGTGAAGAATATAAGTAGAATTTTGCTCAAGGGAGGTCTTGCCACCCAATGGGTTACGGGAGTTTTAAGCACATTTTGGATTTCGAGAGAGAGAGAGAGAAAGGATGGGGGATCCATATCACCTGATGTGTGTACATGGCGCCTTCGCATCCATTTCTCATTTGCTCAGAAATTCACTACAACAGGACTGACCTATATTAGGCAACAAGTAAAAGTGGCCACATGCCCAAACAGCAACAGATAGGCTGTAAAATGTTCTAGAAAAAGTGGTTCAGAGGCACATGCAGAGTCTTCATCACTGGTAATTGTATTAGCTCCTAAGAATATTCAGGGGAAAAAATAGTAATAATTGTTGGATCCAGAACTAAAAGACAGGTGAGAAAAGCAGCAGTAAGCAGAATAGGAAATGAATGTACGAATGATTGTGTAAGCACTATTAGAAACTCCTACCACTGATTTCTAAATGTATCTCCAATTGTGGTGGCAGAAATGTACACATACAATGACATTCATCAGCCAAAATCAAGCTGCCCAGACCACACACCTTGCTTCTGAACCAAAACAGAAACAGCCATGCATGCCCCCTGCTCTCCAGAACTGCAGGAAAGAACAGAATTGCATTTTTTGCCCAAAATATAGTTATATACATGTATTATTTTTTAATACATAGAAAGAATTTTTTAACAACTAGAAAGAATCCCATGAATGCCCTGCATGAAAAATCTGCTTTAGAAGCAAGTGCTTTCCTAATAAACTGATAGGTGCTTTCCTTCCTAAAAAGAAGTACTAAATAAGTAGGAAGAGAAAAGAAATTACATAATCCCATTTCCAGTGAATCCTAAGACCTGGACATACATTTTGTGGTCACTAATAAGAACCTAAACTTCTTATTCAGGGAGTGGGAGAACATTCTAACAGGCACCTCAATTCCATCACACACCAAAGGCCAATGGTAACAGCAGCAGCTACCATCTACCCTACCGAGCCCTCACTACAGACAAGGCAGGGTGTTGAGCCCTTTGAAAGCCCTTTTTGAAAGTCTCAATTGATCCTCACATTAATAATAGAACCTACCTTGTAGGATATCATTTTGCACATAAGAAACCGGATCTTTCAATAAAGATCCCACAGCTTTCAAGAAGGAAAGTCAAATGACTGCAGTGTCAGCTCTTGCGAATTACTTGGTTTATCCTCTGAAAAATAAATGGCACAGCTCATTCTCCATAGCACATATTTCTATCCTCAGCTATAGATCCATCTTTTCAGTAGCTATGTAGCATACACAACTCTCTTGTCCTCACGTGACGTTTTTCCCATGTATCCCACCTAAAAATGTATTCTCTCTCCCTTTTCAAGAGTTCTCTTCAAATGTGCTCCATCCACCCATCCATCCGTCCTCTTCTGGGTACCTATCATATACCAGGCAATATATCAAAGATGCAAGATGTACAAGCCACAGTCCTATCCCTCAAATGTTCAGTCTATACACGCAAGCAAATAATCACACTTGAACACACTAAGTTCTATATGGCAGAGGAGGAGAATACCAACTCTGCCTCAGGGTACACGTTTAATGGTCACAGAAGATGTCAAAGAGGTGGCTGGATCTGAAGAATGACCGCAAGAGAAGAACACTTTCAGGACAGAAGAATGGAAATGAATGATGCTACCATGGTACTTCATGCCATTCAAAATAGTATCAAATGACAACCAAGAGAGAAAGCTGGGAAAGGATGAAGGTGGCCAATAGAGAAGCAAAGCTCAACATGCCTCAGCACAAAGACCAGTCTTCTGTGCCTGTCTGAGCTCAGCACCCAAGGCAGCACCCCACCCCACAGATGGGGGAAAAGGAGGACAGTTCAGTTCAGTCACGTCCGACTCTTTGCGATACCAAGAACCACAGCACGCCAGGCCTCCCTGTCCATTACCAACTCCTGGAGTCCACCCAAACCCATGTCCATTGAGTCAGTGATGCCATCCAGCCATCTCATCCTCTGTCATCCCCTTCTCCTCCTGCCCTCAATCTTTCCCAGCATCAGGATCTTTTCAAATGAGTCAGCTCTTCGCATGAGGTGGCCAAAGTATTGGAGTTTCAGCTTCAGCATCAGTCCTCCCAATGAACACCCAGGACTGATCTCCTTTAGGATGGACTGGTTGGATCTCCTTGCAGTCCAAGGGACTCTCCTGAGTCTTCTCCAACACCACAGTTCAAAAGCATCAGTTCTTTGGTGCTCAGCTTTCTTCACAGTCCAACTCTCACATCCACACATGACCACTGGAAAAACCACAGCCTTGACTAGACAGACCTTTGTTGGCAAAGTAATGTCTGCTTTTGAATATGCTGTCTAGGTTGGTCATAACTTTCCTTTCAAGGAGTAAGCATCTTTTAATTTCATGGCTGCAATCACCATCTACAGTGATTTTGGAGCCCCCCAAAAGAAAGTCAGCCACTGTTTCCCCATCTATTTGCCATGAAGTGATGCCATGATCTTCGTTTTCTGAATGTTGAGCTTTAAGCCAACTTTTTCACTCTCCTCTTTCACTTTCATCAAGAGGCTTTTTAGTTCTTCACTTTCTGTCATAAAGGTGGTGTCATCTGCACATCTAAGGTTATTGATATTTCTCCTGGCAATCTTGATTCCAGCTTGTGCTTCTTCCAGCCCAGCGTTCCTCATGATGTACTCTGCATAGAAGTTAAATAAGCAGGGTGACAATATATAGCCTTGACGTACTCCTTTTCCTATTTGGAACCAGTCTGTTGTTCCATGCCATGGGACAGGCAAATGGGCAAAGGAAGCCAGGGTACTCGTCAACTCACTAGGGGAGCCTGGTTCAACATGCTTTCCAACTCTCCTCTTAGCACACTTACTCTTACTCCATACGCCCTGTGGATTCTAAGTACTAGTGTCTTGCTCTTTTTTGAAGCCAATATCTGCCAGTTAATCATGACTCTTTGAAACATTGAGTTGAGAATAAGACGCTGTTGCATCAAAGGTTCTTCAACTGGAGAGGGTCAGCTCTAAAGGCAGCACAGAAAAGAAGAAATGCTCACTGAGTTGGGCAGGAGAAGAGAGAACTGATATTAAACAGACAGCTTTTAAAGGGAAATAGAGAGATCACAGATCACCAGTTACAGACAGCATCAATATACCAGGGTACATGAAGACTGGCAGACGCAGTCAGTTCTTATCCGTTCGTCCTAAACCTTTAAAGCAGTAATCCCCACATGCTCTGAAATTGCTTATCTGATTCAGGGACTCCAGTCTCTTCTTTAAAAGAAAAAAACAAAACTCGTGTTGATATATGATGTGCTTTTTATTTTTAATTGAAGTGGATCTAAATCAACTGCTACTGAGAATTTCCTGACACCCTACAAGATAATTAGACACATCCTGATTTCCTACACAAACTCAGAGTGAAAAATCGTGAGTCCAAGGGTTCATCCCTCACAAAGACCAAGATGACAGAGAAAGGGCTGTGCGTTTCAACACAGATACAATCTCCTCCAAGTGGACAGACATAAAATACTGGTACACTTCAAAATTATTTACTCATACATATAAATAATACTGTCAAATTTGATAAATATTATTTATAGAGCTATAAGTCACTATATTAATTTTAGAACAAGACAAAGTCGTGGCTTGATTTTCTCTTTGTACTGGACCATTTTAAAGCTTTGGTTACCATAAAGCCAAGGAAACACAATTACTAAGTGAGAACGACCTTAAACTGACAGCTAGATTTTAAAACAAAGCCTCTTAGAAATAGTTAACAGTTCTAGAAAATCACAACAAGCTGAGGAACAAAAGACAGAAATTAAGAGTCCTTGGTTTACTCCTGATTCATGGTAGAACCGTATGGCCTCAATGCCCTCATCTCTAAGAGAATTAAAAAAGCCACAGGTGTTTACCAAAGTGAGCTCCTTATTACCAAATCAAGAGGCTTATTAAAACAAATCAAAACAGAAAAACTTTGTTGAAAACATTTCAGGATAAAAAGAACATTAGACACTTGCAACTGTAAGATAACACAGGTGAGAAATGTTCACTGTCGCTCTGCCAGAGACTGTGACCAACATCCTAGGAACACATCCAGGATCTAGTCATTTAGTTACACCCACTCAGAAAACAAAAGACGTGGCGAACCTTTTTACTCCTCCCATCACAATGTATAACTTGTGTTTACTCAGCGCACTGTAAAATTCAAAACACAAAGTACTGCTTGTAAGTTCCTTTCTCTTGGCAGGAGGCAAATAATAAGTTCAGACATCCCTCAGCCAAGTCCAGAACTGAGGTATGCAACCTGCATGCGTGCATGGGGTCACATAATCTGCTGGGGAAAGAGGTAAAGAGGCTGCATCAGGTATTCAGCCACTGAGGGACAGCAGCAACACCTGGCTCTTCACACCTGCTCTAGAATACTCTACAGGAATTAAATGTGATAGGAAAACGAGTAGCTTACCAGGGCAGGTTTCCACTAAAATGTCCTCACATTTCTTTCTCAGACACCTCATTTTATTTATTTTTTAATATAAATTTATTTAAATTGGAGGTTAATTACTTTACAATACTGTATTGGTTTTGCCATACATCATCATGAATCTGCCACAGGTATACACGTGCTCCCCATCCTGAATGCCCCTCCCCTCCCCGTACCATCCCTCTGGGTCATCTCAGTGCACCAGCCCCAAGCATCCAGTATCAGGCATCGAACCTGGACTGGCAATTTGTTTCATATATGATATTATACATGTTTCAATGCCATTCTCCCAAATCATCCCACCCTCTCCCTCTCTCACAGAGTCCAAAAGATTGTTCTATACATCTGTGTCTCTTTTGCTGTCTCGCATACAGGGTTATCGTTACCATCTTTCTAAATTCCATATATAAGCATCAGTATACTGTATTGGTGTTTTTCTTTCTGGCTTACTTCACTCTGTATAATAGGCTCCAGTTTCACCCACCACATTAGAACTGATTCAAATGTATTCTTTTTAATGGCTGAGTAATACTCCATTGTGTATATGTACCACAGCTTTCTTATCCATTCATCTGCTGATGGACATCCAGGTTGCTTCCATGTCCTGGCTATTATAAACAGTGCTGCGATGAACATTGGGGTACACGTGTCTCTTTCAATTCTGGTTTCCTCGGTGTGTATGCACAGCAGTGGGATTGCTGGGTCATAAGGCAGTTCTATTTCCAGTTTTTTTAAGGAATCTCCACACTGTTCTCCATAGTGGCTGTACTAATTTGCATTCCCACCAACAGTGTAAGAGTAACACTGTAACAACAGCATAAGACGCCTCATTTTATCCAGGGAAATCTGGGTGACTATGAATGAAAGCAAATTCTAATTTGTTTAGGAAATGGTTTTGGTTATCGGATTACCCACAGCCCAGGGCTTTGCCCTGAAAACCAACGCTGTGCAGGATCTAAGGTGCTAAAAATAAAGAAACCATCAAACAGAGAAAACCATTCTACCGTGCAGTCTCAAGAGAAGTCCAGAGACTTCTTTGCTACTGCTTTGAGACAAGAAAACAGGTTGCAGCTTCTTGTTCAATATACTCAACTTTTAGACAACATCCACAAGCTCAGTGAACAGGGGATGGCTTGTTGGGGTCCATAAGCCAAGAAGGGCGAGAACAAGCTTCTGGGATGGCTAAGCATATTATCATGTCTCTTCCAGGCCCTTCACATCTCAGGGCTGGCTGGGTGCCCCAGGGTCTATCGGAAAGCAATCCTCCCCCAGGCACTCTTTTCAGGAATCATTTCTGAAGGTCTCTATTACACACCAAAGCCATTAACCCACTCTAGTTCAGATAAAACTAATAGGTGAATTTTAAGATCAAGAATGAATGAATATTATTAAAGCATTCAGCAATATTCTGCCTCTTCTGGTCAGATCTTCTCTAAGTGCCCATTTGGAGAAAGATTTCCTACATAGAATAAAGTTTCCCACAGTGACATCATTCATGAACATGTCTTAGAGGATTTCCTGGGTGGCTGCTTGCCAGCCATGAGGGAGGAAGAGCAGCCTACAGGATAGCCTACAGGTCAGACTATCCGTCTGGGTAGGACACCGGAAGGCCCTCAGCTGCTCCTCTGAACAGCAGGGCCCCAGGAATCATGTTTGGAAACACAGTTGCCCTGAAGCCCGACTACTGAGTTCTCCCTTCCCTTCCCAACCCCCACCAGGCAGAGGACCCACGCAGATCCTAGAGTCTACAACCTGATCAGGTGGAAACCAGAGCTTCGCCATCAGCGCAGTGTTCTGGCTGCATCAATTCTGTGCCTTTAGTAGATACAGCCAGTTTTCCAATATGGCCTTTCCAATTTATAGTTCTATCTGGTGTTAGAGTTCCATTGCTCCACATTCTTGCCAATACTTAGTTTGGTAAGTCATATTATTCTTAGCTCTTCTGATGCTGTATAGAGGTCTCTCATAGTTTTAATCTGCAGTTCTCTCATCACTGTAGGAAGCTTAGTGTCTTTGCCTATGTATTTGGCATTTGGATATCCTCTTCTGTGAAGTGCTTGTTCAAATCTGGAGGGGATCTCCAGAAACTATGTCTGAGAACCTAATAATCCGATCTCATTGACAGGTAATTTCCATCAGTATAGATTTCAAGGATTGTTCATAGATGAACAACACAAGTGAAAAATAGGCAAGAGATAGGAACTAAAGGAAAACATTTTCATCAAATGGCCCAGGAATTACATATACCCCCACATACACAAATACTAGAAATGCATACATATGTGCATCACCAGGAGAAGGCGATGGCCCCCCACTCCAGTACTCTTGCCTGGAAAATCCCAGGGACGGAGGAGCCTGGTAGGCTGCAGTCCATGGGGTCGCTAAGAGTTGGGCACGACTGAGCGACTTCACTTTCACTTTTATGCATTGGAGAAGGAAATGGCGACCCACTCCAGTGTTCTTGCCTGGAGAATCCCAGGGACGGGGGAGCCTGGTGGGCTGCCGTCTCTGGGGTCGCACAGAGTCACATACGACTGAAGCAACTTAGCTGGGCTAAGTCTGGGCTTCTTTCTGTAAGTTAAACTTAAACCATTTTCTTTAAAAAGCAAACCCACCTGGATGCCTCCTCCTATGCAAAACCAAACAGGGCAAACTGATTTAGTTATCTTATGGTATAGATTTATCTAAGCAGTCAGGTTGGATAAGATCAAGAGACACCAGGCCACACACCCTCACCGTGCCTGCTCCCAGCTCTGTCACTTGTGAGCCTGTGGTTCTGAGGGAGTTTGATTCCCTGGGTCTCACGAATCATTGATAAAAACAGCTGGGAAATTATGAGACTCCAACGAGATATAATGAGAGCAATTTGTACTCATAGGAGTGGTATCCCAACATTGGTTCCCAGGACTGTGGCGCATACCATAGCAGACGCAGGTAGAAAGCAGGGGGAACCTGGGGAGACTCAGGGAGACTTTGAGGAGCCGTGGGGGAGGGTTACTCTCCAGAGTTTTAGGGGCAAGTAGCATAGGTTACCTTTCACTTTTCACTTTCATGCATTGGAGAAGGAAATGGCAACCCACTCCAGTGTTCTTGCCTGGAGAATCCCAGGGATGGAGGAGCCTGGTGGGCTGCCGTCTGTGGGGTCACACAGAGTTGGACACAACTGAAGTGACTTAGCAGCAGCAGCAGCAGCAGCAGCATAGGTTCTTTGTGAATTTTCATATCAACTCAAACAGGAATTACTGTACTCTTCTCACTGCTGGATCACTAGAGTTGCTCCATCATAAGCTTTCTATTATAAGAGACACTTTTCAGGTCACGTTTGGAAATGATACACATGCTTCCCTCTGGAAGCATCAAATCTCCTTCACTCCCAGTTTCGCTCTCATTCTGTCTTAAGCTTCTGCCTTCATGAGACTTACAGTTTTGGTGGGTCTCTCTATAAATGTCTTCGGTTTCCTCTGAATCCCAGGTTAGGAATCAGGCCTGTTTCAGGCAAGACTGGAGAAGGAAATGGCGGCCCACTCCAGCGTTCTTGTCTGGAGAATCCCATGGTCAGAGAAGCCTAGTGAGCTACAGTCCATGGGGTCACAAAGAGTCGGGCAGGACTGATCACAGCAGCAGTAGGCAGGACAGTGCTTGGAATAGCAGGCGTGGCCTCTCACAGACTCGGGGCTCCTTTAGAGCCTTGGGCCAAGGACCAGCAGCATCAACACTCCTAGAAGCCTGTGGGAAAATTCCAGGCCCTGCCTCGGTCCCAGTGAATCAGAATCTGTGCCTTAACAGGTGATTCACGTGCACGTAAAGGAGTGAGAGGCCCAAGACTGGAGGTCACAGCCTCGCCCAGGTAAAGGGGGTTCATTCTGACAACCCCTGTGTGAATGGCCTCCCCCCAGGGCTGGGCCCATACCAGTGGGTCATGGTGCTGCACCTGCTATTCTATTTTCCAAACTCAGGGTCACGTTTTCCTGGAACTCGGGAGTGGGCAGGAAAGGGCAGAGGACAAAGGAGGTGGGGGAGAAGGGAGATGGAAAGGTGTGTCTGCCCTCATTTCTCTGCAATGCTCAGGAAAGCCACTGGAAGGGAAAGAAAGATAACTTGGAGCACTGAGTAGCGAGGAGAGGGGCATCTCCTGAAGCTTAGCCGCTTGTCTGGTTCACTTCCAGCTCTCTACATGGCAGCTTCAGGTCTTACACAAATCACATCGAGATGGGCTGGGACCCGGGACACTTTGCTGCAGTCCATGCACCTGGACAAATGTCTCCTCAAACAACAAAATACAGAGAAACTTGAAGGGACTAAAAATATTACTGCTTGCACGCTCAGTAGGGGCAAATTTATGGACAAGATACAAAAAAACACACAAAAATCCAACTGCCACTTCTGAAGAGCTGGGAACAAAAATAAGGTATAAGGAGCAAAACTAGAGTGTCAGGCAAAAGCAGAGTACTGCACACGCCCCTTGCACTAAGCACCACCAAAGGGATGGGCAAACCACCTAAGTCACTCCTCCAGCCCGACCCCTGGACACACCCCTACTCTTACCCATATAAAAACCAGCTAGCTCACCCTGCTCAGGGAGCAGGCAAAGGAACCTGTTTACTTCTTTTCAATCCCTCCTGTTTCAGCAGGGGCCCCAATAAAGCCTTGCCTCAATTTCCTGTCTGGCCTCTGATCAATTTCTATTGATTAAGGAAGACCAAGAACCCTGGCTGGTATCAACATGACCTTTCTTGGCCTCAGTTTATTCAACTGTCAAATAAGGGTAACTAATAGTACCTACCTCTGAGAGCTGCTGGGAGGATGAAAGGCATCAGTATCTTAAGTGCTTACAACCATGCACCATGGTAGCACACAAGGACCTCCAGGGAAATGCTAATCAAATACGATACGGTCAGGAAAATTAATACACTAGACAGGAAGGGGGAATCCCAGAAGAAAACAGCTGACCAGCGCAACCTATTTTTATTGATTCCCTCGTACATGCTAGACGCACGAAGCCTCAGAGATAAGACAATGAAGATCCTGGCCTCTGGAGGAGTTCACAGTCCAAGGGGGTTTGAAAGCAAGGCTGTTCATAAATAAGGTGTCTTGAGTTCAGCATTCCATGTTTCATTTTTTAAAAAATCAACCAGATAGACCAGGGGATGTTTGGTTGGCAAGGTCAGAAAAGGATCTAATTAAAAGGAAAAAGTCTCATTTTCCAGTGGATGACACTGGGAGAAATGTCCACTTTCTTAGCATTGAGCTCTATATATAAGCACCAAATTTCTACCCTCGACTTACTTTTTAAACTACTGTTACGGTTGCATAAGAATTTAATTTTAAAAGGACTTACTTCAGGAACACCCAGCTCTCTATGTCTAGCTCCTCACTGCTACTTAATGATAGGAATGATTAAATTCTTCAATAATTTAATATTAACTTCTCAACCACTGAATACTGCTAGCTGTCACCTTAGACTCTATCAGGCAACATATTCCTAGGAAGTCTAAAAACAAAGATCAGCTTCTCATATCTACCCTCTCTGACCAACAGTAGTTATGAAAGGTGAATAGAGTGTAACACGTATTCACTGGCCTCAGAAATCAGATCATTTCCACTTCTGCCTTTGGGAAGGACAGAGTCGTGCCTATGAAGCCTAATGTATTCAGCTTCAACCTGAATACCTTATCTTTGATTGCTTGATGTTGGTGCAGGACCAGTTTAAACACTCAGCCCTGGCTCTTTAACAAAGTGGCCCTTTCCTTCAGAGCCATCAGACATTAAAGACCCACACCTGCCAATCCACAAAACAGCCAAACAAGGTGAAATAGGGCAAAATTACCATCCTTAGGAAAGCGGCAAATTTCAGGCTGTGAAGACTGGACACTAGTTTGAGTCACTGCACTTGCGGTTTTGTTCGAATCTTACAAACTATTTGCGTGTAATTTCTTCCCCAGAGGAAAGTGAAAAGGAGCCATCAACTTAACTCAAAGGTAAACACATGCTCTTATTTCCTCCCCCTTGGGATGATGACAAAGGAGACAGACACAGAACAAAAGTTAACAGGCCACAGCTCACCTTACGTAACCCCCAAGAGGACGCCGTTACCCAAGCCAGTGCTACTGAACGACAGTCATCATTTTACAGAGGCCCATCGTCTTAGAGCACAAATGGCCTCCTTCAGGTGCTGTTCATCTGAGCCTCAAACCAAGCCCATGAGGCAGGCTAGCCAGGAAGGATTGGTTCCAAAGAGAGGCAGGGGAGACTGAGGCTCAGGGAGGGCAGTGACACAGGCTCGGGATGGGAGAATTACAGCTGGGGCCAGGACTAAGCTCTCAATTCTTCCTCTTCGGGTGTTCCCCATTCACCTAATTCAACTGAACCTTCCCAGAGTTTAAGAGATTCACAGAAGATAAACTAATGAAATGCCCAGAATCTCTAAAGCCAACAACAGAGCAAATATTTTCAACCTGATCCCCGAAATGTTCGCTCCTATTGTGAATGAACCTCAACAGGGGTGTGCACTTTAGGTCCCTTCATTTCCTCCCATCTACATGAACGATGAACATCAGTGAGTGGGACGAGGGAAGGATGGGCCGAGACACCCACACCAAGAAAACTGACCACCCCTGAGCCGCTCAGGAGTGCCTTTCTGGTCGAAAACAAAAACAAAAACAAAAACCAAACACCAGTTCTATGAACGCAGAATCAAGACCCAACACCTTGACTGAACATCAGCCAGACTTGACTGAGACCAATACACTGACTTTACCAAAACCACAGTAATCTGATAATAAGCAATTTAACTTTGTTCTGAGGACTAGACTCATACCCCATTCCTCTATAGCCTCTCTCTGCCACCCCGCCCTCACCCACACAAATCCTCCTTGGTGTGCTGGTCTTGGAAGCCCTTGGCTTTCTTGCATATAATTTTTCCTTAGTCCCAATCATGGGTACCTTAGCCCTTATGGGAAGGAGAAGGCAACAAACATTTAAAAGTCTAGCTACATATCAGTTACTTTTCTATGAGCTAGGTCTCGCTCTGATCTTACAGGTAAGAAAGCTGTGGCTCAGATGTTAATTACCTTGCCCAAGTTCCCACAGCAAATTAATGGTGGAGCCACACTTCACATTCAGCTCTGTCCCACTCTGATGCCATCTTCATGCTGTATCAGCTTCGACTCACAGTGGTCTATGGACTGGCAGCACCCGCATCAGTGGGAGTTTAAGTGCAGAATCCCTGACCCCAACCCCTACCGAATCAGAATCAGTATCTTAACAAGATCTCCAGGTGCTCCTTGTCTATGAGCTGGAGAAGTGCAGGTAAGCTACACCACACTCGGTTAAAGAGGTGAGAAACAGTCTCTATCAGAGGGGACAATGTTCCACTGCATCACAGCTCTTGGACCCAAATACCCTGGCACTTATGTGGTGCTGAAATGGAGCAGGACCCTATGGTTCTTGTCCCCCTAGTCCTCCACCTACCATCTGTCTGTGGAAAAACTTTAGTCAAAGAATAAGCTTCATCAGAGCAGTGAGAACATGCAGAAACAAAGGAAAACAGTCAAAGGAGAGCAAATAATACTAGTCATTGAGCTAGTCAAGGACCTTTAGTTCCTTCTCAACGGCTATAGACAACATTCTGAGCCATATCCTGTGAGCTGTCATATAGATACTGAAACCCCTACCAGGTGGAGAAGTTAGGTACACGATGATCAGACTGTAGCCATGACATCAGTTCAGTTCACTTGCTCAGTCATGTCCGACTCTTTGCGACCCCATGGACCACAGCACACCAGGCCTCCCTGTCCATCACCAACTCCTGGAGTTTACCCAAACTCATATCCATTGAGTCGGTGACGCCATCCAACCATCTCATCATCTGTCATCCCCTTCTCCTCCTGCCTTCAATCTTTCCCAGCATCAGGGTCTTTTCAAATGAGTCAGCTCTTCACATCAGGTGGCCAAAGTATTGGAGTTTCAGCTTCAACATCAGTCCTTCCAATGAACATTCAGTCCTTTAGAATGGACTGGTTGGATCTCCTTGCAGTCCAAGGGACTCTCAACACTCTTCTCCAGCACCACAGTCAAAAAGCATCAATTCTTCAGCACTCAGCTTTCTTTATACTCCAACTCTCACATCCATACATGAACTGCCACAATTCTGAGAACTGGCCTCAAGAAATGGAAACAGACCCTGTGACTAAAGACTAACTGTGCTTTAAACAATCAAGATGATGCTGGTCAGACCACTGATGACAATTTCAAGATGACTGTCGGAGCTGACTGTGTGGTTCCTGCATGTAGCCCCCTCCCTCAGCCTATAAAAGCTCTAGCCCACTGGTTTAGGCAGCTGGCCTCCCTCACCCCACTCCAGGTTGCCAGCATCCAACATGAGGCAAACTTTCCTTTCTACCAACCTTGCCTCTTTACTGGCTTTTGAGCAGCAAGCAACTGGACCCCCTTTTCAGTTACAGTGCTAAGTGCCATGTGAACCCTGTTTAATAGTTTTTTTTTTCAAGGGTAGTCTTGACACAGTTCCACAACCACTTAGAAGATGATGCTAAAACATTTATCACAGTCCAGTCTTAAGGGAGAAGATAAACATAAGCTGCCCGGTTGGACCTGTCCATTGTTCTCCAGTGGATCACGACAAAAAAGCCTAAACATCGACTTAGTCTTCTTTGTCGCCACAAACAAGCCCCTATAGCTAAAGATCACAGGGAATTAGCCATGCAAACCATCCCACTGACTCAGGAACAACTTGGAGTACAACCTTTTAATTCAGAGGAAGGACTCTGGGATGAAAGAATAACAGAAAAATCCCAGAAGATTCAAAGACAAACAAAGAGAGAGAAATTATCTAGGTACGTCTTATTTTTTCCAAGAGCAGAAAACCTGGCCTGAAACGGATAGCCTATTCCTGCATCTCCCTCACCACCTTTTTCTTATTATTCTCCTTTCACTTTACCCACAGTGGCATTCTTGCTTTTTTTTCTCTTGAGATATTTACACACTGCAAAATTTACCCTTTTAAAGTATACAATTCAGTAGTTTTAACATATTCAAAATTGTCCAACCATCCCGGAATATTTTCATCACTCCCAAAAGAAATTCCATGCCCATCAACAGCCACTCCCAGCCCCTGGCAGCCACTAATGTAACTTTTTATCACTTTGGATTTGCCTCTTCTGGACATTTAATGATGAAATCAAAGAATATGTGGCCTTTTGTGTCTGGCTTTTTTCATATAACATGCTTTCAAGGTTCATCTGTGTTGAAGCATAAATCAAATTTCTGTTTATAGATGAATAGTATTCCATCATTTGGATTTTGTTTATTCATTTATCAGTTGGTGGACATCTGGTGTTTCCACTTTGGGGCTATTATGAATATTGCTATCATGAACCTTTGTGTATAAATGTCTGCATGAAACATGTTTTCTATTCTCTTGGGAATATACCAAGGAGGAGAATTGGCCATGAGACACCCTGATGTTTAACATTTTGAGGAACTGCCTGTTTTCCAAAGCAGTTGCACTATTTTCCATTCCCATCAACAATGTAATGTGGGAGGGTTCTGATTTCTCCATATCCTTAACCAATACTTGTTATTATACATCTTTTGATCATAGCCATCCCGATGGGTGTGAAGTGGTACCTCACTGAGGTTTCAATTTGTGTTCCTCCAATGACTAATAATGGTGAGCATCTTTTCCTCTCCTTACTGGCCATTTGTGTATCGCACCTGAGGGGGGAAAAAAGAATATTTAAATCCTTTGTCCCTTTATAAACTGGGTTATTTGCCTTTTCGGCTTCGCTGGTGGTTCACTGGTAAAGAATCTGCCTGCTAATGCAGGAGACGCACATTCAATCCCTGGGTCAGGAAGATCCCTGGAAGAGGAAATGGCAACCCACTCCAGTATTCTTGCCTGGGAAATCCCACAGACAAAGGAACCTCGTGGGCTAGAGTCTATGGAGTCGCAAGACACAGTGAGTAAACAACATGTGCCTTCTTACTGAGTTGTAAGAGCTCTTTCTTCTTGCTTATTTTTGAAGCTCCAGTCAAGATTCCCTCTTCAGTTGGATTTATATTTGAATTAATCCCTCTGCATCTTGAACCACCATTCTCAGAAAGCCTAGGAACACTTTCTCCCTTTCTGTCCTATGAACCCCCAGTTGCTTTCAACATGAGTGCTAGGCCCTTCTGCTTTACCCACAACAAGCTCGCCTGTGGTCACAAGAACTCATCCGCTACCTCAGTGAACTTACAGAATCAAGAAAGAACTTGACAGATTCTTTGACCTCCACCACAGGTTCCAGTGGTCTCACTCTGGGCTAGGCACAGCCCTTAAGAGTTCTTATGTGCTCTGAAAACTATTTACACGCAGGCACAAGTACAATTTCACCCCCTTACTCCCTGATAGCACCAACCTAAAATGCTCCTTCTCCTCTTCATAAAAGTGCTACCCTTCAGTTCCAGCAGTTTCACAGTCGAGCTCCTCCAAAGAAGCTTCTTCAGCCACCACAGCCAAAATAGCTTCTCTCTACTCTGAAATAAACAGGAATCATCTATAGAATTCATGCACCAATTAATATCCATAATTTATTGAGGCCTTGATATTTTAGGGAGAGACCAGGTAAAACCACCCACCTACAGGCGGTGTTAAACGATGCTTTAGAACTGCTGGGATGTGCTGATGCAGTAAAGGAGTCCTGGAAGATACACACATAACCTCAAAAATGCTCTGGGAAAAGTCTCATTGGATAAATAGAACCAAGTTCTCTGATGTTGATATGGTTCGCTGCTGCTGCTAAACTGCTTCTGTCGTGTCCGACTCTGTGCGACCCCAGAGACGGCAGCCCACCAGGCTCCTCCGTCCCTGGGATTCTCCAGGCAAGAACACTGGAGTGGGTTGCCATTTCCTTCTCCAATGCATGAAAGTGAAAAGGGAAAGTGAAGTCACTCAGTCGTGTCTGACTCCTAGCGACCCCATGGACTGCAGCCTACCAGGCTCCTCCGTCCATGGGGTTTGCCAGGCAAGAGTGCTGGAGTGGGTGCCACTGCCTTCTCTGTGATACGGTTTAGTGTAGTACTTTTCAGAGCCTTTGATACAATGATGCACATGTTGAGAACCTTTGCAGAGGGAAAAACCACCCAAATTGATTCGCCCTTTACAAAAACCCACCTATTAACACCACCCAACAGTCTTTTCTTCCCCATACTCTGAGAATTGCTGAACTAATTCAATGGCTGCTCAATTTCATCAGCTGGACAGCAGAAATCACATTTTCTACCTAGGTCAGGAACCAAAATTGTCTTGAGATGCCATTCACTGTTAGTCATTATTAACACGCCAGCTTACAGGAAGAGAAGAAAGAAACCATACATTGAATGTGTTTGTAATTTTTCAGACCCATCTGGAGTTTTGAAATTGGAAAATGATGAAACGTGAAAAGGAAAAAAAAATTGGATCTTAGAAATGAGCTAGTATGGAATAATCTTGAGTGTCAGTTTAAAAGCATCCTTCAGGATGGTTGAGAAGAGCCTTCCAGGAACAGATCACAGGCTTTTTAGGACCCAGTGACAACAGCCCTGGAGATCAAAAAGAAATCAAGTATCAAAATGATGATCTCACGGCAGACTTGGACTAGGGTGCAAAGATATCAAGTAGTCATGTCCTGAGAGAAGTGAGCAACAGTGATAAGAAGCTTCCGCCACACTGAAAAGAAATCCTCCAGCAAAAAGTAGGGGTAACAGCCAAAATATAAACATCACGTTATGGAAGAGAATTTGAAAAACAGAAATGTTCCCTACTCTTGTGAAGTAGAAGAAACCATTCATATTAGCAATTAACAGATCTAAAAAAATTACAGGCTAAAGACTATGTCTTTTTTGAGTGCTGATTATGGTCAGGAAGACAAGCATAGGCCTTGCAGTTTTATCTGTTAAAACACTAAGTGGTACACTTGACTTTTTGAATAGGTTTCTGATTTACTGATAGGTTTCTCTAGTGCTAATCATGTTAAAACTAAAACAAAGCACAAATGGAAAGCTGAGATAAAGCTGGATGGTCAGCTGGGACTTCATTTGGCACCACAACGTAAGAACTGGTTCAAGTGCTAACCCCCCTCAGACACACAGTTCATTTGGGTGTTACACAAACCTTATTCCTGCCCTTGAATGTCATCTCAGGACTCTCCCTGACTCCAGCAGATTCCCGAAGCCTCTCTGACACAAAAGCAGCTAAAATTCAAGGCCACAACCTGGGCCATCATAAATCATGGTGAAATGTCAGCCCAGGACCATAGCATGGGGAACAAGGAGATGAGTTTAACATTGGGGTGTGCCCAAATAGTGCTGGATTACCAGCTCAATCACACAGCGTAATACTGATACTGCACCGTTGCCCCTTAAAGCTGGCATTCCCAATCTCGGAGAGTGAAAGGTAGTCTCCCTCAGTTGCTACCAGCACCATCATCTTCCAGAAGAAATGGGAGGCCTTCACCAGATCTGACCACCACAGGACATGTCACCTGCCCCCAAGGCCTGGGTAAGCTGTCCCTTCAGAGAAGACACCACAGAGAAAATTCTTTTTAACCTTGCTCATAAGTGATTCACCTGTTCTCTAATCTTCAGGTTCAAGTTGCCAGAACTTCTTGCAGCCTCCTCACCACAAATGTCTGAGAGCCTCAAAGAAAGGAAATCGGGTATTCGCTGGATTTATCAATATCAAGGTCACCAACATGAGTCTATCCAAGAGAGGCCTGGAAACCAGAGGGTAAGTATTCTACAGTATGAAAAGAAGGGGTCTTTTTATGTAAAAATCATTCATTTGAAGAGCGATCAGATTTATCTAAAACTGGACAATGGGAAGTGGCACAGGTATCTGAAATAGAAAATGCTTGAGCCAAGTTCACAAAATGCCCCAAAGAAACCCTGCCTCTACAGATGACATATTTAAAAAATGGCGTTTCAGAACAAACCTCACCTCTCTTGCATGGCCCCTGGAACAGCAGCACAGGCATCATCTGCAACTAGTTAGAGACGCAGACTTTTGAGATGACCCTTTCCCTTCACCCTGGACCCAGAGAGGCTCCGGCAACGGCATCGCAGCCCAGGAGCAGTGGCTTAACAAGCCCTCCAGGGGACTCTGGTGCTCCTGTTTGAGAACGGCGGCCCTAGGATGACGGAAGATGCAACACACCTGGGAGGAGGGGGTCGGGAACCTGATTAAACCCTTATTAACTGAGTGAGAAGCAATCTCACCTGTTTTGCCTCTGATCAGCACTGGCCCTCAATCTCATAGACTGATGCCACTGATCAGGGGTTGAGTCCTCAGCTCAAGGTCACTGTTAAGAGACCAAGTCAGAGCTCCAGCCCAGGGTCTGCTGACTCCTTCAGAATCAACCTCGGTTCTCAAACTGGGGCCTGGTTTACATGCCAGTTCTGGAGCCCAGGACTCTGAACACTGATAAGGCACCCCCATCTCCTAATCTACACCATGCTGCTTCCTTCCGATAAATATGAGAACTGGAGCGTCGACTCTTTAAATCAAAAGGGAGATAGATTTAAGGCAAGAGAGGGAAAAAAAGAAGATAGTGATGTCAAAGACCTGAGAAACCAAACCTTTTGGTGAGGAGTGGGTGAGGGGAGAAGGCTGAGGTGGCTTGTCCTAATTAAAAGGATTAGTTAATTCAAAAACACTGGGTAAAGAGACCAGTCACAGGAAGACATAAACGGTGCTTTCAAGTTTTCTTAGCACTTTTTATGCCCATTACTCCCAAGTTTCACAACAACCTGCAGTGAAAGGAGTGAAGGCCACTATTATGCCCCTTTGACAGAAGAGAAAACTGAAGTTTGCAGTGACTGACAGTTTGTCAGTCTGCACAGTAATCAGGCTGAAACCTAAAATTTGACCTCAGACCTATTTCTAGAACCTGTGTACCAACACCAGGTGATTTCCACATTTGGCAATCTGCCCCAAAGCAGATTCCTCCCCCCCCCCCCACACTGTAGCAGAAATGGTGAACCCCTAATACATGGGACTTGAACAGTGTGTGGGTTCTCCTTTAAGAACTTAACACACAAACCCAACAGCCAAGGTGTTCAGCCAAAAGAGAGAGGAAAAAAAGAGGCATATTTCTAGCCTGCATAATCATTTCTGGACCAATTCCCACTAGCAGCCTTGGAGGCGAACAGCGGCTCACTGCCAGGCTGAGGCTCCTCCACCCCCCAGGTTATGACAGAGCAGCTCTGACTCGTGTGCAGGCAAAACCCCAAAACTCAAAACAAGAAGTGAGAACAGTGGAGCTAGGAGGAACCGTCAGCATCCTCCACACTGTTCTAATCTATAGCACGGCCAGTTTCAGGGTCCTGGGGTCGCCTGGAACGCAGTTTTAGGAGATGATAGGATGGAACGGATATTCTTGGGGACCCACCACCCTTATTCCTTCCCACCAGGTCCCTGAGGAAGAATCACTGAAAGAGGGGCGGGTTCCTTATAAAGTCCCTGGGGCTGGAGCCCAAGCCAAATACAACCGAGGCATCCTCTCCTAAGGATAGCATGTCAGCCCACGCTCTCCACCTGGCCCTCCCCTCCAGGTCCGGTCCTCAGCGAAGATGAACCGGTGGGGTTGGTGGAGTGTTCAAAAGCTAAGAAAAGGCTAGAGGAAAAATCGGGCCATCCCTCTAAGCCACGTTCCCCGCCATGTGTGTGAGGCTCCATTCAGTGCGCACCATAAGCGCTCACTGGGAACCCGGCGCCCTTGGCCACGTCTAAGGTTGAGGAGGAGGCGTCGCCCCGCTAAGGGTCTTGGAGGCAGAGAGCCATGCCCTCCCAAACAGTCTACCTCAGTTTTGGCAGGAATGATTTTACTATAAGAAGCTAGCCAGCAAAGCGAAGATCTGGGTGACTCGTGGGTTTCAGTCGGGGGTGGAGGAACTTAGACCAGGAGCGCAGCGGCCCCACTCAGCTCCGCCACACTGGGGGCCTCGCGGCGGCACACCCGGGACCATGCTACCGCGGGGACAGTGAGCAAAGAAGGGTTCTCTCCTCAACTTTCTCGAAGCAAACTGCTCCGCTCTGCGGCTTGCCCAGCCCTGCCCGCACACCGGGTCCCAGGTTTGGCGGTGCTGGGGGCGGGGGTGGGGGGAACCAGGGACCCGAGTCCCGCTCGGCGCTCACAAAGCAGCTGCACCCCAGCACGCAGCACCCTCTCCCGCCGCCCGCCAACTTGAAAGCATCTCCCTGGGGGTCTGCCTACTCCCGTCGCCCCGCAGCGGGGTCCCTGACCTGGCCACACGCATCAGACAGCGCGCCGGGAGCTCCAAAAGCCACGGCTGCTGTAGCCGCACCCCCTAGCCCCGGCCTGGCCTCTGCCCGGCTCCCCACGCCCCGGCCCTACCTTGGAGCGCGGTTTGTGCCCAGGCAGTGCCAGTGCGCCGCACGCGTCCCAGCCCACGAGGCTCCTTCCCGGGAACTGCCCCGTACGGGGCTCGGGGCTCCGGACGAGCTCTGCCTGCTCGGGTGCTGGCTGGCCGCCGCTCGCGCCTCCCGCGCCGGCTCCTGCTGCCGCGCGCGAGGAGGGAGGGGTTGGGGGGAAACTCCCGGCAACTCCAACTCCGGGCGCTGGAGCTCCAGCTGCAGCCGCGCGCCCGCCCGCCAGCCGCCGAGTGCGAGCGCCTGCGAAGCGAGGCTGCCGCCGCGGCCGCCTCTGAGCATGCCCAGTGCGGCCGTGGGCGAGCTCCAGCGCCCCGGCCCCGGGGCAGAAGGCTGAGCTGGGGGCCGGGGACCCGCCCCGAGTTCCCGAGCGCCGGGGGTGGGTGAGGGAGGGAGGGGCTGGTGCAGGGAGGGGACCCGGGCGCAAAGGGCGGGGCAGAAATGGTGTTTGAAGGGCCTTGCAAGTTTCACGGGTTGTGGGAAGTTTGTGGGTTAGAAACGTGAGCTGCTTCCGTGAGCTCCTCTGCAAGCCTAGAAAGAACGGTGAGGAAATTTATTCTCCCGGAAAGAACAGGTGGACCCGGCAGATGGGTTTTATCCAGTGTACTCGTTCCTTCAGGTCTGGAGTCTCAAACTCAAGCTAGGGCCTGGCAGGCAGTATCAGGGAGTGAAACGGGCAGGAGGCAGCGAGTGAACTGGAGAGAACTCTCAAGGCAGAGTCACTGGGCTCCAAATTCCCTCGGGTATGCTGCAAGACTAGATTTTCTGGGTATTTTGAAGAAATGACAGAGGTTTTTTTGTTTTGTTTTGTTTTGTTTTTTTTAATGTAAAATATCCTGATTTTTCGATCTTGGTAACTAATCCAGTTTTTTAAAAACACTCTGGACCAAACAAAACATATCTGAGTTCCTTCTCTGCTCAGCCCCACAGCCGGCCAATTGAGGATTGTGATTTTTGTGTTAAGCAAAGAGCAGCTGAGTGCCCACTGTGGTTTGGGAAGGCACCGAGGAACTCAGATGATTCAGATTCCCGTCAAAGTACAACCAGTTACTAAAGGAAATAGGTTTTCCAGGCAGAAGAACGCTGTAGATAAATGCTGAGGCATTCAAGAAGGAAGATACTGATGTGGAAAGGGGTGTGAGAACTAACTCTTGGGAAGTATCTTAAAGTACCCAAGTGGAAAGTCACTTTGGGTCTGAAACAGTACTCTGCGGAAGCATTTTGGAGTCTGGGGGAAAAAAGAGGAAAAACCAGTAACATGACGCGGTTTTATTTTAAATTTTTATATTTTTCAATTTTTGCGTTCATGTTTTAAAATACTTCATTGAAACGTTTATCTTGACAATTGAGTTCTTTGATGTCTGGTGACACCAAGACTTCCTTAATGTCTTTGTAGCCCGCCTCACCCTAGGTCAGGCCCTGCTGGGGTGTCAGGTGGCAGTATCCTGGTCTGCTTGATTAGAATATAAGGAACAAGAAACACCATACTGAATGGGAAAGAGGGTCGGAGAAGTGGATGGGAGCCGAGGCAGAGGAATTGGTTGTCAACCTATGGAACATGAATTCATTTTGTAGGCTGTGTGGTGCTAACAGATGCTGGGGGAAGAAAGTGACATAATCCAAACTGAACTTTAGGAGGATAGGCTGGGCTGCAGACCTAGGAAGGTGGTTTTGAAGAGGAGAATGGGAGAAATGGGGATACCTAGGGCATATTCGGGCTTCCCTGCTGGCTCAGTTGGTTAATAAAAGGGATTTCCCTAATAAGTTCACATGTTTCTGCTTATTTCTGGAGAGGCTTTTGGTAGGGCTAGCTTAGTGCCAACAAGTACGGCTCCTGGGTCTAAGCCTCAGCCATTTTCTACCAGGTTTCCATGAGCAAATGGCTCCGCTTCTAAGCTGCAAATTCCTGGTCTGTGAAATGAAAAACAGTCCTCATAGCGTTTATGTGAGGATTTACAGCAGCAGTATATGTCTAAGGGCTTTGAAAGCTCTGAAAATTTAAGCAAATGTAAGGCATTGTTCTTATCTACACATCATCTATATGAAATCTAAATTTAAACAAGGAAATTCTATAGCTTTAAAAAAATAGTCTTAGGTAGTAAGCATCTTTGATTTAGCAAGCTCTCTGTGTGTTCAGAATTCTGTTTACAGGTCTTCAGAATCTGCTTTTGGGTAATTCAATGATTTTGTGAATTAAAATGTCCCTGAACAGAAAGAAATACATGAGAGAGATTAAGAGGTACAGACTTCTAGTTGCAAAATAAGTGAGTTACAAGTATAAAATGTACAATATGGAATACAGTCATTAACGATGTGATATCTTAGTATGATGACAGATGGTAACCAGGCTTACCATGGTGATCATTTTGAAATGTATGGAAATATCAAATGACTATGTCATGTAACAGGAACCAATGCAGCAGTATAGATCAATTATACTTTAAAAACAAACTCAAAGAAAAAGAGATCAGATTTGTCATCACCAGAGGCTAGAGGTGAGGGGAAGGGGAATGGATGAAGGTAGTCAAAAGTACAAACTTCCAGTTATGAGATAAATCTGTACTGAGTATATAATGTAAACCACTATACGTATAATTGACACTGCTACATGTTACATATGAAAGGTAAGTGAGCAAATCCTAAGAGATCTTATCACAAGGAAATTTTTATGTACATAAGATGAGGGATGTTCACTAAACTTACTGTGATAATACTTTCATGATGTAAGTCAACTCATTATACTGTACACCTTAAATGTATACAGTGCTGTATGTCAGTTCTATCTCAGTAAAATTGGAACATGATTGTGAATGCCTTGTTGCCAAATTCAGACTTAAATTGAAGAAAGTAGGGAAAAACCACTGGACCATTCAGGTATGACCTAAATCAAATCCCTTACGATTATACAGTGGAAGTGAGAAATACATTCAAGGGATTAAATCTAAAAGACACTTCAGGCACTCTAAGAGTACCTGAAGAACCATGGATGAAGGTTCATCACACTGTACAGACAGCAGTGATCAAGATCATCCCTAAGAAAAAGAAATGCAAAAAGGCAAAATGGTTGTCTGATGAGGCCTTAGAAATAGCTGAGAAAATAGGAGAACGTAGAGGCTAAGGAAACTCAGCAGTGGCCACAGGACTGGAGAAGGTCAGTTTTCATTCCAATCCCAAAGAAAGGCAATGCCAAAGAATGCTCAAACTCCTGCACAGTTGCACTCATCTCACACGCTAGTAAAGTAATGCTCAAATTCTCCAAGCCAGGCTTCAGCAATACGTGAACCATGAACTTCCAGATGTTCAAGCTGGTTTTAGAAAAGGCAGAGGAACCAGAGATCAAATTGCCAACATCCACTGGATCATGCAAAAAGCAAGAGAGTTCCAGAAAACCATCTATTTCTGCTTTATTGACTATGCCAAAGCCTTTGACTGTGTGGATCACAATAAACTGTGGAAAATTCTGAAAGATGGGAATACCAGACCACCTGACCTGCCTCTTGAGAAACCTATATACAGGTCAGGAAGCAACAGTTAGAACTGGACATGGAACAACAGACTGGTTCCAAATAGGAAAAAGAAAAAGTCAAGGCTGTATATTGTCACCCTGCTTACTTAACTTATATGCAGAGTACATCATGAGAAATGCTAGGATGGGGGAAGTACAAGCTGGAATCAAGACTGCCAGGAGAATATCAATAACCTCAGATATGCAGATGACACCACCCTTATGGCAGAAAGTGAAGAGGAACTAAAAAGCCTCTTGATGAAAGTGAAAGAGGAGAGTGAAAAAGTTGGCTTAAAGCTCAACATTCAGAAAACGAAGATCATGGCATCCAGTCCCATCACTTCATGGCAAATATATGGGGAAACAGTGGGAACAGTCAGACTTTATTTTGGGGGGCTCCAAAATGACTGCAGATGGTGATTGCAGCCATGAAATTAAAAAGACACTTACTCCTTGGAAGGAAAGCTATGAACAACCTAGACAGCATATTAAAAAGCACAGACATTACTTTGTCAACAAAGGTCCATCTAGTCAAGGCTATGGTTTTTCCAGTAGTCATGCATGGATGTGAGAGCTGGACAATAGAAAGCTGAGCACCAAAGAATTGATGCTTTTGAACTGTGGTGTTGGAGAAGACTCAGGAGAGTCCCTTGGACTGCAAGGAGATCCAACCAGTCCATCCTAAAGATCAATCCTGGGTTTTCATTGGAAGGACTGATGCTGAGGCTGAAACTCCAATACTTTGGCCACCTCATGTGAAGAGTTAACTCATTGGAAAAGACTGTGATGCTGGGAGGGATTGAGAGCAGGAGGAGAAGAGGATGACAGAGGATGAAATGGCTGGATGGCATCACTGACTCGATGCACATGAGTCTGGGTGAACTCCGGGAGTTGGTGATGGACAAGGAGGCCTGGCTTGCTGCGATTATTGGGATCACAAAGAATCAGACATGACTGAGCAACTGAATTGAACTGAAAGGCAAAGTGGAAAAGGGAAGATATACCCATTTGAATGCAGAATTCCAGAGAACAGCAAGGAGAGATAAGAAAGCCTTCCTTAGTGATCAGTGCAAAGAAATAGAGGAAAACAATAGAATGGGAAAGACTAGAGATCTCTTCAACAAAATTAGAGATACCACAGGAATATTTCATGCAAAGATGGGTCCAATAGGTGACAGAAATGGTATGGACCTAACAGAAGTAGAAGATATTAAGAAGTGGTGGCAAGAATACACAGAAGAGCTATATCAAAAAGATCTTCATGACCCAGATAACCACAATGGTGTGATCACTCACCTAGAGCCAGACATCCTGGAATGTGAAGTCAAGTGGGCCTTAGGAAGCATCACTACGAACAAAGCGAGAGGAGGTAATGAAATTCCAGTTGAGTTATTTCAAATCCTGAAAGATGATGTTGTGAAAGTGCTGCACTCAATATACCAGCAAATTTGGAAAACTCAACAGTGGCTACAGAACTGGAAAAGGTCAGTTTTCATTCCAATCCCAAAGAAAGGCAATGCCAAAGAATGTTCAGACTACCACACAATTGCACTCATCTCACACCCTAGCAAAGTAATGCTCAAAATCCTCCAGGCCAGGCTTCAGCAGTATATGAACCATGAACTTTCAGATGTTCAAGTTGGTTTTAGAAAAGGCAGAGGAACCAGAGATCAAATTGCCAACATCCATTGGATCATCGAAAAAGCAAGAGAATTTTAAAAAGACATCTACTTCTGCTTCATTGACTGTGCCAAAGCCTGTGACCGTGTAGATCACAACAAACTGTGGAAAATTCTTCAAGAGATGGGAATACCAGACCACCTGACATGCCTCCTGAAAAATCTGTATGCAGGTCAAGAAAAAGGAGTACGTCAAGGCTGTATATTGTCACCCTGCTTATTTAACTTATATGCAGAGTACATCATGCAAAATGCTGGACTGGATGAAGCACGAGCTGGAATCAAGATGGCTGGGAGAAATAACCTCAGATATGCAGATGACACCACCATTATGGCAGAAACTGAAGAAGAACTAAAGAGCCTCTTGATGAAAGTGAAAGAGGAGAGTGAAAAGTTGGCTTAAAAGTCAATATTCAGAAAACTAAGATCATGGTATCTAGTCCCATCACTTCATGGCAAGTAGATGGGGAAACAATGGAAACAGTGAGAGGCTTTATTTGGGGGGGCTCCAAAATCACTGCAGATAGTGACTGCAGCCCCGAAATTAAAAGATGCTTGTTCCTTGCAAGGAAAGCTATGACCAAGCTAGACAGCATATTAAAAAGCAGAGACATGACTTTGCCAACAAAGGTCCGTATAGTTAAACTATGGTTTTTCCAGTAGTCATGCATGGATGTGAGAGCTGGACTATAAAGAAATCTGAGTGCCAAAGAATTAATGCTTTTGAACTGTGGGGTTGCAGAAGACTCTTGAGAATCCCTTGGACTGCAAGGAGATCCAACCAGTCCATCCTAAAGGAAATGAGTCCTGAATATTCATTGGAAGGACTGATGCTGAAGCCAAAACTGCAATACTTTGGCCACCT
Organism: Capricornis sumatraensis; assembly: GCF_032405125.1. Lineage (NCBI taxonomy): Eukaryota > Metazoa > Chordata > Mammalia > Artiodactyla > Bovidae > Capricornis > Capricornis sumatraensis. The sequence continues at coordinate 42,623,129 of NC_091087.1, forward strand.
GATGGGAAGAACTAATTCATTGAAAAAGACCCTGATGCCGGGAAAGATTGAAGGCGGGAGGAAAAGGGGACAATAGAGGATGAGATGGTTGGATGGCACCACTGACTCAATGGACGTGAGTTTCAGTGAGCTCTGGGAGTTAGTGATGGACAGGGAAGCCTGGCATGCTATAGTCCATGGGGTCACGAAGAGTTGGACACGACTATGTGACTAAACTGAACTGAATACTGGAAGGGAAAAAAAAAGTTGCAGCACCAGTTTCTATTGCCACTTCCCTTCTACCACCTTCCTTTTTAAAAATATTCCTTCTTATCTTTTGTTTTCTCATATTGCAGATCTAACTGAAAATGGCTCCCTCCCGCACCACACACACACACACACAGAAGCAGATGTCAGCAGTGTAGTCTCTGCCTCAACCAGACACCTAGGACTTCCCTCATTGCCCTGGGAGATTCCTCCTGCAGGTGAACTCACTGGTTGCTGCATTCCTGAAGAACAGGCCACTGCTTATCTATGGGAAGCATTTTAAGCATGCAGACCTTGCAAAGAAAAAAAACAAAACAACTTAGGCTTTTATATAAGAAGTTATGGAAAGGAGGAAGTACCTGGCCCAGGACCTAGCACATAACAGGTAATTGCAAATATCTGCAAAGTCGGACACGACTGAGCGTCTTCACTTTCACTTTTCACTTTCATGCACTGGAGAAGGACATGACAACCCACTCCAGTGTTCTTGGCTAGAGAATCCCAGGGATGTGGGCTGCCGTCTATGGGGTCGCATAGAGTCGGACACGACGGAAGCGACTTAGCAGCAGCAGCAGCAGAATAAATAGCCATTTCCATCATCAAAATCTCTGGTATCTCTGTTTCGCTTTGCACAGTTCCTCAGAATTATTTTTAAAAATCACAACAATGATAAGTTTGTACAGGAGAGCAAGAAGAACAGGATTTAAACATTTGTAAAGGGAGTGGCTTTGTGTTTTTACAAAGCAAAATGCTTTAGCTACTTAAATTTTAAATTAATTGTATTTGTTTTTTAATTATTTTAGTACTTGTAGTAATTAATACATAATAATAAAAAAGAAGCTCAAGGCAAAAAAAAAAAAAAAAACTCATTAGAGAGAAAAAGTAAGTTTCCCTCCCCCAAAACTACTATTGTTACCAGTTTCTTACATATAATTACAGAAATACCCAATGAGCATGAAAAGAACCATACTTGGCTTTTTCCCTTAAAGTCTGACCCTAAAACTATAGCACTGAAGATACCAAATTGCAGACTTTTAAATGACTTATGTTCTGGAATAGAAAAGGAAACCATGAAAGCGGTTTTCTCTGATGGCACAAGTCAACTCATGGCCGTGAGGATGCCAGATCACATGGTGAGCTGAGCATTGAGTGGTGCAAGAAAAACTGAGTTCAGGTAGGCCTCTCCTGAACTGTGCCCACTGCCAACCACAGCCTAAAACACCAACACGTTTAGGTGTCCTAGACTGCCTTTGCTATAGAAGGAGATACTGTCTAAATAACAAATGGAATGAATTGCCGTGAACAAAGAGCTTGACCTAGGGAACTGTGCATTATAACATAGCTATTTTTAACACCATCACTTATGGTATAGTATCATCAATCACAGTATATCCTCAAGTCTGGTAAAATCAGTATTAAAAATATATATCCTATACAGCATGGTTAATAGCTTTCCAAATTCTTCATTCCAAGGATGTGACTTCAGGTGAGAAATTCAGGAAGCCTCAATTTATCAACCTTTAGGCTGATCCATGTGAAACTGCTATTTTTGTTAGTCACGGTCACTTGAATATTGGCAATTTCATATGGTTCAATCATCCAAAAATTATACATTGTTTTTAGACCTGAAAGAGTCTGTCTTTAAGTTGCGTGGCATGCCATTCATTTTCCCAGAAGAGCTGTGTCACTAAACCAGCTCAGAGAAGCCTACTTATTAATATTTGCTGTTGGTAATGTACCAGAGTTGGGTGCACTCTGTAGAGAAGGGTCAAAAAGGAGGACATTTCTTTTCCTGTCCCAGTGAGTATAGCATCAGTCTTGGTCTTAAAATAGGTAAAAATAATTTTAGCTCCTTTCTGCTTTTGTGCCTTTCCCCCCAGTATTCTCCTAAAACCTTTCCTAGGTGCCTCTAGTCACCTGTCTCACCCAGAGTGGCTGTTGCTTTTCTAGTCTTAAAAATCAGCGTTCCTTTCAGTTCAGTTCAGTCGCTCAGTCGTGTCTGACTCTTTGCGACCCCGTGAATTATAGCATGCCAGCATTCCTTTAGTATAACACAAATTAGAACTAAATAAAATAACTTGAGTAAACTAAATCACATTCACCTGTGGAAGACTATCAACTTTTCCAAAGATATATGCAATTTCAGGAATATTTTGTGGTCTCGGAGGAACACCTCCATAATGAAATTCTACAGTATGAGGAGTGATAAGAGAAACTATCCTAGTTGAGAGGGGTAGGAACAATATATTGAAGAACTTGTAGTTCCTTTCCCTATCTTTCTGTAGTTTGTCATTAATTCTCATCCACTGTCTTCAAAACTAGGGATTCTTTTGAAATTTGGGGTCTCATTTCACTTTCCAGTGATTCCCCTGGCAATAGTAGTGAGCATCCCCAGGCCAGGATAGATCTGTAGCTCTTGCTTGGGGGTATCATTTGTAGATTGGAAATGAAATGTCTCATATCTAGTGGCATGGATATGGTGGGGTTCAGAAGGCCTGCAGAGCTTCCCTGGTGGCTCAGATGGTAAAGAATCCACCTGCAATGCAGAGGACCCAGGGTCTGTTCCTGGGTTGCGAAGATCCTCTGGTGAAGGGAATGGCTACCTACTCTAGTATTCTTGCCTGGAGAATCCCATGAACAGAGGAGCTACGGTGGTGGGCTACAGTCTATGGGGTTGCAGAGAGTTGGACACAGCTGAGCGACTAACACTTATACACCTATCAATGGAGCTTATGCCTGGGATCCTAGCCTATTTCCTTCACAATTAGTCTTGTTCTGTGGTTTTACTTTTTAAGGTTTCTACCCAGTTTATAACTGGAGTTCATCTTCTTTTTTGACTGAGTTGCTCTGAGATAACATTTTGTTCCTAATTTACAAACCCTCCAGTTTCTTTGTCTCCTGTACTTTTGAGAATAGGGTAAAATTAACTATTGACATGAAACATGGTGGAACTGAGTCAACTGCCATTCATTGTAGGAGAACATTACTTAGAGGCATGACAAACAGCCATTCTCAGTCTTCCTTTCATCTTTATTTGCCTTCCATTTTCCTCAAAGCTCCTTTTTCCTTCTTTAATGATATTACTTTATCCTCTAAGCTGCTTCAACTTTCATATACCAACATATAGATAAGACAAAAAATAAAACAAGAAGCAGTTCCTTGAAAAAAATAAAACTAAAGAAGTTTTAGTTTCGCAAAAAGACGGTTATGTCCTGGACTTCATTGCTCTATTTTTAAATAATTGCATACTGTGGGAGAAAGGACATGAATTTTACTTTAGACAGATTATGTTTGAACCCGTGCTTCAACTCTCGCTTATAGCATTGGGGAAAGTCTAAACACTAGATTTCTTATCTCCAAAAAATGCACATGGTTTTAATTGGAAGATTAAAAAGGAACACACACATAATATTTAGCATATTACCTGCCCACAGGAAGCGCTGAGTAAATATTACTTTCCACCCATGACCACTATCTTGGTAACTTCCAGAAAAATGGGAGAGGGAAACCTATATAGTATGTTTTGGATTTCCAATCCAAACCGTTTCTAAGAAGCCTCTGTGCTATAGCAATCATATTTTATCTCTACAGCCGCAATATAGCATTCCTATTTTCACAAAAACAATTTTACATATATCAGTTCAGTTCAGTTCAGTCACTCAGTTGTGTCTGACTCTTTGCAACCCCATGAATCGCAGCACGCCAGGCCTCCCTGTCCATCACCAACTCCCGGAGTTCACTCAGACTCATGTGCATCGAGTCAGTGATGCCATCCAGCCATCTCATCCTCGGTCGTCCCCTTCTCCTCCTGCCCCCAATACCTCCCAGCATCAGAATCTTTTCCAATGAGTCAACTCTTCGCATGAGGTGGCCAAAGCACTGGAGTTTCAGCTTCAGCATCATTCCCTCCAAAGAAATCCCAGGGCTGATCTCCTTCAGAATGGACTGGTTGGATCTCCTTGTAGTCCAAGGGACTCTCAAGAGTCTTCTCCAACACCACAGTTCAAAAGCATCAATTCTTCGGTGCTCAGCTTTCTTCACAGTCCAACTCTCACATCCACACATGACCACTGGAAAAACCATAGCCTTGACTAGACGGATCTTTGTTGGCAAAGTAATGTCTCTGCTTTTCAATGTGCTATCTAGGTTGGTCATAACTTTTCTTCCAAGGAGTAAGCGTCTTTTAATTTCATGGCTGCAGTCACCATCTGCAGTGATTTTACTTATATAGAAGGTGCTTTTTATAAAATTTCCACCTTCTCCTGCCCAAGTGTCCTAGTGTTTTCACCTATTACTATTTCCACAGAAAAAGCCTAAGGCTGGGGTGGGAAGGGGAATTAATAGTTAAAAGATTTCAACATTTGTACTTATTAAGTTAGGACTCACGGCAACCCACTCCAGTATTCTTGCCTGGAGAATCCCATGGACGGAGGAGCCTGGTGGGCTACAGTCCATGGGGTTGCAAAGAGTCGGACACGACTGAGCGACTTAACTAACTTAACTAATATAAGTTTAGACAGTGAATAGTTCTGAATTTCAATCACAAATATTCAGGTGTAACTCCTCTCTTAACTTACTTGAATTAAAAATCTTTCCTGAAGAATAACATTCAGCTGAAAAATAAAAATCTACTAAGGCAATTAACGTTCACCTTCAGCTACCCCTCCACCTTAACTCAGACCTGGTTTGTTGCATTAAATTCAGAGTTTGATAGACTGAAGCATTCTAATCAATGCTTTTGAAGGACCTATTTTTGTTTTAAAATGACTTTCTCCGCCAAGATCCAGAAAAGCGGCTAGGCTTTGAGTGAACAAAGAATTCCTTCTTCTGCTTACACACAGAGCTGCCATCTCTCCCTGGTCTCTGTGCTGCTCATTTACAGGGTAGAATGATGCAATCTGTTCACAAACTGAAGACAGGTCATCTCTGTCACATCCGGCAGCTCTTTCCCTTCTGTTTGTTATGGCCCCTGAGGCCTTCCAAAGACTAACAGTGAAAGAAGCACGTAATGCTGCGTCCCAGAGGCTCTCAGGCCAGGCGGACCTGCCCAGCCATGGGTGACCCTATAATTCCCCACTGATACAGCCTCACCTTGCCAATGTGCAGCTTAGGACTTTGCCAGTGAAAGTGCACATTTCAGACTTGGAGCTTCAGTATTACTTGGAAGCTTGTTAGAGATACAGATTTCTGTCTACCCAGACCAGGTGAATCAGAATCTGCATTTTAACAAGATTGCCAGGTGATTCATCTGTACGTTAAAGTTTAAGGAGCACTGCCCCCAGAACACCCAGCCAAGAAACACAAGAAGAAAAGAAAAGACACTTTAACGGTGAAATCTATTTCCTTCGCCCTGGATGCCCTTTCTCACTCCAATCCGCAGGCCTCATCTCTGCAATCTCAATGCTACCCTGTTTTTCCTTGAGCCGTCTGAAGTGCCTGCTCTGTGGAAATCTTTACTGATCGTGTCAGCTGGAGGCACCTCCCCTCACTTACCTGGATCTTCCCTTTGGCTCTTATTGGGGTCTGTTTACACTGTGCAAGTATGTTTGCATAAGTCTAATCCATCCTGCTTGAGGCTTGAGATTTGCCAGAACCTTCCTTTTATCTTCGAGTGTCTAGCAGAGTGGGCCCTGGGTTGGTGGTGCAGTGGGGGGAGCGATTTATTAGTTGAAAGGAAGAGAGGAAGCAAAGAAGGGAGGGATGGAAGGAGGGAAGAAAGAAGAAAGAACTCCACTAGTGAAGTAAGTATTTCTGAAAAATTTAGTTCAGCCCCAGGGGTGGACTTGAGCCTGTTCGAAATAGAAACCCAGGAATCACATCACGTCTAGTCCAAAAGAGCCCCAGTACACTGGGCATGGAACTGTCACAGTTTCCAAGAGTTAACTGGACCAGATTATGTTCAAATCTACCCCATCACTGGAGAAGGAAATGACACCCCACTCCAGTATTCTTGCCCGGAGAATCCCATGGACAGAGGAGCCTGGAGAGCTACAGTCCATGGCGTCACAGAGTCAGACACGACTAACTAGTGTGAGCCAACCCATCACCACACTCACCATCCAGAACTGGCCCAAAGCCAGTTCCTTCTGGAATAGAATTACAATTCTATCTGCTAGGGCCTTGACCTCCAGCTTTAAGGAAGTGTGCTGTAGGCTCTGAAAGGATTACCCCTTCACCTGCTTCCTGTTCTATGTCTGTTTCCATTTGAAAGTCAATACAACACCAATACAGTATACTAACACATATATATGGAATTTAGAAAGATGGCAATGACGACCCTGTATGCAAAACAGGAAAAAAGACACAGCTGTGTATAACGGACTTTTGGACTCAGAGGGAGAGGGAGAGGGAGAGGGTGGGATGATTTGGGAGAATGGCATTCTATCATGTATACTATCATGTAAGAATTGAATCGCCAGTCTATGTCTGACGCAGGATACAGCATGCTTGGGGCTGGTGCATGGGGATGACCCACAGAGATGTTATGGGGAGGGAGGTGGGAGGGGGGTTCATGTTTGGGAACACATGTAAGAATTAAAGATTTTAAAATTAAAAAAATAAAAATAAAAATATATAAAAAAAAGAAAGTCAATACACTCTTTTTTTCTTTTAAAAAAAGGTATTTAAAAATATTTTTCAGAATCTAGTATCTTTTAAAAAAATTTTTGATGTATTTTTTGACCATTTTTAAAGTATTTACTGAATTTGTAATGATATTGCTCCTGTTTTATGTTCTATTTATTGGCTTCAAGGCATGTGGGAATCTTAGCTCCCTGACCAGGAATCGAACCCTAACCTCTTGCACTGAAAGGAGGAGTCTGAACCGCTGGACCACCAGGGAAGTCCCTTTCAGATTCTAGCACCTTTCTTTAGAAAGAAATCTTACTGAAAAAATATTTAGTGTTCCTAATTCAAGTTTTTGTAATGCATCCTTGAGTAAAGGTAATGAGTTTCTGGCTACAAGTAATAAGTTAAAAGAACAAGTCATTTTATTGCTCTTGTTAGCTGAGTCAATGAAAAACCTTGTCTCTAGATCAGATTAACGATATCATATTCACAATAAACATATCTTCCCAACAGACATCCTGGTGTCATTATAATTTTACCACACGTAAAATATAATGGAAAATGTTCCTGGGACTTAAGGACTTTTAAGAAATTAGACTTTACTAGTGTCAATACTGTTGTGACTCATACAATGAGTAGATGACCCACATGGAGAGACTTTTCTATAGGAGTGGAGTTCATGAACGGTAGGTATGTTTTCTTTGATAAGCTTTTTAAAAGTTTCGCCTAATTATTCAAGATTGGTCATTTTGCGCGTACTGTTATTTGTTATAATACTTTCAAAGAAATACTGTTGATCCTGTGGGTAGAGGGAATAATAAAAAATTGTAGTCCTGTGGTCTCCACCTCTGTGAGTTTCTAACAAGGAAATAGCTCTATTGTAGCAGTGTTAGTTACGATAGCAAAATAGGTAACACTTCTCAGAAAACAGGAAATGATTAAGTGTATTTTGTCATATATATTTGATAGAGTATTATGTACATTTTATAAACAACACATGGGGTAACTAACTAGAGGCTATTTATGAAACCAGCTTAATTTCATTAAAAGTTCAGCACATAAAGTTGTATATTATTTCAACTAATCACACACCTAACATTAAAAATTTACTCAGGCACTGTTCTAGAACTGGGATACAGTAGGGATTCCTGACATAAGGACCTCACAGTCCAGTGCAGAAGAAAATTATTAAACAGATATACATTTACAAACTATGGCTCGTGTTATGAAGTAAGAGTGTATATATAATGGAGAACTTAAGCTGGTTTGGAAAAGAGGTGCTCATCAAGAAAAGCTCTCTGAGAAAATGAAGGAAGAATCAGAGTTAGATAAGGGAGGACTTGGGGAGAATGTTCCAGATGGAAACAAAGGACAGAGGGGCAGACACGCGGAGGTGGGAAAGGGCTTGATGTCATTACAGAAACGGAAGAAGGACTAGAGTGATTGGAGCACAATAAGAGAGCATGGCAGACACTGGGGACCCAGCGCCTGAGAGGCCTTCAGAATTTATCTTTATGTCTCTTGGGGAGACACTGAAGCCTCTTGAGTGGAGAAGTAACAGGAGCCTATTTACATTTTAATACGTTTTTGTGGTATGTGGGAAATAGCTTAAAATAAATAAGAGTGGAAGAAGGGAAACCACTTTGGAGACCATTGCAGTAGTCCACACGAGAAAGATGGAATGATTTAGATGAGATTTAAAACTGGGGCGATGAGGAAAAGAAGACAGATAGAGCTATAATCTGCAGGTAAGAAAAATAACATTTACTGATGGACTGGGAGTGAGAATAGAAACATTAACTACAACTTCTATGCGTCTCTGTTACTTCCTTAAATCACTGGGTAAATAGTGATGTCATTGACATATTTGGTATAGCTAGAAGTTTAGGAAGGAAAACAGAAAAATCCGTTCTGGCCTTAAAGTTGAGATCTGGTCGGAGAACTAAGTGGAAGAGTCAGACAGATAGTTGCGTATACAGGTTTGGAAGTCAGAAAATAGATCTGGTTGAGAATTACATATTTGGGAACCTTTAGAATCTATATGGCATTTGATGCCATTGTATAGAATGAGTATAGAATGACTAGGGAAGAAGCTCATTTTCAGCCCTGAGGAAGTACAGTGTTAAGAGGTCTTGTTGAAGAGGAGGAGTTATCAAAGGTGGCACTGGGCTGGAGAGATATTGAGTAAGTCTGGAGCAAGGAAAATAACATTTCAAGAAGGAAAGTGTAGTCATTGGTATTGAATATTACTGAGAGGTCAAATAAGACAGTGCACTCCCTCGGATAAAAATATTTGTTTTACTATGGTGGCAGTTTTAGAAGTGTATTATTTTTAGAATATTTACATTTTAATCATGAAAACCTAATTAACATCTAACCATTTTAATAGCATAATTTTAGCAGAATACCTGTAATACATTTACTTTGTCTTAATCCCCAAGCTCTTTGTTAATCAGTATTTTGCATCTATTTATTGTCATGGTATATATTAAACAATTAATTCTCTTACTTCCAGTTTAGGATTAAATCTTCAAAAGTTTTAAACCTAAGCAGCCACCCAGCACATAGGACTACTGCTAATGCACAAAGTCCCTGGTTTATGGATACCATATAGGTTGTATAGCTTATTAAATGTAAGTTTTAAATAATCTATAACAAATTATCTATTTCTTTATTTAAGTTTATAGAATTTTGCCCAAAGTGTCTCTTTTTTTGAAAAATAAAGCTACCTTATTTAAGTAAATTCTGGTCTTAATTTGACAGAAAATGCATTAGGCAAAAACTGAAAGTATCCACTTTCTGATATTATATTTGGAACTGGAGAAAGGAAATGAGCTGGTTCGAACAGGAACTAGTGTCTTCCCAGTTTGCAGGGGGTAGTAAGAGGATTGGGGTGGGGTAAGCCCTCTGCTGTCCACCCCCACCCTCCACTTAAATACCTTGACTATTCTTTTTTTTCATAATGACTCAGTCTCACCACCCTGTGGTCCTCAAGAATAGAAAAAAAGAAAGAGGAAGAGCCTCCAAAAGGACTGATTTCAGCAAAACTGACAGGACTCCACTCCCCTCCTCTAACCTTCCACTGTAGCCTTTAACTATATTGGTAGGTGCTATGCTCACCTCAAGCACAGATTTTTCTTGGCAAGAGTTCAGATTTATGAAGATTGTCTTCTGTGATGATCTACAACTCTGTTATGCTTCCCAGAACCAGTCCAAAGTCACTTCCATGCTGAAGGTGTCAGGAGACAGCGTAGACCTCCATTGCTCTTGTGTTTTTCCTTCTTTCTTCCTCTTACCTATATATTTGGGCATAATTCAAATAGGTATCAAGAGAATATGTTACCCTTCCTCTCTCTGTTATGGATGATACAATGTAAACTACACCATGCTGGGGATAAAAGCAATAAGTGGGAGAGTTGGAGAACTCTGGCAGTTGGATGGAGATTAAGCAAGGGCACATTTGAAGGTTTTTACACAGTAGATATTGTGGTGACAGAGAAGAGAGCTCTTGGGGAAGTATGACTGTATTTTCCAGTGACATTCTTGACTCCTGATTTTCATCTGAAAGTGAAAGTGAAGTCATTCAGTTGTGTCCCACTCTTTGTGACCCGTGGACTGTGGCCCACCAAGCTGCTCTGTCCATGGGATTCTCCAGGCAAGAATACTGGAGTGGGTTGCCATTTCCTTCTCCAGGGTATCTTCCCAACCCAGGGATCGAACCCAGGTCTCCCACATTGCAGGCAGAGGCTTTAACCTCTGCACCACCAGGGTTTCTAAGGCCCACTTGACTTTACATTCCAGGATGTCTGGCTCTAGGTGAGTGATCACACCATCGCGGTTATCTGGGTCATGAAGATCTTTTTTGTATAGTTCTTCTGTGTATTCTTGCCACCAGTGTAATCACTCACACTCACCTAGAGCCAGACATCCTGGAATGTGAAGTCAAGTGGGCCTTAGGAAGCATCACTACTAACAAAGCTAGTGGAGGTGATGGAATTCCAGTTGAGCTATTTCAAATCCTGAAAGATATGCTGTGAAAGTGCTGCACTCAATATGCCAGCAAATTTGGAAAACTCAGCAGTGGCCACAGGACTGGAAAAGGTCAGTTTTCATTCCAATCCCAAAGAAAGGCAATGCCAAAGAATGCTCAAACTCCTGCACAATTGCACTCATCTCACACGCTAGTAAAGTAATGCTCAAAATTCTAGGCTTCAGCAATACATGGACTGTGAACTTCCTGATGTTCAAGCTGGTTTTAGAAAAGGCAGAAGAACCAGAGATCAAATTGCCAACATCCACTGGATCATGGGAAAAGCAAGAGAGTTCCAGAAAAATATCTATTTCTGCTTTATTAACTATGCCAAAGCCTTTGATTGTGTGGATCACAATAAACTGTGGAAAATTCTTCAAGAGATGGGAATACCAGACCACCTGACCTGCCTCTTGAGAAACCTGTATGTAGGTCAGTAAGCAACAGTTAGAACTGGACGTGGAACAACAGACTGGTTCCAAATAGGGAAAGGAGTATGTCAAGGCTGTATATTGTCACCCTACTTATTTAACTTATATGCAGAGTACATCATGAGAAATACTGGGCTGGAGGAAGCATAAGCTGGAATCAAGATTGCCAGAAAAAATATCAATAACCTCAGATATACAGATGATACCACCCTTATGGCAGAAAGTGAAGAACTAAAGAGCCTCTTGATGAAAGTGAAAGAGGAGAGTGAAAAAGTTGGCTTAAAGCTCAACATTCAGAAAACTAAGATCATGGATGGGATCTGGTCCCATCACTTCATGGCAAATATATGGGGAAACAGTGGGAACAGTGGCTGACTTTATTTTTTGGGGCTCCAAAATCACTGCAGATGGTGATTGCAGCCATGAAATTAAAAGACACTTCTTGGAAGGAAAGCTATGAGCAACCTAGACAGCATATTAAAAAGCATAGACATTACTTTGTGAGCAAAGGTCCATCTAGTCAAGGCTGTGGTTTTTCCAGTAGTCATCATGGATGTGAAAGTTGGACTATAAAGAAAGCAGAGCACCAAAGAATTGATGCGTTTGAACTGTGGTGTTGGAAAAGACTCTTGAGAGTCCCTTGGACTGCGAGGAGATCCAACCAGTCCATTCTAAAGGAGACCAGTCCTGGGTATTCATTGGAAGGACTGATGTTGAAGCTGAAACTCCAACTCCAATACTTTGGCCACCTCATGTGAAGAGCTGACTCATTTGAAAAGACCCTGATACTGGGAAAGATTGAGGGCAGGAGGAGAAGGGGACGACAGAGGATGAGATGGTTGGATGGCATCACTGACTCAATGGACATGGGTTTGGGTGAACTCCAGGAGTTGGTGATGAACAGGGAGGCCTGGAGTGCTGTGGTTCATGGGGTTGCAAAGAGTCGGACATGACTGAGCGACTGAACTGAACTGAACCCTCAGACTTTGGCCCTGTGACTTGCTTTGGATAATGGAAGTGAGAAGAGGCTACAGTAATTCTGCCTGATTTTTGTGCTCTGATGATCTGTCATGAGAAGAACATGCCTTAGCTAGCTGCTGCTACTTTATCCCAGAACAAACACCAATGAAGAAGACCTGAACCCAGTTCAAGCCTAGCCCCAAGTCCAGCCATTCTGCTTTCTGAAGCATACCTTCGCAGCAAAACCAGTCTAGATCAGTCAGGCCACAGCCACCAACAGATCCATGAGCATTTAATGTGCATTCTTGCAGCAACAAAGTTTTAAGGTAGTTTTTTATGGAACATGATTATGCTGCTAGCTGTTCAATACATATCCTTGAAATGGCTCAGACAGTAAAGCATCATTGCCTACAATGTGGGAGACCGGGGTTCGATCCCTGGGTCAGGAAGATCCTCTGGAGAAGGAAATGGCAACCCACTCCAGTACTCTTGCCTGGAAAATTCCATGAATGGAGGATTGTGGTAGGCTACAGTCCATGGAGTTGCAAAGAGTCAGACACTACTGAGCGACTTCACTTGAAAGAATTACGGCATTAACATCATCACAAAAGAACTATTTGTCTATCTTAATAGTTTTCTAGTCTAAGCTATAAAAGGAAGAGCATCAGAATCACTTAGTTACATCATTTAGTTTGAGATAAACTGGGCTCACTGTATGTCTTTTTATAAAATTGGACTTATATAAATATACACTGAATTGAAAAGAAAGTCATTCAAACTTACTAAAGTCATTTCATTTTCAAATATTCTTAGCAGAAGAGCTTCCTAACACATTCTTTAAACAGGTGGTTTTGTGTGAATAGCAGAGCTTCAATAATGTGATTACTCACGATCAGTTCTCCATCCATCCATCAACCTATCCACATTTATTATTTTTGCAGTTTTTATAGTCATCTGGGAAAAACACAGTAGATTTTAGTTAATTCAATAGAATTCAGTATTAGAAATGCTATTTAAATTTATTAACATTATAATTTATTACTTAAATATTAAAAAGCTACTTAAATTTCATAAGAAATCTGTGATAATTAGGAAATCTGTGATAACTAGCAAAATTAGAAAACAAGCAGCAAAGGAAAAACCCCCTACATAAGTGTACCACCTAGAGATAATTTTTGTTAAAATTTCATTGTTTATCTTCGCAGAACTTCTTTTCTGTGGGTTCCTGCACGTGTGTATTTTTATATATATTACAATGGACTCATCCTTTGCATAAACTTTTTATCATTAAGTATTTTATTGTAACTTCTCTCCATGACAATAATATAGAACTACATAATCATTTTTAATAATTGTCTAGTATTTAATCAGCTACATGCTCTATAATAATTTGTTAACTAACCCCTTATTTTTGGATGTTAGGGATTTTTAAAATTTTTTTCCCCATTATAAATAACACCTGGATATTCTTGTTCATATGTGTTTCTCACTTATCAAATTCTTTCCCTAGAATCAATTCCCAGAAGTGACATTGCTTATGCAAAGAATATGTACATTCTTAAGACCATTGTAAGTCCCAGAAAGGCAATATGCATTTACATTACCTCTAGCACTAAGACTCCCCACGCCTGCCCCTGACACCCAGAATCTTAGTTCCCCAACCAGGAATGGGTGCAGTGGAACCATGCAGTGGAATCATGGAATCTTAACCGTTGGAACACCAGGGAAGTCCCAATAAGACTTTTACCAGATCTTCCAATCAACAGGCCTGCCACTTTTTGAAAGATTCCCTCCCTCATTTGTTCTCTTTATATGTTTACTAAATTCTCTACTTCCATTTATAATGATTTAAGAAATTCCCTCATTCCATTTTTTTCCCCTGTGATATACAAAGAAATAAAATGTAACTTAAGAAAGGTCCTGAATGGGTTAAAATAAGTAACAATAATCATGGCAGCAAAGTAGTCCTCTTCTTCAGCTGAAAAGATGCTCTTAATTTTGTTCTCTAGATTGTTTGGAATAGTAGCTAACTAAATCATAACCCTTTACAATTTCATGATATTAAACAGGGCTTGTTGGAAGTGAGTCATTTTGTGCACACTGGGAGTTTTATGGTTAGTTTAATGTCACTGGATTTAATTAACTTATTTGTCACTTGTGCACCATTGCATCATTATACTTTGGAAAACCCTCTGCAGTGAGAGTGCTCTCAATACTGAACAAACAATGCAGTTTCTCTCAGTTACAAGATTTATGTAACCAGTTTATCTGATGGAGAAACTGAGGCCTAAAACAGTGAATTCTCCAGCAGGAGGAATAAAAAGCGTAAAATTATAAAGCTATGGAGGAAGAGAAAAATGAAAGGAACATTTTCATGTGTCAAACTCAGTTTTTGCAACCACTGATAGATGAGATCACAAACTAGTGCCAGAATTTTAAATGAGGTTTTGCATGGAAGTGACAGCTGGCATGGGGAATCACCTCTGTGTGTCCTCCAAGGCCCAGAAATCATACAAGCACACAACAAAGAAATCCTCCTTTGTTGAATTTTCTTTTGGCCGAAACATGTGGGATCTTGGTTCCCCCACCAGGGATCTAACCCATGCCCTCTGCAATGGAGGTGCTGGGCATTCACCACTGGACTGCCAGTGATGTCCCTTGGATGGTTTTCAGAAGGCAAAATTTTTTAAAAATAGTATTTGAATATCACTAAATAAGCTGTTTTATATAAGAATACTACTAGATAAGCTGTGAAGATTATATGGAAAACCTAAAATCTCTTTAAAACCAACTCCTAAGTTGGTTTTTGCCATCTTAATCATTCATGTGTATTTGGAGGAAAATTAGAAACTTCTAATTGCAAAATTAGACAATTAGGCTTTAAAACACTTTCTTCTAAAATACTTTTGCACAGCTAATTTCTGATTTGCTTTTATAGCTCATCAATTTTTTAAGCATTTGCATAGCACTTTATATTTCAAAGTGCTCACTTGACAAAATCACTAGTATTCTTCTATACAATGCTCAGAATTGTTATGCTCAGAAACAATATCCTTTTAAAATAATTAGCACTTTAAAATATAGATCTCTCCTACTATTTATTTCTCTTCCATCATACATATTTTGGAGGAGTTCCTTCTTATTCAGATTTAGTTTGACAAATATTTACTGAATAACTACTTGGCACAATATTTTGAGTTAGAGTTTTGAAAGAACTAAGAGGATAGAGACGAAAAGCAGGTTAGCAATTGAGGCAGATGGGGAGTGACTGCTTAATGGGTTTGGGGTTTCCTGTTTGGTTGATGAAAAAGTTCTGAAACTACTTAATGGTGATGATAGTACAATCCTGTAAATGTACTAAGTGTCCTTATACATTTCAACATGGTTAAAACAGTAAGTGCCATGTACTATACCACAATCTGAAAAATCAGGCAGGAAAAATAAATGAATTAGGGTCAACGAAAGAGGCACAAATATTTCATTTCAGAAGTATGTTTAATCAGGAAAATATATTTAAATTACCCTTCCAATATTGCTATTGATTTCATGCAGTAACTCTGTCACATCCAATTTATTAAGCATGTCTTATTAAGGCTGTCACTGGCAGTCATACTTAACACTGAACAGAAATGCTGAAATGAGCAATAGATGGTCCTTGCCTTCAAGTAGCTTTCAATTTCATAGGGAATAAAGATTTAAAATGTCTTCTACAAGACAGAGTGTCCAAAAAACTATGCAAGAGAGATAAATATAGTGCTAAGGAAATGAAGAGGATAATTGGTTATTGGAGAAAAGATCAGAGATGCAGAAGCTTTGCACTTGATCTTCAAGAATGGGTGTGACTATGGCAATCATGTAAGACGGTAACAGTCAACCTAAGTGAAGGGAAGAAGATAAGAAAAAGTACAGAGCCAAGAAATGAAAGGTAGGTATGGAGAACAGGGAGTAGCCACACTTGGCTGGGGACCAAGGTTTAGTAAGTGGAAATTAACAGTGGAAATTAAAGATGAGGAGATATCGAGGACTCATAGGATAAAACTGAAGACATTTAGAGTTTGAAGATGATTTAGAAGTAATTTTTTTTTCCAACTTTCTGCCTACAAACTGGATCTTTCCTACAGCATCTGACAAGTGGCCATTCAGCTACTTTTGGAATTGCTCTAGTGACTGAGAAGTCACCACCTTCTAAGACAGTCTGGACTGCTTTAAGATGATTTAAATTGTTAGAGTTCTTCTAGGGATCGAAAATCTGCCTCCCCACAATGTCTACCCATTCTGAAACCACACAAAAGAGATGATTTTTTTTTTTCATATCAGCTCTTATGTCACCAGTGTTGACATATATTAAGTTTAGAGTCAGCTTAACACCTGCCTAAAATTGATTTTTGGAGTGCAAATATTGAGAGTTTTCTCAATTTGGTACTCAATTGTTGAACTTCTTTTTTTTTTATGATTTAAAATTTTCACTCTGTTAGGTATACTATGAAACTTTTTAGGATCCTGGTCCTATTGTCTGATATATTGGTTACTCTACTGTATTCTTGCCATTCATCAATTTGGTAAGCGTACTTTGGTTTTAAATTATTTATCTGTTTATTTTTGGCTGCATCAGGTCTTTGCTGCTGTGTGTGGGCTTTCTCTAGTTGTGGTGCGAGGGCTTCTCGTTGCAGTGGCTTCTCTTGTTGCAGAGCACGGGCTTCAGGAGTTTGGCTCACAGGCTCAGTAGCTGGGGCTCACAGGCTCTAGAGTGTGGGCTCAGTAGCTGGGGCTCACAGGCTCTAGAGCATGGGCTCAGTAGCTGGGGCTCACAGGCTCTAGAGCATGGGCTCAGTAGCTCTGGTACATGGGCTTAGTTGCCCTGTGGCATGTGGTATCTTCCTGGACCATGGATCAAACCCATGTCCACTGCTTGAAAGGGGGAGTCTTAACTACTGGACAACTAGTAAGCTTACTTTTGATGTTGATATTCAAGACATTAATAAACTATTTTAGAGAAAATTATAGAAGATACAGTTTTAAACAAAGCACTCCATTTGCCCTCCAGGTAGACTTCAGTCATTAATTGGTCATTCCTAGTTAGAAAGAAACGGTCTTTGAACTAATTATGGATTCGGTCAGTTCTATTATTTTAGTACTCTGTGTACAGATTTTATTGTGAAGCTTATTTTTAACTGCATTGCTAAAATTAACATAGTGGCTAGGAGCTCAGGCTTCAGAGTTAAGATATTGGGACAGGCATTCAACACAGCCAGCTACTAGCCATGACCTTGGGAACAATACTTAATTTCTCTGTGCTTCATTTTCCTCATCTATATAATGTGTGGAAAAATGCTACCTACTTTTTGATGTTAAATGAACTATTATTTAGCAGTAGTAAAAATAAGAAAACTTTAGTTATTACTGTTATCATTATGGTGTCTTTTAAATATATCCACAAATTCTTTGGGGGCTTCCCAAGTGGCTTAGTGGTAAAGAATCTGCCTGCCATTCCCTGGAGGAGGAAATGAAAACCCACTCCAGTATTCTTGCCTGAAAAATCACATGGACAGAAGAGCCTGGCTGGCTATGGACCATGGAGTTGCAAAGAATTGGACTTGACTAAGCAACTAAGCACACAAGCACAAATTTTTTATATTCCTCGCTCCAAGAGGTGAAGCTTAACTTTCCCCCCTTGAGTTTGGGTGGGCATTAGTGACTTGGTGACATTTAACCAACAGATTGTACATTGCTTTTCTGCAAAATAGTATCGTGGTTACCTCCTCACTGTCTCTCAGATTGCTCAATCTAAGGCATGTTAGACCCATGTCATGAAGACTGAGTTAGTTTTCTACTTCTGTGCAACAAACCACCACAAGTTTACCAGCTTAAAATTTAACGGCACTCATTTATTATTTCAAGATTCCCACACAGACTGGCTAGGTTCTTCTCGGGGCTATTGTTCTGACCAATGATATTATATATATAATATGCTTGAAAAAGGAAACTTGAACAACAACAAAAATTCACATATGAAAACTACAAGTAGGGAGAGTATTTGGGTTGCGATCCTATAGCTCAGGATGGAAATGATTGTTCCCAATTGCTAATCTGACAGTGGGACTGCATAGAGAGATAAGAAGGGAAAACCACTGAGGAAACAGAACCTATTGGATTTAACAAGTTGAATTACTACTGAGCATCGATGTAAATTCCTGAGACTTTAGGGGTCAAGAGGTATAAATGTGAGGAAGACAAAGATAAACGGTTGACCCTTGAGTAATTCGGGGGTTAGGGACACTGACTCTACATGCCATCAAAAATCCATAAATAATTTTATAGTTGGCCCTCTGTGTCTATGGTCTTGCATCCACGGATTCAATCAACTTCAGAATCTGTTTTAAATGTTCATTGGAAAACATCCACATGTAAGTGGACCTGGCAGTTTAAACCATGTTGTTCAAGGGTCAGTTGTGCATGGGGATCATTCAATGGTGGTAATTGTTCAAGTTGTGTGTGAATGACACCCCATGGAAGTGTTTAAGAAAAAAAAAACAGAGCTGAAAGAAGAATGTTAAAAGATATTTAAATTCAGAAATGCTGTAAGTATAAAGTCATGAAAGTGAAAGTGAAATCGCTCAGTTGTGTCCGACTCTTTGCGACCCCATGGACTGTAGTCTACCAGGCTCCTCTGTCCATAGGATTTTCCAGGCAATAGTCCTGGAGTGGACTGCCATTTCCTTCTCCAGGGGATCTTCCCAACCCAGGGCTCGAACCTGGGTCTCGCACACTGTAGACAGATGCTTTACCGTCTGAGCCACCAGGGAATCGTAGACAGATAGAAATGAGACATTTTAAAAAGTAGGAGAAGAGTGACAGGAGTTCAGTGGGAGATGAGAGTTTCAAGGAGGAAGAAGGTGAATAACAGTAATTTATGCCCTATCTCAAGGTTAGGGTTGATGAGGACCAAGAAGCTAAACTACAAGGAATTTAAACATGTACTGTATTCTTCTAGAAGTTTTATGGTTTCAGCTGTTATATTTAAGTCTAATCCACTTTGAATTTAATTTTGAATATGGTATGAGAAAGTAATCCAGCTTGATTCTTTTGCATATAGTTTTTTAGTTTCCCCAACACCAGTTATTGAAAAGCCTATCTTTTCTCCACGGTATATTTTTACCTCCTTTGTTGTAAATTAAATGTTCATATAAATGTGGTTCAATTTCTGGGCTCTCTATTTGGTCCATTGATTGATCTATGTGTCTGTTTTTGTGCCAGTATCAAACTGTTTTGATTACTGTCGCTTTCTGGTATAGTTTGAAATGAGGGAACATAATATCTCCAGGTTAGTTCTTCTCTCAAAATTATATTGGCTATCCAAGGTCTTTTGCACGTTCATACAAATTTTACAATAATTTTTTCTAGTTCTGTGAAAAATGCCACTGGTATTTTGATAAAAATTGCATTGAATCTGTAGATTGCCTTGGGTAGCATGGTCATTTTAAGAATATTAACACTTCTAATCCATGAACACAGTGTATCTTTCCATCTGCTAGTGTCCTCTTCAATTTCTTTCATCTGTATCTTACCATTTTCTGAGTACAGGTCTTTTATCTCCTTAGCTAGATTTATTCTTAGGTATTTTATTCTGTTTTGATGCAATTATAATTGGGATTTTCCCCTTAAATTTCTCTTTCTGATAGTTCACTGTTAGTGTGTAGAAAGGCAACAGATCTCTGCATATTAATTTTGTATCCTGCAACTTTACCAAACTCACTGATGAGTTCTAAGTAGCTCTTTGGTGGTATATTTAGGATTTTCTGTGCATAGTATCATGTCATCAGCAAACAGCAGCAATTTTACTTTTTCCTTTCAAATTTGGACTCCTTTTATTTCTTTTTCTTTCTGTGGTTAGGACTTCCAATACCATGTTGAATAAAAGTGGCAAGAGTGGGCATTCTCATCTTATTCTTTGATTTGGAAGAAATATTTTCAGCTTTTCACCATTGAATATGCAGTTACCTATAGACTTATCATCTATGGTGCTTACATGTTGAAGTAGTTTCCCTCTATATTCACTGTGTTGAAAATCTTCTCCATAAAACTTCTGTAGGAAAACATAGGCAGTATAATCTTGGTCTTAGTAATATTTTGGGGAGATTTTTCTCCTTAGGCAAGGAAAACAAAAGTAAACAAATGGGACTACATCAAACTAAAAAGCTTTTGAGGACTTCCCTGGTGGCCCAGTGGTTGAGAATCTGCCTGCTAATGCAGAAGTCATGGGTTCAATCCCTGGTCCAGGAAGATCCCACACGCCAGGGGCAACTAAGCCTGTGAGCCACAACTACAGAGCCCATGTGCTGTAAGTGCTGCAGCCTTCACACCTGGAGCCTGTGCTCTGCAGCAAGAGAGGCCACTGCAACCAGGAGCCAGCACACTGCAACTAGAGAGGGGCTCTCACTCAGTACAACTAGAGAAAGCCAGCACACAGCAACGAAGGCCCTGTGCAGCCAATAAAAATACAAATAAATAATTTCTTAATTAAAAAATTAAAAAGCTTTTGAACAGTGAAGGAAACGATCAACAAAATGACAAGGCTGTCTACTGAAGACATTTATAAATGATCTATTCAATAAAAATATTAAAGAATTCATACAACTCAACATTGAAACAAACATCCAATAAAAATTAGTAGATTCAAAAATAAACAAATAAAAGCAAACAAAAATCAACCTGATTCAAAAATGAGCAGAGCATCTGAAGACATATTTTCCCAAAAAAGACATACAGATGGCCAACAGGCATGTGGAAAGATACTCAACATCACTAATCAGGGAAATGCAAACCAAAACCACACCTGAAATACCACCTCACACCTGTTAGAATGGCTATTACCAAAAAGACAGCAAAGAACAGGTGTTGGCAAGGATGTGGAGAAAAGGAAACCCTAGCACAGTATTGATGGGAATGTAAATTGGTGCAGCCACTATGGAAAAGAGTATGGAGATTCCTCAAAAAGTTAAAAATAGAACAACCATAAATTCAGCAATTCCACTCCTGGGTATCTATCTGAAGAATACTGAAACATTAATTCAAAAAGATATATGTACCCCTATGTTTAGGACTTTCCTGATAGCTCAGTCGGTAAAGAATCTGCCTGCGGTGCAGGAGACCCGGGTTTGATCCCCGGGTTTGATCTTCTACAGGGGAAGATCCCCTGGAGAAGGAAATGGCAACTCACTTCAGTATCCTTGCCTGGAAAATCCTATGGACAGAGGAGCCTGGCAGGCTACAGTCCATGGGATCACAAGAGTTGAACACGACTTAGCGACTAAACCACCACCCCTATGTTCAAAGCAGGAGTTCATTTAATTATAAAAGCCAAGATTCAGAAGCAACCTAAGTGTCCATCAGTAGATGAATGGACAAAGAATATGTGGATATATGTACACAATTGAATATTACTGAGCCATTCAAAAATGAATGCAATCTTGCCATTTGGGACAACACAGATGGATCTAGAAAGTATTATGATAAGTGAAATAAGTCAGATTTCACTTATATGTGGAATCAAAAAAAAAAACAAAACAAATGAGCGAACATAACAAAATAGAAACAGTCATAAATACAGAGAGCAAATAGGTGGTTGCCAGAGGGGAGGGGCATGAAAGAAAGAAAGAAATAGGTGAGGGAGATTGAGAGCTTACGAACTTCCAATTGCAAGATAAATGAGTCACAGGTATGAAATGCACAGCATGGGGAATACAGTCAGTGATTATGTAACATCTTTGTATGGTGACAGATGGTGACTAGACTTTCTGTGATGATCATTTTGAAGTGTATAGAAATATCAAATCGTTCTGTTGTAAAACAGAAACTAAGACAGTATTATAGGTCAATTTATACTTCAAAAATAAGGAAACAAACACATTCATGAAGAGATCAAATTTGTGGTTTCCAGAGGCCAGGGGTTGGTGGGGGGCTGCGGGGGGAGTGGCTAGGATTAGATGAAGGCAGTCAAAAAGTGTCAACTTATTTATCCAGTTATAAGATAAATAAGTCCAGGGGTGTAGTGTACAACATGATGAAAAATAATTAGCCCTTCTGTATGTTATATACAAAAGTTAAGACAGTAAATCCTTCGAGTTCTCATCACAAGGAAAAATATGTTTAAATTTTTCTTTTATTTTCTATTTATATGAGATGATGTATGTTCACAAAACTTACTGATAATCATTTTGTGCTGTGTGTGTGTGTGTGTGTGTGTGTGTGTATGTGTGTGAAGTTGCTTCAGTCATGTCCAACCCTTTGCGACCCTGTGGACTGTAGCCCGGCATGCTCCTCTGTCCATGGAATTCTCCGGGCAAGAATATTGGAGAGGGTTGCCATGCCCTCTTCCAGGGGATCTTCCCAACTGACAGATCAAACCCATATCTCTTACGTCTCCTGCATTGGCAGGTGGGTTCTTTACCACTAGCACCACCTGGGAAGCCTGTCTTATGCTGTATGTAAGTCATAATTATGCTGAACATCTTAAATTTATATGCTACTTACTATATGTCAGTTACATCGCAATAAAACTGGGAAGGAAAAAAAGGTCTTTAAGAGGTGATTAGGTTTAAATAAGGACATCAGGATGGGGCCCTATCCATTAGAAGAGAGACACAGGGGATTCATGCACACAGAGAAAAGATCATGGGAGGACACAATGAGAAGGCAGCCATCTGCAAGCCAAGGAGAGAGGCCTCAGGAGAGAGGCCAAGGAGAGAGGCTTCAGAAGAGAGGCCTCCGGAGAGAGGCCAAGGAGAGAGGCCAAGGAGAGAGGCTTCAGGAGAGAGGCCTCAGGAGAGAGGCCTCAGGAGAGAGGCCCAGGAGAGAGGCTTCAGGAGAGAGGCTTCAGGAGAGAGGCCTCAGGAGAAAGGCCTCAGGAGAGAGGCCAAGGAAAGAGGCTTCAGGAGAGAGGCCTCAGGAGAGAGGCCAAGGAGAGAGGCTTCAGGAGAGAGGCCTCAGGAGAGAGGCCAAGGAGA
Source organism: Capricornis sumatraensis (assembly GCF_032405125.1). Classification (NCBI taxonomy): domain Eukaryota; kingdom Metazoa; phylum Chordata; class Mammalia; order Artiodactyla; family Bovidae; genus Capricornis; species Capricornis sumatraensis. The sequence continues at coordinate 42,646,366 of NC_091087.1, forward strand.
GAGGCTTCAGGAGAGAGGCCTCAGGAGAGAGGCTTCAGGAGAGAGGCCTCAGGAGAGAGGCCTCAGGAGAGAGGCTTCAGGAGAGAGGCCTCAGGAGAGAGGCCTCAGGAGAGAGGCTTCAGGAGAGAGGCCTCAGGAGAGAGGCTTCAGGAGAGAGGCCAAGGAGAGAGGCCAAGGAGAGAGGCCTCAGGTTTGTCAACCAAACCTGCTAACACCTATCTTGGACCTCCAGAGCTGTGAGACAATACATTTCTTTTTAAGCCTAGAAAAAAAAAGATATTGTAAGGAAGAAGAGAGTAGCCAGTGTATACAGTGTATTTCTACGTGCTAAAACCTAGGGAACCTGACAGAAAAGACATCAAACATTTTTCTCTTAAAGATGAGAATGACTAGTTTTCTGAAAAGTATTCCAAAGCTAATGTTTGTCCTCTTTGGAGTAGGGAATCCTAGGGGGTTTCAGAGTGATTAGTTAAATATTTCTCTCAGTGGAGGTTGCTCGTTTTAATTCATTGCCAGAAAGAATAATGCAGTAACTTACGTGCTTCCCGAATTAGAAACTCTGGACTCACAATTCGGGCATTGGTCCTTCTCTGCTCTCAAAGCTGCCTTGAGGATGTTCTTGCGACCCACATGCCTGATGTCCATCCGTCAGGACACCTGATGCCTATCCTTCCTGGTCACCATCACACATCAACCCAATTTCCCCAGACCAACTGAGCTCCTGGAAATCTTGGGGGGAGGGGGGAAGAAGGGCCTACCTTATCCAAAAACAAGATGATACTATAACAGCAAAATGGGCACCTAGCAGAAGCACAGTGAATGGTTCAAATAAGCACTGGCATGCTGTGTCTTTTTTCCACTCCATGCCAGTTTCACTGAAGACAATGTTTTGTTTTTGTTTTTTTTCAAATACACATCGTTGCTAATCTTATTATTCTCTTCTTTTCTTCAGACTTTTCCTATTATCTCAGGAAGAAAATCGAACTCTCAACACCTCTTTTCTCTTGTCTATTTCCCTATTTTTCCATTTAGCTCAAAAATCAGACTTAATCAATTCTTATAAAAGTGAGAGAACAGTAATTATACACCTCTTTCAAGAACATGGGTCTTGCCTGGTGACTCAGTGGTAAAGACCCTTCCTGTCAATGCAGGAGACACAGGTTTGATCCCAGGGTTGGGAAGATCCCCTGGAGAAGGAAATGGCAACCCACTCCAGTATTCTTGCCTGGGAAATTCCATGGACAGAGGAGCCTGGCAGGCTATAGTCCGGGGGGTTGAAAAGAGTTGGACATGACTGAGTGATTGAACAACAAGAACATTAAATTTATATACTTTGAGGTTACATTATGTATTGTAAAGAGCATGGGCATTTGCCTGGTAGCTCAGCTGGTAAAGAATCCACCTGCAATGCAGGAGCCCGGTTCAAATCCTGGGTCAGGAAGATTCCCTGTAGAAGGGATTTGCTACCCCCTCCAGCATTCTTGGGCTTCCCTGGTGGCTAAGAGGGTAATGTGGGAGACCTGGGTTCAATCGCTGGGTTGGGAAGATCCCCTGGAGGAGGGCATGGCAACCCACTCCAGTATTCTTGCCTGGAAAATCCCCATGGATAGAGGAGCCTGGCTGGCTACAGTCCATGCGGTCACAAAGAGTCGGACAGCAAAGAGCTGGTGCCATTAACTTCTGAAGTCCACGAAAAGGAGGACTATTTTGCTTTGGAAACAGACAAAAAATCTCCCTATACATTATCACAGTCCTTGGGAGCATGTTTTTCCTTAAGCAGCAATATTCTGATTCTGTGTGTATTCAGTTGCTGACATTACAGAAGTTCAATTTTCTACTATTTTTCATTGCTAATGTCTAATGGTTCAGATATGTGATGAGGAAAGTATGATTGTGTCCAGTCCAGAAATTTGGCCACTATCATTAGTTCTATTCCTAGAAGAAAATGCATTTTACATTCCTAACATTATTTCCGAGTTTAGAGGACAAACCATTTGAAGGATGAAGACTGCTTGTATATATGTAACTAAAATATAGCTGAATATCTTGTAACCTAACCATTCTGAATTTTCTACTGTAATTCTGCTCAATTTATTTTGCTGCACAGTGTCACAGCAATTCTGTGTTTAGGAAAGTGGGGGAAGCAACATGGTTACCATTATGTCCTTGGAGCAGCCAGGAAGAACTGTGTTTCAATTTCTGTTCAATCACTTGCATGCTCTATGGTTTTGTGGCTTTCATTTAACTTCTTTTAATGCTAGTTTTCTATTCCGTAAGATAAGAAAAATGTGAGTGCCCATCTCTTAGAGATATTGTAAGATAAGAAATATGTGAGTGCCCATCTCTTAGAGATATTGTGGAGATTAAGTAAGGTCAATATGATAAGTTTGTCACCTAGGAGGCACTCAACAATGACCCTTTCTGGGCAGTTAGACAGTGGCTTTTTAAAAAAAAAATCATGCACCCATATCAGTAAAAATATTTTAATCATATAGCCCTTAATTATTTACTTATAAATTATATAAATGTTCCTTCTTGACGAACATAGCATGGATGTAAAACATACATAAAAAGAAAATTTTAAAAGAATGTGACAAAGTTAAAATAAACATTGCTCTAAAATAAATAAAAACATAAGGGATAAATGAGACGGTTGCTTTTTAAATTTTTCAAACATTTCCAGATGTCAATGCAACTCCAGATTTTTGCAATGGATTACAAAATTCCATTTCCAAGATTTTTTTTTTGGTATGTGTGTAGAAATAGAAATGTTAATGAATGGCACACATTTTCAAACAAAATCACATGATGATATAACATTTCTAAACACCCGTTTTCAGAAGACTGTTTCCATAGTACTAAAAAAGAAACAGTTACTATCTTACTCACTCCTAAAACTTCACCTTTACCTTGATGGGATAGATTCATTTTGTTTTATTTTGTTTTAAAATCTGTACAAGGCTTCCTACTGACAGGCACTTGTCATCAGAGAAAAGGTCAGCAAATTTTCTTTTTTTAAAAATATCTGCTAGGATATTGATTGAGCACAACATTGATTTGGGCACATCCATCCTGTTTATTGTCTGCCTCTGGATGGGCAATTGGGGTTTCTCTACTTGTCTCCCCCAGAGCATCACAGAAAGATCAGCAAATTTGGAGCACATTTCTTCTCTATAAAAGAAAGCTATATAATTCACCTTTGAAATGTTTTGCCACAGAGTAACCTGTGAACCTCTCTGCAGCACAAAATATTTTCACAGACATTCCTCATCTTATGAATACATATTTATTTAACAGAGACTTACATGGAGCTTACTATTAGTATTCTCCAGGCACCCTTCTAAACCCTTTACAAATATTAACTCAGTTAATCTCATAATTACCAGTTCCATTTCACCCCCATTTTACAGATGAGATTAACTAAGGCAGAGACAAGTTAACAAGAAACTTGTTCAAAGTCAGGCAGGATCTATACTTGGCCATTTTGGCTTTAGAGACTCTCCTTTTAACGGTTAGACTCCAGTGCCTAGGATTCTACTAATAGAGATTAAATACCTTTAATTACACTTAGCACATGTAAACTACACTTTATTGAAGTTTGCCAGAAGCAGAAAGTGGGTGAGCCTGCCAATACCAGTCCTATGTCTTGAAATTCCTTCACTTTCCTCTGCCGACCTCTGGTGCTGGGCACTCATGTGGAGTGACCACCCTTATAAGGAGTGAGCCAAGCGAAGGACCTAGTATGATGATATCAGTAACCTTAATCTATTTCTTGTTTTTTGTACACACATAAGTAGATGTTTTAATACTTTCTTCTCCTCTAGTCCTCAGGGGTATGAGCACCTCTCTTTGAAGATAACCACTGTAGAATCTAGATATATACAGAAGATGGGCTGAAAAGATCTTCTTGTGACTACTTCCAAAGCTGGAACCAATGTCATGTGTAAATATATGAGGAGTGGTCTCTCTGGACTTACAGATATCCATATTTTTGTATACAGAAATCATGTTATGTTATAATCTACTTGTAGAAATGAGTTTGTACCATATTAACAGTGTATTTTGGAATCTGTAAAGAATGTGTCACAGAAAATTTTCCAAGAATTTTCCCAAGGATAATATGAAGCATTAAAATTAATTTATTGATTTTTCTCTTCTCTACTTTCAGGCATTGAAAGGAAATGTTGGGTGAAAAGGCTTACAAGGAGTTTATACTATCAGGTTGACTAGAGGAAGTTAGATTCAGGAGCATTAAACAAATCTTTCACTGGTGTTTCAGATTGGACCCTATATTTTTATTTTCAGTTCAAAGAAATCTTAAGATTAGTTCAACGTTCTATTTTTCTAGAGAATATCTCCGTCTCTGGTTGTGGAATTATTCTTCTTGATACACTGGCTTTTATATCGCTTTTCAAAATGAGAAAATCTGGTTTGGCTTCCATATAACTTGGATTTTCTGGATGTTTAGGGATGACTTACATATTTATTTTTCATAAAATTATCACCATGGTATCATGATGCCCCCTCCCCTCTGCTTTTTCTCCTCTTGGTTTCAGGAGCTAGACATGGTCTAGATAAAGTGATCCAGAGAGCTGGTCTAAAGGTATAGGAGGAGTTATTTCTTCAGGGCAAAAATTCCAAAAGAGATACAGGAGGAAGTCCTGGATATAAGGGAACTTCAGTCCATTTTCCTATCCTATGTTGATAAAGATTTAATATTTTTAGGCTATTTTTCATCTCATTGGATCATAGCTAGACTGACCAGTCAAAAAAAATATTTTTTTTTCCCCAAGGGATTCTGAGGTGGAGTGTGGAACGTTAGAGTGAGCAGTGCCCATATTGACTTGAGCAGTTTGTACCAGATGCCCATGCTCTCAAACCAAACCAACAAAACCAAACTGAATCAGAACTTCACCAGCCAGGAGTCACACTCAAAATGAAATAAAAGGCAAAGAGATGCCCAGAAATCAAAAGCCAAGTGGCAAGAGTGCCCCAAATAGATGGTAAAATGATGGCCAGAGATCCAAACCCAAATGGCATAAATGCCAAACATGACTTCCCAGTTCCACTAGACCTGCAAGTCAGTGCTAGCAGCCTTTTTTAGTTTTGATAGTTTCAAGCAATTTCTTGTTGGTGTCCTGTGAAGAAGTTACGCTATCATTTCCTGTTTTAGAAGCTTCTAGATACCAGTCAAAGTAAGCACGGCCGGCCTTTTCTAATTGTGTTTCTAAAATATCAATTTTGGAATATTGAAAGAACCCCAATTTGGTCATTTTAGGTTGATATCTCTTTTAGTATAATTTCTCCAATTAACTAGGTACGTGCAAGTATGAGCTCTTCAGGTATTGTACCTGAATCTGGCTAGTGTTAGTCAGAGGCTGGCTTTCTGACACCCCTTTATTTTTTGTATTTGAGAGATTCAGTTTCCCATTTTAAGCTGAATTTGTCAGGGATAAAAACCACAAGTGAACTTGTGTAGCGGGCCCATGTGCTGCCTGTGAGCTTAACTCCTCCAGGAATCACCCTAGAGTTGTTTTGGCTCGTCTTTACATGTCTCAGATTCTGCCTCTGACAATCTAAGACCACCATGGCTACTCGGGTCGCTGAATGGCCAGTTCTTATGTGAGACCCCCGGACGAGCAAGTATTTTAATTAATGAGTGGGTTTCCCTACGGGACTAGCGCACGGTATGAGGACGAGGCCTTCACCACTCCCGTAAATTTCTCAGTCACCTGAGAAAATCGAAACTGGCCAGGAGGAGTCTTATCCCTTTTCTTCAGAGCAAAGCTCTCATGTATTTTCTTCACTTTCATTCTGATAAGTTCTATAATGGCAGTCAAATGGAGGAAGAGTGTCAGATCAGCTTCTTAACCACTCAGCCAAGACCATTCAGTCCCCTACAATGGAGAGACCGCCAGCATCTTTCAGCCGAGCCCCGGGTATACCTCGATTTTTTCCCAATTGAGCCCCTCTACCAAGTACCTTTCCACTGGGTGGGCAATTCTCCTGGCATCTTTCAGCCAGCCCACCCCCGCGCCCCTCCCCCCCTCCCAGACCCAGTATCTTTTGCCTGGGTGGAAATTTCTCAGTATCTTTCAGCTGAGCCCCACTCAGTGTCTAGACCATGAGTAGTGGGTGTGCTCCGGGTGTTTCACGCGGAACCCCCCCCCCATCGGCCCCATCCCCCCGCCCCGCTCAGTATCTTTCCTACTGGGAGGGGGCAGGTAACCTGCTCCACAGCCAAATAAAACCTGGAATCTCAACCAATATGGGAGATTCAACAACCAGGAGAGACTTACTCAAATTCGTCTGCACTCCCGAGGAGGCGGATGGGCGCAAGGGGCCTCTGCTGGTATCAAAGCTCCAGTTCCTGGTGGAGTCCAGTCAAAGGAAGGAAGTCCACTCTGGGTCGCTTCATCAGTTGTCTTAAGTGTCGACTAAAAAAAGATATACAACTTGAGAGTTGCGAGTTAAGTTTTATCTGGGGCAAAATGAGGACTGCAGCCCAGGAGGCAGCATCTCAGATAGCTCTGAGAGACTGCTCCAAAGCGGCAGTGGGGAAAAGTCAATATAACAAGTTTTGGTGAAGGGGGAGTTCAGTACCATGAAGCACTCATTTTACAAAAGTTTTCTGTTAGTCATGAGGATCTGATGCCACCATGAAGGGACTGAGTGCTTCTCTAGATATGAGGGGATGCAAGGATTGAGATCGTAAAATCTGTTCCTAAAATCATCCAACTATCTGAAGACCTGTCCCACCAGATTCCATGGAGACCAGAGTGCCTCATTCCACCCTGAATTCCCTCAGGGGTTGTTGAAGGCCAACAGCTATAGCAGCATGGGGTCCCATCTCCACAGAGGCAGGTGGCAAACACCTTTGCTGTTCAGTCCTTGGCAGTGCTCTTGGTAAGTGCCAATTGGTAGCTGACACTTCAGAGGACCTTCTTGCTGACCCCTGTCAGCTTTCCGGTTTCTTCTACTTTGTTTTCCCCTAATTTCCTGTGTAGGGGTCCAGAGGGATTTCATTATGGAAAAGATTATATTTTAGAAGGGTGAGGAAAATTTCAATGTAGATACAAGTGAATTTTAATACCCAGTCCAGTTAAACATCATGCATTTGATCCTTGCTTATCTTATCTGCTTGTTTATCCATTTAAGTTCTGCAGACTGTGACTCAAATGGAGGAACACAGTGTCTAAATGGAGAACAAAGAGTCTAAGTTCCATGATGTTCTCTCTAGAGCAGGGGTTCTCAAAGTGTGAGAGTCCTTTGTTTGGGCTATGAACCGATCTAAAACAAAACACAACCTTCCTTCAGTTTTTCCAGGTGGATGACACAATTTATGTGGGTGGTAAGTCTGTATTCAACTTGACTGTCCTTTCGAATGCATTCTAAAGTTTTTAAGTTATAAACTAAAAGTGTATCTGTGTTCTGCTATGAAGTCTGGTTGCCAGGCATTGCTGAATTTGGAGTAGGCTCCTACTGGGAACGCAATACTGATAAAATGTAGACTCAGCATTCATGTTCATGCTCTCTTTTTTTCTTTAGCATAAATTGTGATTAGTTTCATTATTATGCATTTATTTTCATATAAGGTCACTTGATTAATCTTAAAGTTGTCTAGTGTTTGGCCATTTTCCCCTGGCACTAGATTTCAAAGACATACCTGTAATCATTATGAATAATCTGTTCCTCTGTTGTTAAAACATACACACATATGAATTATCTTTCTGGTAGAAACAGATGGATCAATGAGGCTTTTACCAAGTTATCCAGATCATCCTGATTTTACTTACTTGTACTGGGCCCAGTTATGACTGATTCTAATAAAGAAGACATTCAAGTGTATACCAAGACTGCCAATAAAATTTAAAGAAAGGAAAATGACCCAACCCCAGGTAGCAGGAATAGTAATATTTTGCATAAATAGAGGTAATGGAAAGAATGTTGGGGATTGAAGAACCTAGGATCATTTTTTTAATATCGAAGGTTTATGTCTACATTGTTAACTCACCAGCTGCTATCCATATGTAGTTGTTTAAATTTCAGTGTAAATTAATTAAAGTTAAATAAACGAAAAATCCAGTCCCTTAGAGTCACTAGTCATATTTCAAAGGCTTCATAGTTTCCTGTACCCTCTGATCAGACAACATAGATTTAGAACATTTCTATCATCACAGAAAGTTCTATTGCAAGCACCTGTTCAGATCATAAACTATTTGAGCAAATTTTATTCAAGAACTAGCAGTGGTAGCTGGCAGGATGATACACGGCACTCCCAAACACTTCAGTTTGAAGAAGGCAGAAGAAAACAGAGTATTATTCAATCCAAGATAAATAATGGAACCCACTAAATGGAAGAAATTGTCAGCTAATTCACAGGTCTGGAAAAGGGGGATGTATTTTGTGGAACATTGGCCTGACCATTTACCTAAAGCAATGTCACATATTAGTTGCAATGCACGCTTGTGGGACTATTAGATTGGTACAAAAGTAATTGCGGTTTTTGCATTGTTGTAATTTGCCATTTAATACTGGAAGACATTCGTAATAAATGTGGTTATGTTATACACCATTTTAATGTGCATTTCTCACTTTAATTTTTTTGCTAATGACATTACTTGCTGTTTAGTTTTTATTTCTTTCAAACTATGGAAATAATATTAGACAAAAAACAAATTTGAGCAATTTTCTTACTGAAGTTCAAAATGGGTCCTGAAGAAGCAGAGACAACTTGCAACATCAACAACACATTTATCCCAGGAATCGCCTCCAAATGTACAGTGCGGTGGTGGTTCAGGAAGTTTGCCAAAGGAGATGAGAGCTTTGAAGATGAGGAGTGCAGCGGCCGGCCGTCAGAAGTTGACAATGACCAACTGAGATCATCATTGAAGCTGATCCTCTTACAACAACACAAGAAGTTGCCAGAGAATTCTGTGTCCACCATTCTATGGTCATTTGGCATTTGAAGCAAACTGGAAAGGTGAAAAAGTTTGGTAAGTGAGTGCCTCATGTGTGCGTGCGTGCCAAGTCGCTTCAGTCATATCCAACTCTTTGCGATGCTGTGGACTGTAACTCCCCAGGCTCCTCTGTCCACGGGATTCTCCAGGCAAGGATACTGGAGTGGGGTGCTGTACCCTCCTCCAGAGGATCTTCCTGACCCAGGAATCGAACCTGCATCTCTTATGTCTCCTGCATTGGCAGGCAGGCTCTTTACCACTAGTGCCACTTGGGAATCCTGTGTGCCTCATGAACTGACCACAAATATAAAAAAAGTCTTAATTTAGAAGTGTTGTCTTCTCTCATTCTACAGATCAACAATGAACCATTTCTTGATCAGACTGTGATGTGTGATGAAAAGTGGATTGTATACAACATCTGGTGACTACCAGCTCAATGGTTGGACTGAGAAGATGCTCCAAAGCACTTCCCAAAGCCAAACTTGCACCAAAAGCAGGTCATGGTCACTGATTGGTGGTCTGCTGGTGGTCTGATTCACTACAAGTTTTTGGTTTTCTGAATTCCAGCAAAACCATTACATTTGAGAAGTATGCTCAGCAAATCAATAAGATGCACTGAAAATGACAACACCTGCAGCCAGCATTATTCAATAGAAAGGGCCCAGTTCTTCTCCATGACAGTGCCTTACCACACATTGCAAACAAGCACTTCAAAAATTGAATGAATTGGGCTACAAAGTTTTGCCTCAGCCGTCACTTTCACCTGACCTCTTGCCAACCAACTACCACTTCTTAAGCATCTTGACAACTTTTTGCTATAAAAACACTTTTGCAACCAGCAGGAGGCAGAAAATGCTTTCCAAGAGTTCGTCAAATCTCGAAGCACAGATTTTTATGTTACAGAAACAAACATTTCTCTTTGGCAAAAATGTGTTGATTGTAATGTTTCCCATTTTGATCAATAAAGATGTACTTGAGCCTCGTTAAAATAATTTAAAATTCATAGTCTGAAACTGCAACTACCTTTGCACCAACCTACTACTTAGGTTTGCAGGAGCAAAGAGTCTCATCCTTTAAAGACGTCTAAGCTTCTGAACACTCAATATGCCAGCAAATTTGGAAAACTCACAAGTGGCCACAGGACTGGAAAAGGTCAGTTTTCATTCCAATCCCAAAGAAAGGCAATGCCAAAGAATGCTCAAGCTACCGCACAGTTGCACTCATCTCACACCTAGTAAAGTAATGCTCAAAATTCTCCAAGCCAGGCTTCAGCAATACGTGGACCGTGAACTTCCAGATGTTCAAGCTGGTTTTAGAAAAAGCAGAGGAACCAGAGATCAAATTGCCAACATCCACTGGATCATTGAAAGAGCAAGAGAGTCCCAGAAAAACATCTATTTCTGCTTTATTGACTATGCCAAAGCTTTTGACTGTGTGGATCACAATAAACTGTGGAAAATTCTGAAAGAGATGGGAATACCAGACCACCTGACCTGCCTCTTGAGAAACCTGTATGCAGGTCAGGAAGCAACAGTGAGAACTGGACATGGAACAACAGACTGGTTCCAAATAGGAAAAGGAGTCCATTAAGGCTGTATATTGTCACCCTGCTTATTGAACTTCTATGCAGAGTACATCATGAGAAATACTGGGCTGGAAGAAGCACAAGCTGGAATCAAGATTGCCAGGAGAAATATTAGTAACCTCAGATATGCAGATGACACCACCCTTATGGCAGAAAGTGAAGAGGAACTAAACAGCTTCTTGATGAAAGTGAAAGAAGAGAGTAAAAAGGTTGGCTTAAAGGTCAACATTCAGAAAATGAAGATCATGGCATCTGGTCCCATCACTTCATGGGAAATAAATGGAGAAACAGTGGAAACAGTGTCAGACTTTATTTTTTGGGGCTCCAAAATGACTGCAGATGGTGACTGCAGCCATGAAATTAGAAGATGCTTACTCCTTGGAAGGAAAGTTATGACCAACCTAGATAGCATATTAAAAAGCAGAGATATTACTTTGCCAACAAATGTCTGTCTAGTCAAGGCCATGGTTTTTCCAGTGGTCATGTATGGATGTGAGAGTTGGACTGTGAAGTAAGCCGAGTGCCGAAGAATTGATGCTTTTGAGCTGTGGTGTTGGAGAAGACTCTTGAGAGTCCCTTGGACTGCAAGGAGATACAACCAGTCCATCCTAAAGATCAATCCTGGGTGTTCATTGGAAGGACTGATGCTGAAGCTGAAACTCCAATACTTTGGCCATCTCATGTGAAGAGTTGACTCATTGGAAAAGACCCTGATGCTGGGAGGGATTGGGGGCAGGAGAAGAAGGGGTTGATAGAGGATGAGATGGCTGGATGGCATCACTGACTCAATGCACATGAGTTTGGGTGAACTCCAGGAGTTGGTGATAGATAGGGAGGCCTGGCGTGCTGCGATTCATGGGGTCACGAAGAGTAGGACAAAACTGAGTGACTGAACTGAACTGAAGCTTCTGAAATGCATGCTTCAAGGCAGGGACTATTGCTTTTTAACTTTGGACTGTTCGCTTGGTGCCTTTTCTAAATAGGTATCAAAATTAGTTCTTATCAATATATAAAATCAAAAAATGAGTGAAGCTATGCATGTCATGTGTATAGCTGGTCATCATAGTTTGAACACTTCCTATATTTGGTGATTTTACACATTACGAACTCCACTTTTCCAACACAGACTTTCTAACTTTGAAGACAAAGCTCAGTTTCCCCTCGCAGTTGAAACTCAACAAGGGACCCCGGCTCCATGAGTCAGATGCATTCAGGAAGATATACCCACTGATGCTAGAACCCAAGGAAACAGGCTCCATGTGTAACTTTGGTTGCTGCTGCTGTCGGTGGTGCCCAGTTTTGATAGCGATCGCCACTGCAGGCAGGGTTGGGCAGGCCAAATGCCTGACCAAGACGTGGCCCTGATGCCAGCTGCAGGTGGCCAGCTGCAGCAGCCATTTCGGTCAAGTTCCAAGGTTTAATATTTAGTGTTGGAGGTGCGGGCAGCCATTTCCTCCTCAGTCCAGTTCTGTGGTTTGGTCTTGAGCATTATCCCTTTAAAATGTAACCTCTGGTCATTCTCCCGGAGAAGGCGATGACACCCCACTCCAGTACTCTTGTCCGGAAAATCCCATGGACGGCGGAGCCTGGTAGGCTGCAGTCCATGGGGTCGCTAAGAGTCAGACACGACTGAGTGACTTCCCTTTCACTTTTCACTTTCATGCATTGGAGAAGGAAATGGCAACCCACTCCAGTGTCCTTGCCTGGAGAATCCCAGGGATGGGGGAGCCTGGTGGGCTGCCATCTATGGGGTCACACAGAGTCAGACACAACTGAAGCGACTTAGCAGCAGCAATAGCAGCGGTCATTCTCCAGCTCTCTTCTCTCCTATGATCTAGCTGTGTGCTCTGTCACTTCAGTCACGTCCTCTTTGTGACCGTATGAACTGTAGCCTGCCAAGCTCCTCTGTCCATGGAATTATCCAGGCAAGAATACTGGAGTGGGTTTCCATTTCCTTCTCCTGTGAGCTATAATACCCTTTAATAAATCCTTTTCCTGCTTATGCTTGCCAGAATGGAATCTACAGTTGATAAGAACTCTGGTGATATAGGCAATGATGCCAATTCATGTTTTGGAGTCAGAGATATGAAGTAGTTTGCTCATTATGCATTTTTCTTGGGCCTGCCAAGCTCTGGGAGGTTGAGATCTCACTGAAGTTTCTAACTAGAGCACCTCCGTGAGTGGTGGTGGCAGGGAGAGATGAAATACAGGAAATGAGACAGGTGTTGGGCATGCTGAAATTGAGAAGATTCTTCTCTTCTGCCATCCTAAATGCATTCTGTCACCAAATCCTCACAATTGTATCTCTTAAATATCTTTCCCATACCTCCTTTCTCCTTTCATAGTCTTACAGTTACTTGGCAAACATTCAACTCAGGCATTTATTTTTCCCTTGAATTATTGAAATTGCCAATTATAACGATAAGACCATGTAGTTCCTCACACCCCGTGCTTTTACTTGTCAATGCGTCTTTGCTTATGCTGTTAAAAACCTAGGAAACCCTGCTCTTCCCCTTATCTATGTGAACACCTCCCATTTACACTTCAAGACATAGATTATGCCTTTCCTATCACACATACCTCATTGTATGATAATTATGTGATTTTTGATTCAAGTTACCAACTGGACTGTGAGCTCCTTAGGACACATATGTTTTACTCATTGTTGTTGTCTCCAGACTTTGTCCCAGTGCCTGGTATGCAATAGTTACACAATCTTTTGAGAGAACAAGGGACTTCTAATTTATTTATTACGTCTATCCCCTTGTTCAGCCTTCCCTGTTGGCTCAGCTGGTAAAGAATCTGCCTGCAATACAGGAGACCTTGGGTCAACTCCTGGGTTGGGAAGATCCCCTGGAGAAGGGATAGGCTACTCTCTTTGTATTCTTGAGCTTCCTTGGTGGCTCAGCTAGTAAAGAATGCATGTGCAATGCAAGAGACCCAGATTCGATCTCTGGGTCTGAAGGATCTCCTGGAGAAGGTAATGGTAATCCAGTAATTCTTCAGCACTCTTGCCTGGAGAATCCCATGGACATAGGAGCCTCGTGGGCTACAGTCTATGGGGTCCCAAAGAGGCAGACACAACTGAGTGACTAACACTTTCTTTTCTTTCATCCCCTTGTCCAGCTTCTTCAGGAGAGTACGTCTGGTGTATAATAGGGACTCAATAACAGCTAATTGTGCACATTAATAGGTTCATATGGGCCATCTATTGAAGATGACTGGTGGCAATCAAAATTATGCTTCTGATACTTAGAAACCAGGGCTAGAGGTTAGAGTTGGAAATAGTGAGGTGGTTGTTTGTGGCAGCCGTGCAATGCTCTTTTTACATCACTGACCTTAGGGAGTGTAATTGACCAAGCGCTCCAGCTGCTACACTTTGAAGTCCTTCCTGTATTTGTACCGAGGCCAACCTTCCCACAGGCTGCTCCCAGGCAGTGAGTGAGTGCAGAAGGGAAATGGGTGTTCCTCTGATAAGAGACTGCTTTGCAGACTCTCCAGTGAACTTGCCAACACTCACAGAATTGCATAACACTCAGGATGCTTCCACCCGACCTTCCTGCCCTCTCTGTGCCTCACTTAGGGTCAGGCGAGCATCGCAGTCTAGTGGTTTTTCAGCCTCTACCAGATCCCTTCTTACTTTCCTTTGCATCTTGACTTTTACTTCTCGAAGGGCCCCTGCTAAACCCCACCTGAAGCAGTGAGAGTAGATTAGTTATAAGGAGAGCCACAAGCTGAGATGAGGTAAGAGCCAAAGAGAGATGCTTACAGGGCATGAATATCTGGGGAGTGGGAAACAGAGTACCTGGGGAGAAAGTTAAAAAGAGTGGTCAGATAAGCAGGCAGACAACCATGGAAAGCAGCCTTCTGGAACGGCCATCACTGAGTGTTTTCATTCCAGAGCTTTTTCCAGGCATGCTAAAAGTTAAAAATTTACCAAGGAGAAATAAAAAGGCTAGAGAAATTAAAAGAGAGGGAGAGCAGCTGAGATCAAGAACTATTCAACTAGCTTTTAAAAAATATTCATTATTTTAAGACAAATAAATAAATATTAAATAATAATAAATAATTCAAATAGAAGTAATATCACAATATGTTGGGACTTTCCTGATGGCTCAGAGGATAAAGACTCAACCTGCAGTGCAAGAGACAGAGGTTCGACCCTTAGGTCAGGAAGATCCCGTGGAGAAGGAAATGGCAACCCACTCCAGTATTCTTGCCTGGGAAATCCCATGGACAGAGGAGCCTGGCAGGCTACAGTCCAAAGGGTCACAAAGAGTTGGACACAACTCTTTAAAGTAAATCATTAAATCATTACATTGTACATGTTAAATTTACACAATGTTATATCTCAATTGTATCTCAGTAAACCTGGAGTAAATGAAATATAGACACATAAAAAGTTAAATGAAAATATAAACAAAAATTAATGAGTCATGGGACTGCCCTGGTGGTCCAGTGGTTGAGACTTCACCTTTCAATCCAGGTGGTGCAGGTTCAATCCCTGTTCAGGAAGCTAAGATCCCATAATGCCACAGGGCCAAAACACCAAAACATAGAACAGAAGAAATATTGTAACAAATTCAATAAAGGCATAAAAATGGTCCATATAAAAAAATCTTAAGAATATAAATGAGTCACAAGTAATAAATTGTTAAATGTTCAATTATAAGAATGGACTCTAAGTGATGTAGGTGTCAGAAGAAAGCAGTGGTCAGTAGGGACTCCACACTTTGCTCTGAAAAGATAAATAGCATCTGGATTGCTAGAGAGAAAAGTTATTCCAGTAGTAAGGATCACTTAAAATACCTATGAAGAAACAGTTGAGCAAATAGAATAATGTAACTAGGTTTGGTTTTTTTTTTTTAATACAGAAGAAAATGGATAAAACAGAAACTTCAGGCAGGAGAGGAAATTTATAGGGAAGACGTTATGCTACACTTTGGACATGTTGAGTTTGAAGTGCCTGCAAGAAACCAAGCTATCTAAAAGGTAGCTAGAAATTGAAGCTTCATTTCAAGAGAGAAGTAAGAGATACAATTTAAAAAAAAGATAAATTCATTTTTTTTAATCCCAATAATTTTGTTTATTTACTTTTGGCTGCTCTGGGTCTTTTTTCGCTAAACGAGGGCTTTCTCTTCTTGGGGTTGAGCAGGGGCTAGTCTCTAATTGCCGTACATGGGCTTCTCATTGCAGTGATTTCTTTTGTTGCGGAGCAGGGCAGAGCCAGCTTCAATAACTGTGGCACATAGGCTTAGTTGCCCCCAAGTCATGTAGAGTCTTCCCCGACCAGGGATCAAACCCCTGTCCCCTGCACTGGCAGATGGATTCATAACCTCTGGACCATCACGGGAGTCCAAGACATACAAATGTGCCAGCAAATCACATGTGAGCCAATGAATGAACTTGAAAAAGAATATATAGAGAAAAGGGAAGGGGTTAAGGATGGGACCTTGTGAGGAACCTATATTTAAGGGAAAAAATGAGGAGGACAGGCCAAAAAGGGAAACCTGATATGTGTCAAGAAAATAAGAAGGAACTCAGAGGATTAGAGAGCCACAGGGCCCAGGGAGGAGAGAATTTTGGGAATCAGGGGGCTGTTGGTGGCAAACATATTCGCCAAGAAGACTAAGACCTGCAGTGAGGCTGTTGGGTTTGTTTGGGGGGGATTAAATCATGCTCTTCCAGACAGCTATTTCAGTAGCAGACTGAAACCCCAAAATAGTACAGCAGTGGAGGAGCCATTGGGAAGTTAGGGAGGGAAGGCAAAGCTCTCTCGAGAAGAATGATGAGGAACCTTCCTGGTGGTCCAGTGGCTAGGATTCCATGCTTCTAATGCAGGGGCCCCGGGTTTGATTCCTAGTCAGGGAACGAGATCCCATATGCCAAAGCTAAGACCTGGTTCAGCCAAATAAATAAATAAATATTTTAAAAGCAATATATATATATATATATATATATATATATATATATATATATATATGAATGTTATAAGAAAAGAGGGATTGGTCTGATAGACTGAGAGATTAGCAGAGCCAAACAAGGCCTTTTTTCTCAGATGACTTATGGGAATGTTGTGGGTCCAAAGTTGATTTTTTTTTTTTTTTCAGAAAGAGGTAGAAGATGCCAGAGAGAGACAGGAGGTATTCAATTGTGGGCCAAGATTCAAGAAGAGATGTAAAGGCAAAGAACCAAGGCCAATTAGAAAACTTGAGGAAGAAATACCTGAGTATTCTTGGAAATTCTGAGGTTTGTAAGAAAGGAAATAGGGAAAACACACGTTGGAAGCCTTCCATCTTTTCAGCCAAGTCAGAAGCGAGGGTCTGAGGACAGGTGATATGAGCTCAGGAATGAAGTAAGAGGAACACAAAGCTTGTTATTGAGATAAGAAGAGGCAGACACAAGATGTGAGCATGTAGGAAAATGAATCGTCTATGTGTATATCAGAGATGCAGTGTGTATGTGTTTAAAAAAATAATACATTGTTATAAAATACCATCACCCAGAAATAAACATTAGGTGATATTACAGCGGAAAAAGGGCTTCCCAGGTGGCACTAGTGGTAAATAACCCACCTGTCAGTGCAGGTAGATGCCGGAGACAAGGGTTCAGTTCTTGGATCAGGAAGATCCCAGGAGGAAGGCATGGCAACTCACTCCAATATTCTTGCCTGGAGCACCCCATGGACAAAGAAAACTGGTGGGCTACGGTCCATAGGGTCATCAAGAGTTAGACACGACTTAAGCAACTCAGCATGCATGCATGCATGGTGGAAAAATCTTGAAAAGTCAGTTTTTAACCAGATAATGGGGCGGAAATGTGAGATAATTAGCTGAGGGAGTCTTTGGAAGGGTGTGTGTTCTTTGCCAGAACAACAGAAGTCATCTGGGTAGAAGATGATGTATATGGCTTTAGGCATTAAATTTGATGTGGAAAAGATCATGAAATTCAAGAGATGGATTCCTATAACTTTATGTAAGTGGAGACCTTGATGTGAGTTAATGATCAGAGTGGGACAGTAGGTAACAGAGATGAGTGAGAGGAAGGAAAAGAATAAAGCAAGTGCTAGTGATTGGAGACTTGGGGCAAAGCTTTTCAACTGTTTAGTGAGACAAAGAAGTCAGGGAGAAATAGAAGAAGAAATGCATCAGTTTCATGATCAAGTACCTGGAAAACCAGCCATTGACTTTCTTTAAATTGTGGCCTTGCTTTCACAATTAATTTTGAAATGGATTATCCCACAAGACCACAAATTATTGCTCAGAGTGTCCTCTAAAGTGTTCATAACAAGATAGAGAAAGACTATTTTTTCCCCCATAACAAGATAGAGAAAGTGTTCAGGAGTAGAGTCTATGCAGGACTTAAAATTAAAAAAATAAAAAACAACAACCCACATTTGCTCCTAAAGCCTTTATAAAATACTTCTTTTACTGTCATTGACTTGGTTTGCCATGTTGGATTCACTTCATTGTTTTTCACCAATTTCTACAGGCTTCTCGGACAAGAAGATTTTCCTTCCCAGACATGCTTCCTGCCAATATATATAGAAGCAATATTTTTGAGTGTAATATTCCCAGAAACTATCTTGGCATTTTTGCTGAGAGACAGATTAAACTGGAGAGAAGCTGACCAACAACAGCCTGAGGACAATATTCTTGAATGGATTGTATCTGATTCTTGGTTTTTTATTTTGAAGCTCTATATTTTTAATGGAGGCTCTTAGTTTTCTTGCCATCAAAGTGTAAAACAAGCTACCAATAGAAATAATTACAGCAGCTTTTGTGCATAAATTAAATGTTCTGGGATCGTTATTGGAGTATATTTTTTCAGCACCTTTTGTGCATAGATGAAATGTCCTGGGGTCATTATTAGTGTATTTACTAAGGACGCTCCCTTCCTGGGCTCTGTGTATGGCTGAGGGATAGATAAACAACAACACACTGAAATGCTCTTATCCAACTTACACTGACAGAATAATGCAGGCATACTGATGAGAATTCTTTAGATGCAACTAAAATATGTATTAATCACAGTTGTTACATATGATTGGCAACATACCGCAAAGTAGGGAAGTGACATTTCAGTATTTGGTTCCACATTTTAATGCTGCTAAAATGAAATTCTCTATCAGTTCTATTCCCAATTATTCTTACATCCACTTAGAGAGAGCTTTCTTTCTCCAAAATATTTTTCCTGCCTCTCAGTCGTGCATAACAGAAAATTATTCTGCATCTCATCCAAGCTTAAAAAAAAAAATTCCAGTTTTAAGTGCATGCTTAAATGGTGCCAAGAGAAAACTCAAAATAGAAGCCTCAGGACAGAGAGAGCTCATTTTGTTCAGTAAGTTGAAATGTAGTATTAGAGGTTAAAATAAGCCCAACTGATGATCCAGGTTAGGATTCAAAATTTCAAGTTGAAACTTTCAAGGGGTGGCTAAGAAAGAAGGAGCAAACAGTGTTGGCAGGAAGTTTCCTGGATCACTGTCTTCTGAAGACCTCCACACATGGATGGTAATTGTGGGGCAGGCAGTGTTGCTGGGTGGGGTTGACTCAAATTTTTTTTTTTTTAATTTTGTGACTGTTGTCAACTGCATTTATCATCAAACAAAAAATCTTCATGGAGCTACTATGATGTGCTCGGCACTGTGTGTAAGTGCTGCTAAAAGCTAAGAAGATGAGGTCCAAGCTTCCATTCTGGGTGACCCTGGGAGTGGAGTTGGTGGGCGCTGGAGGGAGCATGCAGGAGGCAGGCTCAGCAGACACCAGGTTGAACAGATTCTGCCAGAATCATCTCAGGCAAGCACAGCCGGCTGTGTGCAGCCTCTCTCACTGCAGAGCAACCCTGATAGAAGCAAGCTCCTTCACTTTAACAGAATGATCAGAGTGATGCTGCTTGGCACACAGTGGCTCCTTGGCAGCCTTCTCTGTCCACCACCCGTCTGCCTTTACACATAGAATTAATGATGGCGAATCTGTGTGTCAGTATCTCTCAGACACACTTCAAATCTACAGAGACCTAAACCAAGCTACCTATCTCTGCTAGGATGAAAAAACAAAACAAAACAAAACAACAACAACACAGAGCGCTTATCAGTCTCCAGAAGTCACTTACATATTTACCTGAAAATAATCTTAAGTAGACTGTATCAAGAAATTTCAAAGCTAAGGATACCCCTTCACTTCTGTTTTGCTAGAATGACAAATTACAGTAAATATTCTTTAAGCCCTGAGAACCCGCTGCCTGTGGGTTAAAGGTATGTATCTATGAGCTAAAGATAGAAAGTTTGATGTTAGTGTTGAAACCCAACCCTATTCTCTTTCTCATTTCATCATTATCAGTGAAGATGAGTTTCTGCAGCATGTTTCAGAACAGAAAACCCTCTTGGGTCACAGAGTTACAAGTAATTCATTCTAAGCTTCTATACAAAGATACTACTTCTATACTAAATGCAATTTAGTAGAAGAATGAAAAAATTTGCAGTTCTAGAGTCTATATACATGTACCTCCTAAGTCTGTTATTTCAGTTCTCCTTTCCATGGTGTAATTGGAGAAGGTAATGGCAATCCTCTCTAGTTTTCTTGCCTGGAGAATTCCATGGACAGAGGAGCCTGGTGGGCTGCAGTCCATTGGGTCGCATGGAGTCGGACATAACTGAGTGACTAACACACACACACAGTGTAATTCTTCCTGGCTATTCTGGTTGGATGTCTCCAAGTTATCTGAGGTTCACCTCTGGACTTGAACTCTATATCTCCCCTCCAAACATGCTCTTTCTTCTGCAGAAAATATCTTAGGTCATGGGTCAGGCCCCTGATCATGCACACAACACCTTAGCAAACTTCTACTCATCCTTCACAGCCTTAGCCTAAATATCACGTTCTCTCTTGTGACTTTCCAGCTCTCCCAAGTGAAGTTATTTTTTTTTGTTGTTCCTATTTTCTCATGTAACTTTTAAAAAGACTTTCACTATTTTATTTACATGCTGTGTTGTGACTGTAAACGCCTCAGATACAGGACTCTTCCATGTTCTTTGTAACCTTCCTCCTGTAAGTGAGGCACAACACAGTTTACACAATGAAAATGTTTGTTGAATCAATTCATATACATCTGCTACTGTCTCTGTCCTTGGGTTTCATGCATACATTTATCAAGGGCAAGGCATTTTGTTTTGCCATCTTCTGAATGTCATTCACAAGCTGTTTGATCATGGTTAAGTCTCAAACACTTGGATTCAGTTTCCTCATTTATAAAACATAGAAGGGACGTGATTTTTTTTCTTTAAATGATAATAATAATAACAGCATATACATATTCTTTCAAGTTTTTTTCTTCCTCTTGACAAGCTGTTTTAAGAGGTCTGACTCAGAAGGATAGTTGAAGACAATAAAAGGGTTTTTTTTTTTTTTTTTAATTCTGAAGAAAAAAGATCTTAGGGGCAGCAGAGGAACTGTCTTCAACTATAAAAGGGGCTTTCATGTGGAAGAAGGACAACCATGTGACTGCAGGAGCCAGAAGTAGGACTGATGAGTGAAGATAATTTAAAAGCACCTCAAACATCAGATCGAGTTTGCTGTATGTTGTCTGGTTCTTATGTCCCAGAAGTAAGAATATCAAGAAACAAGTAAAATACCTATACCATTCCCCAAGCTTGTAGACTTATATCAGGTTTTCAACACTGTATTTTGCCAAAGGAAAAACAAACAAAGCAACATTAAAAAAGCAAAGTGAGCATCATTTCATAAAACAATAGGTAAGTTTACAAAAAAATAGGAAAGACATAAAAAAGAATAGGTCTTTTGGGGGTAAGGACAGGAGTGACTTTACAATGATACACACACACCCTAAAACTTTACAAAGATATACACATGCTAAATTTTCGCTTAGATCTTGAAAATATCAATACTGATTCAATGAGTCTGTGAGTCAGTCTTTGATTTTCCATGTGCTAAGCTCCCTTTAAACCTGATGTTAAATATAAGGGGTCAAGGTGCACATATACATAGAGCTTTGCATATATATATATATATGAGAAGGCAGTGGCAACCCACTCCAGTACTCTTGCCTGGAAAATCCCATGGACGGAGGAGCCTGGTAGGCTGCAGTCCATGGGGTCACTAAGAGTCGGGCACAACTGAGCGACTTCACTTTCACTTTTTACTTTCCTGCATTGGAGAATGAAATGGCAACCCACTCCAGTGTTCTTGCCTGGAGAATCCCAGGGACAGAGGAGCCTCGTGGGCTGCTGTCTATGGGGTTGCACAGAGTCGGACACGACTGAAGGGACTTAGCAGCATATATATATATATATATATATATAATTTGAAGGTGTTTGTAGTTCTAAGAGGGCTTCCCAGGTGGCGCTAGTGGTAAAGAACCTGCCTGCAATGCAGGCGACATAAGAGATAGGGGTTTGATCCCTGGGTCAGAAAGCTCCCCTGGAGGAGGGCACGGCAACCCACTCTAGTATTCTTGCCTGGAACATCCCATGGACAGAGGGGACAGACAGGCTACAGTCCATAGGGTCATAAAGAGTCAGACACGACTGAAGCGACAGAGCACGCAGGCACACGTGGATCTGAGAAGGTATTATTCCTCAAGTATTAACAATTATGTAACCTGACGCATGGAGGAGGGCATGACAGCCCAGTCCAGTATACTTGCCTGGAGAATCCCACGGACAGAGGAGCCTGGTGGGCTACGTCCACAGGGTCGCACAGAGTCCAGCACCGCTGGAGTGACTTGGCACGCATGCAGTGTGATGTATAGTCATATTACTTTGACTTACTTTCTGTTGTCAGTACATTATATTTTTTGGCCAAGATCCTTGATTTTGACATACCCTCCCACATTCTATTATTCCTTGAATCTGTAAAATGAATCAGTGTTTGTTCTGAAATTCTGGGTGTGCATATAATGCTGGGTTGTTGGTGTGCTTCAAATTGTAACTTTAGGAAAACCTTACTGAACAGGACTAGGGCACCCTAGGCCAGGAGACCTTTTCTTTCTCTTGTTGCTGTGGTTTCCTGCTTAATATTAGGTTGCTCCTGCCCTGAATCAGGGTCTAGGATGAACCCACATGAGTGTGGCTCTCCCGAGGGTGGGAGAGGTGAGTATCAGGTTGATTGGCCAGAGACAATAGCTGAAAGGAGAGCCTCTTAGGCAAGGGGGAAAACCACTGCTTGGGTGAAATGGTAGAGCATTAAAGTCAAAGAGGAAGATTGACCTCTCTGCAGGTCAGGATTCATCCAGTAAATTATAAGGAAGTTTGGATTCCCAAGTTTATGAGACTTGGTGGTTAATTTGACAACTTACAGGAAGGCTGACACTCAGAGCCCGAGTTTCATAAAGTAGTAGTATCAGTAAATACGGAGTTTGCATCGTCACATTTGTTCAGTCAGTTTCTCCTCAACATAAGATACTTTAACAGAAGGTGCTTCCAGAAGCAGCATTTTATTTTTCTAGGCAACTAGGTTATACTCAGGAAGTTACATTTAACATCTTGTAGTCATAAATATAGAGCACCTTCTGTCTTCCACTCAAGGCTACTATAAAGATGTAACATAAATAAAGGCTTTGAATTAAAATTCGCAATAACTATTATGCATTATTAAAGTAACCTACCTTGTGAAGATAAGGAATTTGTCATGCTAAATGTCATTCTTGAGTTATAAAAACAATTAAGGGTAGTCATAAATTGAGAAGTATGTGTACATACAGTTGTATGTCTCAAATTTGAAAAATTACGAATGCTGGATTCCTTTCTGGAATCAAAGAGTAAGATACAACAAGTGAATTATTTCCCTTTTCCCTTCTAAATAATACTTCAATTGAACGTGCAAAGTTGGTGTATTGTTCCCTCATCTTATGTATCAGTTTGAGAAGAACTTTTCACAAACTCTTTCCAGAAATTGGGCTAATGACCACAGTAAAATCACGCAAAGCTTGTCTAAACCTGAGGAATTGCACTTATTGCAATCTTGATGTATATCTCATGGCAGCACAACTACGGGACTAAGGTTTAATGCTTTGCTAGAGTTACCCAGAAACCCCCAGAGTTCAGTCTGACACCCTAGACGGATGCCTTGAAGAGATGCTTTCCTGAAGACTTTGGATCTTAACCCCTTAATCCATAGAGCTCAGAAGTCTTAAGTTTCCTTTCATGAGAACATGAATCATTTGTCTTCCTCAGAAATGAAATTCAATGGGAAAGAAGTGGTTTTTAGGTCTAGTACCATATTCCTCACAGAAGAGAATATTGTCCTTAGTGAGGTTATCTCTGCTGCTGCTGCTAAGTCGCTTCAGTCATGACCAACTCTGTGCCACCCCATAGACGGCAGCCCACCAGGCTCCCCCGTCCACAGGATTCTCCAGGCAAGAACACTGGAGTGGGTTGCCATTTCCTTCTCCGGAGGTTACCTCTACCCATGTGAAATTGAGATTTTTTAAGGGAAAGAGCTGGGTACTTCAAGTAGTGAATCGGGGCAAGAATGTCCCTTGATCTGAAATGCTCAGATTAGTGAGGTAAGTGCTGGTAGGTGGGTGAGTATTGTTTTCCCTTCTCTGTGGCAGGTGGGAATGGTTTTTGTATTAACTGTTTGACTCACTGCCCCATTCTCTGCCTCCATGTGGAAACCATCTATACCTCTTGACTTCACGGTCTCTGTTTCTCTTCCAAAGAATTATAAATTATTGGAACTCTCTTATAATCTTTTCCCACAGTATTTCCTTTGGATGTGGCAGAAAGTAGCCTGTCAATCCCACGTTGACCCAGACAGTGATTCTGTGATTGTTGTCGTTGGAGGCACCACCAGACCCAGGTTTTGTGACTCATAGTCAGGCACTCAGCCTCCCACACTGCCTTGTGGAATGTGTTCCTCAATGCCTGAAATGACACAGAAACCACTCAAAGCTAGCAGGACCAGTTCTCCTTGTAAAATCACCCCATCTTACTGAGGGAGGTCTAGGAATCCAGGATAAAAATTAAACTCAAAGCCAACCGCTGAAAGATCTTAACAGGGCAGGAAGGAAGGTCTGCTTGTCATACGAACACTTAGAAATATTTACCTCCACTGACAATTTATCTGCTCCTAATTTTTTCCTAAAGCACTCTCTTCCTGCTATGTCAGAGTCAGTATTATTTGTGAAGTACAGCAACTATCTTCCTTCCTCTCCAACCTGATTGCCAAAGTGGCTGAACTAATATTAATCAGAGACGGCCCTGGTTATTGTGTAAGGTATAGATTAAGCTACCAGCCTGGTGTGGGAAGAATATCTGTTGGTTTCTTTCTGCAATGCACCTAGGAGGAGGCCATGGCCCGGCAGATAATCCATATTTATTAGGGCAAAAATCAATGTACCAAATCAAGTAATGCCCTGATTGGATTTTCTCTACAGCAGAGCACAAATGTTGCCCAGAGGAATCACTCTGGACAGTTTCCTCCTTCAAATGTGAGGGCCTGGCTGCAGGACAGTCTGTTGCCTCCTTGATCCCTGGACAGCACGTGGCAAGAACTCTATCATTCTCCAAGCCCACACCGTCATGGGCTTAGATGTTGAACCTCATCGGCAGGTGTCCTTAAATTTCACTTTCATTATGTTTGTGTGTCATTCTGAGGTCAGACATAAAATGCAATATGGGGTTGATAAATCAACTAGATAAGTAAGGAGGAACTGGCAATATAATTTCGGCAGATTAGCCATGGCCTTTATAACACTTAATTAACTGAATGATGTTGAAGCTGCACAGACTCCTCCTAAGAGCATATAAATGTGTATTGGTCATTATAGTTCTAGATGGAAACGTAGTAAGAATTTATTCGGCACATACTAAATACAGACCACTAAGCTGAATTCTGCACAATTCTTTTATTTCTGAAGTTTTTCATGTCATGTACATTTTTGAGGTTTTAGCAAACATTTGCTGACAATTTGGCTTTGCCTTTACTGAGTAGATGATTCTCTAATTTTGACTGTTATTTATGCTGTGCTGTTATAAATCATTTTAGAAAATAATGTATAGTGATCGTAGCTGTGTTTTCACTTGCATTTTCTTCTTCATGTAAGTGATTTAAATCAATAAATAAGAGCTGGGGTAGATATTTCCTGTCTTTCAAAAAGAATTACAACTTATCAATTAAAATTTAAAAAAAAGGATGGGGAGATTTAAGCATCTTGCTATGGTTTGCAATTTCGGAAGACTCCCTGAGCCTACAAATTTAGGAAGCAATTGGTGATTCCAGACTTCAGCCCATTTTCACCTTTGTCCTCTCTTGAGAATTTACTGCTGCTCCTGGTTATACAGTCTCCAGACTGACGGGATTTGGAGAGGTCAGACAGGATTGCTTTGTCATGGAGAGTAGGCAAAAGAAAATTAATTCCCCTAACTGAGGGTGCTAGGGTAGGTGGGAGAAATTTACGACTGAATCGTTTCCCCTCTCTGAAATAATAAATATTCTTCCCCGAGAGAAACCTTGTGCATTCAAAGTACTTTCTGTGAGTGCTTTGAACATGACTGCAGTTGGTGGAAAATTTTCCTTAATAATATGTATTTTTTTTCCCTTCAGAGGAAAGCAAAAGGGTCTACAACTGAATAAAAACCCCAGCCTCTAACCTTCTGATGTCCTTTGGCAGCTTACCCATGTATCTCTTGCTTTGGTCTAAACAGCTCTGTTGGAAGGTTGAGACCCGACATTTTGCAATGAGATAGAATTGGAATCTAGCTGTTCAGGTGGGGATAAGGTCACTTCCAAAGGCCTTGGTGACAGGTCTCAGTGTCGGGGGTCAACATGTCCTCCAGAGGTAGGATCTCGAGCAGATAGAGCAGACTTTATCTACGAACAGTGACGGGCGAGTCAACTCAGGATGCTCCACATTCCAAGATAAAGGGCAGCTGGGGGAGGGTCACAAACACCTGTAAACTGAAAGAAATTTCTAGTTTTTCCCACAATACGAGAAAACAGAGTGGCATTAGAGTACAAGGGCTTCCCTGGTGGCTCATAGCATAAGGCATCTGCTTGCAAGGCGGGAGAGCTGGGTTCGATCCCCAGGTTGGGAAGATCCCCTGGAGAAGGAAATGGCAACCCACTCCAGTACTCTTGCCTGGAAAGTTCCAGGGACGGAGGATCCTGGCAGGCTAAAGTCCATGGAATGGCAAAGAGTCACACCCGACTGAGATACTTTACTTCTCAGAGTACAAAATCAATTGAGAAAATAAAACACAGTAATGATAGTTATCACTGTATGGAAAACTAAAACTATGACTGTTACTATAAAGGAAGACTAACCAATGACTAACCAACTAAGCAGAGAGAAATTTGCTAAGAAATTCATTAAATCAATAAGGAAGCATATAACCTGCACTTTTGGAATATATTGGTAATTTTTTTTCTTGTATTTTTTTTGGTAAACATCCCAGTGTATGTAGGTGGCCAACACTAAGAGGTCATCAGGTTCCACTTTTCTTTTTTTTTTAAATTAATTAATTAATTAGACTGCACTGCATCTTCATCATGATTTCCAGGTGGCACTAGTGGTAAAGAACGCTCTTGCCAGTGCAGGAGACTAAAGGGACATGGGTTCAATCCCTGGGTCGGGAAGATCCCATGGAGGAGGGCACAGCAACCCACTTCAGTATTCTTGCCTGGAGAATCCTATGGACAGAAGAGCCTGGTAGGCTCTAGTCCATGGGGTCACAAAGAGTTGGACCTGACTGAAGCGACTTAGCACGCACGCCCGGGGCTTCATTGCCGCACTGGGGCTTTCTCCAGTTGTCGAGAGTTGGGGCTACTCTCTAGTTGATTGTGTAGGCGTCTCATTGCAGTGGCTTCCCTTGTGGAGCATGGGCTCTAGGTACCTGAGATTCAGTAGCTGCTGCTCAGGAACACCAGAGCACAGGCTCATTAGCTGTGGCACATGGGTGAGACTTCTGCAGCTTGTGGAATCCTCCCAGACCAGGGACCAAACCTACGTCCCCCACATTGGCAGACAAACTCTTTACCACTGCACCACTAGGTAAGTCTACTTTCTGTTCTAAAGTAAAATTAGCTGCTGTTTCCTTACTGTGTTATTTCCTTAAATCAATTTGCAACTCTCATGCCTGGAGGCTTTTAACTCCTTTTCTTCTGACCATATTCAAGGTAGAAGCACATTCCCGAAAGCGTGAGTGGCTCTCCAGGATTAATAAGACACCAAGCTATACATTCTACCCTCACTCTTGACTGAATCATCCCTACACTGTTCTGAGACGGTTTGCTGTTGTTGTTGAGTCGCTCAGTAGTATCTGACTCTTTTCGACCCCACGGACTGTAGCCCACCAGGCTCCTCTGCATGGCTCCTAAGAGATTTAAGTTTCTTCTTCAGAGATCTTTTTAGGCAATTTATTAGAAAAGCTTTCATGAAATGCTTGCTGTTGTAACCTGGCTTCCTTTTACCACTTGGGACACACAGAGCAGATTCCTGGTGCTCAGAGAGGCCAGTGAGAGTGAGGAGCCTGGAAGCTTAAGCCTCCCGGGTCTCATAAGTCACTCTGGCCCCTTCATTGTGGCTCTGGGTGAGAATTCCTTGCCCTGAACTTCAGTTCTATAGAACCATAACTGAGGGACTTCCCTGGTGGTCCTGTGGGTTAAGCCTGTGCCTTCCAATGCAGGGGGTGTGGGTTTGATCCCTGGTAGGGGAACTAAGATCCCACATACCTTGTGACCAAAAAAACCCCCCAAAACCCCAAAATGTAAAACAGAAACAATATCATAACAAATTGACAAATTCAATAAAGACTTCAAAAAAGGTCCACATTAAAAAAAAAAATCTTTAAAGAAATAAGAACCATTACTGAAAGAGAGAGCATGAGGAGAGAGAGGGATATATAAACTGTATTTGGATATGTGAAAGAGAGAGACTGTGTACATGTGTGTGTGTGTGTAGGTGTGTAAGAGAGAGATCAATTCAGACCATTCCCTTCAGCCTGCCAGTCCTCTCTCTCTGGCACAGAACTCTTTCCTTCCTGACGTTTTATATGCTGTTATTTACTGACAAACTGAGCTGCAGGAGAATTGAATGCATTTATGGTACTTCCTATCATATCTTGGGGTGTAGTCAGGCATGAATTGATTAAGCACCTTGGGCTGGGGCACATCAGAGAGGCAAAGACCTAGAACACACCCAGGCAGGCCTGGGAGGCCCTGGAGGGCGTGCAGGCTACTAGGCAGAGCGTGGTGTTGAGAGGGCCAGGAGACAGGCAATGATGTCATCTGGTGAAGCTGAGAGCATCAGGGAGGTCACCGCTAGAATAATATCGGTCTTCAAGGAACAATGGAACCAGCACTGTGGCTTTCTTTTCCTTAAGCAAGGGGGTTTCCCAGGTGGCTCAGTGGTAAAGAATCTGCCTGCCAGTGAAGGAGATATTAGTTCAACCCCTGGGTCAGGAAGATGCCCTGGAGGAGGAAATGGACAATCCCATGGACAGAGGAGCCTGAGGTCCAGTCCATAGGGTGAGAACGAACTGGACACGACTGAGCTCGCAGATGCTGAGGGCCCAGCAGCCCGCGGTCGGCAAGCACCGCCTCTAGTGACAGTGCGCCACCTGGAGTTTGGTGAAAGAATTTCAATCCTTAGGGAAGTTCCCAGAGCCAGTGTCATACATTTAAAAAAAAAAAAAAAATTAATCTAATTGGAGGCTAATTACTTCACAATGTTGTGGTGGTTTTTGCCATATATTGACATGAATCAGCCATGGGTGTACAAGTGTTCCCCAACCCAAACGCCCCTCCTCCCTCCCTCCCCATCCCATCCCCTCTGGGTTGTCCCAGAGCTCCCCCTTTGAGTGCCCTGTTTCAGGCCTCGAACTTGGACTGGTCCTCTATTTCACATATGGTAATATACATGTTTCTATGCTATTCTCTCAAATCATCCCACCCTCACCTTCTCCCCCAGAGTCCAAAAGTCTATTCTTTATATCTGTGCCTCTTTTGCTGTCTCATGTAGGGTCGTCGTAACCATCTTTCTAAATTTCATATATATGCATTAATATACTGTATTGGTGTTTTTCTTTCTGACTTACTTCACTCTGTATAATAGGCTCCAGTTTCATCCACCTCATTAGAACTGATTCAAATGTGTTTTTTAATAGCTGAATAATATTCCATTGAGAGTCCCTTGGACTGCAAGGAGATCCAACCAGTCCATCCTAAAGGAAATCAGTCCTGAATATTAATTGGAAGGACTGATGCTTAAGCTGAAACTCCAATACTTTGGCCACCTGATGCGAAGAACTGACTCATTTGAAGAGACCCTGATGCTGGGAGAAGATTGAAGGCGGGAGGAGAAGGGGACGACAGAGGATGAGATGGTTGGATGGCATCACCGACTCAATGGACATGAGTTTGAGTTAACTCCGGGAGTTGGTGATGGACAGGGAGGCCTGGAGTGCTGCAGTCCATGGGGTCGCAAAGAGTTGGACACCACTGAGACTGAACTGAACTGAACTGAATATTCCATTGTATATATGTACCACAACTTTCTTATCCATTTGCCTGCCAATGGTTGCATAAATTTAAGAGTTATTGGGAGAGGAATCTGGAAAGGGATCCATAGATTGATTGAAGTGCTAGAAACAGGATCAAAGTCCAGGACTAGATCCTAGAAAGACTCAGAAGCAGCACATGGAGGCCAGATGTGTTATATTTGGGGGCTAGAGGCATCTACCACTTCCTCTCTGTATAACCCTGAACAAATTGCTTAATTTCTTTGGGTGTCCTTGGTCTCTCTTTTCATTCTATTTAAAATAATGATGTCATAGGTTTTGATGACTAAACCTATGAGGTAACATCTAGGTGCATAATACTGACTATAAACTATTTGGGGATAGGAACTAGGTCTTATTCTGATTTTTTTTCCCTAGTGCCTGATACTGAGGCTGGTACACAGTAGCCCACATCACCTACCAGGTGACTGACATACAGATATATTTAAATTGGTAAGATAGCTAAATTGATCTATGCGTGCGTGCACACTAGGTCTCTTCAGTCGTGTCTGACTCTTTGTGACCCTGCGGACTGTAGCCCACCAGGGTCCTCTGTGGGGATTCTCCAGGCAAGAATACTGGAGTGGGTTGCCATGCCCTCCTTCAGGGCATGTTTCCAACCCAGCTTGAACCTGTGGCTCCTGCATTGCAGGCAGATTCTTTACCACTGAGCCCCAGAGGAGCCCAAATTGATCTACAGAGATCCATAAATCTTGCATTTATGTATAATTCTCTTATCTACATACTTATCTACTGTCTCTCATTTTTTTTAATTTTTATTTTTACTTTATTTTGCTTTACAATACTGTATTTGTTTTGCCATACATTGACATGAATCAGCCATGGGTGTACATGAGTTCCCAATCCTGAACCCCCCTCCCACCCCATATCATCTCTCTGGATCATCCCCGTGCACCAGCCCCAAGCATCCTGTATCCTGTATCGAACAAAGACTGGTGATTCGTTTCTTACCTGATAGTATACATGTTTCAATGCCATTCTCCCAAATCATCCCACGCTTTCCCTCTCCCACAGAGTCTAAATGTCTCTCAGTTTTTGAAACTGAGTATAAGGTTGGGGCCAGAGAAGTGTAAGTGGCAACAATCCTCAGTCAGAGAGTGTGAGCCTATGCTATGCTATGCTAAGTCACTTCAGTTGTGTCCGACTCTCTGTGACCCCATAGACGGCAGCCAACCAGGCTTCCCCGTCCCTGGGATTCTCCAGGCAAGAACACTGGAGTGGGTGCCATTTCCTTCTCCAATGCATGAAGGTGAAAAGTGAAAGTGAAGTCACTCAGTCGTGTCTGACCCTCAGCGACCCCATGGACTGCAGCCTTCCAGGGTCCTCTGTCCATGGGATTATCCAGGCAAGAGGACTGGAGTGGGGTGCCATTGCCTTCTCCGAGGACTCTTTAATTCCTCTGGGCAAGGTCAGGGCTGCAGATGTGGGTGAGGAAACCTTCAGGCAGGCAGAGAGGAAAGACTCTGAGATGAGAACTGGGCAGAGTGTGACGTGTTTGTCCTAAAACACCATCTCCACTGAAACAGAGTTAAAACCAAAAAGTTTAGGGCGATTTTCCTCAAGACTTTGTTACTATTTATTTTCATGCTTTTAACTTTTTTAAAAAATGGGGCTCAGCTCCTGTCTCCCTATGAGAAGACTCCAGTTATGTATTCACTGAGCTTCACTGGTTTCCTCTTTGCTCTTAAGGCATCTTTTGCAAGGGATAATGAAGCCTTCCCACTGATTCTCTATTTTAATTGATTTTTTTTGGTGTTCCTTTGATCCAGTGAAGCATAGAGCTGCCCTGCACTTCTTGGGGTTTATGTTTGATCTTGAGTGATGGACGGCTTGGTCAACATCAGAGAGCATGGCGTGGGCTGGAACCAAGGGCATGGGTTACAGATAAACCTGAGTCAACCTCATGGCTCTGCCATTTACTGTTAATAAATGTGGGTTGGGAAGAGCCCCTGGAGGAGAGCATGGCTACTCACTCCAGTATTCTTGCCTGGAGAATCCCCATGAGCAGAGGAGCCTGGCAGGCTACAGTCCATAGGGTCACAAAGATTCATACATGACTGATCTTACACGGGCTACTTCTCTTCTTTAAAGTCTCAGTTTACTTGTTGGTAAAAAGTGTTAAAATAAAGGTACCTACTGAGTAGGGTTATTGTGGTGGTTGAAGGAGATAACACCAGCAAAATACTCAGTACAGTGCCTGGGACCTTATACACGCTTCGTTCAGTTTTGCTGTTTATATACGGAAGGTAGAAGGGAAGGATGTAACCATGGTGAGGATGAAGAGGGGGTCTGGTGAGCCTCCGGGTTGGTTTGCATATGGGGCTCAGAGGAGTGGTGAGAAATGTGGTTTATGAAGAGGGTATGATTGTTTAACAGAGGGCTTTAGAAGCTAGTCACAGAGGGTAACTGGATATAGAAAATCCTGAGGTTTTTGAACATATTGTCTTACAAAAATAGTACCACAAAAATTAAGGATTTCCTTTTAGAAACCATGAAATTCCTTTTATCCATTCCAGAATCTATAGAGTAAGAATGCTTCCACTCATTTTGAAGATGATGATGTTGTGGCCCAGAGAGATAAAAACTGGTCCATGGTTTCCTTGTAAATTCACCTCACCTCTTCAGTTCAGTTCAGTCGCTCAGTTGTGTCCAACTTTTTGCAACCCCATGAATTGCAGCATGCCAGACCTCCCTGTCCATCACCAACTCCTGGAGTTGACTCAAACTCATGTCCATCGAGTCGGTGGTGCCATCCAGCCATCTCATCCTCTGTCGTCCCCTTCTCCTCCTGCCCCCAATCCCTCCCAGCATCAGAGTCTTTTCCAATGAGTCAACTCTTCGCATGAGGTGGCCAAAGCACTGGAGTTTCAGCTTTAGCATCAGTCCTTCCATGAACACCCAGGACTGATCTCCTGCAGAATGAACTGGTTGGATTTCCTTGCAGTCCAAGGGACTCTCAAGAGTCTTTTCCAACACCACAGTTCAAAAGCATCAATTCTTCGGTGCTTAGCTTTCTTCACAGTCCAACTCTCACATCCATACATGACCACTGGAAAAACCTTAGCCTTGACTAGACAGAACTTTGTTGGCAAAGTAACGTCTCTGCTTGTGAATATGCTATCTAGGTTGGTCATAACTTTCCTTCCAAGGAGTAAGCATCTTTTAATTTCATGGCTTCAATCACCATCTGCAGTCATTTTGGAGCCCCCCAAAATAAAGTCGGACACTGTTTCCACTGTTTCCCCATCTATTTCCCATGAAGTGATGGGACCAGATGCCATAATCTTCGTTTTCTGAATGTTGACCTTTAAGCCAACTTTTTCACTCTCCTCTTTCACTTTCATCAAGAGGCTTTTTAGTTCCTCTTCCAGTACTCTTGCCTGGAAAATCCTATGGATGGAGAATCCTGGTAGGCTATAGTCCATGGGGTCGCAAAGAGTAGGACATGACTGAGCGACTTCACTTTACTTCACTTCACTTTCTGCCATAAGGGTGGTGTCATCTGCATATCTGAGGTTATTGATATTTCTCCCGGCAATCTTGATTCCAGCTTGTGCTTCTTCCAGCCCAGTGTTTCTCATGATGTACTCTGCATAGAAGTTAAATAAGCAGGGTGACAATATACAGCCTTGATGGACTCCTTTTCCTATTTGGAACCAGTCTGTTGTTCCATGTCCAGTTCTAACTGTTGCTTCCTGACCTGCATATAGGTTTCTCAAGAGGCAGGTCAGGTGGTCTGGTATTCCCATCTCTTTCAGAATTTTCCACAGTTTATTGTAATCCACACAGTCAAAGGCTTTGGTATAGTCAATAAAGCAGAAATAGATGGTTTTCTGGAACTCTCTTGCTTTTCCCATGATCCAACAGATGTTGGCAACTTGATCTCTGGTTCCTCTGCCTTTTGTAAAACCAGCTTGAACATCTGGAAGTTCACGATCCATGTGTTGCTGAAGCCTGACTTGGAGAATTTTGAGCATTACTTTCCTAGCATGTGAGATGAGTGGAATTGTGCAGTAGTTTTAGCACTCTTTGGCATTGCCTTTCTTTGGGATTGGAATGAAAACGGACCTTTTCCAGTCCTGTGGCCACTGCTGAGTTTTCCAAATTTACTGGCATATTGAGTGCAGCACCTTCACAGCATCATCTTTCAGGATTATCAGCATGCATTAGGGTAACGTAAGGAGAGGGATAGGAGACAGCCTGTAAAAAGTACTTTACAGAGAAGTATTCAGCAAAGACTAATTCCCCTTTGTTCCATCTTAGTGTTAAAGACCGGGTTTCTGCCTTACTTTCATGACTGAGCTCCAGCTTTGCCCACCCCCTTGGACTTCTTTGATCCTTCCCTGCCTGTGTCTATGTGGATCCCCTCTCAGAACCTGATAATTTTCAAGACTGAGTATCTGCCTCTGAACCTAGCCTTAGCTGTGACTACACCTCCTTCTCGACTTTTAGGTGGAGATGCTGACCTCTGCCCGCCTGCCTGTCTATTTGGATCACTACATGTTACCCTGCCCTAGCCTCTTGCTGGGACACCCCGTCTGATAGTCCCTTGATGTGACTTCCTGCCTGGAACTTCATCCAAGTATCTGTATCCAGGTGGCAGGTGGGCTGGGTTCGTGGACCCTGAGCTCTATCAGCCTGATCTGTCCCTCTCTTTCCAAGTTGCATCTCCAACAGCAGAGCTTGTTGAAAGTAGAGATGCTTGGTCTTCATTCTAGACCAATTGAATCAGAAGCCCCCGTGGATTGGCCTGGGTCAGGGGAGGAGGACGTTGCTCCAGCTCTTTTGCAGGCAGCCTTCCAGGGAACTCTGATGAGGGTACTTTGACTACATGGCCTCTAAGGCCTATCACCAGTCAGGGAGCCTAGGGCTCACTCCCAGTTAGGTCAGGTTCATGAATTAAGTTCAGGTCAGCATACTTTGTTTCCTAGGAGTTTCTAAAACTACTTCTTCAACAGAAAAATTGTTTAATGTCCCCTTCATATCTCTTCTGGATAAACCGATCTTACCAGTCTCACCTGGGAACTAGAAGTCCTGCAGGATAGCTTAGACGCTTTCCTGCTTCTGCCAGTTCCATTTAAACTTGTTCTCATTCTGAGGTACCTGTGAGGCAGGCCCCTTGCCATGTTTAAAGGCTAACCTTGCTTACAGGCTCCTGGGCCTACGTTTGCTCTTTGCTGTCACTGCCTCAACCTAGTTTCAAGTTTCCTCTTAGAAATGATCGTCTGTCCACATTCAAAGCCATCTCTATCAAAGCCATTTCTTTGAACTTTTCTAAAGCATAATCTGGGACCATCAGAGATTTAATGTCCTTTAAAATACTGTGAAAAAAAGATCATTTTGCCTAGATTGGATCCTCCAGATTCATTAGTTACTGGACTAGGTCTTACTGATGCACTAAGCCTTTTTTTGATGTACTAAAACTTTTTGAAATTTGGTTTTAAAAAATGAGAATCTTGGAAAATTTTTAACATCTTCCCATGAAATCACTTTAAAATTTTATATAGCTGTATGTCATTTTGCTGCATCTTTACATATGCCACGGGGTACAGTGTATCAATACTAGTGATTTTATTCTTTAGAGCATCTGTATCTGTGTACTGCAGAGAGATCCTGTGATAATAAAGAATAGTTTTATTAGAGACCAATTTATTCCTTGACTATTTTATGCTACCCAAGAACAAGACAGGTTTTGTCAGTTCTGGTTTCACAGAAGTGCCAGTTCCTAACATTTTCTGTATCATAGAAATCAACATTTCTGAATGCATAATGATAATAAGAATGTCTTAGATTCCCAGTATAAGCAAGAATATCCTAGCATGAAGTATGAGGTCATCAGTTTGCAAAGCACATGAAATGCCGAGATAGAATTAGATGTAATCACTCAAACCATAGGTGGACAAGAGGCCTTGGAGAGAGATACAGCGTGTCATCATATCTCTGAGCAGGGATATTATGGGTAGCTTGCCACATCAGCACCTTGTTTATCACAGTAAATATTGTCCCCACCTATTTATGCTCAGACTGCCCTATCCTGCTGCCCAGCTGTCCAGCCCGGCCAGGTCTGGAAGAGATTGAATTAACGACTGAGTTAGCTTCAATTCTGGTCATGCAGGATGTTAGCCACAATAGACAGCCCCACTGAACACATGTTTATAATGTGGCAGGGCTTCCCACGTGGCACAGTGGTAAAGAATCTGCCTATAAATGCAGGAGATGCAAGAGACCAGATTCAATCCCTGGCTCGGGAAGACTCCTGGAGGAGGAAGTGGCAACCTGCTCTAGGCCTCTTGCCTGGGAAATCCCACAGACAGGGGAACCTAGCAGGCTATAGTCCATGGGGTTGCAAAGAGTTGGACACGACTAAGTGAGCACAGCACAGCATGTTGGAACATACAAGGGGATTTGGTTAATTGGTCCATAGCTCATTCTCCTCCCAGTGCTTCTCCAAACCAGTAAAAATGTCTCTGACATGACTCTAATGCAACATACAGTATTTTCATGAATTTGTAGACCCCTTTAAATGGAGCAGTGAGAAAAGAGGTTGTTTCCTTATGTTTCAAGATGGAACAATCTGGGGTTGAGGGTGGTCAGGATATAGTTTTGAAGTAGGCTTACTGAAGCGGACTTCCGTTTAATTCACAAAGGAAGCCAAGTAGGTGCAGGAAGAGTAACAGGTTGGGAGATGCTTAACAAATGGTTTCCCTGGGCACTTCAGAAGGATAGTTCATATTTTTGCTGGAGACTATTTAGGCTAAGTTCCAAAAACAATTTACATGTTCAACCTGCTTTTTAATTTGTCAAAGAAATTCTTCAAGTTAATTCCTTAATTATTGGGCCTCAAAAGCAGTTAGTTACTCTTCTAATTATAGACCGTAACAGTACATGAATTAAAGTGGAATTTATTTTAAAATAATAACATGTTTTTGAAATCTCTAATAATAATTCTGAGATGACAGAAGTGAAATAGGACAAAATGTCCAAAAATATGTATACTACCTGTCTCTTACTTCATGCTAAAAAAAGTGAATTTAAAAGTAGACATTAGACTTCCAATTTAATAGAAGCTGAAAGCCAAAGTCACTTAGTTGTGTCCAACTCTTTGTGACCCCCTGGACTTTAAAGTCCATGGAATTCTCCAGGCCAGAATACTGAATTGGGTAGCCTTTCCCTTCTCCAGGGGATCTTCCCAACCCAGTGATTGAACCGAGGTCTCCCACATTGCAGGCAGGTTCTTTAACAGTTGAGCCACAAGGGAAGCCCAGAAGGTGAGATACCTTATTGGTCCTCTCCTAACATTCCAGGAAAATTCCTTTGAAAATGTACTTTTGTTGTTGTTCATTACAGCAGCTCTGATAATCAGGATGCCAGACAATCATATGCTGGGCTCTGGGAGGATTTGCAGAAATTGCCACATCAGTGGTGTTGGATTGGGAAACACAGTCGTGGACTCTGTTTACTCCACCCTCTGTCTCGGAAAAGTACACATCATCTGGCAGAAGACAGGAACGAGCTCTCCGTTACTGGCACAGTCTGTTCCTAGCTCAGGGCTGCAAACCAGAAAGCCAGGCAACCACACTTCTTTCTGCAGGAAGACAATATTTTTTAGGCAGTCCGAGGAGCCAGATTTCCTCCTCCTTTCTTTTTTCTCTCCTCCGTCTTAACTAGAGACTACGGGTCTTAGTAGAAACTGTGCCAGGTGTGTAATGCCATGTGGGGAATGTTTGAGCATAATTGGTGGGGGTACGTGGAATTGGGATTGTAAGTGTGACAGAGGGAGGCAGAGACCAGAGCCTGGAAGCGTGAGTGAGCAAGTGTGTTTGCACGCAAGAGGGGGTGTGCGGAGCTTCAAGACTTGTCTTTGGAAAGAGGTAATTGCAGACTGTGACTAAGTATTTTACATAGTCAAGAGATTCTGGTGGTGAGAGAAGGAGGTTCATTTATTTATCTAGCAAGTATTTCTGAGTACCCACTATGTGCCAGAGGCTGGCTGGCTGGGTGGTAGAGAAACACCAAGGAAAAGGAGAATCTAGGGCCTGGTTCTTCTAGTGGGTAGGGGATGTGGGGCGGTAGGGTCAGGGTGGGGCAGGGAGACAGAAAAAAATAAGGAGACCATTGGAAAAGCATAATTTCTGATAATCATCAGTGCTTGAACAAAATAAGATAGGGTGATGTGGCAGAATGAACAGAGGTCCTCAGACCAGTACACGGTGGCCCAAACATAGTCCGAGCCCAAGGCTGCTGTCCTTATCCAGAAGAAATCAGAACAAATAGGGTAGAAGAAAAAGAGTCTGATTCTCACCACACTGTATTATGCAGGTACTATTACTGTCTTGTTTTACACACGAGAAAAATAATCTGAGACAATGCATGGCAAAGAAAAATTCCTGAGAGTATATATACAAGCAATTAATAAAAATTTGGAACTTGTTAACATTCGTAAGTAATTAAACACACTGATAATTAAAGGAATGAAATTGAAAATTACAATTAGATACCATTTTCAATCAATCAAATTTGTGAAGATTAAAAAAAAAGAAAAGACCAGATTATTGCTAGTGATAGTGGCATAAATTTGACCCTCTCATTTGTTGCTGAGAAGAAGGTTAATTGGTGCAACTTTTAAGTAAAACTATCCTACTTGTAGAAAGAAATCTCAAGGAAATTACCAGAAAAGCAAGTAAAATTAATATACTGGATGTTAATTGCAGTATTATTTATAAAATCCCCAAATTAGAAACAACCTACATGTCTGACAGGAGGGAAAATACTTCATATATGTGCTGGTCCCATCACTTCATGGGAAATAGATGGGGAAACCGTGGAAACAGTGTCAGACTTTATTTTTGCTCCAAAATGACTGCAGATGGTGACTGCAGCCATGAAATTAAAAGACACTTACTCCTTGGAAGAAAAGTTATAACCAACCTAGATAGTATATTCAAAAGCAGAGACATTACTTTGCCGACTAAAGTCCGTCTAGTCAAGGGTATGGTTTTTCCTGTGGTCATGTATGGATGTGAGAGTTGGACTGTGAAGAAGGCTGAGCGCTGAAGAATTGATGCTTTTGAACTGTGGTGTTGGAGAAGACTCTTGAGAGTCCCTTGGACTGCAAGGAAATCCAGCCAGTCCATTCTGAAAGAGATCAACCCTGGGATTTCCTTGGAAGGAATGATGCTAAAGCTGAAACTCTAGGACTCTGGCCACCTCATGCGAAGAGTTGACTCATTGGAAAAGACTCTGGTGCTCGGAGGGATTGGGGGCAGGAGGAGAAGGGAACGGCAGAGGATGAGATGGTTGGATAGCATCAAGGACTCGATGGATGTGAGTCTGAGTGAACTCCGGGAGATGGTGATGGACAGGGAGGCCTGGCATGCTGCGATTCATGGGGTTGCAAAGAGTCGGACATGACTGAGCGATTGAACTGAACTGAACAGAACTGTGCTTAGTCGCTCAGTCGTGTCCAACTCTTTGCTACCCCTTGGATTGTAGCCCACCAGGCTCGTCTGTCCATGGGGATTCTCCAGGCAATAAAACTGGAGTGGGTTGCCATGTGCTTCTCCAGGGGATCTTCCCAACCCAGGGATTGAACCCAGGTTTCCCGCATTGCAGGCAGATTCTTGACCGTCTGAGCCAGTGAGAAAGCTACTTCATGTATAGAACCATTCAGTTCAGTTCAGTTCAGTCGCTCAGTCGTGTCTGACTCTTTGCGACCCCATGAATTGCAGCATGCCAGGCCTCCCTGTCCGTCACCATCTCCCAGAGTTCACAGAAACTCACGTCCATCGAGTCAGTGATGCCATCCAGCCATCTCATCCTCTGTCATCCTTTCTTCCTCCTGCCCTCAATCCCTCCCAGCATCAGAGTCTTTTGACCATTATATAATCATTAAACATGATATTCATAGACAATTACTAATGATACAGGGCAATGTTGTTAAAGTATTCAATGAAAAGGTAGGCTAAAAGATGTATACAAGGTATGATGGAATTTTGATAACAGAACCACCTGAGGTCCAGGACCTCACTAGAAATGACATTTCCAGCTTCCCTTGGCAATGTGTGTCCCCACAAGCCAAGCTGCGGCCAGTGCATGTAAGCAGAAGTGATGGACACCACCTCCAGAACATCTTTCCAAAAGAGAGCGGCTTGCCCTCCAGGTCTGCTTTCTCCCTTTCTGTAGGTTGATATATGATGTAGCAGTGGGTGAGCCGATTTTGACCGGAAGGACAAGGACAACTCTCTAAGGAATGACAAAACAGTCAGACAGCAGCCTTGGTCCCTGAATAATCTTATGGAGTACAGCTGCTCCCTGCAACCAATCAGAAGGGACTTTACCAAAAGAAATAAAATTCTCTCTCTCTCTCTCGTTTAAAATCTAGGTTCTAGCAAGTGATCGGAGAAGGTAATGGCACCCCACTCCAGTACTCTTGCCTGGAAAATCCCATGGGCAGAGGAGCCTGGTAGGCTGCAGTCCATGGGGTCGCTAAGAGTCGGACACAACTGAGCGACTTAGCAACAGCAGCAAGTGATTCTGATGAAGAGAAGGAAGTAAAGTTGCCAAGGATAAAGACATGCCTCTCACTCTTCATTACCTATTGGCTTTTATACAACCACTTGCAGTTTAAGACTCTTCCCCTTCTCCCCAGATTGGAACGATTTATTAATCTATAGGGATAAAGATCAGACAGAGCCAACTGGATAAATTAGCACACACTATCCCACACTGCATGCAAGGGACTAGGGCCATTGTGATTTGGCTTCTGTTTAAGTAGCTGAACTAATATCCTAACTAGCACAGACAGCAACTGCATAAAATACATTAACATTTTCATTCCTTATAATTATTTCATATTTAAAATGCTAGCGGTCCTAGTAATAACACTGAGTAGGAAGTACTGATAGACGTTTCATTAATAAAAGCAGAATGTTTAACATTGTGTGTCTGCTATTCTGGCAATCAGATATACATAAGTTTCAGACAAGTAACAAATGAAGTTGCAAAAAGGTGAAAGCTATGATTAGGTCTGTAAGCTAAAACTTGGTCTCAAAGCCTTAGAGTATTAGTGGTGATTTTTGTTTTCCACCCCTGTCCCTTGCATCAGTATGGGATAGTGTGTGCTAATTTATCCAGTGGCTTTTATCTTATCTTTATCCCTATAGATTGATAAATTTTTCCAATTTGGGGAGAAGGGGAAGCTTCTTATACTGCCAGTGGTTGTATAAAAGCCAATAGGTAATGAAGAGTAACAGAGGAGTGAGAGTCATATCTTTCTCTTTCACTTCTTTCTGTTCATCAGCATCACTTGCTAGAATCTAGATAAGGCTTCAGCATTTGCTTCTGGGAGGCTGTTAGAGATTGCTCTGCACTATCTTATTCTAACAAAGGAAAAACTGTGGTAGAGAGGGAACAGGAGGTGAGATTGGGGGCTGAGGACATAGGATTTATATCCATTTATATTGGAGACTGAATTATAAGGGGGTGAAGGTACCTAATAGAAGGTCAATTCCAAATCCCAGGTTGGCAGAGACAATACTGGGTTAGTGTCAGCTAGGCTTTGCAATCTGGAGGAAGGGAATGAGGTTCTTAAACTATAGGGAGAGGATGGGGCAATGAGGAAAAATAGTGTCCTCCAAGAATATCTTTTGAAGTATAAGGTAGAGAAAGAGCAAGGACAGAAGCAACCTTTGGAGAAATCAGCTGGCTGGACAGAGACTGAAAGTTCAGTTCAGTTCAGTTCAGCCACTCAGTCGTGTCCGACTCTTTGCGACCCCATGAATCGCAGCACACCAGGCCTTCTGGTCCATCACCAACTTCTAGAGGCGAGCCCCAATCCCCGACTCATGCAGGGAGCAAGACTGGGCCAGGTGGCACCAGTGCCCTGTGGGCGGAGAGACTCCAGGCATTCAAAGGGCCTAGGTGGAGGACATGAGAAAATGTAAGAAACTCTCACATTTATTGAGCATCTAATGTGCACATCTAATGTTCCTTATAATTAGATTCTTACAGCAGTCCTGGGAGCACTCTTCACAGAAAGGCTTAGTGATTTGATCAAGATTATGAATTTATTAAGTAGAGGATTTAGGCTTGACTGAATCTAAACCCATATTCTTTCTTTTATGCCATTTTGGGGATTCTTCAGGGATTGCTGCCCAATTGCCCTTCCAGAAGTTGAGTGCTGGAAAAAATCAAAGATATTTCCCAACCTTGATGACTTGCAGGGTGAGAAATATTGGTCGATGCCCTGTAAGCTTCTTGTTAGTTCACAGAGAGGGAAGAGGAAGCCTATTAATAGACGGGGAGCTGCCTATATAAGAACTGCATATACTTACATGGGAGGGCACCCGGGATATTTTGAGTTAATAAGAACAACAAAAAAGGTATACAAAAGGTATACCTTTTCTCTGGGACAAGGTTAGGGAGGCTGCATACCATTTAGTGGTTATTCTGGAGTAGGAGGTAAAATGGGGAAGGGGTGGATGTGGTAAACTTCATCCCTCACACGTTTCTTTACCGCTTGCATTTGGGTAGGATACACGAAGAATAGTCAGTGACGGACCGTTATCTTTCTGGGCCAGAGGCAGAGAAGTGAGCTGAGCTCATGTGTGATCCCAGACCGGTGTCTACACAGAAGTACAGACATATACTAAAATCTGCTCCACTTAGGAGAGCCACTAAAATCTGCTCTAGGCAGAACTGCAGCTGGTAGAATAAGAATCTGATTTCCTCTGTGCACCGGTATGTTCCAGCCAGTGTTTCTAGTAGCATTACTGTCTATTCTTCAGCAATTCCCTTGACTCTATACTTCAGAATGACCTCTTGTTTTTCTCCTGAGGCAATTTGTTTTCACCCTTTCTTCCTGTCAGTTTACATTTTAATGCTTAGTGGGTTGATGACACTGTACAGTTCTTTATAATA
Organism: Capricornis sumatraensis; assembly: GCF_032405125.1. Lineage (NCBI taxonomy): Eukaryota > Metazoa > Chordata > Mammalia > Artiodactyla > Bovidae > Capricornis > Capricornis sumatraensis. Next base: position 42,689,366 of record NC_091087.1, read on the forward strand.
GGCGCTGAAATACATGTGAAACTTTCATGAAGTTTTTCATACATGAATAAAAGTCAGTGCACCTGAGGAGATGTCTTTGGCATGTAATATATGAATGAAATTAAATTCAGAAAATAATGGCAAAGAGGTTAATTTTCTTTCAGTTGTATACATAATTGATTTCATTTATCTTCTTTAAAAAAGTAAGGGTTAAAAGGAAGATATGGAAAACAATCAAGTTTGTGGTAACTTGCTACAGCAGAATTGGGAAAGAACCCTGGCTTCTTCACGGCAAATTGTCTTCTTGGTCTGACCCACAGCCCTCAGGGCCCTCTAACTTTAGGGTTTCCTCTGGCACTAAAAATGAGGTTCTGAATGTGACCAGGAAGTGAACTGCCCTGTTCAGTGTGACAGTTTGATCTACATACCTGCTTCTCCTTCAGTTCCGTCTGCGTTTTCCCTCTTATTTCCAACAAAGAACTCCTACTCAGCACCATCTCAAGAGTTGGAAGCAGAATGGCTGGGGCTACACACAAGGTAATAAAGCAACTACTTGAGTCAGGATTGTTTTTTTGAGGGCAGTTTCAGAGCTGGATGCTTGAGGCCATGTAAGTTCAATGGGAACTGCTTAGTCAGAGCTTATGATTGATTATTTACAGCCATTAGAAGTTAGATTGCCATTCTGCGCTTACAGCAAAGTAAAACTATATTATGCTAGGTTTAGTCTAATAGAGATCTTGTGTAAATGACACTAGGGACTCAGACTCCATTCTCTAAATGTAAAATAAGTCATCAGCAGATGAATTAGATGAATAAATATTCATGAGATAAGCTATCTATCCCAGAGAAGGCAATGGCACCCCACTCCAGTTCTCTTGCCTGGAAAATCCCATGGATGGAGGAGCCTGGTAGGCTGCAGTCCATGGGGTCGCTGGGAGTTGTACATGACTGAGCGACTTCACTTTCCCTTTTCACTTTCATGCATTGGAGAAGGAAATGGCAACCCACTCCAGTGTTCTTGTCTGGAGAATCCCAGGGACGGGGGAGCCTGGTGGGCTGCCGTCTATGGGGTCACACAGAGTCGGACACAACTGAAGCGACTTAGCAGCAGCAGCAGCAAGCTACCCATCCAGTACATTGACAGTGAAAGTGAAGGAGCTCAGTTGTGTCCCACTCTTTGTGAACCATGGACTGTAGCCTACCAGGCTCCTCCATCCATGGAATTTTCCAGGCAAGAGTACTGGAGTGGGTTGCCATTTCCTTCTCCAGGGGATCTTCCTGACCCAGGGATCGAACCCAGTTCTCCTGTGTTTCAGGCAGATGCTTTACCTTCTGAGTCACCAGGGAAGCATTATGACTAATATCCTAGTCCATTAGTCATACACAAACTTTAAAAGACATAAAAGTCACCTGGGGACCTTGTTTAAAAATATAAATTTCCATCTCTGCTCCCAGTAATTCTGGCTGAGTAGGCCTGGGATGTATTTTTGACATGTGCCCCAAGTGATTCTTATGCAAGTAGTCAGGGGACACACAATAAAACGGTGTGGTGTTGAATAGAAGAAACTGCTTGGGACAGAGACAGATACCATTCATATGTTCCAGAATTTTGACTTAAAGGGCTGTCTGTAATTTCCAAACATTTTTTTTTCCCTGCTTTGATCCTCTTTGAAAGCATTAGTTACTCAGTCATGTCCAACCGACTCTTTGCAACCCCAGGGACTGTAGCCTGCCAAGCTCCTCTGTCCATGGGATTCTCCAGGCAAGAATACTGGAGTGGGTAGCCATTCCATTCTCCAGGTGGTCTCCCTGACCCAGGGATAGAGCTTGGGTCTCCTGCAATGCAGGCGACCACTCACCATCTGAGCTCCGAGAGAAACCCCTTGATTCTCTTTACATTTATATATTTTTTCACCATCACTTCACCAGATAGGAATTTGAAGACTCTGGTGGGGGTGGTGGGAGAGGACATGCACCAGTGAGGGGGCTGGTCACACATCATAGTCTCCAGGTGGGCATATGTAATCCCCTCCAAGATGCTGATAATATTTCCTACTTCCCAATCCACTCACCACTACGTGATTCTTAGCTTGGAGAGTAGCCAGTGTCTCTTAGGGAATTTCTGGGTGTGAGGAGCCTTTTGTTAACACTCAAGACACTAGAGGACCTGCACTGTGGGTGAGTAGCAGATGAGACCTTGGCTTTGGGAAGGTTCCTTTCCTTCGATGGTGGGGAGAGATACTCTGTCCCTTCTCCACGAGGGCTCCCCCTCCAAAGTCTAGGCTTCCTTTGATCTGGGCTGGGCTGGAAGGTGAGGTCCCTGCTTCCAGTTATGCAATGCAGGTGCATTTCCAAAGGGTGGGTGTAGCTGGAGTCCAGTCTAGATCCCACTCACCAAGCCAGATGTTAGAGCAAGGGCAAGGGCTTGACACTGAGCAGGACCTTTGAGTTATTCTGCAGAAACGAAGACCCCCATCAAGATGGAGGATGATGACTACATGCTGACCACACGCATTTAGACTCCAGACTGGCTGGAACTAGAGGTTGATGATTAAGATTCCTGAAACATCACCCTGTAATATCACCGCCAGCCAATCAGAAGAAAGTCATATACCCTGTAGCCTTCACTCCCAAGGTTACCTGTAAAAACCTTTCTCTCAAAGCCATTGGAGTGTTTTTGTCTTTTGAGCCTCAGCTGCCTGTACTCCCTGCTGGGCCCTGCGATAGATACTGTATTTTCCTTCCTTACAATCTAGTGTCAGTAGATTGGCTTGTTGCATGGGGGGCAAGTGGACCCAAGTTTGGTTTGGTAAGAGGCTAGCCAGAGAAATGGGCACCTTTAAAAGATCCCGCTAATTATGACCCTCCAGATGGCACACCCAAGGGTCTCTGAGTCTTAATGGCCTCTTTGACTTTAGTAAAAATAGGTCTTGGGGTGATAGAAAGAGGGAAAACACGAAAAATTTAGGAAGGACTCTGTTTACTGTTGCATTTTCCAAGAGTTGGAAACCGTGTTTTCCTGACAGTGATGGAGCCGTATGAAGATCCCACCCACATGTCCTCCTCTAGGCCCTGTTCACCTGCCCCTCGGAAAAACAAACTCCTAAGTGAGTGACACATAAGCCCCTTGTGTCCTGTCGATCCTCTTATTTGCCAATTTTAGCCTTATCGGCTAGAGTTGCTTAATGCTGGAGGCCAAGGTAGTGCAGTATCTCTTAATTAACTAGTTGTAGACAGCTAATTAGTTTACTGCAGTATCTCATCAGTATACAAAGTATATTGACTCAAAATTGGACGTGCTTCTGAGGCCTTACAAAACATCTCTGAAGAGAGATGCTTTCTTAAATACCATGCATCTTAGGGCTCAAAAGAAGGTGGATAAGGAAGAGGTTGGAAAGGAGCAGGCTTGCAGGAGGCATGTTTCACTGTTCATGTCAACCCCTTCGTCTTTATATTTCCCATGTCAAAATGATCTCTCAAAATTCCTTAGAAGTATTTGCCTTTTCACAACCTGCTTGAATACGTAGGTTGAAATCCTGCATCCCACCCTTGCTGAGTGGGCTCATGAGTTGAATTCTATGACTATATTGAGATTTAGAGAGCTTCCTGCTGCTGCCCATCTTAGAGGCCATTGGAGCTGCAGGAGACCTTTCTGATTCATGATTTCAGTACTTTGCTTTTGAGCACCTGCTGACCAGCCTGCTTTGTCCAGATCTGGCCTTTCCTCCAAACTTGCTGTCTGAAGCGATTGTAACTTCCTGTAGAAGGCCAGACACGCTCTCCTTGTTCTAGAGGAGGGTATTACAGATCATTAGCTACCTAATCACTAAAGTTCTTAATTGAGGAATTCTCCCAGGTAGACGTGTTTTCCCTGCACGGCCAGGCATGTGCCAGGTAAGTTGCAGAGAATCCTACTTGGTCTTCTCACTCTGTGGAGCTAGGGGTCTGTCTCTATTTCCAGTAGAGAGACTTGAGGGACAGAGACTGGGATAACTTGTATAAAGTCACAGGTCTTATTAAAAAACTGGACAAACACATGAAAAGGTGGGGGAGGAAAAGAGCTTCACAGGGAAATGTGACTGCAATAAAGCGCTTCCTTCTGAGATGAAACCCTCATTTGGGAAGCGTGTGTTTTTCTCTCTGACTCCTCTGCTGGGTCAGCAGACCAGTGCTGCAGCAATAGTGGCTGGATTTAAACATGATTTTATTCTGTTGGTCTCCCTTTATTCTTCAATTCTTTGCAGCTTGAAGCTGGCTTTGGCCAAAATAGAGATTTCAGGCATGAAGTTATTTCCACTTTTTCTTCTCTTCTGTCAGTTTAAAAAATACTATAGCATCTGCTCTTTTTCCTTCTAGAAGGACATACTTCGTAAACGAGTGTGGGGCAAGAAAAAAAACATTAGCAGATCAACCGAAGTCAGCACGTCTGCACCACTGGTTCACAACCTTGGCAGCATGTAAGAATCACAGGGGAAGACTTCAAACATGCCTGCATCACAGCCACACATCCAAGCTGCTAAATCAGTTATCTCCAGAGAAGGGGGCCAGGCACCAAAATCAGCATCTCTCTGTGTGGAAAAGGCATCAGTGTTGTTTTTTAAAAAGCTTCCTGGTATTTCGGTGTGTGGTCAGTTAGAAACCTCTGCTCAAGCAGTGCCCCTTCAGCTTCTAATATGCACAGAAAGCAACTGGGGACCTTGTTTAGAAGCAGATTCTAACCCAGTAGGCCTGTGTGGGTTCCAGGTGAGGCTGATGCCGCTGTTCTCCACATTTGGGGGAGCCAGGCACTAGGTCAGCGGTTCTCAAGGTGTGGTCCTCGGAGGATGTGTAGTATCTGCATCACCAGGGAACTTGTTAGACGTGCACATTCTTGGGCCCCAACCCAGGCCTAGTGAATCAGTAGCTCAGAGGATGGAGCCCAGAAATCAGGCTTAACATGCCCTGCAGGTGATTCTGATGTACCTAAGGTTTGCGGAACCACTGCTAGATAATAGCTCCTGTTTGCTTCAGTGTTAGGCTTTTGAGAAACAAGAGAGCTTCCCCCAGCTTATTCAAGGCAATAGAGGAGGCTTATTACAAGAATATTTGTGGGAGTAAGAAAACAGTCTTCATAGGAATTCAGGAAGAGTTGTGCAACAGGATACATATGACCAATTATGGCGGCACAGGAAGGCGTCCAGGGATTGGGATGAGATCTAGGAGCATGGAGGGTGATTCTGAATCAGGAATGGCCAACCAGGCTGACTCATGGCCTGGCCACCTCCAGGAGTTCATGGTTTCTTTCTCTAGTGCCTTACTTCTCTCGTAAGTCAAGCCTTACTCCTCTCGTAATTCAACAGTTCTGTCTCTGCAGCAGTGTGACTTTGCTGAAGTCCTGGCATAATACTGCTTGAATTAGAATTCTGGCTTATTATTTGTATGATCTTGAGCATTTTACAATAACCTCTCTGGGCCTCAGTTTTATGGTCTGAAATATGAGAATACTAATTGTATCTATCTTATTACAGGATGAAACTAAATAATGGGTGTAGCAAGGCTATGTTTTTTCCAGTAGTCATGTACAGATGTGAGAGTTGGACCATAAAGAAGGCTGAGTGAGGAAGAACTGATGCTTTTGAACTCTGGTGCTGGAGAAGACTCTTCACAGTGCCTTGGACAGCAAGGAGATCAAACCAGTTAATTCTAAAGGAAACCAACCCTGAATATTCATTGGAAGGGCTAATATTCATTGGATGCTAAAGCTGAAGCTCCAATACTTTGGCCACTTGATGTGAAGAGCCGACTCATTGGAAAAGATCCTGATGATGGGAAAGATTGAGGGCAGGAGGAGAAGAGGATGACAGAGGATGAGATGGTTGGATGGCAGCACCAACTCCATGGACATGAGTTTGAGCAAACTCTGGGAGATGGTGAAGGACAGGGAAGCCTGGTGAGCTGTGGCCCATGGGGTCGCAAAGAGTCGGACACAACTGAGCAACAACGATTAAAGGATTTCCTGGGACCCAGTGATTGCTCCAAAAATATCAATAAAACTGTCTTTATTGCCTGTGTCTTTATGAGTGAGTGAGTAAAGTCACTCAGTTGTGTCCAACTCTTTGTGACCCCATGGACTGTAGCCTACCAGGCTCCTCGGTCCATGGAATTCTCTAGACAAGAATACTGAAGAGGGTTGCCATTTCCTTCTCCAGGGATCGAACCCGTGTCTCCTGCATTGTAGGCAGACGCTTTACCATCTGAACTACCAGGGAAACTTCCAGTTAAATCTATTGCAACTGACTCTCAGCATCAACCTTGAGTTCAAATGTTTGAGAAAGAGACACAGATTGCTCTTGTGAGTCACTATGGTGGTTAGGGGGCCAAACTTGCCCTCAAAGCATCTGTGGATATGTTGTGTATTTGCAGTTTAGGGTTAGATGCTCTCCTCTAGCCCATAATCCGTCACTTATTTGAGAAGATCCATTCATGCTATAACTAAAAAGAAGAAAGCATGTGAGACATAGCATCCCTATCAGGTCACTCTAGGGCTAGTCCAAGAAAGCCTGCCCTTCCCGGTGCCGTAGTTTCTTAGCCTGGCCCAACCAGTCTAACCATCCACTTATGACATTCCGTGTCTGACTCCATAATTTGGAAACCTATTTTTACCTGAACCAACAAGATTTTAATTTAGCAGACAGATTACAGAAGTGGAGACCCTGCCACACTGTTACCGTCACTTTTGTACCCTCTGTTTGGAATCACAGGGTCACCAAAACAGGGAATTTAAATGAAAGTAGGATCTGATGCCCATGGATGGAAGCAAAGGGGATGTTAACCTAAGAGTTAATACACATATTAAAAGAAAATCATCTCCTTCCCACCTTCCCTGGGACTTTGAAAAGAAATGCCTTTGATGTTGTTTTGGCCTGGAGAAAATAGCACCTGATATTGGTCGCCTAGAGGCTTCCAGCTGGTTCCCTGCAACAAAGTCGTCGGGTTAACATATTCGGATGTATGGACTTCATAGTTCACAAACGAGCAGTTTTGTGATGAATTCTCCATAGGTAAGCGGTCTTTATTTGACTACATGGTAACTTCTGCCTCTTTCCCTGTTTACTGCTTTCTGAGTGATGAAATATAGCCATGCCAAAGTGTGAGATGCTTCCCTTTATAGTTGTAAATTTGCATAATAGCGTCCCATTTTTGATCATCTGCTGTCTTTTCTTAATCCTTATGGAAAAGCACAGAGAAAATTGTATAATAATTATCATGAAAAGTCTTATAATGATCTGCGATCACCCCACGGCTCTGCTTCCTCTCCCCTGCACCCTGAAGTCATTAGTTTCTTATCAGAAAATTTAAGACCTGGAAAAGCTGTCTGGTTCAATATCTGACTCAAGTAATCTTGGGTTTACATAGATCCCTTTGAAATGAAATAAATTCTGGCTGACCTAAAGTTTTAACATCATATCATTCTTTATAATAAAATGCATTAAATATATCAAATATAAAGCTATATGTGTATATAAATCATGAAAACAAAAAGATTATGTTAAATATTAACAAAACTACAATCAAATATTTCAAATTAGTGACATTAAAAAGGAGGTATTAGTTGAATTTACATTACCAGTGCTGGATATATTCATCAAGAGATGTATTGGCATAATTATGTGCATTTCTCAGACTATATTCCATTATTACAATATATCAAATATGATTCTCTGTGCTGTACAGTAAATCCTTGTTGCTTATCTATTTTATGTATAGTAGCTTGTGGGTGTTAACCTCCTACTCCTAATTTGTCCCTCTCTCCTTTGGTAAGTATAAGTGTTTTCTATGTCAGCATGTGTTTCTGTTTAATATATAGATTTATTTGAATAATTTTTAGATTTCCTATATAAGCGATATCATAGTGATGCTATGTCTCACATGCTTTCTTCTTTTTAGTTATAGCATGAATGGATCTTCTCAAATAAGTGACGGATTATGGGCTAGAGGAGAGCATCTAACCCTAAACTGCAAATACACAACATATCCACATAGTATTTGTATTTCTCTGTTTGACTCACTTTGCTAAGAATAATATTCTCTAGGTCTACCCATGTTGTTGCAAATGGCAATATTTCATTCTTTTTATGGCTGTGTAATATTCCATGTATACCACATCTTCTTAAGACAATCTGTATGTATATGTTGATGGGCACCTGGTTTCTTTCCATGTCTTGGCTATTGTCAATGGAATATCTATCAACACTGGGGTGCATATATCTTTGTGAATTAGTTTTCATTTTTTCTGGATATATATACACACAGGAGTGGGGTTACTGGATCATATGGTAGTTCTGCTTTTAGTTGTTTAAGAAACCTCCATACTATTTTTATAGTGATTGCATCTATTTACACTCTCACCAGTAGTGTAGGAGGATTCCATTTTCTCCAAACCCAAACCCTGTCCAGCATTTATTTTTGTAGACATTTTGATGTTAGCTATTCTGACTGAGGTGAGTTAATACCTCATCATGGTTTTAATTTGCATTTCTTTAATAATTGGTGATACTGAGCATTTTTTCATGTGCCTGTTAGCCATTTGTATGACTTCTCTGGCAAAATGTCTATTTAGCTTTTCTCATTTTTTGAATGAGTTGTTTATTTTTGCAGTATTGAGTTTATTTTGGATACTAAACCCTTTGTCAGTTGCATCATTTGCAAATATTTTCTCTCATTTCATAGGTTGCCTTTCCAGTTTGTTTATGGTTTTCTTTGCTATGCAAAAGCTTTTTCATTTAATTAAATCTCATTTTTAAGTTTTTGCTTTTATGTCTTTGCCTTGGGAGACTGATCTTAGAAAATATTGCTATGATTTATGTTAGAGTATGTTTGTGTTCTCTTCTAGGAGTTTTATTGTATCCTGTTTTACATCTAAGTCTCTAAATCGTATTGTGCTTACTTTTGTAGTGTAATGGAGTGTTCCAACTTCACTGATTTTCATGCAGCTGTCCAGCTTTCTCAACTCCAGTTGTTGAAGAGACTGTCTTTTCTCCATTATATATTCATGCCTCCCTTGTCGAAAATTAACTCACCATAGGTGTGTGGGTTTATTTCTGGGCTCTCTGTTCTGTTTCATTAATTTTTGTCTGTTTTTGTGCCAATACCATACTATTTTTATTGCTATATCTTTGTGGTATAGTTTGAAGTCTGGAAGGGTTATAATTCCAGTTTTGTTCTTTTTGCTCAGAAATGCTTTGGCTTTTCTGGGCCTTTTGTGGTTCCATATAAATTTTAGAATTTTTAGTTCTAGTTCTGTGAAAAATGTTATGGGTCTTTTGATAGGGATTCCATTAAATTTGTAAGTTGCTTTGGGTGATATGGCCATTTTAACAATATTAATTCTTCCACTCCAAGAGCATGAGCTATCTTTCCATTCCTCTAAATCATTTTATGTTTCCTTTGTCAATGTTTTATAATTTTCAGCATATAGTCCTTTCATCTCCTTGGTTAAGTTTATTCATGCATATTTTTTAGCATGATTTTAAGTAAGATTTTTTTCCCTTTACTTTCTCTTTCTGATATTTCGTTATCAATATATAGAAATCAACAAATTTTTGTATATTAATCCTGCTGACTTGCTGAAGCAGTTCTCATGGTTTTTATGTGGAGAATTTAGGGTTCTCTATATAGAATATCATGTTATCTGCAAACAGGGACAGTTTTTACCTTTTTCTCCTCTGATTTGAATAATATTATTTCTTTTTCTTATCTGGCGGCTGTGGCTAGGACTTTCAATACTAAGTCAAAAGGAAGTGGTGAGAGTGGGAATCTGTCTTTTTGCTAAATTTAGTAGGAAGGCTCTCAGCTTTTCACTACTGAGTATTATGTTAGCTGTGGATTTGTCATAAAGAGCTCTAGCTATGTTGAGATATGTTCCCTCTATATTCCCGTTGGTGAGAGGTTTTTCTTTATTTTTATCATGAATAGCTGTTGAATTTTGTCAAATGCTTTTGCTATGCCTATTGAGAAATAAAACTTTGGATCAAAGCATTTAGTCCATTGACACTTAAAGTGACTATTGATAGGCATATACTTATTGCCATTTGGGGCTTTGCTGGTAGCTCAGCTGGTAAAGAATCTGCCTGCAATGCAGGAGACCTGGTTTTGATCCCTGTGTTGGGAAGATTCCATGGAGAAGGACATGGCAACCTACTCCAGTATTCTTGCCTGGAGAATTCCCATGGACAGACGAGCCTGGCCGGCTACTGTCCATGGGGTTACAAAGAGTTGAACATGACTGAGTGACTAAGCACAGGATAGCACATTGCCATTTTAATCCCTGTTTTTCAGTTGTTTTTGTAGTTCTTCTTTGTTCATTTCTTCTTTTTGTCTTTTGATGGTTTTCTTTTGTATTATGCTTTATTTCCTTTCTTCTTGGTTTTTGTGACTCTATTGTATATTTTTCATCTGTGGTTACCGTGGAGTTCAAGTATGTTGACCCATAACTATATAAATTAATTTTATTTATTTGGCTGAGCTGGGTCTTTGTGGTATACAGGATCTTTCTTTAATTGAGGCATGTGAGATCTTTAGTTGGACATGTGAGATCTAGTTCCCTGACTAGTGATCAAAACTGGGCCCCCTGCTTTGGGAGCATGAAGTCTTAGCTACTGGACCACGAGGTCCAGTACCTAAGAAGTCCCTAGATGTATTTTTTGATGTGTTTGTGGAAGAAGGTGAGCTCCATGTCTTTCTACTCCACCGTTTTCATCCTCCTCCATTGGCATAATTATGTTTTACTCATGACTGTTTTTCCTCAATTTTAATGATTTCTAATCATTATTTAAATTGCAGTTGTTTTCATTATCATTCTTTTGCTATTCTAACAATAAAATAACTTGTTAAAGTATTAATGTGTTGGTTAAGTAAGCGTGCCCACTTCCCGCACTGAAAACTAGAAAGTATCCTTTAACAGATGAGTGCCTCCTGCTTATTTATTGACAACATAAATATGGCGCTGAGCTGAAACATCACTCAGTGCTTGGATGTTTAACTTTTCAGCAGTCAGGTGCCATAAAATGACTCAGTTCTCCCATGACTTGTCTCTGTTCAAATTGCTACAAAACTCTTGCACAGTGTGTGGTAACATCATTAGTCCTTGGCTTGGTGTATACCTGATTGTAAACACATACCACATACCCCATGTCATATTCTGCCAGATGACATGAGCTAAGTTTTTATTTGTTTGTTGTTGTTTTTAATTTTTTGGAGGCACTGGGCCTTTATTGCACACATAGGCTTTCTCTGGTTGTAGCCCAGGGGCTTATCTAGTTGTAGTGCCTGGCTTAGTTGCCCCATGACATGTGGGATCTTGGTTCTCTGACTGTGGATTAAACCCAGGTCCCTTGCATTAGGAGGCAGATTCTTAACCCCTGGACCACCAGGGAAGTCCTGACATGAGCTATGTTTGGATTGACTGTTGAGATTATCATCAAAATGAAAACAGAGACTTATAGGTTTTGTGGATTTTAAGAAAATATTAGAGACTTCAGAGGCCCTTGGACTCTAAGTCAACAAACACTGGTTGAGTTACTACCCAAGTTTTACTTCATTTCATTCTTATTACAAAAACCCGATGAGGTAGACATTAGCATTAACAGTTTCACAGATGAGGTATGGTGAGGTTAAGGAATTTTCCCAGTGTCATGTAGGCAGTGAGAGAAAAACCAGGATTCCTTCCCAGGTCCATCTGTGTCCAAAGCCTCTCTCCTTGAGAGCTTTCAATAACCCAACCCCAGAAAATCTGTCCACAATCCTCAGAGTACTACATGGGAGTGATTATTGAGCAGACAGGGCCTCATAGTTATCCTTTTTACAGTTTCTTGAGGATACTCAAGGCAAAGGTGGCCACCATGAGATGCACTAGTCCAGTGCCATTTTTCAGGGCAAAAGTCTCAGCTTTAATGAGAACTCATTTGCCCCACACCTAATTTCTCTCAGAATCAGCCCCAAAGCCATTTGGACCTGATCTGAAGATTTTAGGCTGCGCCTGAAGCCAGTGCAGATGTATTATTGGATGAGAACTGCTAACACTGTAAGGCCTTGCAGTTTGCCCATTCATTCATTTATTCATTCAATCACTGCACAGAATACCCAGCTACCCTTCTAGGAATTCTATCAGTATGAAAAACGAACTCACTATCCTGATCTTCTCATTTATAGAACCAGAACTTTACTCCTATCTCTCAAACCACTGGGCTTGAGTGCCTCCTTCTTTATGGAGAGGGCATGGGTTTCTATAAAGTGGGAAAAAAGCATTGACTAATTTTGGGCTCCAAAATCACTGCATACGGTGACTGCAGACATGAAATTAAAAGATGCTTGCTCCTTGGAAGAAAAACTATGACCAACCTAGACAGTGCATTAAAAAGCAAAAACATTACTTTGTCAACAAAGGTCTGACTAGTCAAAGCTATGGTTTTTCCAGTAGTCATGTATGGATGTGAGAGTTGGACTATGAAGAAAGCCGGGGGCTAAAGAATTGATGCTTTTGAACTGTGGTGTTGGAGAAGACTCTTGAGAGTCCCTTGGACTGCAAGGAGATCCAACCAGTCAATGCTAAAGGAAATCAGTCCTGAATATTCATTGGAAGGACTGGTGGGAAGCTGAAACTCCAATACTTTGGCCAACTGATGTGAAGAACTGACTCATTTGAAAAGACCCTGATGCTGGGAAAGATTGAAAGCGGGATGAGAAGGGGATGACAGAGGATGAGATGGTTGGATGGCATCACAGACTCGATGGACATGAGTTTGAGTAAACTCTGGGAGTTGGTGATGGACAGGGCAGCCTGGTGGGCTGCAGTCCATGGGGTCACAAAGAGTCAGACACGACTGAGCGACTGAATTGAACTTAACTGAATTTTGGCATCAGATATTCTGGGTGGAAGCCCTACTTCTGTTGCTAAAAGCTCTGAGTCGTTGGGCAAACCACTTCTATCCTCTGAGCTCACGTTTCTCATCTTTAGAATGAGAAGTGCATGCATGCTCAGTCACTTAGTTGTGTGTGACCCCCATGGACTATCGCCCACCAGGCTCCTCTGTTCATGGCGTTTTCCAGGCAAGAATACTGGAGTGGGTTGCCATTTCCTACTCCAAGGGCTCTTCTTGACCCAGGGATCAAACCTGAGTCCCCTGTATCTGCTGCATTGGTAGGCAGATTCTTTTCTACTGAGGTCCACCTGGGAAGCTCTAGAATGAGAATATTTGGTGAGAATCCACAGGTTTATTGTGAGAGGTCCATGAGACCACGTATGTAACACATTAGGGACTTTGAAGCAAAGCCCATTGAACAAGGCCCTTTGGACACTTTGTTGATTTTTCAACCACAGACCTGATTATTATTCATTATGTCCCCAAATACTTATAGAGTACCTAGAAAGTGCCAAGATCTAGGTTTTCACTGGAAATACCAAGATTAGACATGGTCCCTGATCTTAATGAACTTACTGTCTAGTAAGGGAGGCTGGCATTTCAAAAAAAAATTCAGGGTGTAATAAGATCATATGTATCATTGCAGAACTGTGTGTGCAGTGAAAGGAGGCCCTGATCAAAGTGTTGGGAGTGAGGCCATTGTGTAGAATAGAGATATGAGCTTATCTAGCAACAAATATCATGAACACACAGCAGCCTGGTGTGCTGGGTAAGGAGGTCAATAAAATGGGGCAGCCCATGAGGCAAGGATCACCTAGGCAGAGAGAACCAAGGTCCTAGCCCTGCTCGACTTTTGTTGTATCATGATTAGATACAGTTGTAATGCCTATCCATACATTTCCTTTCTAGCCAGAATTGGAGAAAGTAATTACTTTGTGCTCATTTGTAATCCACTTTGAGAATGATAAACATCAAATATGGTCTTCTCTATGTAACCGGCTTTTCCTGCTGTTTTTGCATTTGGGCGGCAGGCAGGGCCAGCTCTGAGACCATAGGGGCACCTTGGCATAGCATTTTTTCTTGCTCTCCTGGAGAGGCCTCCTTTCCCTTTAGCAGGCCCTGGGTTTCCTCTAAATAGACCGCTGGCCACTGTATTGTTGCTCTTTTGATGACTTGCTTAGGCCCCCAGAGCTAGACTACAGTTGGCCAAATTCACTATAAACAGTAGATTTTTACCCCTACAGTTCTCTAGGAAAAAAGTAACATTGCCATTCCCTCTGCTGAAGTCTTATGTCTGGAGCACTGAATGCATTAATCTGTCTCTTTGTCTGATTGAACTGGACAGAATATTTGGCATCTTTCATCCCCAAACCCCATCGTTATTATCGCCTTGTGACTTTTGTGAAGAACGCGGCTCCTATTGCATTATTCTACAAATTCAATCAAACGATGACTCGGGCAGCGTTGATGTCCTCTGAATGACATTTTCAACAAATGCTCACAACTATGTGAATGGGGTGGCATTATCCACAGAGCTAATGAAGTGCTGCTGGAGCCTGTTTTATTCTCAGTCCACTGCCTTAAACCCCGGGGAACAATTAAGTACCTGTGTATTAGAGATGATGAAAAAAGAATGTGAGAATCACAAGCTCTGTGAGCCCTTTTGATGTGATTTGACTACAACATGATTTCACAGCCTACTTCATAGCCAAAGGCCCTTCTTACAAATAATTTCCCCAGTTGGAATTTGAAAATGTCTGGGTAGTTCCTCCCATGGTCTAGATCAGAGGTCTCCCAAAATGCAAGCTCACAATCCATTGGCATACTGGAAAAGATGTTAGAACTCATATATTTATTAAATTTCTGAAAAAGAATAAACAGGAGCTTTACTCAGGATTCCCAGGTGGTGTTAGTGGTAGAAGAACCTGCCTGTCAATGCAGGGCATGTGGGTTTGATCTCTGGGTCGGGAAGATCCCCTGGAGAAGAGCATGACAACCCACTCCAGTATCCTTGCCTGGAGAATTCCATGGACAGAGGAGCCTGGTGGGCTACAGTCCATGGGGTCACAAAGAGTCAGACACAACTGAGTGACTAACACTTTACCCTAGGCAGGAGAGAAATCAGTACTGGTCTCAACTGGTCTGGATGTAGATGGTCAGGGCACCCTGAGGGAATGGTGGGGCTTGCACAGCACTGGTACCACGGACTAGTCTTTCTTCCAGCATCTCGGTGTTCTTTTGCAATTTTTGTGAGCTTGGTTAAGTGAGCAAGGATTGTAAAAGACTTCTGCTTGTAGAGAACAAGCTAGTGGTTACCACTGGGGAAGGGGCAAGAGAAGGATGGGGGAGTGAGAGGCACAAACCACTGGGTGCCAGACAGACTCAAGGATGTATCGTGCATCATGGGGAATACAACAAGATTTCATAATACGTGTAACTGGAAGGTAACCTTCAAGAACTATAAATGTAAACATAAAAAATTAAAAAGACTTCTTATGAATCATATAATAAATTTAATATGAGGTAACAGGGCAAGGTCAGTGGCAGAGCTGATCACAAATGACACAAAGTTGACCCAAAACTTCAACACTATGAACAAAAGTGTTTGAAATATGGATTTTATTATGGGCTGAAGTAGCTTCCCTAGTGGCTCAGATGGTAAAGAATCTGCCTGCAATGCAGGAGACCTGGGTTCTATTCCTGGGTTGGGAAGATCCCCTGGAGGAGGGCATGGCAACCCACTCCAGTATTCTTGCCTGGAGAGTCTCACGGACAGCGGAGCCTGGCGGGCTACAGTCCATGGGGTCCCACAGAGTCGGGCATGACTGAAGCGACTTAGCACGCACACACGGGCTGACCTGTATCTCGCCCTCTTCCCCCCTCATTCATATGTTGAACTCCTAACTCCCCGTATCTCAGAATGTGACCTTATTTGGAGATAGGATCTTTACAGAGGTGATGAAGCTACAGTGAGGCCCTTAGGGTGGGTCCTAATTCAAAATGACTGCTGTCCTCACGAGAGAAAAACTGGACACAGAGACATACATAGAGGGAGGTCCATGTGAAGACCGGGAGAAGCTGACCATCTTCCAGCCGAGGAGAGAGGCCTGAACAAACCTCCCTTCACAGCCCTGAGAAGGAACCCACCCTGCTGGCACCTTAACCAACCTCGGACTTCTAGTCTTGAGAACTGGGTGAAAGTAAACGTCTATTGTTTAAGCCACCTGAGGTAGGAGATAGATGGGCCCCAGGTTCAGTTCAGTTCAGTCGCTCAGTCGTGTCCAACTCTTTGCGACCCCATGAATCGCAGCACGCCAGGCCACCCTGTCCATCACCAACTCCCGGAGTTCACTCAAACTCATGTCCATCGAGTCAGTGATGCCATCCAGCCATCTCATCCTCTGTTGTCCCCTTTTCCTCCTGCCCCCATTCTCTCCCAGCATCAGAATCTTTTCCAATGAGTCAACTTTTCGCATTAGGTGGCCAAAGTACAGGAGTTTCAGCTTTAGCATCATTCCTTCCAAAGAAATCCCAGGGCTGATCTCCTTCAGAATGGACTGGTTGGATCTCCTTGCAGTCCAAGGGACTCTCAAGAGTCTTCTCCAACACCACAGTTCAAAAGCATCAATTCTTCGGCGCTCAGCTTTCTTCACAGACCAACTCTCACATCCATACATGACCACAGGAAAAACCATAGCCTTGACTAGACAGACCTTTGTTGGCAAAGTAATGTCTCTGCTTTTGAATATGCTATCTAGGTTGGTCATAACTTTCCTTCCAAGGAGTAAGCATCTTTTAGTTTCATGGCTGCAATCACCATCTGCAGTGATTTTGGAGCCCCCCAAAATAAAGTGTGACACTGTTTCCACTGTTTCCCCATCTATTACAACTGGCCTCCTGTTCATACCTCCTGGGGTGAGATGAAGATGAGCTCTACGCCAGCCATTCATCACAAGCCCCTGTTTACTTTTCCTGAAGCAAGAGATAAACAGGTTCTAGGACTGCATATTTAAGACCAGACTCCTGTCCATATTTCAAGATATACGCTTTGATATAAGGGGCTTCCCAGGGGGCGCTAGTGGTAAAGAAACCAGCTGCCAATGCAGGAGACTAAGAGACGTGGGTTTGATCCCTGGGTGGGGAAGATCCCTTGCAGGAGGGCATGGTAACCCACTTCAAAATTCTTGTCTGAAAAATTCCATGGTCAGAGTATCCTGGCAGGCTACAGTCCATGGGGTAGCAAAGAGTCCAACACGACTGAGCACACACACAGCAAATTAAAATAGATTCACATCCAGTCAAGATGAGGTAGTAGGTTTCAGTCATTACGTATTATGCCCTGAAGTATTCATGCTAATGTGAAGCCATGAAGACTAAAAAAACATTTGAAACTGAGCTGGAAAGAAAGAGCTGCAACTGTATGGCTGAGCTCAGCATTGGGAGATGAGATTGCCCTTTGGGAACCACAGAAATCTTTACAGGTGTCTAGCTTCCCACATTGGTCAGTGGTAAAGAATCTGCCTGCCGATGCAGGAGACACAAGAAATGCAGGTTCCATCCTTGGGTCAGGAAGATCCCCTGGAGTAGGAAATGGCAACCCACTCCAGTATTCTTACCTGGGAAATCCCATGGACAGAGGAGCCTGGCGAACTACAGTTCATGGAGTCAAAAAAGAGTTGGACACAACTGAGTGACTGTACACACAGACACACACAGACACACACAGACACACACACACACACACAGACACAGACACACACACACCACACCACACCACACCACACCACACCACACACAAATGTTCCTTGCAGCAGTGGGGTGTGCTGGCGTACAGAATCAGTTCTCAACAGTGCCACCAAGTGGAGAGAAGCAGCGGCAGCTAAAATCCAGTCTGGGCTGGCAGAATGAAAGCTGAAAGGCACCGTATACCGAGCACCGCAGCCCAGCACTTGGAGACAGTGTGTATGTGGCGAGGATGCTTAAAAATGCTGATATTAGATGATGTTAGTTGATATAAGACTTGGAGAAATTAATTGAAAAGTAAAGATACACAACTATACGTAACCCAGTTTTGTAGAGCAGGTCTAAGTGGTTATGAATAATGGAGAAAGAAGAAAACTACGTGCAGTTCTAATGTGCTGACTCTCATCTCTCTAGAAAACTCAGCTATCCAGAAACTCCCATTCCCTAAGGTTCTGGATGGAGGGTATTTTGTTTCAGGTTTTATCTGTCAGGGAATGAGGTAAAGTGATAGCATTTTTTGTTTGAATTTAACTCAGATTCCATAAATCTCTGAAGGAGAAAATCTCTAACAATCTTAGGTGTCTTGTCTATACCTGTTAACATCTTTGTATTTACTCCTTGGGTTTCTTCTTGTGGATGAGGAGGGATTTCGGAAACGGGATAATGAGAAAAGCATCCATCCTACCAATTACTGACCAAATTATGATACATCTGTCCTCAGTCAATCGTCATTAGACAAAACTGCAAATTTCCGTTAGAGTCTGGCCTAATAGTCCTCTGGTCTGATAAGGAGTCATTGAAGGACAAGCAATGAAGACGATGAAAGCTAGGCACGTCTTCTTTGTTAACTATTTTCACCATTCATCATTGGTTTAGTATTTATCAGGTTTTGGAAATAAATCAAAACCTTCGATTTGCAAGGTTCTATAATGGTCTTTTACCCCACTCAGAAATTTCTGTGAAATCCTTGACTTTTTGTGACAGACGGTGAATTGATGCTGGATGTGCTAAAACATCCAGGAATATAAAACTCACTGCTTTGTGGGGCAGACCACCCACTGAATATCCAAAGTGGTCTTTTGGGAGCAGCAGCAGGGCAATGCTTCGAGTTAGTTAGAAATACGAAATCTCGGGCCTCACCCCAGACTTGCTGGTTTAGAACTGTAATTTGACAAGACCCTCAGGAGTTGGTGTTCACTTAATGTTTGAGAAGTACTGGCCTTCTCCATTATTGAATGCTTTTGAGTATTAGAAAATAATGAGATGGATGAAACTGGAGCCGATTATACAGAGTGAAGTAAGCCAGAAAGGAAAACACCAATACAGTATACTGACACATATATATGGAATTTAGAAAGATGGCAATGATGACCCTGTATGTGAGACAGCAAAAGAGACACAGATGTGTAGAGTGGACTTTTGGACTCTGAGGGAGAGGGAGAGGGTGGGATGATTTGGGAGAATGGCATTGAAACATGTATACTATCATGTAAGAAACGAATTGCCAGTCTATGTTTGATGCAGGATACAGGATGCTTGGGGCTGGTGCACAGGGATGATCCAGAGAGATGATATGGGGTGGGAGGTGGGAGGTGGGAGGGGGGTTCATGTTTGGGAACGCATGTACACCCGTGGTAGATTCATGTCAATGTATGGCAAAACCAATACAGTATTGTAAAGTAAAATAAAGTAAAAATAAAAAAAAAAGAAAATAATGGCTTACTAAGACCTGCTGTACTCCTGCCTCTGTGGAGCAGTCCGTATCTGGTCAGCCTTGGCTGGCCCCAGCCCTTGCTTCCAGGCCCCCTTTCCTGTGGCTCCTGCAGTTATAAAGTCTCTGCCATTGTGGTCACCCTAGAGCTGTCTCTGGCCTTCCTTGGGGTGAAAGCTGGGCTCTGGCACAGCCTTTGCCACATCCTCTATGGTGGGAGCTGGGGCAGCTCCAGTTTCCAGGCCTGATTCCACTGGACCCACAGGGGTTCTGGTTCTTGGTGTCTCTGAAGGGGCAGAGGAAAGCCACTCAGAAGCGTAAGGGTATTTATGCCATATGGGGAGAGATAAGCGATAGGAAGGATCCAGAAATTAAATTGCTACCTCCTCCTCTGGCACTGGAACCACCTCTCCAGAGCCATCCTGTGGGACCAGCTATGTGTTTTGAAAGTTGTGGGCAGCTTGGGAACACACCATCTTCTGTTTGCTCTCCTTCCTTCCCTGTGTCACAGCTCTCATTAAAAAAAAAAAAATTGAAGTTTAGTTGATTTATAATGTGTTAATTTCTCCTGTATATCAAAGTGACTCCGTTATACATATACACATATTCTTTTTCACATTTGTTTCTATTATGGCTTATCTCAGGATGAACCATATAGGTCCCAGTGCTATACAGAAGGACCTTGTTGTTTATCTATCCTATATATAATAGTTTGCATCTGCTAATCCCAAACTCACAGTCCTTCACATCTCTTTTCCTTTGCTTTTTTTTCCTCTGAGATGACATCCCCAAGTAAAACAGTGAGACCTAAGCTTTGCCATGAAGTTTGTTTTCTAAGGAAACCAGACTAAGACATCTGCATTCTATGAGCTTCACTCACTGCTTCTAATTCTGCCATTTGCTTATCTGTGGAATGGTTGACATATTTGTACACCGTCTTCCTTCACATTGTAGAAGATGGCTACCATGCCCTCTTGTCATCTCGGCTGAACATTCTCAGTTCCTTAGAGATTCCTCAAACTGCGGTTTTTGGGTCTTGCACCACTGCCCTTTCTTTTATAACTGGGACTCCTAGAGGGTCTCTCCCAGCATAGTCAATGCAGGACTGAGCTCCTGTGTGTGGGGGTGGGTGGGGGGGTCCTCATTTTTTTCAATTATAGTCCTTATGTCACCATGAACACAGCTGCCTGAGCTGAGCCTGTTCCTATGAGGGGAAGGTGGCTATTGGGGTTGTGGTGATCTGACAGTAAAATGAGCTTAGGGTAATTAAATTGCAGTGAGCCAGGAAGATCTGGTTGGTCTCTTCTGTATCAGTTTCTAAAGAGGGCCAGGCCAGTTTCTTACATCCCTTCAAAACACATTTGGGCTGACCCCAAGCCAGAGCATGGTAGGACAAAGTGTTCAAGTTATTTCCCTGGGGCTGTACCCACCTCAAGACTGGGTCTTCATCTTCTATCATCCAGAAAACCCAGAGCCAGAATTTGGAAAGCAGATTCCTGAAAAACATGAACAGTTCAACTTCATTTAGGTTTCAGCCTCAGGATAGAAATGTAAGAGGATGATCTTAAAAATCAGGGGAACTCTTCTCAGGTCTTGTTTTTCTGGATGTGTTTTGAAAAACCATATTTCCTCTACTACCCCCCACTTTTAGGAACTTTTGTGATGTATCAGGCACTGCACCAGTTTTATGGAGAACACAGGTAAGAGTGAGATACAGGACTGCCTCTGAGGTCTTGTAACAGCAGGGAAACCACATAACAAGATATAAGACACTATTAGAAGTATGTGTGAATGCCGGATAAATTGAGATGAATTTAGAGGAGGGAAGGACTCTGGCTTGGAGCAATCAGAGGGGCTCCACGGAAATTTCAGTGAAGGAAAGACCTTAAGATCTACTGTAGGACTGTTTTATTCTTTTTCAGACTGCACTTTTATTTTGTTATTTTGTTATTGTTTATTTTTGGTTGGGCTGGGTTTTCACTGCTGTGTGTGGGATTTCTCTGGTTGTGGTGAGCAGGCTTTGCCCTCTCGTCGTGGTGCGCGGGCTTCATATTGCAGTGGGATTTCTCTGGTTGCGGTGAGCAGGGTTTGCCCTCTCGGCGCACTGCGTGGGCTCCGTATTGCAGTGGGATTTCTCTGGTTGCGGTGAGCAGGGTTTGCCCTCTCGGCGCGCTGCGTGGGCTCCGTATTGCAGTGGGATTTCTCTGGTTGCGGTGAGCAGGGTTTGCCCTCTCGGCGCGCTGTGTGGGCTCCGTATTGCAGGGGTTCCTCATGTTGCGGAGGCTCTTGCTGCACAACCTCTAGGTACTCGAGCTTCAGTAGCTGTGGCTCGTGGTCTTGGTAGTTGTGGCGCAGGGGCTATAGTTGTTCTGGCGCATGTGAGATCTTCCTGGACCAGGGATCGAACCTGTGTCCCTGGCATTGGCAGGCAGATTCTTATCCACTGGGCCACCAGGGAAGTCCAGGACCCTTTCCTTTAATTTTTGTAGCAGAAAGTTATACAGACCCAGTTATTTAGGTCACTGGATTGTATTGGAATTTCCCTTATTCCTTAAGGCAAAGGACATGCCATATTCTCTAATATTTATAGAATGCTCTAAACACATTGGTATAATACTTGTCAGAGTCAGAAAAATTACATTTTTGTCTTTAGTTTAAAAGACTGGTGAATAATCTGTACTCAAAACCTCATCTCTCAATTCAGAATAAATATTTTCAGTTTCATATCAGACTCCTGTGCCTTGGAGATTGGGGAAAGCAGACTCAATTATTGCTGGCATGTTTACTAAACTATTTTTAGTAGGACAAAGGGGCCACAGTGAAGGGCCAGACAGGAAAAGTCAACCAGAGAGATCTGGGCAGGCATTTATCACTTTCCAGTGCGTAAGTGTTCATTCTAAATGATTCATGATAAGGCGGGGGCTCTGTGTTTGCTTCTCTCTGCTCCCACTCCGCTGGATGCTCGCCTTTTTTAATGAGTACGTAGGTGCACAGAGAATGCAGATGGGTTTGCATATTTTAAGGCTAACTTCAGCATGCTCCTGAGGTTCCTGTGCCTTCCGAGGGGTGGGACGAAAGGCAAGGAAGGCAGTGAGAACAAGAGCAAGTGAGGAAAGCCAAGAGGCCATGGTTAACTGTTAAATCCCAAAGCTCTCCCTACTGTTAATGGCAATGGTGCCATGTCTTAAAGCCTTGGTTTTCCACCTGGGGTGTTCTACAAAGACCCTGAAATTATATTAAAATATCGTGTGCATTCCAGCATCATAAAAGACAGCTCCCTTTGTCTTCATTTATCCTCTTCCTTTGCCAAGTCCTTCTGCAACAGCTGCTGTTCATGCAGAGCTATTCTTGCTCTTGTAACAGTTAGATGCCATGCCCGGGGAAGTCATTTTATTCTCCTTTATCCATGCACTTTCACTCTTGCTCCTTCAATCCGCTGTGCTTTCACTGGTTAGTGAACTTAAAAAGAGAAAAATCTTGATCTACATATGGTGGGAAGGAGTGACCAAACAAAAACAACATAATGTATTTGAGATTTAACCATGTTGTTCTGTGTAACAATACTTCATTTCCTTATATTAATGAGTAGCGCTTTATTATATGGATAAACTTTTGTTTATCCATTTCCTGTTAGTGGCTATTTGGGCTGTTGCCAGATTTTGGCTGTTATGAATAAGGCTTCTGTGAACATTTTGTGCAAGTCTTTCTTGTGAACATATGTTTTTATTTTCTCTGGGTAAATACCTGGCATGGAATTGCTGGGTTGAAGGGCAGGTGCACATTAAACATTATAAGACATTGGCAGCCGCATTCCTACTTCAGTGTAACATGATGTTAATTCCACAGTTCTTCTAAAGCACTTGAGGATCCTCAGAGGAACAAGTCTATTAAGAGAGAACAATTGTTAATTAAAGTTTGTGACAAATAAAGTATGTGATTTTTATGTCAGAAATTCCAACTCTGCAAAGAGTTGTCTTAATTACCTACAATTAAATTTAATAATTACCAAGGCATGCATTAATCCATGAAGGTCAGTGTACTTCACACAAAATCTTCAAGAATTTTTTAAAAAAGAAAATTGTACCAGTCAGGGTCCAACTGGGAGACAGAAATCACACAGTTATTTTAACAAAGAGAACTTAATACAAATAATTGTAAACTAGATGTAAAACTAGTAACGAGCTAACTGAAGGAGAAAAAGAGAACAATAATGTAAAATAAAAGCAGCAATTACAGAAAGTAACTATCTTCCCCAAAGATGGGAGGAAAAGGAAAAGAGGTTGGACTTACTAAAATTTAGTAGTTGGAGCTAAAACTCAGACCTTAGGGAACACAGTTTGGTTGGTGTTGGTGTCTTCGTGCCAGGAGGCTGTAAGGCAGAGGTCTGCAAACTACGGCTCATAGGTCAAAGCCAGCTTACTGGTTTGTTTGTTTGTTTTTTTTTTTTGGTGTGGACTATGGATTAAGAACGTTTTTACATTTTGAGGACTTCCCTGGCAGTTCAGTGGTTAAGACTTCACCTTCCAATGGTGTGGGTTCAACCCCTGGTCAGGGAGCTAAGATCTCACATGCCTTAAGGCCAAAAAGCTAAGACATAAAAAAAAAACAACCCAGAAACAATATTGTAACAAATTCAATAAAGACTTTAAAAATAGTCTCATTAAAAAAAATCTTTTTTTAAAAAAAAAGAATGCTGTTACATTTGTAAACAATTGGAGAAAAATCATAAGAATAATTGTATTAATTTCCTAAGGCTACTGTAACAAAGTTTCACAAACCGGGTGGCTTAAAATAACAGAAATTTACTCTCTCACAGTTTGGAGGCTAGAAATCCAAAATCAAGTTGTCAACAGGACTGTCCTCCCTCTGAGACTCTGGGTAGGCTGCTTTCTCACCTCCTTCTAGCATCTGCTGGTTGCCCTGCAGTGGCTAAACTCCAGACTTTGCCTCTAGCTCCACACAGCAGTCTTCTCTGTGTTTGTGTCTTTATGTGATGTTTTCCTCCTCTTATCAGAATATCAGTCCTACTGGGTTAGGACTCATCCTAATGAACTCATCTGATCTTGATCCTATCTGCTGAGACCTTGTTTCCAAATAAGATCATATTCACAGGAGAAGGGAATTAGGATTTCAACATTTCTTTGAGGGGCATACAATTTAACCCATAATAATGAGGTCAGTGGAGAAATAACTCCAGAAAGAATGAAGGGATGGAGCCAAAGCAAAAACAATACCCAGCTGTGGATGTGACTGGTGATAGAAGCAAGGTCCGATGCTGTAAAGAGCAATATTGCATAGGAACCTGGAATGTTAGGTCCATGAACCAAGGCAAATTGGAAGTGGTCAAACAGGAGATGGCAAGAGTGAACGTTGATATTCTAGGAATCAGTGAACTAAAATGGACTGGGATGGGTGAATTTAACTCAGATGACCATTATATCTACTACTGCGGGCAGGAATCCCTCAGAAGAAATGGAGTAGCCATCATGGTCAACAAAAGAGTCCGAAATGCAGTACTTGGATGCAACCTCAAAAACGATAGAATGATCTCTGTTCATTTCTGAGGCAAACCATTCAATTTCACAGTAATCCAAGTCTATGCCCCAACCGATAATGCTGAAGAAGCTGAAGTTGAATGGTTCTATGAAGACCTACAAGACCTTTTAGAACTAACACCCAAAAAAGATGTCCTTTTCATTATAGGGGACTGGAATGCAAAAGTGGGAAGTCAAGAAACACCTGGAGTAACAGGCAAATTTGGCCTTGGAATACGGAATGAAGCAGGGCAAAGACTGATAGAGTTTTGCCAAGAAAATGCACTGGTCATAGCAAACACCCTCTTCCAACAACGCAAGAGAAGACTCTACACATGGACATCACCAGATGGTCAACACCGAAATCAGATTGATTATATTCTCTGCAGCAAAAGATGGAGAAGCTCTATCAGTTCAGTTCAGTTCAGTCGCTCAGTTGTGTCCGACTCTTTGCGACCCCATAAATGGCAGCACGCCAGGCCTCCCTGTCCATCACCATCTCCTGGAGTTCACTCAGACTAACGTCCATCGAGTCCGTGACGCCATCCAGCCATCTCATCCTCTGTCGTCCCCTTCTCCTCCTGTCCCCAACCCCTCCCAGCATCAGAGTCTTTTCCGATGAGTCAACTCTTCACATGAGGTGGCCAAAGTATTGGAGCTTCAGCTTTAGCATCACTCCTTCCAAAGAAATCCCAGGGTTGATCTCCTTCAGAATGGACTGGTTGGATCTCCTTGCAGTGGAAGGGACTCTCAAGAGTCTTCTCCAACACCACAGTTCAAAAGCATCAATTCTTCAGCGCTCAGCCTTCTTCACAGTCCAACTCTCACATCCATACATGACTACTGGAAAAACCATAGCCTTGACTAGATGGACCTTAGTCGGTAAAGTCTCTGGTTTTGAATATGCTATCTAGGTTGGTCATAACTTTTCTTCTAAGGAGTAAGCATCTTTTAAGTTCATGGCTGAAGTCACCATCTGCAGTGAGTTTGGAGCCCTCCAAAATAAAGTCTGACACTGTTTCCACTGTTTCCCCATCTATTTCCCATGAAGTGATGGGACCGGATGCCATGATCTTCGTTTTCTGAATGTTGAGCTTTAAGCCAACTTTTTCACTCTCCTCTTTCACTTTCATCAAGAGGCTTTTTAGTTCCTCTTCACTTTCTGCCATAAGGGTGGTGTCATCTGCATATCTGAGGTTATTGATATTTCTCCCGGCAATCTTGATTCCAGCTTGTGCTTCTTCCAGTCCAGCGTTTCTCATGATGTACTCTGCATATAAGTTAAATAAGCAGGGTGACAATATACAGCCTTGATGTACTCCTTTTCCTATTTGGAACCAGTCTGTTCTATACAGTCAACAAAAACAAGACCAGGAGCTGACTGTGACTCAGATCATGAACTCCTTATTACCAAATTCAGACTCAAATTGAAGAAAACAGGGAAAACCGCTAGACCATTCAGATATGACCTAAATCAAATCCCTTATGATTATACAGTGGAAGTGAGAAATAGATTTAAGGGCCTAGATCTGATAGATAGAGTGCCTGATGAACTATGGAATGAGGTTTGTGACATTGTACAGGAGACAGGGATCAAGACCATCCCCGTGGAAAAGAAATGCAAGAAAGCAAATTGGCTGTCTAGGTAAGCCTTACAAATAGCTGTGAAAAGAAGAGAAGTGAAAAGCCAAGGAGAAAAGGAAAGATATAAGAATCTGAATGCAGAGTTCTAAAGAATAGCAAGAAGGGATAAGAAAACCTTCTTCAGTGATCAATGCAAAGAAATAGAGGAAAACAACGGAATGGGAAAGACTAGAGATCTCTTCAAGGAAATTAGAGATACCAAGGCAACATTTCATGCAAAGATGGGCTTGATAAAAGACAGAAATGGTATGGACCTAACAGGAGCAGAAGATATTAAGAAGAGATGGCAAGAATACACAGAAGAACTGTACAAAAAGGATCTTCACAACCCGGATAATCACGATGGTGTGATCATTCATCTAGAGCCAACATCCTGGAATGTGAAGTCAATTGGGCCTTAGAAAGCATCACTACAAACAAAGCTAGTGGAGGTGATGGAATTCCGGTAGAGCTATTTCAAATCCTGAAAGATGATGCTGTGAAAGTGCTGCACTCAATATGCCAGCAAACTTGGAAAACTCATCAGTGGCCACAGGATTGGAAAAGGTCAGTTTTCATTCCAATCCCAAAGAAAGGCAATGCAAAAGAATGCTCAAACTACTGCACAATTGCACTCATCTCACATGCTAGTAAAGTAATGCTCAAAATTCTCCAAGCCAGGCTTCAGCAATACGTGAACCGTGAACTTCCTGATGTTCAAGCTGGTTTTAGAAAAGACAGAAGAACCAGAGATCAAATTGCCAACATCCACTGGATCATGGAAAAAGCAAGAGAGTTCCAGAAAAACATCTATTTCTGCTTTATTGACTATGCCAAAGCCTTTGACTGTATGGATCACAATAAACTGTGGAAAATTCTGAAAGAGATGGGAATACCAGACCACATAACCTGCGTCTTGAGAAATCTGTATGCAGGCCAGGAAGCAACAGTTCGAACTGGACATGGAACAACAGACTGGTTCCAAATAGGAAAAGGAGTACATCAAGGCTGTATATTGTCACCCTACTTATTTAACTTATATGTAGAGTACGTCATGAGAAATGCTGGACTGGAAGAAACACAAGCTGGAATCAAGAGTGCCGGGAGAAATATCAATAACCTCAGATATGCAGATGACACCACCCTTATGGCAGAAAGTGAAGAGGAACTAAAAAGCCTCTTGATGAAAGTGAAAGAGGAGAGTGAAAAAGTTGACTTAAAGCTCAACATTCAGAAAACTAGGATCATGGCATCCGGTCCCATCACTTCGTGGGAAATAGATGGGGAAACAGTGGAAACAGTGTCAGACTTTATTTTTTGGGCCTCCAAAATCACATGGTGATTGCAGCCATGAAATTAAAAGACACTTACTCCTTGGAAGAAAAGTTATGACCAACCTGGATAGCATATTCAAAAGCAGAGACATTACCTTGCTGACTACAGTCCATCTAGTTAAGGGTATGGTTTTTCCAGTAGTCATGTATGGATGTGAGAGTTGGACTGTGAAGAAGGCTGAGCACTGACGAATTGATGGTTTTGAACTGTGGTGTTGGAGAAGACTCTTGAGAGTCCCTTGCACTGCAAGGAGATCCAACAAGTCCATTCTGAAGGAGATCAACCCTGGGATTTCTTTGGAAGGAATGATGCTAAAACTAAAACTCCAGTACTTTGGCCACCTCATGTGAAGAGTTGACTCATTGGAAAAGACTCTGATGCTGGGAGGGATTGGGAGCAGGAGGAGAATGGGACGACCATAGGTGAGATGGCTGGATGGCATCACTGACTCTATGGACGCGAGTCTGAGTGATCTCTGGGAGTTGGTGATGGACAGGGAGGCCTGGCATGCTGCGATTTATGGGGTCACTAAGAGTCGGACATGACTGAACGACTGAACTGAACTGAACTGAACTGAATAATCATATTTTGTGAGAGGCGAACGTTATAGAACATTCAGATTTCAGTGTCTATAAATCAAGTTATACTTGCCATGCTCATTCATTTATTGTCTCTGGCTGCTGTCAGAGATGGCAGCACTGCTCTGCGGTGATGGCAGAGTTGAGTAGCTGCTACAGAGATGGTCTGGCCGGCAGAGTCTCAAATATTTACTCTCTGGTCCTCAGCAGCCAAACTTTGCTGACATCTCTTCGATGTGACTGGTTTTGCAAGTGTTGAGAAAATGCAACTTGGATTCTACCGCTGCTACCGGAAGGCCTTGCTGCTCTCGAGGGGAAGTAGACATGTCGTCATGTGATGTGCGGGGAACATGAAGCAGAGAGTAAGCCCAGGGGAAGCCAATGAGGAGGAAGTCTCTTCATTCTCTTCTGGGTTAGGCTCCGTATGTCACCCTCTGCGGCTTAAGAGGGAAGAAGCTAAGAAAATGGAAATGTGATGTGTAGAGTCCCCATCCTAGAAAAACAGTGCAGAGACAAGAGCAGATATAGAACTTAAGACAACAGCTTAATACCCGTGCCCATGAAGTGAGTGCAGGTTGCTCAGCTGTGTTCGACTCTTTGCAACCCCATGGACTGTGGCCCACCAGGCTCCCCTATCCATGAATTCTCCAGGCAAGAATACTGGAGTGGGTAGCCTATCCCTTCTCCAGGGGATCTTCCTGACCTGGGAATCGAACCAGGGTCTCCCGCACTGCAGGCACTTCTGGGCCACCAGGGAAGGGACACAATACCTGTGTCCACACGTTTGTATTCATGCATATATAACTAGTGACGAAGAAGTATACACGGCTGCTACTGACTTTGTTTCTCTAACTAAACTTGAGGTATCTGTATGTACACATATATATTCATTAAATTAAATTAATCATTTTGACATAATTATAGATTCATATGCAGCTGCAAGAAATAATGCAGAGCAATATTATGTACCCATTACTCATTGTGTCCTAAAGGTAATGATACCAGGGCTTGCCAGGTGGCGCTAGTGGTAAAGAACTCAACTGCCAATGCAGGAAACACAAGAGATATGGGTAACTTCTGTCATAGAAGTTGCAGAACTGTAGCACAATTGCGTCTGGGTATTGCCATGGATGCAGTTAGGATACAGAAGTTCTCATCAGCACGGGATCCTTGGGCTGCCCTTTTTTAAGCCCTCCTTCCTTTCTTCCTTTCCCCTCCGGCACCCCAGCTTCCCCAACCCTATTCTTAGTCCCCAGCACTCACTAATCTGTTCTCCCTTCTATAATTTTTCATTTCAAGGACATTAGAGGAATGGCATCATACAGCATATAACCTTTTGGGATTGTCTTTGTTGACTCAGCATAATTCTCTGGAGATGCACCCAAGTTGTTGCATTTATTGCTGCAACATTGCTTTTTATTACTGAGTAGTATCAGATAATATGGATATGCCAGAGTTTGTATAACCATTCACCCGTTAAAGGACATCTGGACTATGCTTAGTTTTAGGCTATTACAAACAAAGTAGATAAAAACATTCTTGTAAAGGTTTTTCTGTGAAAACATGTTTTCCTTTCTCTGGTTTCAGAGAAAAGCAATGTATGAGACCCAGTTTCTCTACTTCCTTGATAGAATTTGGTGTAGTCATAATTTTTTATTTTAACATTTGTGATATGTAATGATATTTTAGTGAGATTTTAATTTGCATTTCCCCAATGGTTAATGATGTTATGCTTCTTTTCATGTGCTTATTTGCCATCTGTATATCCTCTTCAATAATATGTCTGTTCATGTCTTTGCCCATTTTATAACTGAATTTTTTTTTTATTGCTGAGTTTTGAGAATTAAAAAAAAATACTTTTATGTACTTTTTTTTTGGACTTTCTGCAAGGGAAGCGGGATCTTAGTTCCCTCATCAGGGATCTAACCCTCACCCCTTACATTGGATGTGTGGAATCTTAACCACTGAACTGCCAGGGAAGTCAGGAAACTTGTTTTCTTTTTAAATTTATTCTAAACACCTGTTCTTTGTCAGATATATGATTCGAAAATATTTTCTGCCAATCTGTAGTTTTTCTGTTTGTTCTCTTAATAAGATCTTTTACACAGAAATCATTTTAATTCTGGTGGATTCTAATATAGCAGGTTTTTTTTTTTCCTTATGAATTGTGCTTTTGGTGTCAACTTTAAGAACTTTTTGCCTTGTC
Organism: Capricornis sumatraensis; assembly: GCF_032405125.1. Lineage (NCBI taxonomy): Eukaryota > Metazoa > Chordata > Mammalia > Artiodactyla > Bovidae > Capricornis > Capricornis sumatraensis. The sequence continues at coordinate 42,719,974 of NC_091087.1, forward strand.
CTAGATTTGGAAGAATTTCTCCTATTTTTTTTTCTCCTCTAAAAATATCTAGTTTTACATTTCATCTAAGTCTTTAGCACAATTTTGAGCTAATTTTTGTTTAATGTGTGAAGTTTAGGTCAAAGTTCATCTTTTTGGCCTATGGGCATCCAATTACTCTGGTTTTTGAAAAGATTATCTTTCCTCCACTGAATTGGCTTTTCACTTTTGTCAAAAATAAATTGGACTTATCTATGTGGATCTATTTCTGAGTTTTCTATTCTGTCCCACTGAGCTGTGTGTATATTTCTCCATCAAGACCATAAAGTCTTGATTACTGTAGTTATATAATAATAATTTCTCCCACTTTCTTCTTTATATTTAAGCTATTAAATATTAAGCTTTATATTTAAGCTATTATTGTTTCAGCTATTCTTTGTCATTCCATTTAAATGTTAAGAGAATCTTGTCTATAGTTAAATATTATCTTGCTGGAATTTCGATAGGAATTACATTAAACCTGAGTGTTAGGAAGTCTGGGATTCAAGGTTCAGCTCTTTGTACAACTGAGTTGCTTGTAACTCTCTCCCTTGCTTATTTGCATAGGTGAACATTCATGAAGATTTTGCTAAGAGACATGTTTGTGGGTGCGTGTGCATGTGTGTGTAAAGGGCAAGGGGGATAAAATTGTACTGTTCTGATTCAGTGCCTGTCTGGAGATACAGGGTCAGGGACAAGCATCTCAGTGAGAGTCTGGGGCCCAGGCAATAAAATTGCCAGATAGAACCTTTGGATACGGTCATCTTGACATCACCAATCTGGTTGAGGCAATTTGATGCAGCCACTTTAAAATACAATATCATTCTTATATGAGCGACTTCTATTAGAAAAGATATTCCTATGTTTATTTCTAATCTGCATTCTGTCTTGGCGGATTTTCAATTGTGTTTGCCTTTTGTATTGACACACATTTCTGTCACCATCTAAGTTCTTAAGTTAATTAAAAAATTTAAAAATAGGTCATAGATTCACATGAATAAAAATATCAAAACAACGTACGAAGAATTACACCTTATATTCTTACACCCATCCTACCCAAATCCATATCCATCCAATTCTGCCCCACCCCAACAGGTAATCACTTTTGAATTTCTCATTTATTTTTCCAGAGAATGATCTGCATATCTTTTCACATATGTGCTTAGCGTATTTACTTCAGAATACTCGGTCAATAAAAATGTAAATAAATTCAGGTTTGAGTTATTATTCACTACTTTAGCTCTGACGATGGACATGATCTATGATCTTTTTTTTCCACTTTTTTTAAATGATGAAAATTTATAATAATGTATATTGACAGCTAAAACCTTTCTTTTTAAAACTTTGGCACATTTTCCCTTATTTTCTTATCTTCTATATACATAAATACTATTCCAAATAAATCTGTTTAATTTTAGGCTTGATGTTTCTTTATAAATTATATAATCTTACTTCTTCATGATCAAAAGAAGACAAGTTGCTCATTCAAGATCAGAGGGTCAGTTTGCAGCAGACCTGGGACAGACTCAGAGGCCGTCTTGGGCTGCCCTCTGCGCATATCCCTGAACACTTTCATTGCTGTGAGATGATTCAGATTTATTATTACCATGGCTGCAAGCCATTGGAAAAATGTTTCTGCCATCCATCTCAATCCTCTGCTAGTCATGCGGTCCATCCTCTAAAAAATGAGGATTTCTTCTTTTTTGCTGACATGTTTTGTCATTTTAGTTGTTTCTGCTCTCTTAGCATTTGCCCAGTTCAATGATTAATTCTCCAATCTGAACCCACTTAGATTGGGATAAGATCTTGCCATCCAGAAAGAGCAAGTGAATAATTGAAATTTTTATTCAGGATGAAACTTTTTTATTATATACTATTTATTATATATGATAGTTTCAACTTTCTGAGCCTCTTTTGTCAAATGCATTCTTCCTCATTATCTTTTTAATGCAACGTTTAATTTAAACGACCAGTCTTCCGTTCTAATGCACAAAAAGAAGTTGGCACAGCCCTCAACCAATTATTGCTACTTTTCAAGTTGGGACTGTTTGTATTAATGTAGCAGTCTGACCCCTAGTGGCTATAAGAAACATCTGCACTCTAATTGTAGGAGCAAAGTTGGACTGGATTTCATGAAAAGTGAGTAAGAGACAATGAATTTCTCCTTGAAACTAAATAAATTTAAAATGAGATAAAATATGAGTTCAGAGAATAAGTAAATAATAAAAGGAAAATTCAGGAAATACTGTGTTTCTATAGAAATAATTTCTGAGTCTGTATTTTTACTATTCTTTAGTAATATATGATCAGGCTTCTTTTATAAATATGCTTATGTTTCAAAGGGGCTTCCCAGGTGGCGCTAGTGGTAAAGAACCCACCTGCCAATGCAGGGGACATAAGGGATGCAGGTTTTATCCCTGGGGTGAGCAGATCCCCTGGAGGAGGAAATGGCAAGCCACTCCAGTATTCTTGCCCAGCAGATCCCATGGACAGAGGAGCCTGGCAGGCTACAGTCCATGGGGTGGCAAAGAGTCGGACATGACTGAAGTGACTTAGAACATGTTTCATAAACATAATTTCCATGTTCCAATGTTCCATAAACATTGATTTAAATACTTAAATCAATTTTACTGTATTTATTGGAAACCAAAACTTGTTTTCTCTTCGTAGTTGATGTTTTCATCCCAGCATGGCCCGTTCTAGTCTGCTATAGAATTAGCATGAAACTTAGAGGTGGCTAAAGTTCTCGTGATAATCTGATGAAGACGGGAGACTCAGGAAGGGTTAGTGACTTTTCCAAAGCCACAAAGTGAACTGTCAGCAGGTCTAGGCAGGAGTCTCTGATCACAGAGAGGGTTCTTGGGCCCTGGGGGATGAGGAGGTAAGGGGGCAGTGACATACTGCAGGGGAGAAGGAGGGTTTCAAGAGTTTCAGCCCAGGAAGAAACAACTTATAAAAGTTATATATGTATTATAGTCTGTGTTCACTGTAAAAAAATCCACAGAGAGATGTTAAGTAAAAAGTGAAAACCAATAAAATATTGTAAAGTGAAAAAAAAAATTCAAATACATTAAAAAAGAAAAAAAAAAAAGAAAACTGCCCCTTCCTTACCAGCCTGGGCTCCTCCAAACCTTACTGGCAAAAGTTGTCTACTTTAATGTGCAACCACCAGATAGCTTTTCGTACTTACACACACATGCACACTGGAGAAGGAAATGGCACCCCACTCCAGTATTCTTGCCTGGGAAATTCCATGGACAAAAGGGCCTGGTGGGCTACAGTCCATGAGATCGCAAACAGCTGGACACGACCGCGTGACTAAACAACAACAACTCTCTCTCTCTCTCTCTCTCTCACACACACACACACACATACACACATATACTTTTTTCACATGGGTTCATAACGTGCATGGTATTCTATAAATAGATTCAGGCACCTAATAAAATATATTGGACATCTAAATCAGTAATTTTAAAACAAATTTCGTTGATTTACAATATTATATTAGTTTCAAGTATACAACATAGTGATTCGATATTTTTGTAGATTATACTCTATTTAAGGGCCTGGAGAAGGCAATGGCAACCCACTCCAGTACTCTTGCCTGGAGAATCCCATGGGAGGAACCTGGTAGGCTGCAGTCCATGGGGTCGCTAAGAGTCAGACATGACTGAGCGGCTTCACTTTCACTTTTCACTTTCATGCATTGGAGAAGGAAACGGCAACCCACTACAGTGTTCTTGCCTGGAGAATCCCAGAGATGGGGGAGCCTGGTGGGCTGCCGTCCGTGGGGTCGCACAGAATCAGACACGACTGAAGTGACTTAGCAGCAGCAGCAAGGGCTTCCCTTGTGGCTCAGATGGTAAAGAATCCACCTGTAATGCAGGAGACCAGGGTTTGATCCCTGGGTTGGGAAGATCCCCTGAAGAAAGGAATGGCTACTCACTCCAGTATTCTTTCTAGAGAATCCCATGAGTAAAAGAGTCAGGTGGGCTACAGTCTATGGGGTTGCAGAGTTGGACACAACTGAGCGACTAAACTGTGTGACTAAGCACACACTCCATTTAAAGCTACAAAATTTTGCTATATTCCGTCACTGCATCCTTGTATCTTATTTTACACCTAATAATTGTACCTCTTGATCCCCTTCCCCTATGTTGTCCCTTCTTTCCTTCCTCTCCCCACTGGTAAACCCTTGTTTGTTCTCTGTAACTAGGAATCTGTTTTTGTTTTGTTATATTCATTTACTTGTTTTATTTAGATTCAACATATAAATGAAAACATACAGTATTTGTCTTTTGATGTCTGAGCTACTGCCCTAAGCATAATACCCTCCAGGTCTATCCATTTTGCTGCAAATCACATTATTTTATTATTTTTCACGGCTGAGTAGTATTCCATTGTATACATTTCTTTATCCATTAAACTGATGATGGATACTTCGGTTGTGTTGACGTCTTCGCTATTGTAAATATTGGTTCCATCAATATTGGGATGTATGCATCTTTGTGAATGAGTATTTTTATTTTATTAGAATATATACGTAGGAGTAAAATGCCTGGATTATGTGATAGTTCTGTTATTTAAAATTCTTTTTCACGTCTGTACATTCTTATTGTGTGCTATTTAGTGTTTTGATGTGAGGATGTGCCCTAAATTATTAGCTCCTCTTAATTTACATGTATTTATTAAAACCTTTTTTTGCTACTATAAACAATGGTGTAATGAACATCCTTGTACATATAACCACAGACTCATGCAAATATATCTCTGGGGGTAAATTCCATTAAAGTGAAACTTTAGGCTGAAGCTTATGTATAATTATGACAGTTAGTAAAAACACATTTTTGAAACTAATATTGTTTCACTCCCTTCTTCACAGTTCCCTTGTCTCTGGTTCCCCTCCCAGATCAGTGGCTTCATGTTTTTCTTCTCTCAGCTAACCCTGCCTTTTACCCTTTTCACACTTTTTTTCCCCCTAGAGAATAAAGGCTTCTGCTATGAACTGCATCAGCTTCTTCTCCCTGTAAATTTTGCTGACATCTTCTTTCCCTCTCTCTTCCTGTCTCTCAGTGGAAGAAAGAGCATCCTTCCCTCCTCCACCTGTATACTCTGTCCCACTTATACTTTCTGGAACTTTCCCATCAGGTACCCCTTTGCCTAGTACTTCCTAACCTCTCCCTTTTCACTGTCTATTTCTTCTTGAAAGGGGAGAGACTTATAAAAATCCTCTTATTTAAAACATATTTGCTAAAGTCTAGCTACCTAATATGGAGAAGGCGATGGCATCCCACTCCAGTACTCTTGCCTGGAAAATCCCACGGACGGAGGAGCCTGGTGGGTTGCAGTCCATGGGGTCTCGAAGAGTCAGACACGACTGAGCGACTTCACTTTCACTTTTCACTTTCATGCATTGGAGAAGGAAATAGCAATCCACTCCAGTGTTCTTGCCTGGAGAATCCCAGGGACAGAGGAGCCTAGTGGGCTGCCGTCTATGGGGTCACACAGAGTTGGACACAACCGAAGCGACTTAGCAGCAGCAGCTACCTAATAACTAGATTTGGGGGGTCCACCGTGGACAAAAGAACCACTTTGTCAAGTACTTTGGAGAGTTAGTCAACTGTTATCTTCTTTTTGAATATTTAGAATTTCCTGTAGTTTGTAATATGTTCTGAAAAAGTTCTACAATGCTGAAAAGAAATCTGTTGACTTTGGCTCACTCATTATATCCCCAAATTATTTTACTATAAACCCCACCGTCTCCCCTTTGTTTTCTTCTATGACATTTATTAACAACTATGAACAATTTTCAGGAAATTCTACACTAAGCAAAAATTTCCCTTTGACTCTGGCTCAGCCAACTCTATCTTTTCTCCTTTCTAAAGCTGAAATTCTTTAAAGGCAAGAGTGTATCCCTTATTGTTTTTCTTCCCTTTTGAACTGCTGGTTCCTCGTTAACTAACTGCAACATGGGCTCTACCCTGATGGTTCTGCAGAGCTCGTTCTTCCGTTCTGCTCAGCAGAATGAATTCCCGGATCCAGGAGTTTTCTCTCTGTTCTCATCCTTTTGTGTGTGTATGTGTGATGTAGGAAATGATACCAGAGAAAACTTCATCCCTAAAATTCCTTCCTTCCTTACAGAGAAGGCATGTTCCTAGGCATTGCTCAGTTTCTCTTGGGTCTCTCTTTTCTATTTTAATTTTTGCCCCCTTTAGCTTACGTAGTCATTCAGTGATGTGTAAGCGCGAGCGCTGTGGGAGACGCGGGAGACTGTGGTAGTGAACAGGACACAGTCTGCCCTCAAGTAACTTCTCCACAGTGTGACCTGTGTGGAGAGAATAAAGCCTTCCTTCCAAATATGGGCTTTCTCTAGGCCTCTGTGCCTGGTTCCCCCACTCCCATCCCCTTCCATTCCCCGGCCTTTCTCCTTCCTTCTTTCTTCTGCATTCTCCCGCTGGTTACCTCATCCATTCCCTAGGTTTCAAACATACTGTGTATACAGATGAACCTCTCGTTTGTGTCCCAAACTTGTCTCCCAAACTGCAGACACCTGATTTATTTACCTATGTGCCAGGAAATGCATTTAAAAGTCAGCACTTTGAAGATGAAAATTCTCTCCATGCTTCTCTCCACCTCCACACAAGGACGTCCCCCCTGACCTTGCTGTCCCGATGATGGTGGCCTGCTGGCTTGGCCGAACCCCAAGGCCGCAGTCACTGATTGCCCCTTTCCTGCCCATCCTGTCAGTGCCAGGGCCGGAAGAGTCTGTCTCCTCATTGTCTGGTCTCACTGTTAGAAGATCCGCTCTTCTCTCTCTCTCTGGATTGTTGAGTCTCCTGAGTGGGCCTCTTGAACTTGGTGTCCTCCACCCACTGTCTATGTCCATTCCAAATTAATCACTTTTTGGCAGAACTTTGATTATGTATCTTATGATCAGCATCTTTTAATGCCTTGTTTTGTGCCTTTGTAAATATAATTTTTGCCGCCTAACATCCAAGGGTCCACATAACACCCCTCCTGCTTCAACTCATGTTTTCATCCTGTTCATACCTTGAAATCCAGCCCAGAGGCTACCTCCTGCAGAAGACCTCCTGAACAGGGTGGCCTCTTATGTAGGCAGGACACTGAGGAGCAAAGAATGGTTATTGATCTCTGGTTCTTTCAAGGCCCTTGACACGCATGTGAAAAGCAGTGAACATCCAATCACTTGTAATATTCTGAGAAGGTGAGTTAACACCTATGTAGTGATGAAGAGAGGGATAGAGGAGACATAAAGGACTGGATTACATTAGTACACAGATTACTCCAGTACGGGTCATAAGAGAAGAGGTGCTAACAGGACTTCAGAGGACAGAGAGAAAGGAGCTGTCTGCGGAAAGCAGGAACTCTTTGGAGAGAAGCATCTCAAAGTACTCGCAGAATCTAAAGAGAAGACCCGGATCCTTGTGTGCTTGGATCAGTCTCAAGGCCACTTATCTTTACATTTCCCACCAAGAAAACCACAAATCTCTTGTTTCTAAGGTTTTTGATTTGATTGAAAATGGATATTTCCAGTTGATACACCTAGCGGTGAAAACTTCTTAGATCCCTTTCCTCACTTCTCTTCTCAAGAGCACCAACACCCGTTGCAGCTCTGTTCTAGCAGCAGGGGAGGGTGGATTGAGGCAGATCAGAAAGCCTGGGTGAGCCGGGCCCTAGCAGGGAGGAAAGGGAAGAAAAGGGTAGCGAGGGGAAGAAGCAGTCATTTCTCTGCAAGCTGAGGATTGTCTGTATGGTTCTCCTAAAAACAGAGGGTGCAAAATTCAAAGCCAAGTTCAAAAAGATTTCGTCTGGCTGGAAGACAAAGTTGAATATCCAGGCACTGTGTGAAGTAGTGGGAGTGGGTAATTGCCCCCAAATTTATTCTTTAATTGTCTCTTATATTCAGATATTCTCCATAGCTACTTCTTGGGGGAATAGCTGAGTTTTTTGTTCTGGGTTTTTGACTGGGTTTGATTCTTAGAAGGACATTTCTAAGTTGATACGCTGTCATCATTCGCCAGCTTGTACAGACTCCTGCCTTCCTAAAAATGTTCCTGACTCTTCTGTGTTCATTCAAATGAATGTTTCATCTCAACCCATGGGTATGAGACGATGGACTTTGGCTGCTTATTCATGAGAGTGAGGTCTGCAGGACAGATGGCAGAGCCGGCATGATAAAGACGTGATCTGGGGGATAGAGCTGGAGGCCAGAAGAGTCCAAGGTCAAAGGTGAAAATTGAGCAGCAACAGCAAAGAAAGTCGGTTGTAAGAATCCGTGGCCGGCTCTGAAAGAGCAGCTCCTGGGTCCACATTTGACAGAGCTGATCCAGAGTCCGTGTTTCAGATGGAAGGTGAGCAGTGTGTCTCTCCCTCCGCTTTCTGCTTGGCTAGAGAAAAGGCTTTATCATGCTGATCCCTCGGTAGGACTGGAAATTGTTTTTCAAAAGTGTTTAATGATTTCTTAAAACCCCTTTGAAATAACTCTTATTTTTAAGTGTTTGGAATAGTGAAAATTTTAAAATAAGGGTTATTTCAAAGGAATTCTGGAATAGAGAAAATTATTTGGAATTGAGAAAATATTTTTGGAATAGAGAAAATGATCTACTTTATTCCATGAAATCACTGGTAGATATGCTTGGAGCTGGGTACTGACTTAGAATGGGCTGGTATCTTTCTTTTTGTTTTATACCCACACAGGTTAAGTGAGGGCACCCAAGGGCACACGTTAGTAGAAGAAGTGGGAATACGGTCACTTCCTAGGGGCTCTGGGGTGGGTTCCCAGCACTTAAATGTAGTGGCTGAACAACCTGCTTCCTAATCCTATATGTACAGAGGTTATTTCCTTCAAAAGAGTTGTGGAGCTGTGCCAGCGAGAAGGCAAAGAATATCCATTTCCCCCTTCTCTCCTCAGCCCTTGCATTTTCTCTATAATGGCTGCATGTTCTTAGGCCAGAACCATATAAAAATCAATCCCATTACCTGACTGCCTCGTGCTATGGGACATCCAGCATTAAGAAAAATGTCGCGAGGGAGAATGGTGGCCTTTCAAGGGCTTTTTATTGATTTTCAATGAGTTTAACTGTTATCCCCAGGCTTTCAGACACCATTATCTCTTCGTATTGAAAACTGATTATACTTTTTGTTTTTAAGTGGAACTTGCCTGATGCAAGGAGATCAGCCAGAGTCAGTCATGATGCACCAAGTTAGGGACCTGACTGTGAGATTCACACTTTGGGGCACTTTGGGTAGCCCAAAAGCAAGGGAGCCATGGGAAGAGGTGGAGAAAGAAAATGGGGACTAAGGGACTTCCCCGGTGGTCCAGTGGGTTAAGACTTCACCTTCCGATGCAAAGAGTACAGGTTCGATCCCTGTCAGGGGACTAAGATCCCCTATCTCTTGGGGCCAAGAAACCAAAACATAAAACAGAGACAGTGTTGTAACAGATTCAATACAGACTTTAAAAACGGTCCACATTAAAAAGGAAAGGAAAATGGGAACCAAGAAAAGGTAATGATAAATAGAACAACAGCCCATTACAGGTTTGGAAAGGAGTAGCCAAGCTGGGACGCTGGAAGGCCACCTGTGCAAAAGACTCATCTCCCTAACCACCAGCTCCTGCAGGTGCTCAAGAGAGAGAAATCTAACTGTGCAAGTGCTCCTGAGCTCCGAGAAGGAAAAACAACTATTGCTTTAGGTTCAAAACAGCTCCATACTGAGATCATCTGTGAAGAAGTGAACCAGAAAAGGGAAAGAATTTTTCTACTAACTGGAGGGAATGACAAGGCACAGACATCTGGGGGTCACTGGTCCCAAATCTGCACCTGTAGGATGACTGAGGTCCAGGGCCAGCATCAGTGGAAAACACTGGAGCCAGCGGATGGCTAGGCATAGGCAGTGGCTCTTAAGATGTTTGATTAACCCTTCCTTCATGGAACACCCCCTCCTTTCACCTCTGCACCCCTGGATACTCTGAGAAAGTAATTTCATCAAAAGCCTTAACTTGGTGGGGCTCAGGGACCATTTAAATGTTACATGTGGGCACTTCTGAGTATTTTGAAATGTTTAGGGAGAGCACTTACTATGTAAAAAAAACACCCGTCTTATGTGACAAGGGGTTAGAGCAATGAGGTTGGGATTATTCTTGTACTTATAACTCTATTTTTGCTTACACAACCTGACTCCCAAGATGGATGGAGTAGAACTATCCCTTAACCCCTCTCTTCACGACCTTTACATTGTTTTTACCTGCAAGGGGACCCTTGATGTTTATTTTAACTATATTGCATCTTCTATAAAAAATATTGATGGAAATATTTGTCCACCTTCTACCTACAGATGTTTTTTCACTTAAGAACTGAGCTAAAGATGTCATAAATTTTTTAATGTAACATTGATGTGTTCCCAAGCTATTATCCTGCATTTTTAACCCCCTTTGAACATATTTATCTAGCTGCAATTGTTTAAACTGAAGTTCTCCAAAATGGGCCACCTTCATTTCTTTTCTTCTCAGACCAGCTTTCCCACCTGCCTCTCACATCACTGTGAATGATTATTCCATTGGTCTCCAGTCTTGGAACTTCTGAATAAGTACATAACTATTGAGTACCTATTATATGTAGATCACTCGGTTAAAATTTGGGGGAATATGGAGATGTGTGGACACATTGGTTTCATAATCTTTTTAAAAATTGTTGAACTATGGTTTATTTACAATTTGTGTTAATTTCTATTGTATAGCCAAGTGACTCAGTTATACATATGAATATGTATTCTTTTTCATATTCTTTTCCATTATGGTTTGTCACAGGATTCTGAACATAGCTCCCTGTGCTAGGCAGTAAGAACTTGTTGTCTATCCATCCTATATATAACAGTTTGTCTCTGCTAACCCCAAACTCCCAATCCCTTCCTCTCCTTCCTTCCCTCCCCCTTAGCAGCTGCAAGTCTATTCTCCATATCTGTGAGTGTGTTTTTGTTTCATAGATATGTTGATTTATATTGTATTTTCGATTCTGCATGTAAGTGATAGCGTATGGTGTTTGTCTTTCTCTTTCTGACTTACTTCACTTAGTATGATAATCTCTGGGTCCATCCATGTTGCTGCAAAAGGCATTATTTCATTCTTTTTCGTGGCTGAGTAATGCTCCACTGTATATATGCACCTCATTTTCTTTATCCATTCATCTGTTGAGGGACCTTTAGGCTTTTTTCATGTCTTGGTTATTGTAAATAGTGCTGCTATGAATATAGGGGTGCATGTATCTCTTTCAATTATAGTTTTGTCTGGGTGATTTCATAATTTTGATGATGAACTTGAGCAGCAACATCCAAGTGGTATGTCCATTGGCAATGTGGGTATTAATGGAAAGGATGCTGTGGGCATCACCCAGCTCCCCTTCAGAGAAAAGATTACTCATTCTCCCAGATACCTGATGTGTTGGTTGCTGATGGTTCCCACCTGAGTCCTTCTCTGAGCCTTACCCTTTGCCTGAAGAGGGAGCTGCCTTGCCTGAGGGGAAGTGGTGGTTTTGGTGTGTGTGTGTGTATTAAGTCGCTTCAGTTGTGTCTGACTCTTTGGGACCCCATGGGCTGTAGCCTGCCATGCTCCTCTGTCCATGGGATCCTCCAGGCAATAGCACTGGAGTGGGTTGGCATGCCCTTCTCCAGGGGGTCTGCCCAACCCAGGGATCAAACCCACATCTCTTATGTCTCCTGCATTGGCAGGTGGGTTCTCCTGAGATATACAACCCAATTAAAAAAACCCGGCCAACTAGAGGAAACCAAGTCCTGGCCCCCTTGGTTCAATCAGAGCTCTGCAGAGTTAGCATAGCTCCAGAGTCTCTGCGAGACTGGCGTCCCCGCTCAGTTGGTACCCCCTCTGCCCTGTTCTACTGCCCTCACACCACACAAGCATTCCTAGGAGACTTCAATAATACAGCCTCACTTAGAGTTTTTATCTCTTAAGGCAATGATCATATCTTATCTTCTCCCCATCTTCCACCAGCAATATATTAGACCGTTTAAAATAATCACAGTTCAAACAAATTAAATCTGGTTTAGGCCCTGATGCTGGGAAAGATTGAAGGTGGGAGGAGAAGGGGACGACAGAGGATGAGATGGTTGGATGGCATCACTGACTCGATGGACACAAGTTTGAGTAAACTCCGGGAGTTGGTGATGGACAGGGAGGCCTAGCGTGCTGCAGTCCATGAGGTTACGAAGAGTCGGACATGACTGAGCAACTGAACTGAACTGAACTGAAGCCCTCCTAGCAGATGACAACATGGGCAACACCACCCTCTTGCCCCTTTCCCCCTTTCTTCTGGACTGAGAACCCATAAGACCTATTTGAGTGGAAACAAGAGTTCCACTTTCAAGGATGGAAAACCCCTGAAGCTGCTGTTGCTGGCTATCACTCTTGTGATGTTGGATTCCGATCCTCTGTCTCTCCATGTGGCTCAGCCTGCTGCAGTGAAGTTTGTGGTAAGCAGGTCCATTCCTGGTTGGGGTGAATCTGGTCTGTGGATGATTCCACTCTCTCAAACCGAGTGCCTGTTGCTGGGTTTCCTAGGCTGGAGCTAGGAAATGCCATTCAGTCATCCCCAAAGACCCTCTCCTCTGAGACCTAGCTACACAGAGGCTCTGAACCTGCCAAGCTGTACCCCACTCCTATCCTAGGCTGGGAAAAATGGACTGATTTTTTTCTTTTTTCTTTTGAGATTACATTAAATTTGGGCTTCCCTGATGGCTCAGATGGTAAAAATCTGCCTGGAATGTACAAACCCTGGGGTCAATCCCTGGACTGGGAGGATCCCCTGGAGAAGGCAATGGCAATCTACTTCAATATTCTTGCCTGGAGAATCCCATGGACAGACAGCCTGGTGGGCTACAGTCCATAGGGTTACAAAGAGTCAAACACGGCTGATTGACTAACAAACACATTAAATTTATAAATGTATTTAATGAACATTTGTTTAACGTATTTAATATAATTTATAAAGACAATATATTCAAGATGATACATCCAAGAACGTGGAATGAATGTCTATTTGTTCAAGTTTACTTGTGTGTCCTTTAGGAATCTTTATATATTCTTCTCATATAGGTTTTGAATACATTTTGCTTAGTTTACGCCTAAATATTTCATTTTATTGTACAATATTTTGCTACATAAATTGTGTTGTCTCCTCCATTTATTCTCTAACTGGTATTTGTTTGGATATATCTTTTTTTTGGCAATTTAAAAACTCATATGTGTCCTGTTTCATCTTATCTTTTCTCTACCTGTTCAAATTCCACCAGTCCCTCAGGATGTATATTCAGTAAGACAGACTCCATAAAATGCTTATCCTACTTGAATAAAATATTTTCTTATTTATAACCTGTATTATATTTGTAAGAGTTTTCGGGCACCTACCCTACTGGTTCTTATATTTTAATTATTTATATATCTGTCTTAATTTCTTATTTTTCCTTTTTTTAAAGATAGCTAGTTATCTTTTACCTATTTTTCTCTGTCATAATAACTTCTTTCCTCTCATGCAATACAGAATATTAATTAAGAAATTTAATTATTTGACAAAGAAAAGTTATGATGAACCAGAAATATAGTTTCCTGGGTGGATACTGTATTCATTTATTTATTCAACAAAAGGCAATTGAGCATCTGCTATGGCCCAAACACTGCTCTACTAGGCCACAAAAATCTAAAATATTTTTTGGAAATATTTTTTCCCTTGAAAATAAAAATCCATTGACTTCAGTCTGGTCATAAATGAAAGAATAGGAAATATTTCTTTAAAAAATTAAGACTATTTGGAAGAACAATTATGTTGCTTCAATAATATTAAATTAGAAGCCTCGTGGGAAACATGTGAGTGTGATGAGATTCAGGACAGAGGTTTTGTCTTTTCACCGATTTCCATTTTATATGTGGAAAATTGTTTATGTTGACAAAAAGTCCCTCAGAAGATTGAGTTGAAGAAGGGTTAAGATGCTCTCTAGCTCTGCGCTTGTGGTAAAGGACCTGCCTCTCAGTGCAGGAAACGTAAGAGTCGTGGTGTTTGATTCTTGGGTCGGGAAGATCCCCTGGAGGAGGGCATGGCAACCCACTCCAGTGTTCTTGCCTGGAGAATCCCACGGACAGAGGAGCCTGGTGGGCTACAGTCCATAGGGTTGCAAAGAGTCAGATACAGCTGAAGAGGCTTAGTACTCACGCACCTTATATAGCTCTGTAGCATTCTCTCTCCCAATACATTATGCTTTACGCATGTCCAGTGAGTGATACTGGATGTGTATCAATTGGTTTTTAATTTTTTATTATTTCCATCTTTTATTGAAGTCTGCACTATCCCTTCAGTAATACAAGATTTACTCTGCTTATGGAAGTTCTCCATCCCCAGACCTTTAGTGTTCAATTTGGTTCCCAATTTTCTCCTTTTGTTTACATCTTTATAATGATTAATTTCACTCATAAAGTTTTACTTTGCCAGAGATGTTGTCATTTCATATATAGGCCAATCAAACCCTTATCTCAAGACTTCCCTGGTAGTCTAGTGGTTAAGACTACACATTCCTACCATAAAGGGTGCAAGTTTGATCCCTGGTTGGGGAACTAAGATCCCACGTGCTATGAGCTAAAAAATAAAAAAAATTAAAAAAACCTTTATTTCAATGATGACAATCATTCAGAATTAGTTAACTTTATTGTTTTTATAATGAATTGATATTGAAGTTGAATGAAAGATCTTTATGGTAATAAAATGCCTTTTGATTTGTGAAGATCTTAGAAAATGCATTTACAGTATATAATATTGTAATTTCTTTCTACTCTTTTAGTAGCTAATTTACTCTCTTCAGGTGATGTAGTAGTATGTATATTTTACTAAGGTCATTGTTAGAAATAGAAAATTTGTTTACCTCATTGGCAAATAAAAATATTAAAAAGCCTTAACAAAACTGTTAATATTTTCGTCTAGATATTCAAGAAAACTAGAGTTACCAAGGGAACATTTCATGCAAAGATGGGCTCAATAAAGGAAGAAATGGTATGGACCTAACAGAAGCAGAAGATATTAAGAAGAGGTGGCAAGAATACACAGAAGAACTGTACAAAAAAGATTTTCACCACCCAGATAGTCACAATGGTGTGATCACTCTCATTCACATCCTGAAATGTGAAGTCAAGTGGGCCTTAGGAAGCATCACTACAAACAAAGCTAGTTGAGATGATGGAATTCCAGTTGAGCTATTTCAAATCCTGAAAGATGATGCTGTGAAAGTGCTGCACTCAATATGCCAGCAAATTTGGAAATCTCATCAGTGGCCACAGGACTGGAAAAGGTCAGTTTTCATTCCAATCCCAAAGAAACGCAATACCAAAGAATGCTCAAACTACCACACAATTGCACTCATCTCACATGCTCGTAAAGTAATGCTCAAAATTCTCCAAGCCAGGTTTCAGCAATATGTGAATCATGAACTTCTAGATGTTTCAGCTGGTTTTAGAAAAGGCAGAGGAACCAGAGATCAAATTGCCAATATCTGCTGGATCATGGAAAAAGCAAGAGAGTTTCAGAAAAGCATCTATTTCTGCTTTACTGACTATGCCAAAGCCTTTGACTATGTGGATCACAATAAACTGTGGAAAATTCTAAAGGAGATGGGAATACCAGACCACCTGACATGCCTCTTGAGAAACCTGTGTGCAGGTCAGGAAGCAACAATTGGAACTGGACATGGAACAACAGACTGGTTCCAAATAGGAAAAAGGAGTACGTCAAGGCTGTATATTGTCACCCCGCTAATTTAACTTATATGCAGAGTACATCATGAGAAACACTGGGTTGGAGGAAGCTCACGCTGGAATCAAGATTGCTGGGAAAAATATCAACAACCTCAGATATGCAGATGACACTACCCTTATGGCAGAAAGTGAAGAAGAACTAAAGAACCTCTTGATGAAAGTGAAAGAGGGGAATGAAAAAGTTGGCTTAAAGCTCAACATTCAGAAAACGAAGATCATGGCATCCTGTCCCATCACTTCATGGCAAATAGATGGGGAAACAGTGGAAACAGTGTCAGGCTTTATTTTTTTGGGCTCCAAAATCACTGCAGATGGTGATTGCAGCCATGAAATTAAAAGACACTTACTCCTTGGAAGGAAAGTTATGACTAACCTAAGTTAAAGTTAAAGTTGCTTAGTCGTGTCTGACTCTTTGCGACCCCATGGGCTGTAGCCTACCAAGCTCCTCTGTCCATGGGATTTTCCAGGCAATAGTACTGGAGTGGATTGCCATTTCCTTCTCCAGGGGATCTTCCCGACCCAGGGATCGAACCCGGGTCTCCCACATTGTAGACAGACGCTTAACCGTCTGAGCCACCAACCTAGACAGCATATTAAAAAGCAGAGACATTACTTTGTCAACAAAGGTCCGTCCAGTCAAGGCTATGGTTTTTCCAGTCGTCATGTATGGATGTGAGAGTTGGACTATAAAGAAAGCTGAGCACCGAAGAATTGAAGCTTTTGAACTGTGGTGTTGGAGAAGACTCTTGAGAGTCCCTTGGACTGCAAGGAGATCCAACCAGTCCATCTTAAAGGAGATCAGTCCTGGGAATTCATTGGAAGGACTGATGTTGAAGCTGAAATTCCAATACTTTGGCCACCTGATGCAAGGAGCTGACTCATTTGAAAAGACCCTGATGCTGGGAAAGATTGAAGACAGGAGGAGAAGGGGACGACAGAGTATGAGATGGTGGGATGGCATCACTGACTCAATGGACAAGGGTTTGGGTAGACTCTGGCAGTTGGTGATGGTCAGGGAGTCCTGGTGTGGTGTGGTTTTGTGACCCATGGGGTCACAAAAAGTCGGACATGACTGAGCAACTGAACTAAACTGAAGGGCTCCAACTACATCCACTGGAAGCATTAATAAATCAGCAAATTCAAGATTAGTATTTACAGGATAAGATAAGTGTTTCTCAAAGTGTGGTCCATGGATCAGAATATCTTGCTGTGTCTGATCAATGTGCATGTTCAGTCACTCAGTCATGTCAGACGCTTTACGATCCCATGGACTGTAGCCCGCCAAACTCCTCTGTGGTTGGGGTTTCTAGGCAAGAATACTGAAATGGGTTGCCATTTCCTCTCTCCAGGGGATCTTCCTGACCCAGAAATTAAACCCATGTCTCCCACATCTCCTGCACTGCAGGTGCATTCTTTACTGCTGAGCCACCAGGGAAACCCATCTTGCCATGATGGCAAGAAATATGCCTACAGGTGATTCTCTGCACACAAAAAGACATCACTCAGCTACGGTTGGTCAGACACAAACAGATGAGCATTGAGCATTTCTTTCTTCTATGTTCCTGTTTCCGAGGACCTGCCTACCTTTCTATACCATCTGATCTACCAGGGAAGCCCTTGCTTATCTTTCTTAGAAGCAGAAACTTTTGGGATACAGGGACCTTAGAGATCATCAAGTCCAGGAACATTATCTTATAGGCAATACCATCAAAGTTGACAGAGCTCAATAACCTAGTCCAAGTTCAAAAGTTAGAGTGGAAGACAAATCGGTTCAAAGGAGAGTAACTGGGGATTCCCCGGGCACAATAAGAGCAGTAATTGAAACCAAGGGTAATCAGTAGTCAAATCCATTTCACCAAGGTTCACTAATCAAGAGACTTGCATGTCCTCCACGAGGCCTGGAGCCTAAACTAGATGTTTGCCTGAGTTGTTGTCCAGGAACTTGGAATCAGCTGTGTCCAGTTCCAGCTGGGCTGGTTAAGACCGAAGAGGACCGCCCACCTGACCCCCAGTTATTGGGCACTCCTGAGCTTCCTCCATAACCTTTTGACGTCTGAGGGCTGAGAACTGCACCCTCAGATCTTGTTGAGCAGCCACCAGTTTGCACGTGCGGAGGCCTGCAGCTTAGTTACGCTTGCGCAGAAGAGGAACATGCCCCTATTCATAAACGCGTTTGCCCCAGGCCCTCCCACTCCCCATGCCTCGGGGGCTCTGCGTGCAGTTGCTCAGTCGTTTCCCACTCTGCGACCCCACGGCCAGTAGCCTGGCCAGGCTCCTCTGTTTATTCCTTGTCCGGTGACTACCTGAAGAAGATTGCCTTTGGGAGGCGGATCTGAGGCTCGCTCTTCAGTTTCCTCGCCTGGCGGCCTTGTGAATAACCCCTCTTCCACTGCAAACCTAGGCACCTCAACGAGTTTTTCTTGCTGCGTGTGGGGGCAGGACCAGCCTGATGAGGTAAGGCAGTTAATTAGTCTTGGTTCTTCCACCGAGTGGATCCGAGACCCCCTGTTTTCCATTATCTGTCCCACCTCTCTTGTCCACACTTCCTCAACAGAGTTGAGCAACTAAGTGAATATCCTCTCATGTGCTAGTGACTAATGACATGTATTATGGGCTTGGGCTGTAATTATTTCTCCTTCCTGGTAATCTAGTAATTTAGTTACTTTGTCTCAGCGGTACAAGAGAGGTATATTATGTAGACAGTGGTGCGATAGTTGGAGTCTGGAGACCTGAGTTTAAGTCTTGGTTGGCAAATGTGATTAAGCTGTTGCTGCTGGTTTGTTTGCTATTTGTTAGTAATAACTGAATGTGTGACCTTGGCAGAGTCATGCTCTATATTTTCATTAAAAGAAAATTTCTGCTCCTGAATTTACTGGAAGTATTCTTCAAAATAATAATGCTTAGAAAAGTTAAAAATCACTTTATAACTGATGCTATTATTCCCATTTATTGCTGCAAGTAATATAGTATTGCACCTGTTTTTAAGAATAAATCACTGATATCATGTGTTTTTTTCTAAAAAGGACTTATGGTGCCTTCAAAGAGCATAATAAAACAGAAATAGAAAAATACCAGGACCAAAGAGAAAGGGAGAATATAAAGGTTAGAGTGTAGCTCTGCTCATAGAAGAGGACATACAGATATCCTAGGCTCATTCGCATTAAGCTCTTTGATGTACCTTTAAACAGCTCTCACCTGAGGAGATGTGTGTCCTATAGCACTTAAAAAAATTGTTTTTTCGATGCTTAAATGAGGGCGCTTGACTGGTATCGGGGAGAACTCTGCTGTGCACTCGGACGGGGGCAGGGGAGTGGGTGTCTCACGGCTTTGGTTTTCTCTCCACGTGCTTTTATGTTTCTAGGTAGAGGCAAGTGTTAGATGACATTCTAATGAACGTACAACCCAAATCGCATTTTCAGAAGTCTTTAAGAGATAAGTAAAATACATGAAGAGTATCTGAAAAATCTACTAGGGGGATGCACAGCTGCTGCTGCTGCTAAGTCGCTTCAGTCGTGTCCAACTCTGTGCAACCCCATAGACGGCAGCCCACCAGGCTCCCCCGTCCCTGGGATTCTCCAGGCAAGAACACTGGAGTGGGTTGCCATTTCCTTCTCCAATGCATGAAAGTGAAAAGTGAAAGGGAAGTCTCTCAGTCGTGTCCGACTCTTAGTGACCTCATGGACTGCAGCCCACCAGGCTCCCCCGTCCCTGGGATTCTCCAGGCAAGAACACTGGAGTGGGTTGCCATTTCCTTCTCCAATGCATGAAAGTGAAAAGTGAAAGGGAAGTCTCTCAGTCGTGTCCGACTCTTAGTGACCTCATGGACTGCAGCCCACCAGGCTCCTCCGTCCATGGGATTTTCCAGGCAAGAGTACTGGAGTGGTTTGCCATTGCCTTCTCCGATGCACAGCTGGGGAGCAGGTAAACACAACTTTTGTGAACATTTACGTAAATTAGAGGTTAGTAAAAGGGAATGAGGGGTGGGGGAAGGGTTCATGTTGTGCTCACTTCTTCAAAAATGACATTCTATGATATCCTGTGACAGTCAATTAAAAACTGATGAAGCTAATACCTGTGTTTAGCACAAGATAATTAGACGGAATCTCTAGGATATATAACCAAAGCTTACTGAAGCTCAGCTTTCATTCTTCTAATGGAAAGAAATGAAAATAGTGTGAAGTATAGGCAGAAGCAAAGATAATAATTTGAGATTGAAATGGTAAGAGCCACTTTGAAAATGAAGTGAAAGCTGATTGACTTCTAAGTGAAGAGAAAAAGAAGTGTTGTGGACTGAATGTTTGTGCCCGCCGCCCCCCCTCACATGTTGAAACACTAATGCTCAAGGTGGTTGGAGGGAGGTGGGGTCTTTGGGAGGTGATTAGGTCATGAGGGTGGAGCCCTCATGAATGGGATTAGTGCCCTTATAAAAGACTCTAGAAAGAACTCTAACTCTTTCTGACACAGTGAACAAGACACTGAATCTGCTAATATCTTGATATTGGACTTTCCAGACCTCACAAGTGTGAGAAATACATTTCTGTTTAAAGCCAGTCAGTGTATGATACTTTGGCTAAAGAAGCCTGAAGGGACTAAGACAGGAAGGAATGAAAAATGAGAATAAAGACTCAGGATTTAGGATGGATTTAATGAAGAAAAGGGGTTCAGTGTCATTAGTGGGGGTGCAGATAGACATGTACTGGGACTTTTCCCTCTGCTTCCCAGCTGGGTTTGATGCTCATTAGATAAATACTTGGAGGGCTAGACTTTTGAGTTACTTCTGATCTATACATGAAAAATGTCTCATGAGCCTTAGTGTGAGGTCAGCACTCCTCTTGGTAATACCAAATGATGGATTTGGATAACATCTGAAGATATTTAACATTAACAGAAGAGAATGGGGAAAGTGGATTAGAAGAAGGTGGGGAGAAAAGGAAAGCATGAAAGGAGGAGGAGAGCATTTCACTCCATATACCCTTTTGCTTTAGGGAAAATGTTTCTCAAACTCCTAACATGTAATTGTCAGTAGTTGCCGTAGAAGTTGCATTTCTAACAAATTTCCATATGGTATTGGCAGAGTTGATCTGGGGACAAATATCCACTGCTACTACGGTTTAAATTTACTCTTGGGGAGTGAGACTGTTACTATTTCTAGTGTGGACTCTAACTTTTTCCAGTTTGTTGACAACACTGGGAAAGAACTTTAGGAAAAAGGCTTTAAACTACAAGCCGAGAGTCTCCAAGACAAACGGCGAGGGTTAGCCATTGTCAGCCGTCTATATAAAGGCTGAGCGCTCATTAGAAGGGCTAACTGCCCTGCTCTGTGGCAGGACTGTGCAGGGTAATATGAGATTGTGGGTTGCTTAGTACAAGTGACTTCTCATGTGATGCCTAATAGCATGGTATGTGCAGGAAATAAATTATGACATGAGTTCTACAATGACTTTCCACATTCTTCTGTGTAAAGCCTCAGTCTCCTGTCAAAATGATAAGCAGTCTTCTCTCTATCCTGGTAAAGCAATAGAATTAGTTGTGAATGCCTTCAGCTGTAAGAAATAGAAATCCTGACCAACAGAGGACTAATAAAAAGACCTTTATTTTTGTCTCATAATGACAAGTCTGAAAGTAGCTCCTGGCTGGGGTGGGTTCAGTGGCTCAGTGACATCAATTACCATCTGGACAATTCTCTAGGCTTTGTACCTTGTGGTAACACCTTCTTTCAATGCAGGGGGTATAAAAGTGGTGGCATCAGTCATAGCTGAATCTTTTATTAGAAAGAAAATCCTTTCTATTAATAGACCAGAAGACTCTCTTATACTTCACTGGCCAGAACATTGCAGATGCAGTGTTGAGCTCCTTGAACCTCTGTAGGGAGGTAGGCCAAGAAAAATGAACTTGGTAAAGAGTGTTGGTCAACACATGGTGTTTGCTAGAGAAATGGACTCGGATCTCCTATTCACACTAAAATTCACTCATCAGAGACAAGTTTGTTGGTCAGCCTCCTGTTCATTCAAGCTCTTGTCCCATGAAGTGGCAGGTCATTCTTGCAGCCAGACTTTGCTGAGAGGGTACCCGGAAGGGAGTTAGCAGCGCCCTGGAAAAACATGGCAGATCACATTGGTCCCCCGCATGGCTCTGTGGCCGCCCAGGCAGCTGTGGAGCCACAATGTCAGGGCTCGCTAGGATTCTCCAAGAAGCCTCTGTGGCCTTAGGTCACTCTGTTCCTCTGTTAGGAATTACTGACTTGTTTTCCTTCCTAATATAAGCTCCCGTAATCCTGATCTGTTTTTGAACATTCTTTTTTCCTGTGGAGGGACTAATTTGACATGTGAATGAACTTCATGAAATTCCCTTTAATTACTTTCCAATTAGTTTTGCCCATAGGAAGACACACGTGGTAATTCTGATTTTCTCCAGCAGCTGTTTGAAAATGCTCATGGATGACTCCACCAGTCACTGGAAAACTCTGGCGTTACAGCCCTGGCCTTGGAGATGCCATGGTTACACAAACAGGCACGAACAAAGAGCCCAGTAGTTCTCCAGTGCTTCACCAGTACCTCTGAGCGCCTCATAAACTGATTTCACAAGAACCAGGGCTCCATGGACAACACAAGTCTCTGCTAAAGAACAGGGCTATGTAGACAAGTGCTCGGTTTTATACTTACTTGTTAGAGATGTAGCTTTCCTTCGAATCAGAGAATTGAATCCACACTAACTTATGTCTCTGCCACATGGAGTTCTCCCCATTTGACCTCTTTCTCAGAGGAGTGAGTCTGGGTATATTTAGAGAAGATTGCCCACTTTGGGGAGAATGGCAACTTTATGGTTCTGTGTTACCACAAGAGCCAGAACTATAGAAGGATTCTCCATCATAAATTCCTGTCTTCCCCTTGAATAGTTGCCTCTGGAAGCAATCTTGTTCAGAGAATATTTGTTTGGAACCTTTTCTATTACACTGATCTAAAGCATATGTGAGACATAGTGTTTTTTTTTTTTTTTTTTAATATGCTCTCAAGGAGCTTATAGATGAGGTAGGAAGGTAGGTATCCATTGTGAAGCCACATTGACAGTAAATGAATTGGGGGTGGAAGAGCAAGTCACGGCTCAGATGCTTCAGTCTCTTCAGGCTCTTGCCGAGATTTAGTAGATTTTCAGTAGGCTTTTTCTACTTACTATGCACCCTTAGAAAAATTTCCAGAGATTAAATTTTCAGCAGCCGTGAATGGTTTTAATCACGGGTGAGACAGTTCATGGTGCTCACACCACCATTCTAGAAGTTGATCTGTTTACATAAACTGTTAATTTTAAGAGCATCTTTCTAATTTCCATATTGACTAAGTAAGTTAGAGGGTGCTAAATCTCTTCAGTCGACCCCGTGGACTATACCCTGCCAGGCTCCCCTGTCCCTGGGATTCTCCAGGCACGAATACTGGAGTGGATTGCCAGTCCCTTCTCCAAAGTAAGTTAAAGCTAGATTAATTAAATCATAGCATGTGGGTTAGTTATCTGAAGGCTGAGAAGAACCAGCTTCCTGTGATAGATCTTGTTTAAACCAAAAAAAAGTTTAAGTTCCTCTGCCAAATACAGTTCCTGATAATATTCAGTCTTAAGGTTCTAAGCCAACAGTCAAGTAACTGTCAAAAGAAATATTTCAATTTTTCCTCTTAGTGTATAGATGTATATAGACAAAAGCAATCTTATGGTCACGAGAAAGAATAAGCATGATTTTCACTTAAATTTTGTGGCAATTAATATGCCAACACTGCAACATTCCCCTTTATTTCTCATTTTCAACAAAGGTAATTCATAATCTGCTTTCCATTCTCAAACACTCACTTAAACAGATCTGAAGTTTTAGTTGCTATTGAAACATGAATTATGAATAAAAATGTGGAATCTAATTTATTTCTGAACTGTTTTTGGAGCAGGTGAATGACATAAATGAAAGAAGCATATTTGACGCTAGTTCTTGGGGGCAATTTCATATCTGCGATCAGTTCCATTAAATGTAATGACACTGGATCTTCTATACATCTCTGCTGCGTGGGAATTACCAAAGAAAATTCAGTTGCAACCAACAGATGGCAAAGCAGCAAGACCTATGCAGGGCTTGGATCCCTTGGGATCCACATGGCAATGACTAGTCCCAATAATCTGGCAGCTGTAATGTTATTAATATGTTATAACTCTGTGAAATAATGGAGGTTTGACTGATGCCTCCTATCAGGGGTGAGAAAAACACACTCAACCTTGATTGTTTGGAGAGAGCTCACAGGGTTGGTGCCAGGTAAGATACAGCAAAATGCCAAGTTCTTGTCTCGTATCATATCTGTGCTCTGCAAGCTGATGTCCGTTCCTTAACACTCCTGCTCCCATGAGAATCTTCCCATTCATCGAGCAGGCCGAACTTGAGAGAGCTAGACTTTAGAGCTTTTAGGCAACTTTTTCATCAGGGCAGAAAGAGTGGACTCAGATTAATGGTTACAAATTAACAGCATAGTGTGTCACGCTCACTCTCTGTGAACAGTGTCTAATGAAATGAAATTGGGGATTCAAAACATACAGTAATCCCTGGGTTAATATCTGGCAGCACCATTTAATTATTGACAGTTGAGCCTTTGTAGTTTTCATAATTAATAAGACTGTTGGCTCTTCATACAGGAGGTGAAGAAATGTTAGGTGATGACCATTTCATTTCAGCCTTTATCCTTCGCAGCTTCACATTTAATTAGTATATTCAGAGTTTCAGAGGAAGCCCACTCCCCTGCATGTATGTGTTAGCCTCATTTGCCTGAACATCTGAGAACTGTTAATAGAACCGGGTGTTGAAGTCTACTCGCCTTTGCTGAGAAACACACCGTCACTGCCCCTTGGTAACCTCAATCCATATTTCAGTGGTTACTGCCTTTGTGAACAGTTCGTTGTAGTTTTCCATTACTGACATAACTGCTCTGCTCCTCTCTGATGTTGAGAAGACCATTAGCATTTCTGCATCTTTCTTAAGTCATAAACTGATGGGCTGGCATTTTCAGCTTTCAATTAAATGACAGGCTTGGGATAGCCATGTCACCGGGTCTTAAAGTTTTGCAAGCTGTACTTCACTTGCAGAGTGTATACTCTCCCCACCCAAGCACTTTCCAAGGGGTGAAGGTGGGGTGGGGCAATCTGTTACCCCTCTTTGTTCAGGAGCATCAATCCCTGCCTTTGTCATTACTAAAGCTCTGTTTGCCATGTTGGCGAGGAGTTGTAGCAGGTGTGCCTGGAAATAGAATGACAGGACCTCTGTCTCCCTGGGAGACCAGGCTGTCTACCCTACACTTTCATTAAGCTATAATAGAGGACAGAATGCTCAGATGGTAAAGCATCTGCCTACAATGCAGGAGACCCAGGTTCGATCCCTGGGTCAGGAAGATTCCCTGGAGAAGGAAATGGCAACCCACTCCAGTATTCTTGCCTGGAAGATCCCATGGATGGAGGAACCTGGTAGGCTACAGTCCATGGGGTTGCAAAGGATTGGACACGACTGAGCAACTTCACATAATGGTTTTCACTGTCTTGGGAATTTAGAGGTTACTTTTCACCAGGAGGATGAAGGAAAGTTTTATAGAGTGACATTTAACTTGTGTGATCACCTTGAATCATCAGTGGGATTTTGACACTGACATGCAGCAGAAGGAATTTTAGAGGGGCAGCAATAGCTGGCTAAGTTGTGAAAAAATCCACCTGCCAAGCAGGAGATGTGGGTTCGGTCCCTGAGGCAGGAAGATCAATCCACTGGAGAAGGAAATGGCAACCCACTCCAGTATTGCCTGGAAATTCCCATGGACAGAGCAGCCTCGTGGGCTACAGTCTATGAGGTTGCAAAGGAGTTGGACGTGACTTAGCAACTAAACAACAGTAGTCACAAAAACAAGGGTTGGAGAAAGGGTGGTGTTGGAGAGTAAATGTGATCTGTTTTATTTAGTTAAGGTGGATTGAGTTTGGCCTGCTAAGGAGCTGGTATTTAATTATGAGAAATAGAGGATTTGAGGGAGAGAATGTGATGAGTCCCTGGGGATTTCTAACACCTTACAGCTTTAGTTTCTCAGGCCATAGCTTCTGAACCATTTTAGAGTTTAAGTCCTTTAAATTTCAAATTCAGATTTCAACACTATGTATATTACTTGAAGGAACTGTGGAGGATGAAAAAATATCCTTGGGCTTTGGTTCTGTCAGCCCTATCTTGACCACCACAATCAGATGCTCTGATTGTCCTGGGTTATGTTAATTGACGCAATTAGTGAGTCCAGTGCAAGACTGGTAGTGGATTGCAGCACATGCATGTGTGCGCACACACACTCACACTCAACACACATATTCCTTTGCGTCTTTAGTCACTACCTTTATCTTTCATAATTTAAACTTTTTGCTTTGTTTATTTTGCCTGATATTGCCTCACCAACTTTGTTACTACTTATCTTTTGCTACTGTTTAACTTTGAGTTTTTCTGTATGCTCATGTTTTAGATAGACATATACAAAAATAGGTGCTATATTGTTAATACTCATTTTTATAACTTTTGTCTTTAAACTGCAGAATTTAGCCTATTGGCATTTAATGATTGACATACTTGGATTAAATCCTTCTGTACTGTTGTACAATTCTATGTTTTCCTGTGTTTTAATATATTTTTATTAAATATAACATTTGTATTTAATATGTAAAATAAATATACATATTTACCTTTTGTATATAGCTATATATTTACACATTCCCCCTAAATATGTTTCCTGGGATATGTTCTCTTTCATTCCTTTTTTGGGGGGATTAATTATGTCTTTTATAAGCTTGCTTTCTTCACTAGTTTAGGATTAGTAGGACCTGTTTTCTTTTTATTTTACTAATTTCCATGCAAATTTCAACATGAATTCTTAATTTATAAAATTCCATTAATTAGCACTTTTTTTTCTGCTCTAGGACAATGCAAAATCTATAAAACACTGTAACTCAGTTTATCCCCCTTTCATTTATATGCTACTTTGTTATATATTTAAATTCTATTTTAAAAGAATCCTAAAAGGCTTTGTGATAATAATTAGTGCTTTATACAGTGTTCATCTAGATTTGCCTCCATATTTAGCACTGTCTTTGCTCTTTCTTCTTGAATCTTACACATTTTTATTTGGGATAATTTTCCCTGTGTCTGAAGTAGAAATCCTTTAGAATTTAGTGCAGGTTTGCAGAAGCAAATTGTTTTTATTCATCTTGAAATGTAATTTTGCTTTCAATATTGAAGGGTTTCATCACTGGTTAAAGAATTCTAGATATGTAGTTTTTTTTGCTTTTTTTTTTCCCTAGCACATTGAATGTATTTGGTTTCTAGCTTTTTGTTGTTGCTGTGAAACAAGGTGATCTATTTTATTTTGTTAGCTGATTTAAGATCTCCTCATCATTGGTGTCCTAAAGTTTTTCACAATGATGTATCAAATTGTGTAGATTTGTATGTAATATAATTAATATATACAAATATTTATGTCTTTTTTCCTTTAGCATGTTTCATATTTGTTGGACTTTCTGGATCTACTGTTTGGAGGCTTAAAAAATTCTAGAAAATTCTCATATTATCTCTTTAAAAATTCTTAATTCTTCCTATTTTATTCGATTAGTTGCATGTTATATTTTTCAATCTTTTTTCTATTTCCTTAATCTCTTTTTATGAATGATGTTCACATCTCTTTCATGCTGTGTTATGAATAACTTGTTTGGAATCATCTTTTAGTTCATTATTTCTCCCTGGCAGTATCTAGAAGGCTGATACTATCCACTGAGTGTCAAAAATTACAGTTTCATCTCTAGAAACTCTATTTTCATATGTATATTTTCCCATTTGTTATAATTTCCTGGCTCATTTTCAGCTTCCCATTTATTTCTGTAGACTTCCCAGGTGGCGCTAGTGGTAAAGAACCTGCCTGCCAATGCAAGAAATGTTAAGAGACGTGGATTCAGTCCCTGGGTGGGGAAGATCCCCTGGAGGAGGAAATGGCTACCCACTCCAGTATTCTTGCCTGGAGAATCCTTTGGACAGCAGGTGGGCTACAGTTCTTATGTCTGCACAGAGTTGGACATGACTGAAGTAACTTAGTACCCACATATTGTAATCAGTTCAGTCAGTTCATTAGCTCAGTCATGTCCAACTCTTTGCGACCCAATGGACTGCAGCGGCCAGGCTTCCTTGTCCTGGAACTTGCTCAATCTCATGTCCATTGAGTCGGTGATGCCATCCAACCTCATCCTCTGTTGTCCTCTTCTCCTTCTGCCTTCAATCTTTCCCAGCATCAAGGTCTTTTCTAGTGAGTCAGTTCTTCGCATCAGGTGGCCAAAGTATTGGAGTTTCAGCTTCAGCATCAGTCCTTCCAATGAATATTCAGGACTGATCTCCTTCAGAATGGACTGGTTGGATCTCCTTGCAGTCCAAGAGACTCCCAAGAGTCGTCTCCAATACCACAGTTATAAAGCATCAGTTCTTCGGTGCTCAGCTTTCTTTATGGTCCCCACTCTCACATCCATACATGACTGCTGAAAAAACCATAGTTTTGACTAGATGGACCTTTGTTGGCAAAGTAATGTCTCTGCTTTTTAATATGCTGTCTAGGTTAGTAGTAACTTTTCTTTCAAGGAGCAAGCATCTTTTAATTTCATGGCTGCAATCACCACCTGCAGTGATTTTGGAGCCCCCCAAAATAAAGTCTCTCACTGTTTCCATTGTTTTCCCATCTATTTGCCATGAAGTGATGGGACCAGATGCCATGATCTTCGTTTTTTGAATGTTGAGTTTTAAGCCAGCTTTTTCACTCTCCTCTTTCACTTTCATCAAGAGGCTTTTTAGTTCCTCTTCGCTTCCTGCCATAAAGGTGGTGTCATCTGCATATCTGAGGTTATTGATTTTTTTCCCGGAAATCTTGATTCCAGCTCGTGCTTCATCCAGCCCAGTATTTCTCATGATGTACTCTGCATATAAGTTAAATAAGCAGGGTGACAATATACAGCCTTGATGTACTCTTTTCCTAATTTTGGACCAGTCTGTTGTTCCATGTCTGGTTCTAACTGTGGCTTCTTGACCTGCATACAGATTTCTCAAGAGGCAGGGAAGGTGGTCTGATAGTCCCATCTCTTGAAGAATTTTCCACAGTTTGTTGTTATCCACACAGTCAAAGGATTTAGCATAGTCAATGAAACAGAAGTAAATGTTTCTAGAATTCTCTTGCTTTTTCTATGATCCAATAGATGTTGGCAATTTGATCTCTGGTTCCTCTTCCTTTTCTAAATTCAGTTTAAACATCTGGAAGTTCTCGGTCCATGTACTGTTGAAGTCTAGCTTGGAGAATTTTGATCATTACTTCACTAGAGTGTGAGATGAGTTCAATTGTGTGGTAGTTTGAAAATTCTTCAGCATTACCTGTCTTTGGGATTGGAATGAAAACTGACCTTTTCCAGTCCTGTGACCACTGCTGAGTTTTCTAATTTTATTATAGCAGTTACTAAATATTCTGTGTAGAATAGTAATATTCTGATAATTTAAAAAATCCTCAAATTCCTTCAGGGTTTCCCTGATAGCTCAGTTGGTAAAGAATCCTCCTGCCATGCAGGAGACCCTGGTTCAATTCCTGCATCAGGAAGATCCCCTGGAGAAGGGATAGGCTACCCTCTCTAGTATTCTTGGGCTTCCCTTGTGGCTCAGCTGGTAAAGAATCCACCTGCGATGTGGGAGACCTGGGTTTGATCCCTGGGCTGGGAATATCCCCTGGAGAAGGGGAAGCCTACTCACTCCAGTATTCTGGCCTGGATAATTCCATGGAGAATTGGAATATAGTCCATGGGGTTGCAAAGTGTCAGATATGACTGAGTGCCTTTCACTTTCACTTCACTTTCAAATTCCTTCAAGTCTAAACCTAACATTTGTTGTATTTAAAATTTTGCCTACAGTGTAGTTTCCCTGTTTGTGTTGTGATTCTTGGCTAGAGCTGTTAACATTAATTTTATCTAAGGGAATATTTCTGAGGTCTCCAAAGACAGTTTGTGTTTGCAGCTGCTAGTTCTATTGCTGATGGTGGATTAGTCACTAACTAGTGTCTGATTCTTATGACCCCATGGACTGTAGCCTGCCCAGGTCCTCTGTCCGTGGGATTTCCCAGGCAAGAATACTGGAGGGTTTTCCATTTTCTTATGCAGTGACTCCTCTCGACCCAGGGTTTGAACCTGCATCTTCTGCACTGGAGGCAGATTCTTTATCACTGAGCTACCAGGGACTGGCCTGGTCATTCCATTAGGTAATAGCCAATGCAGAATCACTGTGAAATTTCAATTGAGTTTTTTCTTGCATGGTTTGGTTTGCTTGCTACCTTCTATGAAATCTGGATTGTGGTTATAAGTTCTCAGGGAAACTTTCTTCCTGTTTTCAGTGCCCAGTTTGAGACTATTGTATTTTTAGCCTAAGGTATCTCTTTTTTACCCTTACATTGGGGGTAAAACCCATTAGAATTTCAGTTTTATGGAGGAGAATCTTTTATAAGATTCCTTACCCTGTGCTTGCTTTGCCTTATTTCCTAAAACTTATGCAGACTCCAAAGCAGAAGAATAAGGTCTTCAGGTTCGGCAGAAACCCTTTGGCAAAGCTGACTTAGGCCCTCACTTATCTCTTCACCTTCTCACTTTATTTTAGCCTTCTGCGTCTTCCTTTTTGTGTTGCTATTCCTTATTTTTATTAAGAAAAGAAAATACATGTCTTTTATCTGAGAACTGGCCTCATATACCTGACACTAAATGAAACCAAGCCTGTAGTTACTTTGAACTTAATTTCTAATTTCTAGATAATTTTGCCTTCATAGGTTTTCTTTTCATAAAACACTGAAATTCAAGCTTTTGACTTTTTTCCATTCACTTTGAAAATCACTCCAAAAGTCAGTGCAGTACTTCTTTTGTCTTCCTGATGCATGGCTTGGAAAATTCCTTCTAAACAGCCCCTGAGAATCATCAGATTCATTCATAAAATTATCTAAGAAAATTGTTAATAAGTATAGGAGGAATAGCTCAGTCAGTAAAGAATCTGCCTGCAGTGCAGGAGACCTGGGTTTGATTCCTGGGTCAGGAAGATTCCCCTGGAGAGGGAAATGGCAACCCACTCCAGGATTCTTGCCTGGAGAATCCTATGGACAGAGGAGCCTGGCAGGCTACACAATCCATGGGGTCGCAAGAGTTGGACACAACTTAGCGACTAAACCACCATAGGAAGAATAAGGAATGATTTGCTGTGCTGTGCTTAGTTGCTCAGTCGTGTCTGACTCTTTGCAACCCCATGGGCTGTAGCCTGTCAGGCTCCTCTGTCCATGGGAATTCTCCAGGCAAGAACACTGGAATGGATTGGCATGCCCATTTGCAGAGGATCTTTCCAACCCAGAGATTGAATCCGGCTCTCCCAATTGCATGCAGATTCTTTACCGTCTGAGCCACCAGGGAAGCCAAGGAATGATTTAAAAGTCATTAAAAATACTCTTGTGGAATTACACCTAATATGTTCTTTGAATACCTAATCTTGAAAGGTAACTGTAGCTTAAATAATCAGTGAGGTTGGGAGTTAATTTTCTTCAAGTGACCTTTACATAGATATATCTTAGAAATGCTGTCTACACTATAACTTATTGCTCCTGTCATCCATGCTGTGGGAAGAAGCAGAAAATAAACGGAAAATTTTAGATGTACTCTGAGAAAATCAAGTGATCCTAAGGAAAAATTGTTATTTAGGAAGAAGTAACACTTACCACACCTGCTGCCACCCAATATTTTGTTTGAGAACCTATTTTTATCCCCACTTCTACCTATTTAACTTTTCCTTTATGAACATTTTTTTCCTTTGCCTTTGAGCAAGGGCAAACTTTCAGTTTGCTTTATGAATCATTCAAATTATATGTTTGAGATGATATTTTCATTGACACTTGAAGAAAGCAGTTTCCTCTGTGTTTCTATCAGAGTAAGTGGCAATTATGTAAGTAATCTTCCATTTCCCACCTTCGCATTGGTGACATTAGTAACTGAGGATTACATTGGTAGGAGGGCAGCCCTGGTTTTACTAATGCCATTAATTTCTTAGAGATGAGTGACAGCAAGATACAGCCACGCTGGAATCAATGCCAAGTAAATACACAATTCGTGGATTTTTGGGGAACAGGTGGAATGAGGAGAGATTCTGCTTTTGGTGCTATCTTTGTACTGCAGGCTGGTTGGCATGTAGTTAGGAATGTGCACTGATTTAATAAATTTTGAGGACAGAGGTGTATTTCAAGTTTAAATAAAAAGCCATTGTTACAAAAATGTGATACATAATTTTAAACATTCAGCTCCCTAAATATGAATATTAAAAAGATACAGAATTTGGTAACTTAATGTTTTGGCTCAGTGTTATGGTTCCATGTGACATGTGGACCCGCGTTTATTTTTTTCAGATATGACCAAGAGAGCCTTAATGTCCCCTTTAGCTTGGCTGAACTTGAGACAGGCTTCATCCTGACTCCTAGTCCTGTTCTTCATTTCCTTAGTACGTTCCCTTTAGAAAACTTAGAATTGTAAATTCTTTCTCTGTCCCTTTGAAGTATAACTTACAAAAAATAACCCACTTCTTGCCAGCTTTACAACCCAGGACAGGTTGATAGTAATATATTTAAATCATCTAAGATGTAGGCTTCCATGGTCTCATAAATTGGTCTCAACCCATGTTGATAACTTTGTTTTCTACATATCTTCTAGATCTTATAAATAGATACTTCTCTACACTTGGAGAGAGGCTTTGCCTTCATACTTAGAACATTTTTCCTCCATTTGAACCTCCTTTTCCCTATAGCTGTCTACCAAAATTCCATCCGTGCTTAGGACTCAGATGTGTGCTACAATCACCTTTCTAAACAGACACAGAGGAAGTGATTTTTTTTTTTTCGGTCCTTTGTACATATTGTAATTTAATTTGTATTGTGTTTATTTGGGTACATACATGCTCTCTATCTTATGAAATCTTGGAAGGTGAGTTTGTGCCTAATGTATTTGTATCTTTCAGATGGTCTAATATAGATCTTACGCATAATAGAAAATATTTCTGAAAATGTGTTTGAGTGAAACAAATAGATGAGCCAACGCAAAGTGGTACTCTCAGCCTCTCCCCCACTTCAAAGTGGCATCTCAAGTGGCGCCTTTAAACTGGACCCCCAGAGGCTTCTCCTCTGTTTCCTGTGAATTCTCAGGGAAATCAGAACTGTCAGTTCTTATTCCTGCTAACCAAAGTTATAGACACAGTCAGTGGAATCTCATTCCTAGATCTGGAAACCATGAACAAAAGTAGAGGATAGCAGAAGTGCCTAGGATGAAAATAAATGATGTGGGGACCCTACCCTGTGATGGTTTATCTCAGATCAAACTCCTGTCTGATTCAAAGAAGAAATCGGTGCTATAATTTATGTGAGGTAATATGTGAGCAAATCTGACATCCCCAGTTCCTTCAACACATGTTCCTCCAACAACGACAATAAAGAAATGAGGGTGTCTGTTTTCTAGAGTTACAGGCCTTGAAATGTGGTGTAGAAAAAAATCGGTCTCCGAGAGATCTCGGCTAAAGTTTGTGGATGACTGGCGTGTCAAGGTGAGGCGCAAGCTCATAGTTGCCTACCCTGTGCCCATCCTCCCTTCTTCCTTAGTTACAGAAGCCCACTCCCAGTCAGTATGGCAATGTACTAGGTAAATACTTGGTATACCAAGCTCCCGTGCTAGAAAATGCAGTTCTGGCCAATGAAAAGAAAGTGGAAGGGACTTCCTGGTGGTCCAGTGGTTAAGACTCCACACTCCCAATGCAGCGGGTATGGGGTTCCATCCCTGTTAGGAAACAAAGGGTCCTACATATTGTGGCAAAAAATAAAAATAAAAATAAAAACGACAAGTAAGTGGAAGCCCACTGGGAGGTTTCCAGGAAAATTTTTTTCCCTCAAGTAACAAGAGGCAGAAAAGCGGCACATGCCTTCAGCCCTTTGTCCTTTCACCTCCTTCCTGTTTGGACCTTAGTGTAATACTGTAATCCCTTGATGTATAACACCATCTTGGAAGCATGCAGGAGAAAGACATGTGCTAAGAATGGTGGAGCGAGAAGTCTGGAGGATTCTAGGACCTCGGTGGTATCTTGGTATAGTTGTATTAGTGCTAAATTGCCATTTTTGAATTTTTTTTTTAATGTGTGGAAAAATGAACTCAATTTGCTAATGCTAGTGTACT
Source organism: Capricornis sumatraensis (assembly GCF_032405125.1). NCBI lineage: Eukaryota > Metazoa > Chordata > Mammalia > Artiodactyla > Bovidae > Capricornis > Capricornis sumatraensis. The sequence goes on from NC_091087.1 coordinate 42,754,100, forward strand.
TGGGTTCCTGTTACATGTAGAAAACTCACACCTGACAATACATTGGATATGCCTAGAAAACATGTGGCTGATCTAACCTCCTGGATGGATCTGGCTCCTGGATGTCTTCTGACATCTTTATTTTCTCAGTTCACTTAGTGAGTTAAATTCAGAGGGTCCAACAGATAACGTGAAGGAAACACCGATGGAGATTAGGACGGTAAAGCAAAAGAAGCAAGAATCCCTGAACCACACAGAAAAAGTCATCTGCCAAATATCTGATCTTGAACCAGCAATGTACTTTTGTGTTTAAACCACCGAGATTTGAGGGTCATTTGTTAGAATAGAAAGAAAGTGAAGTCGCTCAGTTGTGTCCGACTGTTTGAGACCCATGGACTGTAGCCCACTAAGCTCCTCCCTCCATGGGATTCTCCAGGCAAGAATACTGGAGTGGGTTGCCATTTCCTTCTCCAGGGGATCTTCCTGACCCAGGGATGGAACCCAGGTCTCCCACATTGCAGGGAGACGCTTTAACCTCTGCACCACCAGGGAAGCCCTTAAATACAAGAATACAGTCTCTCAGAAAACCTCCTATAGAGACACAGAACTTCAGATCCAAGTACTAACATCAAAGATTTCAAGGGAGGAAAGGAAGCCAGGTTGAAAGAAGAAGAGGGAGGAGGCAGGAGCCGGGGGGCGGGGGGGCGAAAGGGGTAGCCTTACAGACGTCTCCTGCCACCTACAGATGCCCAGGCATTATGGGACTTTTCCCTGGGCCTCCAGAGAAGGGAGGACTGGAACTCGGCCCTACCAGAAATCAGACCAGACCAGAACCAGAATCCGAGTTCTCTGCCAAGAAGAGGTGATCAGTCTCCAATCCTCAGCTCAGGCTGAGGGCCCTTTGACCAGATTCCTGCATTCAGGACCAGGGGACTAGAAAAACAGGGAAGGATAGAAAGCGTTAAGGAGAGGAAAGAGAGAAGGGAGTGAAGGGAGGTCAATAAAGTCTCTTGTTCCTTACCGGTCGGGGCACTCTGGCCAGTTGTCCAAGTCAGGAGGAGACCAGGGACAAAAGGGTCCCAGTTGTGGCCGCTAGGTCTGGTCCATTGGCAGGCAAGCTGGCCCCTGAGTACCCCGAGTGGTCAGGATGTCAGTCTCAGCGAAGAAGAGTCCCCGCCAGACTGGGTTCTTGTCTAACACTCGGAAGTGAATTGTCCGAGGAGACACATGTGCTGACAAAGCAAGAGACTTTATTGGGAAAGGGCACCCGGGGGAGAGCAGTAGGGTAAGGGAATACCTAGTGTTAAAACTCCAGCTAAAATTCCACCCATCAGGAGAAAGTGTGAGATACTTCCGGTATCAATTAGAGCATGTTTGGTTACAAACAACAGGAAACTCCAAATGTAATTCATTGAAGTAAGGATATTTAGTGTCTTACAAACCAAGGGCAGGGCCGGACCAGCACTGGCTAATTTAATGGATAAGTTATATTATTAAGACTCCATGTTCTATCTTTCTGCTCTGCTGTCCTCAGGCTTTTGGGATTTGTCCTTGGACTTTTCCCCCCTTATAATTGCAAGAGGACTGCAATAGTTCCAAGGGTCCTAGCCAGATCACACATCTCCAAGAGACCATCTTTTCTCAGTGTGGCTCCTGAAGAGTGAAGGAATCTTCCAGGAAGCTGAGAGAAGACACCCCATGTTTCGTAGGACACAAGTGAAGCACGTGCCCATGACTAAGGCAGTCGCTGGCAAGACCACCAGGACTTCCATGATTGGTTTAGGTCTATCAGTGTTTGCTCAGGTGGTTCAGACAGTAAAGAATCTGCCTCCAATGCAGGAGACCTGGGCTCTATCCCTGGGTTGGGAAGATCCCTGGAGGAGGAAATGGCAACCTACTCCAGTATTCTTGCCTGGGAAAACTCATGGACAGAGGAGCGTGGGGGACTATAGTCCACGGATTCGCAAATAGTCAGACAGGACTGAACAACTCACTCTATCAGGGTTTGTCCCTGGGGCTTCTGGTGGTTCTGCTGCTAAGTTGCTTCAGTCGTGTCCGACTCTGTGTGACCCCAGCGATGGCAGCCCACCAGGCTCCCCCCTCCCTGGGATTCTCCAGGCAAGAACACTGGAGTGGGTTGCCATTTCCTTCTCCAATGTATGAAAGTGAAAGGTGAAAATGAAGTCACTCAGTCGTGTCCGACTCCTAGTGACCCCGTGGACTGCAGCCTACCAGGCTCCTCCATCCATGGGATTTTCCAGGCAAGAGTATTGGAGTGGGTTGCCATTGCCTTCTCCGTCTGGTGGTTCTAGCCTTCAATAAAGCATATGGATGCCTAGAGGAGGGCAGATCTCTTGCATAAAATGGGAATTCCATCAGGAAAGTCAAAGAGGATGGGAGTGGACATGGGTAGGTATCCTACAGTACCTGCTACCTCCTCAGAAACCACTGACAACCATCTCTGGGGTGATATTCTGCTTCTCAAAGAGTGGGGACTTTAAGAGTGAGTACTCAGACTTGCTGAGTCTCCCTTGTGTCTGCCTCACGGGCAGTCTCCCACCCCTCCTTGTCTTGGATGGCGGCTGCCCCCTGCTCCTGAGCTAGAGTGCCTGGGAGTTGTGGCCTCTGTCCTCCTACCAGCCCCAGTCTTCCGAAGGCCTCAGGCACCTGCGTCTTGTGGACTTTCTGAGCTTGCTCCTCTCCCCTAGCTGTAGACAGCTGCCTCCGGTCATAAAGCCCTGGCTGCCTCCGAGGGATTTCCCTCAGTCCTTATACAATTCCTTCTCTCCTCCCTTGCCTTGGGGACAGCCTGGACCGAGAGGCAGGATGTTGAATGGCAGAACAAAGGAGGGGCTCCCACTATGAGTTGTGGATACTCCTATTTGTGATCAGGTTCTTTGAGAATTAAGCTACAAAATCATGGCTCATCAGTGCTACTCAGACAAAATAGAGGAAGGAGAAAGGTAAACACACACACATACATATATGTGTATGGTGGTGGTGCTTTAGTTGCTAAGTCGTGTCCAACTCTTGTGACCCCATGGACTGCCAGGCTCCTCTGTCGATGGGATTCTCCAGGCAAGAATACTGGAGTGGGTTGCCATTTCCTTCTCCAGGGGATCTTCCCGACCCAGGAATTGAACCCGGCTCTCCTGCATTGCAGGCAGATGATTTACCAACTGATCTATGAGGGAAGCCCGTATATGAATATATGTGTGTATGTATATACACTTGTATGTGTATAATGCAATATCTACATATATGTACATATATACATGTGTATATATGTACATATATACACATGCATGTGTATAATGCAAATGAGCATAGCTGCTATTGCTCTCATTTCTGTAACTGATCAGGAGGCCACAGTTGACACTGATTATTTTCTTCCACTATTCATCCCATATTGTCCTATATACAGGCATGCTCTATCTGGGTTCTTTTCTTGGTGGACTGATCAGAACCTTTCTTCCTGAATCATGTGAGTCTTTAGTGGTCCTGCCTTGATTGGGTCATGATGATCTTGCAACTTTCCCCTCTGGACATGCAGGCACTGCCTGTTGTCCTGTTGCACCTTCTGGCTTCTCATACAGTCTTCTCTGCCCCTACTGTGTAGCAGCAATGCAGCTTCCTTTTGACAGACTGAGAAAATCATCACAGCCAGGACAGTAACTCCTCTTCTCCCCCTTAAATCCATGGCATGAGGAACCTGAAATGTCCAGATGGCAGTTTTAACTTTTAATTTAACGGGATGGTTTGTGCAACTTTTAGTTGAAATCTTTTCCGCTTGGGAACTAAGACCTGTGAACCACCAGGATGCAAGTTTGCAGTGATGGAATATGAAGTGTAATAGTGGAAAAGGGCCACTTCTATCATCTGTTACTTTTAGGTCTGTGTATAACTGACAATTGGAGAAATAGCCCCTTGTATTGATCTCTGGTTTTAAAACATATTACATCTTGAGAAAGCACACTAACCTCAGTGAGCCTTGGTAAATCGTTCTATTCTTTAGGCCAACTGCTTCTCAGTCACAGGCTCCATAATATGAGGGAGTAACTTGAGTGAAAGCTCATTTCTGAAACCTCCATCCCCTTTTAATCTGAAATAGCAATGGAGGCCCAAAAGATTTATAGAGGTGCAGGAATTTTCAGTTTTATCTGAGACACCCAAGTATCCCAGATCTCACAGTCCTGCTCTTTTGAACAATGCTCTAACCTTAGCACTGGGGACTTGAGTGCTGAACAACCAGAGTGGGGGGATCAATCAACAGGAGCTCGATCCATGGAGGAGAGCAGCCCCTGCTGGTGACAACCCTGGAGAGGGTTTTCCCAGAGAGGAGAAAAACTACTCTAAGATTTACAGTCTTAGCTTGAGTTCTCCTGGGGCAAGGATTTATGTATAAAAGGTTATTATAGGAATGCTCATGGGGGGTGGTGCGGTAGGAGAGGCAGGATAGAGAGGGGTGAAAGCCAAGCAGAATTCTTGGGGATGACACTTTAGCTGGATCCTGCCAGAAGCATCTGGAGTGTAAGCCGTGTCTCAGTTCTCCTGAAGCAAAGGAGCTGGGTTTTCTTACCCCTAGCCATCTTCATCACTGGTTAAAGGTGACCCCTCTCCCGCTGCCCCTTAAAGTCAAGCCCCAGGCATTCCAACTCTTTGCTCTCTATAGAGGCAAAGTGGGCACCAGGAGCTTAAACAGTTTTCTGGAAAGTAACTGCAGGGATTCCCTTGAAATGACTTCACATAGAGGCTAGTGGAGTAGGGTAAGGTACACACAGAAACCATGAAAAGAATCCCAGGTGACGTGAGGGCAGTGGTGACATTGTCAGCTGTATCCACATTCGGTTTCTCCTGGTGCCTTTCAGGGCCTGGAGCCACTGGATGCCGTGTGGCAAGGAAATACAGTTTCCTGTGAGATGGAACAGAGCGGAGAATGACGAGAATGATCTGAGAAGAGAGGCAATTGATCCTCTCCCCTCCAATGTCATAAATATTTTTCCCTGACATTAAACATTTTCTTTAGTGATTTTAATATCTGTATAATATACCAATACACAGATGTACATGGCCACTTAAGGAGTCTTTCTGTTAGAAATGAGCTCTTCCCTATTATAAATACTATTATGGAACAACTCTGCAACTAGTGTTACATCTTAATTTTTCCCTTAGGACAGATAGTATTGGTACTTTAATAGGTCTCATGTGAAGATGAGGATAGGTGCAGCTTTACTCAAATATTATAAATGAGTGGATGCCACGTGTAAAATTCTTGCTGTGAATGTATATCGGTAGGCAACATTTTACACATGGTCTGGATTCCAAAAACCAGTCGGAATAATTCAGTGTTGGAAAATCAGTATGTATTTTTGGACTGAAGTGATGTTTTAATTGGTATTTAGGTTCCCAATATATCTCATGAGACTTCGTTTGGCTCGTGAGATTTATTGGCAACCTAAATACCAGTTATAACTTCACTTCAGTGTATATGAAATAGATATAAATATAAACAGAGCTGAGCTGCTGAGTTACAATATGAATATTACTGTCCTTTCCTCCTCTATTTTTTTTTGCTCCTCTCTGTCCATGTCTTCATGAAAGGACATTGCCAAGCTGTGGAAGCAAAACAACCCTACCAGTCATTTAAGCTTGAGTAGAAATTTGGATTATTATGAATCAGAAAGAATTTGCAATTAAATCTGTGTAGTTATGAGGGCCTTTATACCCTGGGAAAAGGGTTTTTGGCACCCCTATGGAAGGATTTTGTTGCAGAGAAGGTAACTTTTTATTTTGAATTCATCCCATATTAGCCTGGCATATTTTATTTTTGCTCTCAGCCAAAGTCAGTGCTTTGTATTCACCAGAAACAGTAAAACAGTGGCTTCCATTTTGAAGACATTTATTTGCTAGAAAAATAAAAACATAGAAGATGCTAGTCAGATGTGGCATGGAAGATTTTGTATAGGTAGGTGCATTCTTACTTATTGGTTTATTAATTTGTTATCTTTTGTCTTTAGATTCTGTCAAGCTCTGTGGAAATATGAGTACTTTATAATTATAATAGATATAGTCGGAAAATCACTACTGACTTTGTATAGAGTCTGGCTTCAGATATTTGTAGCTTTGCTTTTTCAGAAAAGTTGACTGACTCATTGAAATAATTTAAGAAATTGGTATTTTAGAATAGATTTAAATTTAAGGAAGATTGCAAAGATAGTACAGAGTTCCCATATACCTTCTTCCAGTTTTGTCTGTTATTAACATCTTATAGTATGGTATTTTTGTCAAAACTAATGAAATGACGTTGATACCTTACTGTTAACTAAAGCTCACCTAATAGTAATGTATCACTTTATGTTACTTTTCTATTCAAGGATCTCATCCAGGATAACAAATTACATTTAGTCATCATGTCTCATTAGGGTTCTTTTGGCTATGACAGGTTCTCAGACTTGCCCTGGTTTTTGTTTTCTTTTTTGTCTTCAGGATTCTAGAATTTCCTTATTCACATGCAAATCAGAGCACCTCGAATGATTATTTTGTGAACACTAAATGATATGAATTTCTATCCATTAGACTACATACCTTATCTTACTTTCATTTTTCATATATAGGGTAAGAAAGATTTTTTTATATATATTTTTTGTGTGTATGAAAACAATCCTAGCAAATTTCAGTTATACAATTCAGCATTATCAGCTATCATCAGCATGCTAGCCATTAGATCTCAGACCTTATTCATCTTGTAGCCGAAAGTTTACCCTTTTACCAATCTCCAGATTTTCCTTGTTTTCAAGAAATCTGATAGTTTTGGGGAGTTTGGGCCAAGTGTCTTGTAGATGTCTTTAAATTGGAGTTTGTCTGATGTTTTATTCATTAGACTGGGGCAGTGGGTTTGGAGGAAGGAGGACCACATGCCATTCTCATAACATATTAAGAGACTATGACTTATCACTGGTGATGTAAATCTTGATGGCGTGGCTTAGATAGTGTTTGTCAGGTTCCCCACTCAAATTTTTCCTTCTTTCCACACTATCCTCTTTGGAAGGAGGTCACAATGCACAGCCCACATTTTAGAACTGGGGAGCTATGCTTCATAAATTACTTAACTTTAGTTTTCATTTTAAATGTATATATATTTGTTAAAAAATTGAGGTTTGACTCTATAAATATAAGTTCAAAATTATTTTTTTCTTTATAGAAAATAATAATTTCCCTTAACCATATTTAATTTAAATTTTTAATCATAGCACCAAACCTTAGGTCACATTCAAAGACATATTTTCATATCTGAAAGACATTTATTGTTAAACTCTTCCAATCAATTTCTGTATATCATGAGAAGTGATCATTTTTTCCCATGTTAATCTGGATATTCAATAATCTGATAGATTACTTAGTATCATATACACTTTTCAATTAGATTGTGGAGAAAACCTTCACGCAGAAAAGATTTTTTTGTCTGGCAGAATTGTGTGTTGTACGTCTTCATTACTTCTGCTGGGAAGAGATTAACTTTTCCCTGTTGATCTAGACTGAGTTTTGTAAGGAACAGGACTCTCAGGTAGAAAAGTGATTTTACTCTTCAGCTTGCAGTGCTTTCGATATCCATCATAATTCCTGTCATATCCTGTGGATGTTACTTTGACCACTGCAGTCAGAAATCTGGATATAATCAGCTCAGTCTTCAGGGAGTTCTTTGACTCAAACCCATTAAGAGACTCTAAATGAGCCCCGCTAGCTGCTCTTGCTGGGTTGTGCTCACAGGTGAGTTTCCATCAGTAATTCGACCTTTTATTTTTGGCTCCTGTGCAAGCACTACCTTTCGTATAGAACACTGCCACCTTTGGAGCTTGTTTGTGAAATAAAGGGAAATGGAAACTGCAAACCTTACTGTAGCTGTAAAGCAATTGATTTTGAGTTTTTTGAATTCGCTGGAAATGTCATTTCATTTTGCACCTATAAGACTATCAATTCCTTTTATGTAAACTTTATAGTTTTTAATTGAAAGATAATTGATTTATAATGTTGTGTTGGTTTCTGCCATACATCAGCATGAATCAGCCATAGGTATACACGTGTCCCCTTGCTCTTGAGCCCCCCCCCCGCCACGCATCATATCCCATCCATCCAAGTTGTCACAGAGCACCAGTTTGAGCTCCCTGAATCATACAGCAAATTCCCACTTGCTATCAATTTTACGTATCAGTTCAGTTCAGTTCAATCGCTCAGTCATGTCCGACTCTTTACGACACCATGAATTGCAGCATGCCAGGCCTCCCTGTCCATCACCATCTCCCGGAGTTCACTCAGACTCAGTTCCATCGAGACCGTGATGCCATCCAGCCATCTCATCCTGGGTCGTCCCCTTCTCCTTCTGCCCCCAATCCCTCCCAGCATCAGAGTCTTTTCCAATGAGTCAACTCTTCGCATGAGGTGGCCAAAGTACTGGAGCTTCAGCTTTAGCATCATTCCTTCCAAAGAAATCCCAGGGTTGATCTTCTTCAGAATGGACTGGTTGTATCTCCTTGCAGTCCAAGGGACTCTCAAGAGTCTTCTCCAACACCACAGTTCAAAAGCATCAATTCTTCGGCACTCAGCCTTCTTCACAGTCCAACTCTCACATCCATACATGACCACAGGAAAAACCACAGCCTTGACTAGATGGACCTTAGTCGGCAAAGTACTGTCTCTGCTTTTGAATATGCTATCTAGGTTGGTCATAACTTTTCTTCCAAGGAGTAAGCGTCTTTTAATTTCTTGGCTGCAGTCACCATCTGCAGTGTTTTTGGAGCCTGAAAAAATAAAGTCTGACACTGTTTTCCACTGTTTCCCCATCTATTTCCCATGAAGTGATGGGACCGGATGCCATGATCTTTGTTTTCTGAATGTTGAGCTTTAAGCCAACTTTTTCACTCTCCTCTTTCACTTTCATCAAGAGGTTTTTTAGCTCCTCTTCACTTTCTGCCATAAGGGTGGTGTCATCTGCATATCTGAGGTTATTGATATTTCTCCCAGCAATCTTGATTCCAGCTTGTGTTTCTTTCAGTCCAGCGTTTCTCATGATGTACTCTGCATAGAAGTTAAATAAGCAGGGTGACAATATACAGCCTTGACGTACTCCTTTTCCTATTTGGAACCAGTCTGTTGTTCCATGTCCAGTTCTAACTGTGGCTTCCTGACCTGTATACAGATTTCTCAAGACGCAGGTTAGGTGGTCTGGTATTCCCATCTCTCTCAGAATTTTCCACAGTTTATTGTGATCCACACAGTCAAAGGCTTTGGCATAGTCAATAAAGCAGAAATAGATGTTTTTCCGGAACTCTCTTGTTTTTTCCATGATCTAGCAGATGTTGGCAATTTGATCTCTGGTTCCTCTGCCTTTTCTAAAACCAGCTTGAACATCAGGAAGTTCATGGTTCACGTATTGCTGAAGCCTGGCTTGGAGAATTTTGAGCATTACTTTACTAGCATGTGAGGTGAGTGCAATTGTGTGGTAGTTTGAGCATTCTTTTGCATTGCCTTTCTTTGGGATTGGAATGAAAACTGACCTTTTCCAGTCCTGTGGCCACTAAGCACAGGCCGCGGCGAGCCGGCTCACTAAGCGCAGCCGAGAGGAGCTACCCCACTTCCGAGGTCAGGGGCAGTGGCCTAGAGTGCCAGGCTGCAATGGTGCAGGAACGGCCAAAAGGAGCTACCCTGCATCCGAGTTCAGGGGTGGCGGCCGGGAGGAGACACCCCGCATCCGAGGTCAGGGGCAGCGGCTGGGAGGAGGTACTCCGCGTCCAAGGTCAGTGGTGGCTGGGAGGAGCCACCTCGCATCCGAGGCCGGGGGCGGTGACCTTGAGGAGCCACCCCGAGCCTGAGACCAGGGCCCGCGGCAGGGAGGAGCAACCCAAGGAGTCGTGGCTGCGCAGGTGCAGGAGGGCCTAGAGGAGCTATACCACGTTGAAGGTCAGGAACAGTGCTGGTAAGGAGATACCCCTCGTCCAAGGTAAGGAGCAGTGGCTGTGCTTTGCTGGAGCAGCCGTGAAGAGATACCCCACACCAAGGTAAGAGAAACCCAAGTAAGATGGTAAGTGTTGCAAGAGGGCATCAGAGGGCAGACACACTGAAACCATACTCACAGAAAACAAGTCAGTCTAATCACACTAGGACCACAGCCTTGTCTAACTCAATGAAACCAAGCCATGCCTGCAGGGCAACCCAAGACGGGCGGGTCATGGTGGAGAGGCCTGACAGAATGTGGTCCACTGTAGAAGGGAATGGCAAGCCACTTCAGTATTCTTGCCTTGAGAACCCCATGAACAGTATGAAAAGGCAAAATGATAGGATACCAAAAGAAGAACTCCCCAGGTCATTAGGTGCCCAATATGCTACTGGAGATCCGTGGAGAAATAACTCTAGAAAGAATGAAGGGATGGAGCCAAAGCAAAAACAATACCCAGTTGTGGATGTGACTGGTGATAGAAGCAAGATCCGATGCTGTAAAGAGCAGTATTGCATAGAAACCTGGAATGTCAGGTCCATGAATCAAGGCAAATTAGAAGTGGTCAAACAAGAGATGGCAAGGGTGAACATCGACATTCTAGGAATCAGCCAACTAAAATGGACTGGAATGGGTGAATTTAACTCAGATGACCATTATACCTACTACTGTGGGCAGGAATCCCTCAGAAGAAATGGAGTAGCCATCATGGTCAACAAAAGAGTCCGAAATGCAGTACTTGGATGCAATCTCAAAAACGACAGAATGATCTCTGTTTATCTCCAAGGCAAACCATTCAATATCACAGTTATCCAAGTCTATGCCCCAACCAGTAATGCTGAAGAAGCTGAAGTTGAATGGTTTTATGAAGACCTACAAGATCTTTTAGAACTAACACCCCAAAAAGATGTCCTTTTCATTATAGGGAACTGGAATGCAAAAGTAGGAAGTCAAGAAACACCTGGCGTAACAGGCAAATTTGGCCTTGGAATGTGGAATGAAGCAGGGCAAAGACTAATAGAGTTTTGCCAAGAAAATGCACTGGTCATAGCAAACACCCTCTTCCAACAATACAAGAGAAGACTCTACACATGGACATCACCAGATGGTCAACACCGGAATCAGATTGATTATATTCTTTGCAGCCAAAGATGGAGAAGCTCTATTTTACATATGGGAGTATATATGTTTCCATGCTACTCTCTCCATTTGTCCCACGTTCTCCCCACCCCACCATGTCCATAAGTCAATTCTGTATGTCTATGTCTCCATTGCTACCTTGCAAACAAGTTTATCAGTTCCATCTTTCTAGATTCCATATATATATTAATATGATATTTGAAAGAAAAATTAAGGAATCAATTCCATTTACCATAGCAACAAAATTAATAAAATACCTAATAATAAGCCTGCCTAAGGATACAAAAGAGCTGTATACAGAAAACTAAAGACTCTGATGAAAGAAGTCAAAGACAACATTAACAGATGGAGAGATACCATGTTCCTGCTTTGGAAGAATCAATATTGTGAAACTGACTATACTACCAAATGCAATCTACAGTTTCAGTGTAATCCCTATCAAATTACCATTGCCTTTTTTCACAGAACTAGAACAAAAAATTTCACAATTTGTATGGGAACACAAAAGACCCCAAATAGCCAAAGCAAGCTTGAGAAAGAAGAATGGACCTGGAGGAATCAATCTTCCTGACTTCAGACTATACTACAAAACTATAGTCATCGAAACAGTATGGTACTGGCACGAAAACAAATACAAACCAATGGAATGAGATAGGAATCCTGAGATAAACCCACACAACTTTGGGCAGCTTACCTCTGACAAAGGAGGCAAGACTATACAATGAAGCAAAGCTGGTCTCTTTAATAAGTGGTGCTGGGAAAACTGGACAGCTATGTGTAAAAGAATGAACTTAGAATACTCGCTAACACTATACACAAAGATAAACTCAAAATGGATTTAAAACGTAAATGAAAGATCAGAAAATATAAAAATTTTAGAGGAAAACATAGGGCACTCTGTGACTTAAATCACAGTAAAATCCTCTATGACCCAGCTCCTAAAGTAATGAAAATAAAAATAAACAAATGGGGCCTAATTAAACTGAAAAGCTTTTGCACAGCAAAGGAAACTATAAACAAGGTTTATAGTTTTATAGAAAAGACCACCCTCAGAATGGGAGAAAATAATAGCAAATGAAACAACTGACAAAGGATTAATTTCCAAAATACACAAGCAACTCATGCAACTCAATACCAGAAAAACAACCCAATCAAAAGGTGGGCAAAAAAACCTAAACTTTATTATTATGTTTTTAATTTGCCTTATACACATGCCATGTTCCACATGGAGAGGTTTTAGTATATTGGATTTATTTTTTTGTAGTATATTGTGCTTGTTTTTGGATATACTGTCTCTTTATTAATATATATAAAATGTATTTACAGTGGTGGTACACAGAATTGAAAAAACTGTGGGGAGGGGCTGTTATTACAGAGGATAGAATGAGAGTAAGGTGGGGGCATAACTAACTCTTTTTAAGAGTTTAGAGGTTTTGATTCTGGTGTTGTATAGATACTACATGGTTTTTATTTAGGCCCAACTCTAATACAAGGCCAATTATACTCTATTTTTTGTCTCATGGGAGATACATACTTGGTTTTTAGGAAGTATTAGAAAAAAATTAGTGGATCAGTGAAAATTTTGTCAAACTAAAATTATTGTATAAGTAAATAGTTCTGTTTTAATAGACTTGGTGTAAGGTCATTATTTTAAAGACAGACCATTGTTGCAATTGTTCTGAGAATTACACTTGAACACTTTTACAATGTATTACATGATATTTATAAATCTGGGGCCAAGATTTTCCTTTCTGGAGTCATGCCAAAATTACCTTTTGAGGAGGATCTCTAATGCACAACCAGTGGAAACAGTCTTTCGTAGCCTTCCCAATTGTTGCAAGAAGCTCTTAGCCTCCACCTCTCCTCACAGCTCTGCCAGTTGTCCAAGCATTTGGTGTCAAAAATTATGAAGTATCTGTTTGAGATTTTATGCTACTTTTTTAGCCTGCCATAGTTTCATAGGTGTTGGCAGAAGACAGGAGACTTTTATCAGAGACAAAGAACTTGATGACTCTCAGCACAACTGAACACCACGAGCTTTGTGTTTGTATGGGTTCCTTGGCCCATTCAGTCCCTTAGAGACAGCGAACGGCAATGAAGGCAGATGCTGTGCACACAGTAGACTTGTTAGAGACACTCTGAACTTAGGAAGCCCTCAATTGTATGAAAGAGCTGCTCACAAGCTGTCAAACCTGCGCTCTGGAGGAAGTCATTATGTTTATTATCCTGGTCAGGAAACAAATATGCCCTTTGCCGTAGAGGGAGAAAAACCTCTGTCTTCCAAGGTTGTTTGCTGTGTAGACATCCTTAAAGAGACTGTTCATAACAAAGCTGCCAATGCCTTTTTCTTGGAAGACAGGGTAAAACACAAGAGACCAATAGAGTATGTCTGCCAATACATCACTCTGCATGTCAGATACAATTATCTAATCATCTACTTATCTCGGATAGCTAGACTCTAACACTCATTCTGTTTATTCATATAGTTACCCCATTTTTTAATTCAAGTATTTTGATGCTTATGATGTCCCAGGCACTGTGCCTGGTGCTATGCTAGATAAGAAATATAGCAGTGAGTAGAGAGGGGCAGTTCTTTATGAAGCTTATAGTCGATGGGGTAGAGAGATTTTCAACAACTTAATTACCCAAATAACTAATTATAATGTGGCAAGTGCAAATAAAGTACAATGAAAGGGAATAACTGGAGACTTCAAAGTTCTGATGGAGGACAGTATAAAGCACTGAAACTTCTGAAGACCTGTGAACCTACAGTAGAGAGTGAGGAGGAGAGCAGCTGTGAAAGGTTGGGGAGAGTCAGTGTCCAGACAATGCAAGACCTGGTCTGCCGAGTTAAGCAGGGATTGGAATTTTATGCTGAGGGCACCAGGGGAATCCCGACAGGTTTTAAGCAGGAGAGTGATGCCATTGGAGTTGTCACTGGAAAGGTCACAGGGTCTCTGTAAGGACCATGACTAGCGTGGCATAAGCTTAGATGCAGAAAATTCAGCAGTAGATGAAATATTGACACATTGGTGTAGAAATTCACCAATGGATGTAGATGGAGGGAACTGGTTGATTCTCAGATATTTAGGAGGCAAGTGACTACAACTTGTTCCCTGATATGGTGGAAGCCACCAAGGAATGCCCTTGGATCTTGTTTGAACATGGAGTGGATGAGCAGAAGGCCCATGCTGAGAGAGAACAGAGTAACGAGGGTACAGGTTAAGTACTGACAGATCAGCACTCAACATCCATTAGTTATGTTTGAGAAAAATGTTATTTATTGGTCCTTGCCTTAGGGATATATAGTCCATCTTTTCCTGTCTCTCCTCCAGATTCTATCCCTGTATTGAGCAAGGAGGAACAAGATGTGTCTGAAACATCTTGGTCCTCCAGAGACTGCCTTTTATTGAACTCCTCTTTGGTGTGGTGCCTCAGTTTATGTGGGGAGACATTACCAGAACCATGTGACCCTGTAGCCTTTCTGTGATGCTCAGGGTTTTCCCTATGAGAATGTATGGGAGAAACTGTTGTCTGATCTTGGTACAGGCTTAATAATTTTCCAAGCAACTGGGTCTTAATTTACAGACACCAAACTATGAAACAGACTGAGACTCTTTCTTTTTATTATTGACTCTTAGAAAGCCTGGAACCCATTTTGTTGCCCACTTCTAACCAAAATGTAAGACTTTATGGTGTACTGACCTCACTCTTACCTCCTCGTGCATGAGTACTCAGGCACGTCCAACTTAGACTCCATGGCATCCTGTCCACAGGATTTTCCAGGCAAGAATACTGGAGTGGGTTGCCATTTCCTTCTCCAGGGGATCTTCCCAACCCAGGGATCAAGCCCATGTCTCCCACATCGCCTCCATCACAGATGAATTCTTTACTGTTGAGCCACTGGGAAAGTCCCTCTTCCCTCCTCATTCCTCTTTAAGCTTATTTAATATTTATTTTCTCTTGTTAAACTGTATTCTTCTTTTCTTTTTTTTTGACTCAGCTGCCTTAAATATTTTCTAAAACAAGTTGGAGTGTGAATAAATAAATACAATGTTAAGATAAAGCCACTACTGACTTTGGACAAATTAATCTGCTAGGCTTTGATACTTCATCTGTAAAATGACAGGTTTGAACCAGATCAACTCTTAATATTGTTTTCGGTTTGCTCAGTTTCTCTTCCTACAGAAAACTGAGTGTTTTCAAGTTTGAGTCATCATAGATAATAGATACTTCAAGTGTCTTAAGACTGACTTGACAGGCCATCATCTCTTGGCTCATGGAATTGTTGATTACACAGAACATCCTTATTCTTGAGAATGACCTGAGAGCTGCTGTTGTCAGATACATTCTTTCTCAACATTCACTACAGTATTCTATGCAGGGCTGTACTATAGTGAATCCGGCAAACATCTCTTGCTCCCCTTTCTCACTCGTAACTGAAGTTTGGCTCATTTGCGACAACTTCAAAGGAGTTTCCTTTTTGCTTAGTTAGCGTACATACACCTGCTGGTCTGGACCTGCCCCAAGAGCTACTCTTTGATAAGCGGGTCTGAACTCTGTCGCAGGGTCCTCAGAGAAGAAGCTGTTCCTCTGAGGGATGATCCAGGGTGCATGGTTGCATGGGAATAAAGCCAGAGGATCCTGCCCCCGGGTGAGAGCAGGGGTTAACCTGAATTGGCCTGCCTGAAAACAGGCCAGGTACTCCATTGCCAGTTCCTACAGGCCCCACAAAACCCCTACTGTGGCCTGTTTGCTGGTTGGCATCACCACCTTCCATTACTCGAAGGCCGGGACTCCCTTTCTCGGTCTGTCGTCAGATTGGATGGCAATCCACTTGAAGCACGAGTAGTACAGTTACACCAGGTCATAAACTGTCTCTGTTCATATTTTCTGCCTGTGTGGTTTCATTGTACATGCAAAGAGACAAATGTTTTAGGTGCATTGTTTAATCAGACACACTGCTTACCTTAGATAGGCCGTGCGCTATGCTCTATCAGTTTATACAAGCAAATGAGCCAGCCCTGCCGAGCATCTGACTGGTGTCTCTGTGGCAAGATAGGTGAGCAGGTACAAGGCAGGAGTGTAAAATGTTCATCAAGCTGCACATAAAGAGGGTTGGGATGTTACTCATGTCTTGGGGCAGAGGATAAGGCAGGAAGGTTGCAGGATGTTCTGGGAATTAGTTCATGGAAGAAGACAAGAAGATAACCATGGGTTCCTTTTAGACTCTATCATCTTCTTTCTACTGCAGTGGATTCTTGCTGCAGTAGATACGACAGATCATGGGAATTTTTTCTGGGACAAAAGTTTGCCTCTATTTGTGAGTCTTTGCTAAATCCACTCAGTGCTTCAGTGAAGGGTGGAAGGAGGACAACCCTGGAGGAGGATGCAACTCTTTTTAGAGCTGACCACACAGGATAGCAAACACATTGGCTTTGAGAGGCTGACTTTGATTGCTCTGGGTCAAAACCTGTAAAAAGTTATAGTTCTGTATCATGTCACAAAAATGTTACAAAGATCAAAACAGAAAAAAAGAATAAATTCCCAAGTAGTGAAGGAGGTAAACCATCAGGTAATTTCATGTAAAGCCGGCAAGGGTACAAAAGGTCTAAGGACAGTCCTGTTGGCTCGTCTAAAGCCCTATATACAAGGTACCTGTTCCTGGGTTGGTATTGATTTAGTTAGGTGTCTACCAAGGTCTGGGCTTCCCCGGTGGCTCAGACAGTCAAGAATCTGTAATTCAGGGAATCTGGGTTTGATCCTGGGCCAGGAAGATCCCTTGAAGAAGGGAAAGACTACCCAGTCCAGTATTCTTGCCTGGAGAATCTGATGAAATGAGGAGCCTGGCAGGCAACAGTCCATGGGGTCACAAAGAGTTAGACATGACTGAGAAACTAGCACTATCACTTACCACCAAGGTCTAGGCATCATAGTGAGTATGAACCTTGATATTTAATACTCAAAATTCTCATTCTGCAAAGTCCCAGGACAAGGGAAAGTCAGAGTCTACTTGAGATGCTGGACTTTCTTTTCCCTAAGAACCAAGTAACTCCCTGGAAGTGAGTGGAATGCTCAGATGTTCTAAGGGAGTGATACTCAGGGAAGTGAATTAATTGGTGCAAGAGTGTACATACATTAACCAGAGCATACAAGGGGTCAAGGAATCTTTAGAAATGTGAACACTTGTGAGACTTTACTGCAGAGTAACAATAGCTGCCATCGTGGAGGACTTTCTGGGTGCCAGGCACATAGACACTAATGTATTATTTGGTGTTTACTTTATGTATATCCTTAAAGATGAGGAAATCAAGCCTCTGAGATACTAAATAATTTTCCATAGAATTAAGAGTGTTCAGGAAATGAATGTGAGCTAATCTCTGTTACAGTGTCAAATATAGAAGACAGCAGGAAGCAAATGCTTATTGACCACTTATTTTTGGGGGGATGAAAATGATTACTGGGAAGTAAATGTAATTATTTCCATTCAAGTGAGGAGGAAATTGATACTTAAAGAAGGGAATGACTTCCTCTGTGCTGCTTAGCTAATTAAATGGTAGAGTTGGGATTCATACCAAGCCTTCCTTACTCCAAAGCTCATAGACTGTTTGCCACAATGAATTCAGGTGGAATTTGAGCACAGTTGGGTTTTGTCTTGATCAACTTCTCCTTGATCCCTTTCCTTCCACCCTGGGACTGTGTACAAATCCAGAGCCTAATTTGAACCTAATTCTTATTCTGTGCTGTCCAGTTGTTACATAGTCTGTCAAGTATAAAATGATAATATGATGGAAAACAATTGTTAATGTGGTGATAGGTATGCATGAAATTTAGAAGGGTATTTCTGATTTTGATAAGGAGAGGCTGGCTGCTTTGGGTATTGGAGAAAGGTCAGAAAAGACTCAATAATGGATTCTCCAAGTTTCTGGAGAGAGTCCTGAATTCTATCCTCCAAGGGCAGGCCCTTGGGGGACAGTGGGTGACTTTGAGTCTAACAAAGAAAAATATGCATTTGTCTCTCACTCCTGATAGCTGGCTACCATGATCTATTTAATGCTTTGTGATGTTTCAGGGTTTCTCAATCTTAATGTTTTGACACTGGGGCTGGATCGTGCTTTGTTGTGGAAGGCTGCCCTCAGCATTCGGGGGGAGGGCATCCTTGGCCTCCACCCACTAGAAACCAGTGAGACCACCTCATGATCGTGAGAATATCTCTTTGGTGGCAGAAGTTCTCCTGACTGAGAACCACTAATTTGAAGCAACTGAGTTTTTCTAATGACCACTTTTACAAGTTTATTTTATGTGTACAATTGTTATGCAGATTGTCCTGTATGAAATAAGAACTAAGCTAGAGAAGCCTCCTTGTGCCCCTGTAGTTAGCATGGGTCTTCTCTCCTGCTTGGTAGAAACAGTTACAAGGAAATCTCTTTTTGAAAGAGATAAGCCAAGAAACTGAAAATACAGACAGGTAGAAAAATAGTCCTTTAATGAAAATCCCAGAGACAGAATCTATAAATGATTCCTTTTGGGGTTATTTTTAAGTTTCTCTGAATCATATGCATAAAATTGGTAGAGAATATTATTGGCTGAATTTTCATTTAGCAGTTGTGTTAAAGTCCCAATATAAATTACACTTTATTTTGTGCCTGCTTTAGTATTCAGAATTTTATTTCAAGGCCCCAGAAGAGTTACAATTGTTACCCACCACAGTTGGGGGCTGCCTGCCACACGGTAGCCTCCTTTAATTAACTGTCAGCTTCTGTATTCTTTCAGCCTCCTTTGCTGGGTAGTGTGGGGTTTTTCAAAACTGTCCTTGGTCATGTCCCCTAGACATTAAAGCTGAGAGAAGCACAGAGAGAGGACCAATTCCTTGTAACAGCTCAGTAAGTAATCACATCCAGCAGCGCTCCTCAGAATGATGATAGCAGTTTTAAATACTGGGAATTCTCTGGTGTACAAGGGCTTCTTTCAGACAGCTCGAGTTTTAAAAAGTTGACTCTCTAGCCTCTATCACAGAAAAACTGTATACTCATTGTGGGAGAGGTAGGGATAGTGTTACAAAAAAAAGAATAGTTGTCTAGTTACATCATTAGGAGACCCTTGCAATTAAATTGTTATACCCTTTTCTTTTAGGGTTTTTTTCCTATGCATTTTACATTGATATCACACTATAAAACATAATTTAGGAGTCTGCTTGTTAAAACTTTAAAGCTTAGCTTTATATCATGGGCTCGTTTCCCTGACATTTACAATCATTAAAAGTTAGTTTTTAGAAACCAGTGTTGAATTAATCATCACAGAAATTCTTCAGCTGTAGGTTAAGAAATTGAGCATGATTCCTTTTTGCAGAAAGAGTTAAAGCCCAGAAGTGATTTTTATCCCATCTTGTACCCATGCTGATTACTGATGCTAAGGATGGAATTGAATCTAATCTCAATCTGGTTAGATTTGTGTTTCGGAAGAGTCATTCCAGCAGCGATGCAGAGTGGGGCCAGGCTGGACAAGGACACCAGTTGGGAAGCTGGTACAAAAAGCACAGATGGGAAAAGTCAAAGCCCTGCAAAACTGATTGAGTAGGGGAAGAAAGGGAGATGAGGGATGAAGCGGTATCCAGGGCTTACAAGTCCCATTCACACTGGGTTAGTGGTCTTCATGGCAAGTGAGGAAAAGGGAGGAATCCAGGCCATCCTCAGGCGTTTAGTGTAAGCGCTATTCATAGAGAACGTAGTAGGGGAACACTCAGGGAGGAAGGTGATCAATTCCATTTTGGTCTCAGTGAAATGGAGATTGCCATAAAACAAGCAGGTGGAAATAGCAGATAGAGGGACTGTCTGTGCATGGGCGATAGACTGGGGACATCATCATTTAGGAGGTCACTGAAATGGATGGACTCGCCTACAGAGAGCCTGCAGGGTGGGAGAGGTGAGCCTTAGATGGAGCCCTTCTCTGACTCTCGTAAACTTCCGTTTTGAAATTTGTCTTTTGGTTAATCTGTGATATTACTTGGTCTCATTTCTTCACTGAGATGGCTTTTTGCCACCAGCCAGAGTTGTGTCTCCTAATCTCACTGGATCTTGCTGAGGCACTGGACGTTGATAGTCATTTTCTCTGTCTCTCGGAATTTCCATTCTCTTTCCGCATATTGCTGTTCCTCTCTCTCCTTGCGTTTGTGAGAGTTCCTTTGTTGTTCCATTCTGTAGAAGCAGGTTAGCAGTCTCACACTAACGCCAGCAGATAAACGCGTTCTCAGCTCCCTCCTCTCTCGACACTTGTCCGACCTCTAAGCATCTCTCTGTGTTGTCTTAATTTGGTTTCTCCTCTTCCCCAAATTCCAGCTGAATTGAGAAAACAAGTTGGCATCCCAAGGACTGTATTGTTCATTGTTCACCCACTCAGTCGTATCTGACTCTTTGTGACACCATGGACTGCAGCACACCAGGCTTCCCTGTCCTTCACCAACTCCCTAAGTTTGCTCAAACTCATGTCCATTGAGTTGGTGATGCCATCCAACCATCTCATCCTCTGTCATCCCCTTCTCCTCCTGCACTCGATCTTTCCCAATGTCAAGGTTTTTTCCAATGAGGTGGCTCTTCCCATCATGTGGCCAAAGTATTGGAGCTTCAGCATCAGTCCTATGTTTAAGTATTTGTTCAACATATATTTCATGGAGGGTGGAGTGAAACTTCTTTTCTATTAATACAAGTGTAGTATGCCCTTATATATTTATAATGAATTATTTAGCCTCTTTTTTTTCTTTTCAAACTACCTTAAAATAAAAATGTACTTGTTTAAGTGCATTAATGAGCAGTGTAGAATTTAATAAAAATTCCATGAGAGAGATGAGGGAGAATGTTTACATGTTGATGTGCATACCAGTTCCAGAAATTCCCATGGGGTATCTTATTTCTTACCATTCATCCTCTTCTCTACCCCACGGCTTTATATATTCTTCCTTCTCTTTTTCCTCACCTTTGGAAATTAGTAATTCTGATGTACTTTTTTCTAAATCCTGCCCTGTCCCTTCTGTCTTTTTATTCAGACCATTTTTTTCTCTAGCATCTATCTCCCAGGTTTTATGCCACCATGCACAACTTAATACTGTCTTCAAGTTTAATGCCTTGATAGCCATTAAAAGAAAGATGAAGATTTTAATTGTTCTCTGGGGAAAAAAAAAAGGGTCCTCTGCCACCCAATCCCATCCCCCTGTGAAGATTCCAGGAAACTGTGTATAACAAATAGCGTCATGTGCTTAGTCACTTAGTCATGTCCAACTCTTTGTGACCCCATGGACTGTAGCCTACTAGGCTTCTCTATCCTTGGAATTCTCCAGGCAAAAATACTGGAGTGAGTTGTCGCTCCTTCCTCCAGATAACAAATAATATTGAACTATTAATATTAAAATTAAAAATGCATGCATATTTGAATGCATATGTGAGTTAGAGCCATTTAGATTTTGCCAACTGAGTATAGTTAAGCCCCAAGTTTTCCTAGACATATTTCAGCCTTCAGAGTTCTTTGTCTGGGGCAGCTGAGCAGATGATCTGCTGTGTAATCTGATCCTATTTTGCCTTTACTTTTAATGAAGAGAGAAGGTGTAGCTGCTACAGGGGTGAGGGGTATGGGGCTGAGGGGCATTAGATATGGTAGACAGAGTGCCTGAAGAACTATGGACAGAGGTTCATGACATTGTACAGGAGGCAGGGATCAAGACCATCCCCAAGAAATAGAAATGCTAAAAGGCAAAATGGTTATCTGATGGGGGCCTTACAAATAGCTGTGAATAGAAGAGAAGTGAAAGGCAAAGGATAAAAAGAAAGATATACCCATCTGAATGCAGAGTTCCAAAGAATAGCAAGGAGAGATAAGAAAGCCTTCCTCAGTGATCAATGCAAAGAAATAGAGGAAAACAGTAGAATGGGAAAGACTAGAGATCTCTTCAAGAAATTAGAGATAGCAAGGGAACATTTCATGCAAAGATGGGCTCAATAAAGGACAGAAATGGTATGGACCAAAGAGAAGCAGAAGATATTAAGAAGAGGTGGCAAGAATACACAAAAGAATGATACAGAATAGAGCTTCATGACCCAGATAATCATGATGGTGTGATCACTCACCTAGAGCCAGACATCCTGGAATGTGAAGTCAAGTGGGCCTTAGAAAGCATCACTACGAACAAAGCTAGTGGAGATGATGGAATTCCAGTTGAGCTATTTCAAATCCTGAAAGATGATGCTGTGAAAGTGCTGCACTCACTATGCCAGCAAATTTGGAAAACTCAGCATTGGCCACAGGACTGGAAAAGGTCAGTTTTCATTCTAATCCCAAAGAAAGGCAAAGCCAAAGAATGCTCAAACTACCGCACAAATGCACTCATCTCACATGCTAGTAAAGTAATGCTCAAAATTCACCAAGCTAGGCTTCAACAAGACATGAACCATGAAATTCCAGATGTTCAAGCTGGATTTAGAAAAGACAGGGGAACCAGAGATCAAATTGCCAATATCTGCTGGATCATTGAAAAAGCAAGAAAGTTCCAGAAAAACATCTATTTCCGCTTTATTGACTATGCCAAAGCCTTTGACTGTGTGGATCACAATAAACTCTGAAAAATTCTGAAAGAGATGGGAATACCAGACCACCTGACCTGCCTCTTGAGAAATCTGTATGCAGGTCAGCAAGCAACAGTTAGAACTAGACATGGAACAACAGACTGGATCCAAATAGGAAAAGGAGTATGTCAAGGCTGTATATTGTCACCCTGCTTATTTAACTTATATGCAGAGAACATCATGAGAAACTCTGGTCTGGATGAAGCAGAAGCTGGAATCAAGATTGCCGGGAGAAATATCAATAAACTCAGATATGCAGATGATACCACCCTAATGGCAGAAAGCAAAGAAGAACTAAATAGCCTCTTAATGAAAGTTAAAGAGCAGAGTGAAAAAGTTGGCTTAAAGCTCAACATTCAGAAAACTAGGATCATGGCATCTGGTCCCATCACTTCATGGCAAATAGATGGGGAAACAACGGAAACAGTGACAGACTCTTTTCTTGGGCTCCAAAATCACTGACTTCAGCCATGAAATTAAAAGATGCTTGTGCCTTGGAAGAAAAGTTGTGACCAACCAAGACAGCATATTAAAAAGCAGAGACATTACTTTGCCAACAAAGTTCTGTCTAGTCAAAGCTCTGGTTTTTCCAGTAGTCATGTATGGATGTGAGAGTTGGACTATAAAGAAAGCTGAGTGCCAAAGAATTGATGCTTTTGAACTGTGGTGTTGGAGAAGACTCTTTTGAGGGTCCCTTGGACAGCAAGGAGATCCAACCAGTCCATCCGAAAGGAAATCAGTTCTGAATATTCATTGTAAGGACTGGTGGGAAGCTGAAACTCCAATACTTTGGCCACCTGATGCGAAGAATTGACTGATTGGAAAAGACCCTGATGCTGGGAAAGATTGAAGGTGGGAGGAGAAGGGGATGACAAAGGATGAGATAGTTTTGGCATCACTGACTCAATGGACATGAGTTTGAGTAAATTCTGGATGTTGGTGATGGACAGGGAGCCCTGGTGTCCTGCAGTCATGGGGTCTCAGAGTTGGACACAACTGAGTAACTGAACATATTTTTAATTAGGCCTCAGGCTCTTCAGGAGAAGGTCTGTGTATAGTTCTGTGGAGACGTCTCAAACAGCCACCCTGCGAGGACATGAACACCGCAGACGCGTTTGCCACATTCTGTCTGAGAGGCTGTAATCGCTGTCCTCAAGTGAACTTTGGAGACTACTACATTATCCTCTTAACTCAGAGCACATCCAGCTGCTTCTGTATGTAAGGAGGTCAATTTCTATTTCCATTCTGTATTATTTTGTCTCTTAAACTGGACCCTCTTTACTACTCCGTGGATGCTTTCTGATTCCTAATGTTGGTATCCACAAAGCACCTCATGGGGCAAAACTTTGGCAATCACAAAAGTGCAGGAATAGAACACAAAATAGCAAAATGCTAATGAATAAGGATATTTTCCTGTTTTTAGCTAAGGATAACATCTCCATATTGTTGCCTGCCAGAATTTTGACCTTCTCTGCCCACTGAAGCCGAATGAAAAATATGGAGACAGAGTTGGAAGGAAATAGAAAGGTAGCTTTTATTCTCAGCTGGTGGAGAGGGGAACACAGAAGGCTCATGCCTCAGAGTTTGTGCCCCTCTCCTCCATGAGGAGTCTAGGGGCTTATATAAGGCAAGGGTTTCTAGTCAGAAGTTGGTGATGAACAACAAAGGTGATAGGATCTTGATTTCTTCCTCTTGCATTTTTTCAAAGACTACACTGGCGTCAGTAACTCAGTAATTGAGTCCGGGAGTTGGGTGGCTTTGCTGGATTCTCTCTGATAGGTAGCTGTAGGGGAAGCATCTTGTAGGGGTAAACACCAGATAGGGGATGTATTTAGCATAGAATCAAAGGAGAAAATGTGAATTGTAGCTCCTGCAGAGTTAGGGGGCAGAAAAGCAAACTTAGTTACAGACATGCAGAGATAGGAAGAAGCAGTTAAGGTAAAAAAAAAAACACACAAAAAACCCCACTAGGAATGTTCAGGCTGCGCAGTGTTCTCTTGTTCTCAGAAAAGGGAGAGAGAAAGGCTCATTCCTCTTTTTTCCTTTTCACTGCAACAATATTAAGGTGCCTAAGGCAGGAGTATTTTTTGCTTTCAGCTTTTTTCTCTCCTCTTTGGTACTTGGCAGTGGGTATACGTTTTTGGTCAAATCAGGTCTGACACTCAAAAGGGGCAAACTTTTGGAGGCGATGTAGCCAGAGGCACCTTATGCTGGGCGCTGAGGCAGCTGCTCCGTTTTTCCCAGCGGACTCATTGTTCAAGTCATTCAATGATGGTGACTCCCCTTTCACTTCAATTCCTTTAATGTTTTCAAAGCTGGAGATATAAAGGATAC
Organism: Capricornis sumatraensis; assembly: GCF_032405125.1. Lineage (NCBI taxonomy): Eukaryota > Metazoa > Chordata > Mammalia > Artiodactyla > Bovidae > Capricornis > Capricornis sumatraensis. Next base: position 42,779,150 of record NC_091087.1, read on the forward strand.
AGGCTGAATATCACATTTCCCTTAATTCTTCGGGTTTTGTAATCCAGGGAGAGTGGTAATGCAGGTAAGATAAGGAAGACTTCAGTAAGGAAAGGTCCACTGATTCTGTGGACATAGCCCATTTGGGAAAGAAGGGGAGGAACTATCAATGCCCCCTGTAGAAGCTCTGGGGGTACAGAAGATGAAATCTGAGTCAGTCTTTGAAGTATGCATAAAACTTCTTGGTGCATGGAGTAGAGGAGGGAGAGGGAAGCATATAGGCAGATTCAATCAGATGGTCAAAGTCAAGGGAGTAAGAACTGGACAGTCTGCAATTGTATAGTTGGAGACACGTTAGGATAGAAATCTAGGATTTTTGAAAGTATTGCCTAAACAAAAGATACTAGATTGCCATGAGACAGTTTTCAGAGTTGTATGTTCTGATTTTTGAGAATCTGAGTATTAACTTTTTACAACGGCAACCCACTGCAGTATATTCTTGCCTGGAAAATTTCATGGACAGAGGAGCCTGGCAAGCTGCAGTCTGTGGGGTGGCAAAGAGTAGCACACGACTGAACACACACACAGGCACGCGGTTCTTTCAGCAGTTCTTCAGTAACCAGTTTTACATCCTAACACGTATCTTTTGCTTCTGTTATTTTTCTACATTTGCCCTTAATTTATGCTGAGCTGAGCACTATCAGCTCCCACTTTTCCTTTTGAAATACAGTGTAAGTGACTTCCTGGCTTTCATTCTTGCCCTCTTGCCTATTTCCCATACAGTAGCTTCACAGATCATTTAAAAATATAAACCAGATTGTCACTCACCACCTGCAAGACCTCTCAGAGGCTTAGCTTTCTCATCTATAAAATAGGAGTAACAATACAAACACTAGATCCTGCAAAAACTCAAATAGGAGTATGTTCAGGAGAGCTTTCCCAAAATTATAAAATAATATATAAATTAAATGCAAACCAGAGCCTTCTACTCTTTGGTGTGGAACCCTTCAATGGATCCCCAGTACTCTTTCTAAAAAATAGTTTAATGAACATCTTGAAGAATTGAGGTAGAAAATAAGCCATTTGTGATATGTAAGGAAAAAGAGTCATGGAAGCTATGAAAAAAAACTTTCTTTGGACAGAGGACAGGAGAGCAAGGCTTTCTGTCAAGGGTTCAGACATATGATATGTAATAATAGCTCACTGCTGCCAGGCACTGTTCCAGGGATGCACAGGCACACACTTAATCTTTACAACTACTATGTGCTGCTGCTGCTGCTGTTAAGTCGCTTCAGTCGTGTCCGACTCTGTGCGACCCCATAGACGGCAGCCCACCAGGCTCCCCCGTCCCTGGGATTCTCCAGGCAAGAACACTGGAGTGGGTTGCCATTTCCTTCTCCAATGCATGAAAGTGAACAGTGAAAGTGAAGTCACTCAGTTGTGTCCGACCCTCAGCGACCCCATGGACTGCAGCCTACCAGGCTCCTCTACCCATGGGATTTTCCAGGCAAGAGTACTGGAGTGGGGTGCCATCGCCTTCTCTGACTATTATGTGCAGAAGATAACAATTATTATCTCTGTATTATAGATGCCAGAACAAAGACACAGAGAATTTGTCTTTAAAAGCTCCATGCAACAAACCTCTATCGTCATCTGATTTGATGGTCCTTAAATATGGGAGTGCAGATCAGTGGTGTCTGTAAAACGTTTTCTACCGGTCATTGTTGCTTCTTATTCTTTTCTACTAGATGCTATTTTGTTTTTGTTTGAATCTATTCACAGTGAAGATCAGTGGTTGGTAACCTTCTATGTCTAAACATGTCTTTATTTTGTCTATGTTTCAGAATGATGGTTTAATAGATTATGGAGTTCTAGACCGAGATATTTGTTTTTAGCACATTGAAATGTTGCTAGCTTCTATGATTGCAGTTGAAAAAACCTGATTGCCATTCTAGTTGGTTTCCCTGTTTTGCCTGTTTGATTTATTTAAATTTTTATCAATGTATAAAATCTGTAGTTAACTGTACAAGTCATAAATACACAGCTTAGTTGCTCTTTATATAAATCTACACTCATTTAACAATCATCCAGATCAAAATTGAAAACCTTTCCTGCATCCAGAATGTTCCTGCATGACACTTCTAAGTCAGTATTTACTCTTTTGCTCACAGGCAACCTGGGATTCTCCCTTTATTTTTCCTGAGTTCAGTTTTGCCCTTAGTGTTTGAAAACAAAATTGCGATTTTATCCAGTGTTTCTATCCAGCTGGAAATTTTTCGTTTATCCTACTTTACACATGGCCTTAATTGGAAGTCATGGGAAAAGGTTATTCTGCCATCATACATAAAATAAAATTCAGACTCTCTCAAACGGGTCTGCATTCCTCTGTAGGAACTGTCTCTGGTATACCTTTGAACCTTGCCTCCCTCCCTCTCCAGAGGACTCCAGGCTGTTCCTCTGCCTGGAATTTTCTTTTTCTGTTGTTCTTTGTATGGCTGGTTTATCCTTCCAGTCACGGCTCCAATGTCGGCTGCCCAGACCCCTCCTCAGAGTGGCTTCTCTGCTATTTGCCATCACTCTCTCTATATTCTTTCATAGCACTTACCAGTCATTAGATGGTCTTCATTTTAAAGTTGTTTTGTTTTGCTTTTTTGTTGTTGTTCCTGACTAGCCTCTCCATCTCAAATGTCAGCTCTTTGAAGTCAGGAACCTTCGTTGTCTGATTTATCACCATTGTATGCTTGAGGATTAGTGGAGTGGGTGTTTGACTAATGTTTATTAAGTAAATGAATGAAATAACTCCTGTAGCTTTGGAAATCTTTTACTCCAAAGAGCATGCGTGTCACATACCTTTGGTCAGAAGAGCTCTTTAAATGTCTTCCATCTTCAAACCACAAGCCAGACTCTCTGGTGCTTAAAGCACTGCTCACTGGATGAGTGAGACACACTCTGAAATCTGGGCTAGTTCTTGCAAGTTAATAATAAATCAGTTATACACTAACAAAATGATATCTCAAGAGACCTCAGAATGACAATACTTTTGTGGTGTTTCGTAGAGTCTAAGCCCCACTGATGTTGGGTCTCAGTGACCCGTCTCTTCTTGTTATCTCATCCCCAACCTGTCTTGTCCTAAATGAAGCTCCATTTCCCCTGATCTCTTTTCCTCATATAAGCAACCAGCCTTTCCATTCCACATAGTCAAAGCTATGGTTTTTTCTAGTAGTCATGTACAGATGTGAGAGTTGGACCATTAAGAAAGCTGAGTGCCAGAAGATTGATGCTTTCAAACTATGCTGCTGGAGAAGACACTTGACAGTCCCTTGAACAGAAAGGGGATCAAACTAGTAAATCCTAAAGGATATCAACCTTGAATATTCATTAGACAGACTGATGCTGAAGCTCTGAAACTTTGGCTACCTGGTGCAAAGAACTGACTTATTGAAAAAGACCCTGATGCTGGGAAAGATTAAAGGCAGAAGGAGAAGAGAACAACAGAGGGTGAGATGGTTGGATGGCATCACTGACTCAATGGACATGAGTTGGAGTAAACTCAGAGAGAGAGTGAAGGACAGGGAAGCCTGGCGTGCTGCAGTCCATGGGGTCACAAAGAGTCGGTCATGACTTAGTGACTGAACAACAACCACCATTTCATGATATCAAGTTTTTAAACTATTTGATTATATTCTTTACAGCCAAAGATGGAGAAGTTCTATACAGTCAGCAAAAACAAGACCGGGAGCTGATTGTGGCTCAGATCATGAATTCCTTATTGCCAAATTCAGACTAAAAGTGAAAAAAGTAGGGAAAACCACTAGACCATTCAGGTATGCCCTAAATTAAATCCCTTATGGTTATACAGTGGAAGTGAGAAATAGATTCAAGGGATTGGATCTGATAGTGCCTGAAGAACTATGGACAAAGGTTTGTGACATTGTACAGGAGGCAGGGATCAAGACCATCCCCAAAAAAGAAATGCAAAAAAGGCAAAATGGTTGTCTGAGGAGGCCTTACAAATATCTGTGAAAAGAAGAGAAGCAAAAGGCAAAGGAAAAAAAGGAAAGATATACCCATCTGAATGTGGAGTTCCAAAGAAGAGCAAGGAGAGATAAGAAAGCCTTCCTCAGTGATCAATGCAAAGAAATAGAGGAAAACAGTAGAATGGGAAAGACTAGAGATCTCTTCAAGAAAATGAGAAATACCACGGGAACATTTCAGGCAAAAATGGGCACAATAAAGGACAGAAATGGTATGGACCTAACTGAAGCAGAAGATATTAAGAAGAGGTGGCAAGAATACACAGAAAACTATATGAAAAAGATTTTCACGGCCCAGATAATCACGATGGTGTGGTCACTCACTCAGAGCCAGACATCCTGGAATGCGAAATCAAGTGGGCCTTAGGAATTATCACTATAAACAAAGCTAGTGAGGTGATGGAATTCTAGTTGAGCTATTTCAAATCCTGAAAGATGATGCTATGAAAGTGCTGCACCCAATATGCCAGCAAATTTTGGAAGCTCAGCAGTGGCCATGGGGCTGGAGAAGGTCAGTTTTCATTGCAATCCCAAAGAAAGGCAATGCCAAAGAATCTTCAAACTACCACACAATTGCACTCATCTCACACGCTAGCAAAGTAATGCTCAAAATTCTCCAAGCCAGGCTTCAACAGTACGTGAGCCATGAACTTTCAGATGTTAGAGCTGGATTTACAAAAAGGCAGAGGAACCAGAGATCAAATTGCCAACATCTGTTGGATCATTGAAAAAGCAACAGAGTTCCAGAAAAACATTTATTTCTGCTTTATTGACTATGCCAAAGCCTTTGACTGTGGATCACAACAAACTCTGGAAAATTCTTCAAGAGATAGGAATACCAGACCACCTGATCTGCCTTTTGAGAAATCTGTATGCAGGTCAAGAAGCAATAGTTAGAACTAGACATGGAACAACAGACTGGTTCCAAATTGGGAAAGGATTATGTCAAGGCTATATATTGTCACCCTGCTTATTTCACTTCTATGCAGAGTACATCATGAGAAATGCTGGGCTGGATTAAGCACAAACTGGAATCAAGATTGCTGGGAGAAATATCAATAACCTCAGATATGCAGATGACACCGTCCTTATGGAGAAAGAGAAGAACTGAAAAGCCTCTTGCTGAAAGTGAAAGAGGAGAGTGAAAAGTTGGCTTAAAACTCAACATTCAGAAAACTAAGATCATGGCATCTAGTCCCACCACTTCATGGCAAATAGATGGGAAAGAGTGGAAACAGTGAGATACTTTATTTTGGGGGGCTCCAAAATCACTCAAATGGTGACTGCAACCATGAAATTAAAAGGTGCTTACTACTTGGAAGAAAAGTTATGACCAACCTAGACAGCATATTAAAAAGCAGAGACATTAGTTTGCCAACAAATGTCCATCTAGTCAAAACTATGGTTTTTCCAGTAGTCATGTATGGGTGTGAAAGTTGGACTATAAAGAAAGCTGAGCACCAAAGAATTGATGCTTTTGAACTGTGGTGTTGGAGAAGACTCTTGAGAGTCCCTTGGACTGTAAGGAGATCCAACCCGTCCATCCTAAAGGAGATCAGTCCTGAATATTCATTGGAAGGACTGGTGGGAAGCTGAAACTCCAATACTTTGGCCACCTGATGGGAAGAACTGACTCATTTGAAAAGATCCTGATGCTGGGAAAGAGTGAAAGTGGGAGGAGAAGGGACTTAGAGGATGAGATGGTTGGATGGCATCACTGACTTAATGGACACGAGTTTGAGTGAACTCCGGGAGTTGGTGATGGACAGGGAGGCCTGGTGTTGTGCAGTCCATGGGGTTGCAAAGAGTCGGACATGACTGAGTACTGAAATGAACTGAAACTATTTCTGCATTTCAGTTAGAGTCCCCCAAATTCCTTCTATAAATCAGAATGGTTATTTGCCATTTGATAAGTAGCTGATTTATGAGAATAGGCTGTATAAGTGTTCCAGACCCTTAGACAGATCATTGTTTGTTAAAGGTTATATTTTATTGCTTATGATTAAAAGCAAAATCACAAATTCCAACAACATACTGAAGTGACTACACTGAGTATATATATTTTCACTGTTCAGTCTCACTGTGGCAAAGCCATTTGTGAAAGCAAAAATAGTATGAAAGGCTCTTAATAAATGTCCCTCCAGTGAACAGATGAATATCAAATAGTATATTTTAATCCAGGTGATTTTATTTCTTTTTTCTTCCTCTTCTCTCATATCTCTCTAGTGGGATCAGTGATTAATTGGTCAACATTATTAATATATATTGCAGTTTTCTCTGTGTTTATCCCTCAGTTCAGTCACTCAGTCGTGTCTGACTCTTTGTGACCCCATGAATCACAACACAGCAGGCCTCCCTGTCCATCACCAACTCCCGGAGTTCACTCAAACTCGTGTCCATCAAGTCGGTGATGCCATCCAGCCATACAATCCTCTGTCATCCCATTCTCCTCCTGCCCTCAATCCCTCCCAGCATCAGAGTCTTTTCCAATGAGTCAACTCTTCACATGTTCAGCTTCAGCATCAGTCCTTCCAATGAACACCCAGGACTGATTTCCTTTAGAATGGACTGGTTGGATCTCCTTGCAGTCCAAGGGACTCTCAAGAGTCTTCTCAACACCACAGTTCAAAAGTATCAATTCTTCAGTGCTCAGCTTTCTTCACAGTCCAACTCTCGTTTCCATACATGACCACAGGAAAAACCACAGGCCTAGGATAGGTCTGTTCTGAGTACAGAGAGGGCAGTAGAGTTACTTAGCAGATAGAGACAAACTGTAAGACAGTTATTCTTGTTATTTAGTCAGTAAGTTTTATCTGACACTTTCGCAGCCTCATGGACTATAGCCTGCCAGGCTTCTCTGTCCATGGGATTTTTCCAATCAAGAATACCATAGTGAGCAGCCATTTCCTTCTCTAGGGGATCTTCCCGATCCATGGATTGAACCTCCTGCATTATAGGCCGATTGTTTACTGCTGAGCCACCAGGGAAGCACCTTAAGACAGTGTATTAGTACATAAAAATTAAGGGAAAGATAGTGGTCATTTAACAAATACTTAGTAAGTACCTATTATTTATCAGTTGCTATTTTCAATATTGATAATAAATCCTTATTTTTCACTTTCAGTACAATTTTATATTCTACTGGAACTAAGCATTAAACAAAACACAACATAAACTAGATGGTGTATTAGAAATATTATGAAGTAAAATAAAGGAGGGGAGCAGTAGGAGGTTCAAGGGTGGAGGCCTACAATTTAAAATGGGTCTGGGAAAACTACCCTGAGAAGATCATATTAAAAAAAAATTATTGAAATAGTTGATTTACTGTATTAGTTTTAGGTGTATAGTGCAGTGATTCAGTTATATATACATATGTATATTCTTTTTTAGATTCTGTTTCATTATAGATAATTATAAGATATTAAATATAGTTCCCTGTGCTATGCAGTAGTACCTTATTTATCTGTTTTGTATATAGTAGTGTGTCTGTGTTAATACTAAATTCCTAATTTACCCCTTCCCCTGCCTTTGGTAATCATAAGTTTTCTATGAGTCTATTTCTATTTGGTAAATAAGTTCATTTGTATCACATTTTAGATTTCACATGTAAGCAATATCACATGATATTTGTCTTTCTGACATACCTCAAGTGTGACAGTCTCTGGGTCCATCCATGTTGCTGCAAATGGCATTATTTTAGTTTTTTGGATGAGTAATAGTCCACTGTGTATATAGACCACATCTTCTTTATCCAGAAAAGATCATATTTGAGCAAAGACTTGGAGGAGGATGCAAGTGATGGTGGCTATCACAAGAGTTTATGGTTTAAGGAAAAATATAAGATTAAACATATCATTTGTATTAGATTCTAAACTCGAAATTCATTTCAAGATGAGCATGTATCATTTTAAATAAATATCCAGTCTTAAAATCACCATCAGTATTCTAAAATCACCTGCTTAATAGCACATGGGTCTGCTCTGCCTGGCTCTCCCCATCCTGTTCTCACATCCAGTTGAGATGAATGTCTGGCTGAGCAGACATTAATAAGCTTGAGATCTGTTTTGCCACTTGAATGCTTATCATCTAGGCAGTGTTAGATGTATCACAGGTGAGTCACGGACTGGACGAGGTCAAAGGCACTTGTCTTTCATAATACCTGCATTAGACAGCATCTTATGCATACATATGGAAGAGCAGAAAGTCCCTGCAGGTAGCTGGGAGGAAACCAAATATCCAGAGAATTTCCACTGGTAATCTCTCATGGCAGAAAACTTGAAGGCTGAACACCTGTATCTCTTCCTTCTGTCTAAAGAGAATCCCCAGAGTTATACAACCTAAGAAACATGCTTTGAGAAGTAAATACTTCAAACACATTTCCTTAAAGAAGAAATCTTTTGTGCTTTTTGACTGGTTCAGGTGACTGTGACTTTAAAAATGTTATTGCATTCTGCTCTTCTCCTCTGTACAGAAAAAGCAGGCCTCCTTGACTGTGGGATTGGGGTACAGTTTTGTTGACTGCTACCCAAAGGTTCTCTGTCCTTCAGCACGTAGAATGTATTGTCAATTTACATTTGGCCATCTCTTGGCCAACAAGCACATGAAAAGATGGTCGACATCACTAATTATTAGAGAAATGCAAATCAAAACTGCAGTGAAGTATCACCTCACACCAATCAGAACTGGCCATCATCGAAAAATCTAAAAACAACAAATGCTGGAGAGAGTGTTCAGAACAGGGAACACTCACGCACTGTTGGTGGGAGTGTTAATTGATATAGTCACTATGGAGGTTCCTTAAAAGAATTTAAAAAATAGAACTACCATGTGACCCAGCAATCCCACTACTGGGCATATACCCAGACAAAACTATAATTCAAAAAGATACATGCACTCCAGTGTTCACAGAAGCACTATTTACAATAGCCAGGACATGGAAGCAACCTGAATGTCTGTCAACAGAGTAATGGATAAAATGTGGTACATATATACAATGGTATATTCCTCAGCCAAAAAAAGGAATGAAATTGGGTCATTTTTAGAGATGTGGACGGATCTAGAGAGTGTCATACAGGCTGAAGTAAGTCAGAAAGAGAGAGACAATTATACTGATGCATATATGTGGAATCTAGAAAAATAATATAGATAATCCTATTTTCAAAGCAGAACATGAGAGACACAGATATAGAAAACAAATGTGTAAATACCAAGGGGGAAAGTAGAAGTGGGATGGGAGGAATTGGAAGATTGGGATTGATACGTTTACTGTACTGATTCTATGCATAAGATAGATAACTAATGAGAACATAATATATAACGCAGTGAATGCTACCTAATGCACCATGGTGACCTGAATTTGGAAGGAAGTCCAAAATGGAGGGGATATGTGTATATGTATGACTGATTCATTTTTCTGTTCAGTAGAAACTAGCAAGGATTGGAAAGCAACTATACTCCAATAAAAATTAATTTAAAAAATGGCCCTCTCTGAAGATGAGACTAAGGAAGAAAGTTACCATTCTAAGGAGTTAGCTTTAGTGTTTTTTTATTCCTGCTACATGTGTGTGATTAACGAATGAAAACATGCTCCAAATTAGTCATAAGGTCCAGTTATTCTTAGTTGAAGTAGCTTGAAGTTAAGTTTCTTTCCATAAAATGTTAGGAAAGAGTGTTTTGTGATGTCTAATTAGAAACCCTTTGCCAGGTGAACATATGACTTCTATGTCATTACTTGTGACTGAAATTATAGTAAGCTATCAAAAAGGATGGAGGAGAAATCAACATTTGTTGAACACCTTATTGTACTGAGTGTTTCGCACATATGGTCATTTAAGCTTTCTTTTTTTTTTCATTTTTTAAAAACTTTTTATTTTGTATTGCGGTATAGTCAATTAACAACGTCGTGATAGATTCAGGTGAACTTTCTAAAAGCCTCACGCTGCTACTGCTGCTGCTAAGTCGCTTTAGTCGTGTCCGACTCTGTGCGACCCCATAGACGGCAGCGTCCCTGGGATTCTCCAGCAAGAACACTGGAATGGGTTGCCATTTCCTTCTCCAAAAAGCCTCACGAGGAGGGCATTATTCCCAGTTGAATGCTAAGGAGTTTAAGAAATTTGCTCAAGGTTGCTCACCAAGAAAGTGGTGGAGCCTGAACTGACTCCAGGTCTGCCTGACTCAAACCTCTTTCCACCACATTATTCCCCCTCTGTGTGGATGGTGATTCCTGACTTTTGCATTCATACCATTAGTTACTTGTTTCACATATTGCTGTCTCTTTAGCAGACAGTAAATATTAAGTGCAATCGATTAAAACAATATAGTATAAAAAACATTATTAACTTGCTGTACTAGCTATCTATTGGTTTGTAAAAATGATCCCCAAACTTAATTACCCCAAAATGTAGGAGACGAAGACAATGAATATTTATCTCACACAGCTTCTATATAGAGTTGGGAATCTGAAGGTGACTTAGCTGGGTGATTCTGGCTCAGGATGTCTCAGGAAGCTGGCAGTCAAGCTGTTGACTAGGGCTGCAGTCATCATATGAGGGCTTGTCTGGGGTAGGATGATGTCTCCATGATGGCTGTTAGCCATCCCCAGTTCCTTTTTTTTTTTTAAATCCATTCATCTGTTGATGGACACTTAGGTTGGCTCCATATCTTGGTTGTTGTATTTCTTTATTTCTTTAGCTGTGCCAGGTCTTAGTTGCTGCATGCAGGATCTTTGATCTTTGGTTATGGCATGTGAAATCTAGTTCCCTGACCAAGGATCGAACCTGAGCCCCCTGCATTTGGAACACAGAATCTTAGCCCCTGGACCACCAGGGAAGTCCCCCCCAGTTCCTTTTCTTAAAAGCGTCTCTCTAGGGTTTCTGATGAGATGGCAACTGACTTCCTCCAGACTGTGTGTGGGATACAAGAAAGAGTGAGCAAGCTGGAAGCTGTGATAACTTTTACAATCTAATGTTGGACGTGACATGCCATCACTTCTGCTATCTTCTGTTGGTTGATGTAGGAAGGGACTGTACAACCGTGTGAATACCAGGAGGCTGTCTGGGAGCCATCTTGGAGGCTGGCTATCGTAATTTCCACAACTTTAGGGTTTGTTTTTTTTTTTTTTTCTTTTTTTTCCTTTTTTTTAAATTTAATTTTAAAATCTTTAATTCTTACTTGTGTTCCCAAACATGAATCCCCCTCCCACCTCCCTCCCCATAACATCTCTGTGGGTCATCCCCATGCACCAGCCCCAAGCATGCTGTATCCTGCGTCAGACATAGACTGGCGATTCAATTCTTACATGATAGTATACATGATAGAATGCCATACTGAGGATTGGAAAACGTCTTCCACGAATTGGTTTGTTGGTGGTGTTTACCCACTTTTAAATGATAATATTTAAAAGTTGTATAGTTTGGCCATTCTTTCTTTAGCTTTCTATCAGACACATGTGCTGGGAAGAAATGTGATCATTACTTTTGTATAGCTATTCGGAGCTGTATACTTATTCTGTTTATAGAAAGAGAAACAGAATTCTCAATCCTGTATTTTAAATTTAACCGGACTGCCAGTCTCAAACCTTGGCATTGTCCAGCAATGGTCTCAATAATAGCTAAAAGAATACAATAATAGTTGATAAAATCCAGAGCCATCTTTTTTAAAGTATCTTTTGTAATATTCTCTGAATGTCATAATTTTTCTTTTATTTCCAAAGCTGAGAAGGGAAGAGTTCATATTCCTCTCCTGTGCAGATATTTCTACTGTTTAGACTGTATGCATTTGGTTTTATGTAAATTATCAGTGAACAAACACTTGAATTTACAATCTCTGAATTAGAGCTCTGTTTTCCCTGGACACCCAGGGCCCAAAGGGCCATCTGTTTCATTTTGGCAGATGCTGTAGCTTATCCCTTCCCACCTGTTCAAGGGCAGGTTTGTATATTTCAGTTCTTTCCTTCTCAGGGTGACCCTGAAGGTGACTATTAGCTCTCTAAGACTAAAGAACTTAATCACGGAGTTCTGTTTTCAGCTTTTGAAAAAGTTCCCTGGTCTCTCATTCAAAGTAACCTCCTGAAGCCACATGCTCAACATTTTAGCCTGTTATTATTTCTCAAAGTCCAATAGAGTCTTTGGGGTGGAAACACTTGTTTGAAATGCCTATTTCTGGACCCTCTGCAGATATGCTGAATCAGAAACTGGAATTGGGGCCCAAACTGTTTTTAAATTGTTTACTTTAAATGGAATATTTATTAAACAATAATCCTCATAACATAAAATTCACCCTTTTAAAGCACACAGTTCGGTGGTTTTCAGTATGTTCACAACAGTGGGCAACCACCACCAGTAAGTAATTTCAGAACCTTGATATCTCTCCCAAAGGAAACTCTGAGCCCATTAGTGGTCATTGTCTATACTTGCCTCCATCCAATCCTGGAAACCACTGATCGACTTTCTCTTTCTATGGCTTTGTCTGTTCTGGGATAATTCATATAAATGGAATAATACGTGGCCTATTGTGACTGGCTTCTTTCATTTTCAAGGTTTATCCATATTGTAGCATAATTCAGTACTTTCTTTCTTTTTATTGCCCTTTAATAATCCATTGCATGGCTACACTGTGCTCTACCCATTCGTCAGCTGGGGGGCATTTGATTTGTGTCCTCTTTTGGCTGCTGTGGGTAATGCTGCTACGAACCTTCATGTATAGGTTTTGTGTAGACGTATGTTCTATCCTGATTTGTGTCCACCATATTCGTATGTTGAGCTCCTAACCCCCAGTACAGTACTTCAGAATGTGACTGTATTTGTAGATCAGGCCTTTAAAAAGGTGATTAGGTTTAAATGAGGCCTTTAGGTTAGGCCCTAATCCAATCGGAGCAGTGTCCTTATAAGAAAAGGAGTTAGAACATGCAGGAGGGGTGTGTGTGCATGGAGGGATGGCCATGTGAAGGGGCAGCAAGAGGGCAGCCACCTGCAGGCCGATGACAGAGGCCTCAGGACAGTCCAGCCCTGCTGGCACCTTGAACTTCCAGAACTGTAAGTTAAGTTTCTGTCCTTTATGCCACCCAATCTGAGCTTGTTGTTATGGCCCACAAACACAGACGTGTAGCTAAGAATGGAACTGCTTTGTCATATGGTATGTCTGTATTTAACATTTTGAAAAAACTGCCATACCATTTTCCAATGTGGCTGCATCGTTTTACAATCCAGTTTCTCTGCGTGCTTGTCAACACTTGTCCATTGTTTTGATTTTAGCTATCCTAGTGAGGATGAAGTATCTCACTGAGGCTTTGATTTGCATTTGCCTAATGCTTCTTGATGCTGAGCACTTTTTCTTGCACCCTTGAGCCTTAAAAACAGTATTTGTAAGTAATGCCCATTCCTACTAAAGTTTGAGAAGGGCTGTAGATGTATTATAATTCAAAGCTGTTACTTAGCTTAAACCCTTGTTCTGGAACCTGTTATCACATTAAACTCTGAAAGTGAAAGTGAAGTTGCTCAGTCATGTCCGACTCTGTGCAATCTTATGGACTGTAGCCTACCAGGCTTCTCGGTCCATGGTATTTTCCAGGCAAGAGTACTTGAGTGGGTTGCCATTTCCTTCTCCAGGGGATCTTCCCAGCCCTCATTACAGGCAGACACTTCACCGTCTGAGCCACCAGGGAAGCCCACATTAAACTCTGGCTGCTGCCAAAATATAAGAAAATAGCTTATGATTAGGTCAACAGTCTTTACATATATATGACCTCAGAAACTCCCTCTGGCTAATGATTTCCTTGCCTGTGAGCCTGACACATTCAACCACTGAAAGTGGCGAAGATGGCTTTGTCTTGGGAGCTAGTAGGTGGAAAAGAGAAACCTTGCATCTCCTGGATGTGCCCTTCAGAATCAGTAGATTTGGCCTGTCACTCTGCTGCCCCCTCCTGGTTTAGCTGAAGGACGGCTCCACCTCTGAAAGAAGGTGAGCCGCCTCTGGTTTGAATTTACTGTCTTATCTCAACTCAGGTCCTGCTTTATGGCCTCACTCACCCTCTGAATTTGCCTTCCTTTGGATCCATTCCTGAGAAATGTGGCAGTCTTCAGATTCACAGTTGCCAGGTATGACTGAGTGTTGACCTCATCTGGCCCTGAATCTGTTGGACAGTTGATGAAAAGTTCGGCAATCTCTGAGGACATGTGGAAAGTGAGGTTTTGTCTGTGGTTCTATAATAAAATTAGAAGTGGGCAAGAACATGCTGTTAGAGTTAAACACCCCATAAGGAAGGGGGTTAAAATCTGTCCCATCGCTTCGTAACCATTGCTGGACGCGGTAGTGCTTATCTGCATACTAGAGATTTGCAATGCCGGGAGAAGAGATCACGCTGTACTTTTTCTCCCTGAGCTTCTGGTCAGGAGGCTGCCAGTGTTAGTGGCAGCAGTCTTAGTCCCCTGAAGGTGCATCATGATTGGTTGTTTAAAATTTCAAGATACAGTTTTAGAGAGACTTAGCAAACATTGGCAATTTCTACACACTTGTGTTATTTCTCGTTCCTGCTTCTGGCGATAGATGAGGGTAGTTAGTAAAAGGAGGATGTGAAATCTTTGCAATATGGGCTCAGCCAAGTTGGTGAAGCTTTGCAAAAGCATGGGAGGGAGCCAGTCTGGCAGCTTTTAGCAGAACGTCCCACTTTTATGATACATACTTTGGTGATTACTTACAATTTCACTGTAAAGGAGTCCCTGGTGTCACCTGAAAATAGTTGAGTTTTACTTCTAGTTTGCAGCAATGAAAATAAAATAGAAAGTAGAGATCTGGTACATGGTGGTGTGGTTAAATTGCCATTTCCCACCCTCCTCTTCTCTTTGGGGGGGATTCTCTAGTCTCCCACCATTCTTTCTCTAAAGAAGCTGCGAGGGTCAATTCTGCCTTCTCTCTACATCCTAGTATCCAGGATAAGCTAGGTGTTAAGACTCCATCACTACCCGCCCCTCCCCAGGAGCTGGCCCACAATGTTTGGACCCAATTGGTTTGAGGAGCTTAAAGGAACTTCAAGAAGGAGATGTCCAGCAGACAACTGGACACATGGACAACACATATTTTGCAAAGTTGGACAATGAAAGCAATCTACCGCTGATTCTATTTTAGTAGAAAAATATTTGTAAGCATTATGTTGTAAAATACAATATGGAAGTAAACTTATTGCTAATTTGTACATAATGTCCTAGGAACATCTAAAGAAAGTAGTAATATCAATCCAAATTATGGAATTATTATAATGGCTTGGTTGTATGGGAAAACTCTGTTAACATTTCATTGGCCACCACTGATGATATCTTATTAGATTTATGTTTAACAGTGATTAAGTGCTGGGATGTGCTGGAGCAGAATGGAATAAGGGCTCAGAAATTGTTTCCCCCCAGTGATCTTAGAATCTTGCCTTCTGCACATGAATTTTCTTTATTTCTTTAGTATAAACTGAGAAGAGTTTGCATTATTATTGCTCATAAATTCTGCCCAGATGAGATTAGTTTTATAGATGTAGGATCAATAATACTTGAGCACATTTGCAGCTGTGTACTGCCCGATACTGCTCATTAATGAGTTTAGAAGAATCAGTGCATTTTGCTAGAAGCAAAGATAATGAGCCATTGATTATTCCTGCACAGCACAATTTACAGCCTATTTTATTTTTAATGCAACGTTAAATTAATTTGTAAAAGATCAGAAGCATTGCTTTATTTCCAAGCTGTGATTAAACAGTTATTGAACTTTCCATAGAACGCATTAATCAATTCTCATCTCTTCTGATCTCCCAGTGTGCTTTGGAAATAAAGACAAATAGCTTGTGATCACCTGCACTGCTTGTGAGGTAGCTGACCCAGAGGAGAAAACACCCTTATGGAGCTCAGCTCTATGAGATGGATATGTCAGGAAGTGTCCTCGTCCATGGAAACGTTTCTCAAGATCAGATTGTGGATATATTCTGGATCATTGAGTAGGGGTGGAAATTTTACTAGGTTGTTATTGGAAAGTACCTTGAAGAGAATAAAGATACATAGAATATAAGGTAATACATGATTTATCTGGTTTTGCTTTTGCATGGGCCTGGCATTTAATGATGCTCACCTGGCCCTATACTTTTGAACAACTTTTTGATAAATCTTAAGATCATTTTTAAAAAATACATATTAATTTATTTTGGCTGCTCTGGGTCGTTGCTGCCATGCACAGTGTTTCTCTACTCATGGCTAGTAGGGGTTTCTCTCTAGTTGCAGG
This sequence comes from Capricornis sumatraensis, assembly GCF_032405125.1. NCBI lineage: Eukaryota > Metazoa > Chordata > Mammalia > Artiodactyla > Bovidae > Capricornis > Capricornis sumatraensis. The sequence continues at coordinate 42,795,415 of NC_091087.1, forward strand.
GCGTGGGTGTCTCATTGTGATGGCTTCTCCTGTTGCGGATCACAGACTTGAGGGCTGGTAGGCTTCAGTAGTCGTGGCACACGGGCTCCAGAGCTTGGGCTCAGTAGTTGTGGCACATGGGCTTAGTTACCCTGTGGTGTGTGGCATCTTCCTGGGCCAGGGATCAAACTGGTGTCCCTTCCACTGCAAGGTAAATTCTTAACCATTGGACTGCCAGGGAAGCTCCTAAGATCACTTTTTAAAAATGAACAAATTTAATCTTTACATGCTTCTTCTTGACCAGTTCCTAGCACTCTATCCGGAGAAGGCAGTGGCACCCCACTCCAGTACTCTTGCCTGGAAAATCCCAATGATGGAGGAGCCTGGTGGGCTGCAGTCCATGGGGTCACTAAGAGTCGGACATGACTGAGTGACTTCACTTTTGCTTTTCACTTTCATGCATTGGAGGAGGAAATGGCCACCCACTCCAGTGTTCTTGCCTGGAGAATCCCAGGGACCGGGAAGCCTGGTGGGCTGCTGTCTATGGGGTTATACAGAGTCGGACATGACTGAGGCGACTTAGCAGCAGCAGCACTCTATCACTGACCAAGGCTGACTGAATTGGATATGAATTGTCCCTAAGGATTAATACTATTATGACCAAGTGCCCAAGCCATTATTATAATGTTTAGACTCACTTCAGAAGAAAAGGACTGATTTCTATTTTCAGTATAGTATCCATAGTAGAGCACCTGGAAGATCATAGGAAAATGAGATGGACAGAGTGGAGAAGAAGATATTATGTCATGAGCTTTGATTAGATGGTAGTGAACCCTGGTAAAGAAGATGAGATTATTCTGCCTGGAACTAGCAGGGTGTGGTGCTTCCTTAACTACAGTGAGCCTGACAGATTTGGAGGGATCAAAAGCCACAAGCGGATTTTACCTATTAAGTGAAGGGCAAGTTCTGGAATGACTGGGGTAGAAAAAATCTACCCTTTAGGTGTTAAGGTCCAAACAGAACTTAGTACCCAAAGGGTAGTGCAGAGCAGGCAAACAGTTGCATTAGGGGGCTCAGAAAAGTCCAGGGGGTCCAAACAGCTGGGAAAAGTCCAAGAATTGAGACTCCAAGGATAAGTCACTCAGAAGTTCAGCAGGATCGTTAGGCATGGGTTGGAATCCCAAGCTCATGGTTTCTTCCCATCAGGACTTAGTAGCAGTCCTGTTTTAGAGTTAGAGTGAATGTGGCAGTGACGTTCACCAGGCATCAGATATTTTCTACACATGCTTCTGAAAGTCTGACTTGTTGAGTTAGATAACAGGGGCATGGAAGGAACTAAGGACCTAGAAGTGGGCTCTGGATGATGAAATGCCTTCAAATAATGCTGACAGGGAGCACTGATATGAGTTTGCTGAGGCTGGTCCAGTAAGGAGGTGGATTGGCAGTTATCTGGAGATGTGGTTTGATAACTGATTGAAGGCTCCTGCATGCCAAGTCGCTTCAGTTGTATCTGACTCTTTGAGACCCTATGGACTGTAGCCCACCAGGCTCTTCTGTCCATGGGATTCTCAAGGCAAGAACACTGGAGTGGGTTGCCAGGCCTTCCTCCAGGGGATCTTCCCCACCCAGGGATCAAACCCAAGTCTTTCACCCCTCCTGCACTGGCAGGTGATTTCTTTACCACTAGCACCTTGGTTCCAAAATAGCTTCTGATTGACCTCTGCTGTCTTGATTAGTATTATCAGACCTGTTTTCTCTTTTCTTTTTTCCCTCCCTAAGGGTTTATTTACTGCTTAGATGATTGCCTATAAACCTACAGATATTTTGCTTGGATGAAAAGTCTTAAGCATTTGATGTTGACAGGTTTAGGTTGATTAGAGCCAAAGGCATAGAGGGTCTAGGACACAGAACAGATGAGCTCTTTTGTAGAGTAGGATGAAGACAAGGATAGGGGACTCAGATTGATACCTTCAGGTTGCAGGCCTGGGTTAAGAGTTATGACAGTGCTGGACAGCTGGGGGATTGTGAGGGCTGTTGACACTTTGGGGGAGTGGGAAAATAAGGGAAAGAAAGGTTTTGAGAAAAGCCAAAAACAACTGTCTCAAAGCATTGCCCAAGACCAGTTCTGTGTAATAGGAATCCCTCAGGTCAAATAAGGTTGAGTAAGGAAGGAAAGATGAATCATGACCCTCTGTTGATGTGCATGCGTGTGTGGTGTTATGGTAGATGGGAAATGTGTAAATGATGAAATTAGACTGAAATCTACAAGGCATAATGAATAGTGAGATGACCTAAGGGGAAATGAGGACTGTTTGGGTGGGGGTGTTGTGAGTCATACATTTGCAGAGTCTTACAGAAAACAAAGGCATAGTTAGACACAAAAGGAGAAATAAGAGGGACTTGTAACAGGATTCATATGATAAAGGGAAGTAATGAGGTGTTCATAGCAGGTGTTCGGTAAGTGTTAAAGGCCTGCTCCATATGTGCCCCAGCTGTCCATTTTGCCCAGGAATATACAGCAGAGCTGTCTTAAGGGCAAGTTCATATCTGCAACTATATATCCTTTCTGAAAATATAGTTCACTTCTTTTTAACATATGCCATTCATCTAAACATTTCTGTGGGCTGTAAAGGATTCATAAAATTCTTGATGCTGACATACTTCCAGCTATCATTTTGAATCAGATTATTGTTTGAATTACTGCAGAGCTTTGCATAGGAATTTGATTTATTTGTCTTCTTCTACCTTAACTGAAATAAACTTGATATTAGACTTCTGCTTAAGTTAGTCGAATTAATTCTTCTTTAATTCAAGTTCATCTCTGCAGTGGAAAATGACAGGCATTATTGAGTTCTGTTACACATTTAATAAGGAATGTATACTTCTCATCCTTGCGGGAGCAATTTAATACACTGCAGAGCCTGTCAAAATTCAATTCAAGGTTGAATGACTAATGCATAAAAGTCAATTCTGAGCCCTATCAGAGATAAAGCCAGTTATATCTTTTTATCAAGTAGATGGGGCTGCTATTTGGATCTCTGGTTGCAAAGGCTTGAAACTTCAGGCTTTGCAAAATTAGAGATGTGAGTGGGTGGAAAACTTGGGCGTTTGAGGAATGGAGTTTGCCTTCAATGAGTCAACAGCGGGAGAGTTCGGTCATTTTGTCCTCTATGCAGGTAAAATTTCCATAGCTTTTGATGTCAGGAGCTAACCGTGCAAAACCAAGAGCAAGAGGGAAATATGGAGGTTTTTTGAAGGCTCTTATCCTTGCATCAGGGCTTCTGTAATCCCAAGTTATATGTGTGCTTGACTATGGGTGTGTATATGTGGGTATATGCACATGAATGTATGTGCAAATCCCTGCCCTCTGGAGCGCATATTTTAGTGGAGGAAGGCAGTAAATAATAAAAATAATGAATGTTATGTTGCAATTCAGATGTTAGTAGGTGCTATATGGAAAAATAGGGACAGGGGATGAGGAATACTGGGGGAGGTACAACTTCATTAAATAGAATGAGCAGAGAAGGTCAAAGTCACCCAGGTTGAAGTGAGTAATTTGGGAGAAGGGCATTTTAGGCAGAAGGAACAGCAATGACAGAAGCCTTGAGTCTGGGCATACTGGGTGTGCTGGCGGAACCCCCAGGGGGTCGAGGGCATTGGAGCAGAGTGGGTAAGGGGGCATGGTCAGAGATGGGATTAGGGAAATGACAGGGGTCAGGATCCTGTAAGAATTAGGAGGTGATTATAAAGACTTTGTCATGTGTCCTTACAAGTGAGAGGGAGCCATTGGGAGGTTCTGAGCAGGAATGAAGAGATCTAACTTCCATTTTGTTCCTTGGCTGCTGTGTTCACAATAGGCTATAAAGGGGCAAAGGAGGCAGTGATGACAATGCCGAGGAGTGGACTTTGGAGTGAGTGGCAGAGGCAGGTGAAGGACCAGATAAGTGGAGGAGAGGAAGCCAGGTCATCAGCAGGAGTATCTCCATGTCTGAGGCTAGTGTTACCTGTTGAGGTGACCAGCTGTGCGAGACCTGAGGTTACCTCCTGCTGACAAAGAATGCCTGCTGACATTGTGCCCACAGAAACCATCAAGGGCACTGGAGGAAAAGACTAGAGCAATCTGATTGGCATTTCACCTTCTTTATCGACTTGCCTGCAGTCCTCCTGGTTAGCCATTTAGCCAGGTAATACCTACAGTGAAAATACAATGCCGATCCATTTATTATGAGCTGTCCTCTTCCATCAATATTCTCCATTGGCTTGTCTTGAGCATTCCACTCAGTAGCTACATTTCTGCTTCTCTTGACATTGTGTTCTTGTTTCTTTGGGTGGAAAATGGATTGTTTTAAGAGAAAGTGAACCTTAAGTAGGTATATTTTATGTCATTTATCCAACCATGTGCTTTTTACAGTTTTTGCATTATACCAAATGTTTTTACATGATAAATATATCAACATTTCTTTCATTAGTAAGTCAAAGCATTTAATTAACTTCTCCTGTGTGGGCAGCAGCTCTAATAATATGTAGAATCTCAGGAAAAGGTATAAAGGGAAGAGAATATAGAATTGTTTTTTCTTTACGAAACCTACAGAATGTCCTAGCACATACAGATAAATCAGTGGAACAATAATTTTCAAAGCAGCCCACTAAACAGTCATCTAGCTTACTTCCTGGCAGAAGTGTGAACAGAATTATCCAGGCTTAAACATGGAAGCCATTGTGGAAAGATGGGCATTGATTGAGCCAGATATTTTTTAACAGTTGGGCTTTCAAAATGATTTTAGAGGTAATTTAAGGAGAGGAAATTCCAGAAGGAGAGAATGACATGAGGTTTCCTGCAGGACATGGTAAAGCCACTGTCCTTGAAATGGGAGGTGAGTGAAAGAGAAAGTTTAGAAATTAACTGAGTTTTTATTGTACCATTGATACGGGGAATTGATACAGGGAACTAAGTTGATGGGGAGAACTAAGTCCTCGGATCAACACTGTGATATAATAAAAACTGATGTCGTCGTTTGGATATGGACTAAGTAGGCGAGGTCTAGCACAGTGTTTGAGGAATGGGAAGGGTGTGAAATGAAGTGTGACACTGAGGATAAAAAAAGCCATGGTGTGGACACAGATGGGGCGGGACAGGGCATGGTAGCATCAATGGGGAGGATGAGGGGGTTCACAACATGCGGTGAATGAACAAAACAAAGATTAGAGAGGACAAGTTTCAAAAGGCAGAATAAGACTGAAAACCTCGCCCTCACCACGGACCCCTCCCTTTCTGTTGTACCTCACATCTGTCCGTTTACAAGTCATATAGAATCTATGCTCAAATCATTTAGGAACTAACCACTTCTCATAGCCTCCCCCAGCTTGTTCAAGCCGTACTTTGTGATCTCTTTTACATCTTTTGATCTTTTTTTTGCCTCTTGGTCTCTCTTCTGCCTGCCCTCTGTTCTGCTCATAGCCCTGCACAGCTTCTCTCAACCTGGGGACTGATTAACATTTGGGGTCATATCAGTCTTTGTTGCAGGGAGTCGCAGGATGCTTTGCAGCATCTGTATTCACTAGTTGTCGGTAGCACACACCTCCCTGCTCCAAGTCATGCCATCAGTAATGCCCCCAGATGTTGGCAAAGTGGTAGTGGTGGGAGATTGCCCCCATTTGGGAACCGCCGAGCAGGAGTGATTCTTAAAAAATCTAGGTCATGTCAAGGTGCTTCATGGCTCAGATTTCAATGTCTTCTCACCCAGCCTAGCGAAATAGCCCAAGGCCCTGTGATGACTTAAAAGACCTTACCTAGTGTGGGTTTACTTCATCCAGCCAAGTATCTTTTCTCACCTCATCGGGCTGCTTACTTGCTTCCTTGCTGTTCCCCAGGTTTCCAGGCAACTCTCATGGAAGGGCTTGTCTTCTTATTTGCATCACCTGGAACCTCCTTCCTCTCACTTATCTTCAAGTTTGCTCCATCACCTCCTTCAGATCTTCTCTTGGAGATCACCTATTCAGGGAGGACTTTCTTGACCATAAAACTGAACCCCTTCCCTTGTTCTATTTTCCTCACATATTTATCACCATCAAACAGGGTTTAAATGAACTTTTTAAAATTTCTTATTTTATCCATTATTTTAGTAGGGTGTCAGCTCCAGGAAGCAGGCTTTACATTGATTTTAGTCTTTTCTAGTACCCAGAACATTATCTGCACACAGTGTAGGCTCACTGAACACCTGATGGATGGATGAATCGGTAGCAATGGCAGACCAACAAAGGGAAGACAGTTAAACCATAGGTTTGGTCCACAGTTGAACCCCTCTGAACTTTCAGAATCTGGGGCCTTCTCTCACCGATCTTCTGATACTGCTGTCCACCATAGAGCATGCTTACGCTGTTGAAGGGATCAAGCAGTGCCAGTCAGCAAACACCCATGCCGGGGCACGTGCCAAACACAGCAAATGCTATTTAGAAACAAAAGAGCCTCGAATGGAGACATCAGCCATTTGTTAAACAAACCATTAGTTTGGTGGCAGAAGCTGCGCATGTGATGGATCTACCAATTTACAAATCATTATTGGACATTAGTTAATTGCCAGACAACTCCATGTCCTAGGAAACACTGGGGAAGACTATTCAAAAGAGACTGGATATCACAGCCCTTAATAATTACAGAGAGCGAATGACTTAGTCCTGCATCTTCCTAGTGTCTGTTACTACTTCCAGAATTATTTCTGAGTTTTCATTTTTAAATAAAAATTAAGCACACATGCTGGATGTTTAAATAGAACATAAATATTAAAAAATTAGGCTTATTGTCTCTCCCTAAAGTCACCTTCCAGATGCATTTTTAGGCATTATCTAAAAATATGACCTAATATATATTCCAGCTATGTATAGTAACCATATGTAAATATGGTCATATCTATGTATCTGCTATTGATATAGACAGTGTATCTATTCATATAGTATAGAGTGTGTGTATATACACTATAGATTATATTCCAACTATAATATTATGTATTCTGTGCAGAGTATATATACTGCATAATATAATATTTATCTGTAGTTTGTCTGGGTTTTATTTATTTTAGGTATTATACAGATAACAAGATGAATGTGCCTATAAAAAGACCATGACATAGTTTTGCAAGTTTATCTGTAAGGCAGATTCCTAATAGAGACACTTCTGGAAAAGGGAATATTAGTATCTAAAACTGTGAAGCTACCAAATTTACATTCTGAACAGAAGCGTATGAGAGTGCCTATTTCCCTTCATTTTTCTAACCTTTTACACTTTAAAACTTTTTGATCTGTGCCAGGCTGAAGGTTAAAGAAATTATGTCTAATTTTTAAAATTTGCATTTTTAAAATTCTGAGTGAGGTTGAACATATTTTTTTCCCATATACCAGTTAGTCTTGTATTTGTGCATGTGTGTGAAGGGGAGGTTAACTTGTCATTCAAAAGCTGTGCCTTTTTAAAGACTATGTTTAAATTTCCCAATAGTTATATATCTTTAGGTAGGACCTACTGTGATCCATCCTTTTTATTCATTACCTTATGACTCCAAAATGAAAGGCCTATTCAGTATGCATCTTACTATTCCTATTATTTATACCGCAGTTTGGTAGATGGTTTTTCTTAGGTATATGGGTATTGCGAAAGCAAGTGGTGTAGTCAGGACCTGGGATAGTAAAGCTAACAGACAAAGCTAAAGAGGCAAAATATTGGATATAATAGTTAAAATTTGGATAGGAAAATTATGAAGGATATTAAGAAGCTTTAAGGATATTTGGAGCTGGATGAAAGTGAAAGAGGAGAGTGAAAAAGTTGGTTTCAAGCTCAACATTCAGAAAACGAAGATCATGGCATCTGGTCCCATCACTTCATGGGAAATAGATGGGGAAACAGTGGAAACAGTGTCAGACTTTATTTTTTTGGGCTCCAAAATCACTGCAGATGGTGATTGCAGCCATGAAATTAAAGACGCTTACTCCTTGGAAGGAAAGTTATGACCAACCTAGATAGTATATTCAAAAGCAGAGACATTACTTTGTTAGCAAAGGTCTGTCTAGTCAAGGCTATGGTTTATTCCACTGGTCATGTATGGATATGAGAGTTGGACTGTGAAGAAAGCTGAGCGCCGAAGAATTAATGCTTTTGAACTGTGGTGTTGGAGAAGACTGTTGAGAGTCCCTTGGACTGCAAGGAGATCCAACCAGTCCATTCTAAAGCAGATCAGTCCTGGGTGTTCTTTGGAAGGAATGATGCTGAGGCTGAAACCCCAGTACTTTGGCCACCTCATGTGAAGAGTTGACTCATTGGAAAAGACTCTGATGCTGAGAGGGATTGGAGGCAGGAGGATAAGGGGATGACAGAGGATGAGATGGCTGGATGGCATCACTGACTCAATGGATGTGGGTTTGGGTGAACTCTGGGAGTTGGTGATGGACAGGGAGGCCTGGCGTGCTGCAATTCATGGGGTCGCAAAGAGTCGGACACAACTGAGTGACTGAACTGAAAATAGGCAATTTGCTGAAAACTCAATGCAGATAAAGAATATTTGTATATTTTTGGATGCTGCACTGACTTTCGTTTGTGACATTTATGGTAAAATAATGAAAGTTTTTTTTAAAGGTAGAAAGTTAAGAAATACCTGGAACTACTCATCTCACATGCTAGTAAAGTAATGCTCAAAATTCTCCAAGCCAGGCTTCCACAGTACATGAATCATGAACTTCCAGATGTTTGAGCTGGATTTAGAAAAGGCAGAGGAACCAGAGATCAAATTGCCAACATCTGTTGTATCATTGAAAAAGCAAGAGAGTTCCAGAAAAACATCTACTTCTGCTTTATTGACTATGCTAAAGCCTTTGACTGTGTGGATCACAACAAACTGTGGAAAATTCTGAAAGAGATGGGAATACCAGACCACTTGACCTGCCTCCAGAGTAACCTGTATGCAGGTCAGGAAGCAACAGTTAGAACCAGACATGGAACAAAAGACTGGTTCCAAATTGGGGGAAAAAGGAGTATGTCAAGGCTGTACATTGTCACCCTGCTTATTTAACTTATATGCAGAGTACATCATGAGAAACGCTGGGCTGGATGAAGGACAAGCTGGAATCAAGATGACACCACCCTTATGGCAGAAAGCAAAGAAGAACTAAATTGCCTCTTGATGAAAGTGAAAGAGCAGAGTGACAAAGTTGGCTTAAAACTCAACATTCAGAAAACTAAGATCATTGCATCTGGTCCCATCTCTTCATGGCAAATAGATGCGGAAACAATGGAAACAGTGACAGACTGTTTTCTTGGAAGAAAACTTATGACCAACCTAGAGAGCATGTTAAAAAGTTGAGACATTACTTTGCCAACAAAGGTGCATCTAGTCAAAATTATGGTTTTTCCAGTAGTCATGTATGCATGTGAGAGCTGGACTATGAAGAAAGCTGAGCGGCAAAGAATTCATACTTTTGAACTGTGGTGTTGGAAAAGACTCTTGAGGGTCCCTTGGACGGCAAGGACATCCAACCAAATGAAATTTCCAAAGGAAATCAGTCCTGAATATTCATTGGAAGGACTGATGCTGAGGCTGAAACTCCAAAACTTTGGCCACCTGATGTGAAGAACTGACTCATTGGAAAAGACCCTGATGCTGGGAAAGACTGAAGGTGGGAGGAGAAGGGGACGGCAGAGGATGAGATGGATGGCATCACTGACTCAATGGACATAAGTCTGAGCAAACTCAGGGAGTTGGTGATGGACAGGGATGCTTGGTGTGCTGCAGTCCATAGGGTCGCAAAGAGTCAGACATGACTGAGCAACTGAATTGAACTGAATGAATGTTTTTAATACCTGTTATTCATTAAGATCTGTTATTATTTTGCTTATTGTTACTCTACAAATGTTGATATTTTCTTTGTAAAGAGTTAGCTCAAGTGTGATTAAAAAAAATATTCTGGAGCCTATTAATTTTTTCCTCCCTTGGAGCTAATATTTTGTTAAGCCACAGAAAAATAGAAATTATATAGAAAATAGAAAAATAGAAATTATATTCTAGACTTCCACTTAATTTTCTCAGGAAATATTTTTTTAAATATGCAGTGACACAGTCCTTATATTGAATAAACTTAATACTTATGATAATTTTTCAGGTCAAATATTCCTTGCAATTGAGTATATCATACATATCAGATATTAAAGTCTGCTTTTCAAGCAGTGAAAACCTTTAAGCATTGCTGATCTCTTTTAAATGAATATGTGTATTTCATCTTTATTTCCATCTTAAAAGTAACTGAAAAACTGTTAGGCTCCATGACCAATTGTTGTAAAATCGTCATTGCTCCATTGTTGCTTGTAGTTTTAAAGTATAAATCTGTGAAGAAGATATATGAATATAAAGATGACCTCTTTACGACCTACAGTTCTTAAAGAAATATACTGGAATATTAGAGAAAAAAATATTATAATGTTGAATTCTTACCTAAAGTGTTGGAGGAAAAAGTGAACTTAGGAATAAGGTAATACGGTATCGAAGTGTGAGGTAGGAATAAAAAAAAATTAAGCATTGGGCCAAGAGAATAGATCAGAGCAGTTTCCATTATTTCCTGGCAACAATTCTTTTAATTAAGGGGAAAAAAATGAAAACAGAAAACTGTGGAAGCATAACTGCTTTAGATGGAAGGTGAAAACTAGAGGACAGAAACACAATGTGCTTAGCAGACAGGCCATTCAAGTTTGACTTGTCTGTAGTAAATCTAATTTTAAACTTCATATTCTTTCCTGAATTGATAAAATATCTTTGTATTAAGAGCTAGAAAAACAAAGTGACTTTTCTTTAAAAATCCAAAACATTTTATTTCTTATCTGGTATATGGAAAGTTGAACCAAAAAGATGGAAAGCTTAAAAGCCTTAGAACATTTATCTAGCTCACACCTAATTGTTAGATATAAATGCTCTTTCTAGTCATACAGTAAGTAGTTTTATGTAGAGATTTTATTCATTTCTAGGCTCTCAGTCTAGTCTCCTTTGTCCATGGTTTTGTTAGTTAATAGATCACTTCTTGCCTGGGGCTCCAGACCCTCCAGACCCCTGGGATCCCTTTTCCACATCATTATGCCCTTCCCTGGCCAGTCCCTGATAACTCTCTTGCCTGTATGTTGGCTACTGAAAACTGCCCACAGCATCTGTGCTGATGTGTGTGTGTTAGGGAATGGACACACACAGACACAGACACACACACAGACACACACACAGACACAGACAGACACAGACACAGACACACACACACACACACAGACACAGACAGACACACAGACACAGACACAGACACACACACACACACAGACACAGACAGACAGACAGACAGACACACACACACACAGACACAGACACACAGACAGACACACACACAGACACAGACAGACAGACACAGACACAGACAGATAGACACAGACAGACAGACACAGACACAGACACACACACACACACAGACAGACAGACAGACACACACACACACACAGACACACACACACACACATCTGAAAGCGCTGGAAAATTTATATCCCCCGGGGCAGCCCCTAGGTCATGACTGAGGGCTCTGAAAGTCCAGCTCCTTTGCCTGTAGCTGAGACAAACTCTGAGCTATAATTCACACCCCAGAGCTTTCCTGGGGGTCAGGCTAAAGGCCGGCACTTTCTCTCTCTCCTCTTTTCTGTCCTGCTTCCTGGTCTCTTCCTGGTTTCCTCTAGGAGCAGTTCCTTAGTATATACCACCAGCATGGAAATCTCACGGTTTACTTGCAGGAGAGCAAGTAGAGTCAGACTTTTTCTTCCTGCTTTCCCTTTTTGGACTCCCTCAGTTAATAAACAGTAGTACCTTACCCATGAATGACTGAACTACAATGTCAGATTTTTCTTGTTGGTAATCTCATTTGGAGAATTATGCAATTGATCAAAGGGGCCAGACAGTTACCCACCCCACTCACAGGTAGGAAACAATGGGCCAAGTGACTTGCTCAAGCTCATGGAGCAAACAGGACTGGAATACATGTTTTTCTGATGTTTCATTTTGTGCTCTCTTCACCTTTTGGTGTCCCTAGAATTACTGTGGCCCAGACCCCTATAGGCACAAAGGAAAACAAGTTCCCTTTTTGCTTTTAGACCTGTATTGGCCAATGTTGTTGTTTAGTCTCTCAGTCGTGTCCAACTCTCTGTGACCCCATAGACTGCAGCACGCCAGGCCTCTGTGTCCCTCACCATCTCCCGAAGTTTGCTCAAGTTCATGTCCGTTGTACTGGTGATGCCATCCAGCCATCTCATCCTCTGACGTCCTCTTCTCCTTCTGCCCTTAATCTTTCCCAGCATCAGGGACTTTTCCAGTAAGTCAGCTGTTCACATCAGACAATCAAAATATTGGAATTTCAGCTTCAGCATCAGTCCTTCCAGTGACTATTCAGGAATGATTTCTCTTAAGATTGACTGGTTTAGTCTCCGTGCTGTCCAAGGGACTTTCAGGAATCTTCTCCAACACCACAGTTTGAAGGCATCAATTCTTGTCTCTGCCTTCTTTATGGCAGCTCACAACCGTATGTGACCACTGGGAAAACCATAGCCTTGACTATATGGACCTTTGTCGGCAGAGTAATGTCTCTGCTTTTCAACACACTGGGTAGGTTTGCCATCGCTTTCCTGCCAAGAAGCGATTGTCTTCTGATTTCACGGCTGCAGTCACCATCTGCAGTGATTTTAGAGCCCAAGAAGAGGATATCTGTCACTACTTCCACCTTCTCCCCCTCTATTTGCCATGAAGTAATGGGGCCGGATGCCACAGTCTTAGTTTTTTAATATCTAGCTTTAAGCTGGCTCTTTTACTCTCCTCCTTCACTCTCATCAAGAGGCTCTTTAGTTCCTCTTTGCCTTCTTCTATTAGAGTGCTATCATCTGCATATCTGAGGTTGTTGATATTTTTCCCACCTGTCTTGATTCCAGCTTGTAACTCATCCAGCCTGGCATTTGATGTGCTCAGTGTATAGATTAAACAAACAGGGTGACAGCATATGCCCTGTTGTACTCCTTTCTCAATCCTGAACCAATCAATTGTTCCATACAGGGTTATAACTGTTGCTTCTGGACCCACATACAGGTTTCTCAAAAGACAGGTAAGATGGTCAGGTATTCCCATCTCTTTAAGAGCTCTCCACAGCTTATTATGAACCACACAGTCAGAGTCTTTGGTATAGTCAATGAAACAGATAGATGTTTTTCCTTGAATTCCCTAGCTTTCTCCATGATCCAGCAAATGTTGGCAATTTGATCTCTGCTTCCTCTTCCTTTTCTAAACCCAGCTTGGACGTCTGGAAGTTCTTGGTTTGCATAATGCTGAAGTCTAGCATGCAAGATTTTAAGCATAACTTTACTAGCATGGGAGATGAGTGAATTGTCCGATGATTAGCATATTCTTTAGTATTAACCAATATAGCAGCCCATATCCACATGAAAGTGAAAATATTAGTTGCTTAGTCATGTCTGACTCTTTGTGACCCCATGGACAATAGCCTGCCAGTCTCCTCTGTCCATGGGATTCTCCATGCAAGAATACTGGAATGAGTTGCCATTCCCTTCTCCAGGGGATCTTCCTGACCCAGCGATTGAACCTGGGTCTCCTGCATTGCAGGTGGATTCTTTACCATCAGAGCCACAAGGGAAGCTCCCATATTCAATGAGGCTATTTAAATTTAATTTTAAATTAATTAAAATTGAAATAAATATTCAGTTCCTCAATTGGACTAACCACATTTCAAATTCTAAATACTGCACATCATCATAGAAGGTTCTATTGGACAGCAGGGCAAGATAGTTCTGGACTCTTTACACATAAACAGTTGAAAGAATTTTGCTCTTTATGTGATTGATTGATTTATGTTCTTTCTCCATCTTCTTTGCCTTTCCTTCTCCTCGTCACTTTCCTCTGTTTGGATGTACAGGCTGACATAGAATGGTTTTCTCTGTGTAAACAATCTTGGGATTGATGCCAGGGTGAATTGCTACTTTTGTATTTACCATTACTAGCGTCTGAATTTTCATAAAGCACATCACGATGGTTCTTTTCATCTGTCAATATGACTGGGCTAAGGGGATACCCTGCTAGTTGGTAAAACATTATTTCTGGGTGTGTCTGTTGAGGGTGCTTCCAGGAGACACTAGCATTTGAATTAGTAGACAGAGTAAAGCAGATGGCCCTCGCCAGTGCTTATGGGCATCACCCATCCCCTTGAGGGACTGAAGAGAAGCTGTCTGCCGGAGCTGAAACATCCCTCTCCCTCTGCTCCCAAACATCAGCGCTCCTGGTTCTCAGGCCATTGTATCTGACTAGGTCTTAATCATTGGCTCCCCATGGCCCTCCAGCCTTGGAATTTGGAAAGGAACTACACTACTTGCTTCCTTGGGCCTTCGAATTACAGATGGCAGATCATGGGACTTCTCAGCCTCCAGAACTGCATGCACCAATCCCTAAGAATAAGTCTCTGTCTGTGTTTCAATATACATCTTGCTGGTTCTGTTTCTCTGTAGAAACATGACTGTTAACACACAAACTAGATGGGTTTTTAGTGACCACAAATCACGTGTGATTAGAAAAGAAACTCTCCCAAGGACCTAATTTTTCTCTGTCTGAAATACTTGGGAAATAATTCCTGCTTTTTTGCCTTCCACCGAGATGTGGAATTTGAGTGAAATTATGGAAATTTCATGATTATATTCTTTGCAGCCAAAGATGGAGAAGCTCTTTACAGTCAGCAAAAATAAGACTGGGAGCTGACTGTGGCTCAGATCATGAACTCCTTATTGCCAAATTCAGACTTAAACTGAAAGAAAGTAGGGAAAAAAAAGAAAGTAGGGAAAACCACTAGACCATTCAGGTATGACCTAAATCAAATCCCTTAAAATTACACAGTGGAAGTGACAAACATATTCAAGAGATTAAATCTGATAGAGTGCCTGAAGAACTATGGATGGAGGTTTGTGACATTGTACAGGAGGCAGTGATCAGGACCATCCCCAATAAAAACAAATGCAAAAAAGGCAAAATGGTTGTCTGAGGAGGCCTTACAAATAGCTGTGAATAGAAGAGACGCTAAAGGCAAAGGAGAAAAGGAAAGATAAACCCATTTTGAAGAACCGCAAGGAGAGATAAGAAAGCCTTCCTCAGTGATCAATGCAAAGAAATAGAGGAAAACAATAGAATGGGAAAGACTGTAGAGATCTCTTCAAGAAAATTAGAGATATCAAGGGAACATTTCATGCACAGATGGGCACAATAAAGTACATAAATGGTAGGGACCTAACAGAAGCAGAAGATATTAAGAAGAGGTGGCAAGAATACACAGAAGAACTGTAGAAAAAAGAGCTTCATGACCCAGATAACCATGATGGTGTGATCACTCACCTGATATTCTAGAATGCGAAGTCAAGTGGGCCTTAGGAAGAATCACCATGAACAAAGTTGGTGAGGTGATGGAATTCCATTTGAGCTATTTCAAATCCTGAAAGATGATGCTGTGAAAGTGCTGCACCCAATATGCCAGCAAATTTCGAAAGCTCAGCAGTGGCCATAGGACTGGAAAAGGTCAGTTTTCATTTCAATACCAAAGAAGGGCAATGTCAAAGAATGTTCAAACTACCACACAATTGCACTCATCTCACACACTAGCAAAGTAATGCTCAAAATTCTCCAAGCCAGGCTTCAGCAGTACATGAACCATGAACTTTCAGATGTTCAAGCTGGTTTTAGAAAAGGCAGAGGAACCAGAGATCAAATTGCCAACATCCGCTGGATCATTGAAAAAGCAAAAGAATTCCAGAAAAACATGTATTTCTGCTTTATTGACTATGCCAAAGCCTTTGACTGTGTGGATCACAACAAACTCTGGAAAATTCTTCAAGAGATGGGAATACCAGATCACCTGACCTCCCTCTTGAGAAATCTGTATCAGGTTAAGAAGCAACAGTTAGAACTGGACATGGAACAACAGACTGGTTCCAAATAGGGAAAGGAGTATGTCAAGGCTGTATATTGTCACCCTGATTATTTAACTTATATGCAGAGTACATCAAGCAAAATGCTAGGCTGGATGAAGCACAATCTGGAATCAAAATTGCTGGGAAAAATATCAGTACCCTCAGATATGCAGATGACACCACCCTTATGACAGAAAGTAAAGAAGAACTAAAGAGCCTCTTGATGAAAGTGAAAGAGGAGAGCGAAAAAGCTTGCTTAAAACTCAATTGAAAAAACTGAGATCATGGCATCTGGTCCTATTGCTTCATGGCAAGTAGATGAGGAAAGAATGGAAACAGTGAGAGACCTTATTTTTGGGGGGCTCCAAAATCACGCAGATAGTGACTGCAGCCATGAAATTAAAAGATACTTGCTCCTTGGAAGAAAAGCTATGACCAACCTAGGCAGCATATTAAAATGCAGAGACGTTTGCCAGCAAAGGTCCATCTAGCCAAAACTATGGTTTTTCCAGTAGTAATGTATGGATGTGAGAGTTGGACCATAAAGAAAGCTGAGCACCAAAGAATTGATGCTTTTGAACTGTGGTGTTGAAGACTCTTGAGAGTCCCTTGGACTGCAAGGAGATCCAACCAGTCCATCCTAAAGGAAATCAGTCCTGAATATTCATTGGAAGGACTGATACTGAAGCTCAAACTCCAATACTTTGGCCGCCTGGTGTGAAGAACTGACTCACTGGAAAAGACCGAGATGCTAGCAAAGATTGAAGGCGGGAGAAGAGGGGGACAACAGAGGATGAGAAGGTTGGATGGCATCACCGACTCAATGGACTTGAGTCTGAGCAAACTCCGGGAGTTGGTGATGGACAGGGAAGCCTGGCATGCTGCAGTCCATGGATTCACAAAGAGTTGAACACAACTGAGCAATTGAACTGAACTGGTGGAAATTAATGAAAGCATGGAGAGTGAATGTAAACAGTTCTAAAATGTGTCTTTGAGTTTATTTTTTCACACACAGTATAAACCCATGGAATCATTTTTTGATTTTAATGATATGTTGTCATTTAACAAACAGAAAACTGTCATTTCTTACAAAATCAAGAACACATTTTTTTTTCTAAAAAAAATGAGATTTAGAAAAAATGACAAATTTTTTGATGTTAACTTTTCCACATACATTATCAACTAAGACAGTCAATTTTTCTTTCTCTGAAGTAGAGTGAAACAGAGAATAGCATCAAACATTGGTGGAGTGACAGAGATCCCAAATGAAGAGGGGAGGAGGGGATACTTGGTTATGAGAATTTGGAGGCTGCCTTAGAAGACCACAGTCTTCCCATGTGGTGCAGCGATAAAGAACCTGCCTGCCAATTAAAGGAGATGCAAGAGATGCAGATTTGACACCTGTGTCAGGAAGATTCCCTGGAGGAGGAAGTACAACCCACTCCAGTATTCTTGCCTGGAAAATTCCATGGACAGAGGAGCCTTGTGGGCTAGAGTCCATGGGGTTGCAAAGAGTTACACATGACTGAGTGCACACACACAAACCCGGAGGACCCCAGGGCTGGAAAGGTTCCAGGAGAAGGTGGGAGAATAAGAAGCTGAAAGTTGTTTCCATCTCTAGTGGCAGGTATTTTTTTGATAATGGAAGTAAATCTAGGTACTAGTTGTTGTTCAGTCACTAAGTCATAAGTGCTAGAAGCTTAAAAAATTTAATGCTAAAATGAAAATGAATTGTTTATAGTCAATTTAGATAGAAATTCACCCTCTTCTCTCTACAAGCACTTTTAAAGTGAGATGCAGTTGAATATAGCATACAGCAGTGGAGCCAACAGAAAATGTTGTGTGTCTTGGGAAAAAACGAAGATTTATTTATTTTCAGAAATCCTGCAACACCCGGAAAAGTTACAAGTAGTTTCAACTACTGTGGTTAGAGACCTGTTATTAGGACAAAATAATTTATCTTAAGGCTTGGTAAATATAGCACAATAAGTTACAGAATGCTAAAACAAATAAGGGTAACTTAAATCACATTTCTCTGTTGAGAATAATGCTGCATAATGAGGACAAAGAAAAATACATTAAAAGAAAATTATTTTTCATATTTGTTTACTTTTTAGTTTAATGAGATGACTCACTTGCTTGTTTACTTTTAATTTGGTGTGATGAGGTGGCTGTAAAGAGCAGTCCTTACTTCACCTAAGTAAATTTGGGACCCGAAAGTGCTAGTGAGATCATTTCCAAGTCTTAATTGAAGATAGTAAGAAGTAACACCTCTGTATGTAAAAGGAAATTAAACTAATGGGGAGATCACTTGATATTATTAAAGAGAAAGGGTACTATTTTGTGTGTGTGTGTGTGTGTGTTAAATGTGGACCATTTTTAAAGTCTTTACTGAACTTGTTACAATACTGCTTCTGTTTTATATTTTAATTTTTTGGCTGTGAGGCATGTGGAATCTTAGTTCCCCAACCAGGGATCAAACCCTCACTCCCTGCATTACAAGGCAAAATCTTAAAACTCTGGACCACCAGGGAAGTCCCAGGTACTATTTTTAAGAGAAAGGATAGCTGTATCTACCAAGAGGAATGAGAAAGCAGGGAAAACTACATTGTTCTGGAAAAAAAAAGGTAGAGTAGGAGGGATGAGGTCAGGAGGAGGAGTGGTATTGCTCCTGAGAGTTCAAGAGGCAGAAAAAGGTGTTCAGGAGTCACGTGGGGAAAAGGTGAAAAGGGGGAAGGCGGTGGTAGTCAGAGGAGTTGGAGGCCGGAGTGTCACGTCTTCCTTATCTAATGTTGCGTACAAACCACTCGCATATAGTATAGTGACATAATCATTTCTTAGGCTCCCAGATTCTGAGAGTCAGGCTCGGTTGGACAGTTGTCACTCTGGTCTGTGTGGTTGTAGTCATCTGTAGGCTGGGGCTGTGTTCACCTAGAAGCCTGACTGTGCTGGAGGACTTGCTAGCATAGTCAGTATATCAGTGCTGGCTGTTGGCTGGGGCACTCCATGGAGCTGCTCAAGTGTTTGCATGACATGGTGGCTGGTTTTTCCCAGGACAAGCAATCCTAGAGGCCACAGTGGCGCTATAACGGCTTTTATGACTTAGCCTCAGAAGCAGCACACCAATACTTTTACTGATAGCTCAGAAGCAGCTCTAATTTAGTGTGGGAGGGGAGGTGTGCCAGGAAATATGGATCCTTGCAGGGGGCCACAGGAGGCTGTCTACCACGGGAGGGAACTACAGAGATACTTCATAGGCATTTAGAAGTCAGTTGTACCTGTAGTATACAGTGTAGCTGTTTCCCAGACTTCTCACCCAGTTTTCAGTAAATCTAAAACACTCACGAATGGTTCACAAAGTTGGATTTGCTTTTGAAGCTGGCTTTAAGTGGGCTGGAGATGAGAAGTGAAGCTGCCCACAGTTTTGGCCACATCTCAGTTACATATATATTTTGACATTTTTCCTTACATGCAGTGGTGAGTCTGAATTATATTTGTAGAAACGCTTATAAAAGTGGTGGGAGTATCTAAGATTTCTTTCTTGTCGTCTTCCAAGTTACAGATCACTTTTGTTGTGTTGCCTGAAATTACAGTGAGAACATCTAATTGTTTTCTTTCTCCTCGGCCATAAGCACCTGAGGGTGAAGACATACCTTTCTTCTATATTTGACCTTTTATATTGAAATCATAAAAGCAGTGGGGAAAATGCTCTCCAACCCCATTTTGGCCATATTGACATCCTCAGAGAGCCTCTTCTTCCATGAACACTTCCCCTCCCATCTCCTTCCACTGACATGAGGCAGAGGAGAAATAAGAGACTCGAGCAGTCTGAACAAGAGATCTGAAGAGCAAAGGAGGCCGTGTCTTACTGGACAGTGCTCTGTGTGGGTGGAACCTCTTTCTCCAGTTCATGTTCATCTGCTGTTCCGTGGGCAGACGATTAATTCTGGAGAATGAGCTGCTCATCAAAAATAAAACTAAGTAAAGGTAAAAGTAGGGGAAACAAGTTGGATGCCATTGTGAAAAGGGCTGGGTGTCCGCCATGACTGTTTCAGGTTTGGTTGAAGATGATTTGCGCAGCTACTGGGCTTTGTAACTGCATTTGGTGACACAAAGCTCCGTGAATAGTTTCTCCCCAAACTGTTATTGTGAACTGATGAAATGCTTAATAGCATTTCCCTTTGGAACAAGTTTTAACAGAGCTATTATTGCGATGAGGAGAATGTACTAAACACATAGTCTAATATCCATTTGATTTTCTGCTGAGGAGAATTACTGCAAAGGTACCAGAGCAGTTTGATCATCACAGGGAGACTTATTTTCAGCTTTGTCAAGCTGTGTATTGAGTTGCTTTGCCTTCATTTAAACATTAAGTTCTGAAGTTAATTTCCAGTACATCTAGGGAAAAGACTCCTTGGTGTAAAGCAAAAAGCTACAAAAATGTGGTAAATTTAGTTCCCTCAAAGACTTTGAATTAAATTTAAATTCAATTAACACATTGAATGTCTGCAGGGAGTATGGCTCTGTACTAGGTACTAGAATTTGAAATAATGCAGAGGTTCAAGAGGGTTTCCAAGTTAATTTGATGAGTTTGGATAGAGAAAAATCAATCATTTAGACTGCAAGTCTTTTTGGAGTCTATATTTCCTTGGGTAAATTCTCAAAATACTGTTCAATTTGGGTACTCCCTGGGAATGGAATGAGGAGAGCAGAAACCATTCTTTCTTGGGCCTTAAATTTAGAATGAAGGAATATTTTGTATTGCTTTAATAAATGCTTGAAATAATAAAAACTTGAGCAAATGATAGCGTTACTTTCAGAAAGACACAAGGAAGACTCCTGCTATACTCAGAAGTTAACATTTCAGATTTAGGACATATTTATGCTTTAAAATATTATTCTAAAAAATAAGCTGAATAAAGGGTATTTCTTTTAGTATCATCAGGACCCAGGAGTGCTTTAGGAGAAGAGCACAGTAAGTCTTTAGAACTACTAGAATTTACCAAGAAACGTGCCAAATTTCAGCAAAATAGGTCCAACCTAAATGCCTTGAGAGCCCTCCTTACCTGAAAATGTTTTAAACACCTGCAGGTCATTTTTCCCTGCCAAAATCAGACAGGCTTAAAAAGAAAGCAGATGTGATGAGTCCCTTTCTTGGGATGAAAACCCACACCTTGCCTGCTGCTGACACCAGCATCTGTCCATGGCAGATCCCCAGACACTCTGTGCTGTTTCTTTGTCTCTGTCACATTCTCTGTCCTGTTGATCCTGTGGGATTCTTTCAAAAGGTTTTAACTTAAGTCAGTATCATTTACTGAAAAGAACTTGCTTTCCCACTATACTCTAGTGGCACTTTTGTTGTAGATTAGCGGATTATATGTTGGGTTGGCCAAAATTTCATTTGGGTTTTTCCATAACATCTTAATGGAAAGACCTGAACAAACTTTTTACTCAACTCAGTGTTTGTGGGTCTGTGGTCTGTATTCTGTTTTGTTTCATTTTCTTGTTGTCTATTCCTGCATCCATCCTGCTGCTGCTGCTGCTAAGTCACTTCAGTCATGTCCGACTCAGTGCGATCCCATAGATGGCAGCCCACCAGGCTCCGCCGTCCCTGGGATTCTCCAGGCAAGAATACTGGAGTGGCTTGCCATTTCCTTCCCCAATGCATGAAAGTGAAAAGTGAAAGTGAAGTCACTGAGTCATGTCCAACTCTCAGCAACCCCATGGACTGCAGCCCACCAGGCTCCTCCATCCATGGGATTTTTCAGGCAAGAGTACTGGAGTAGGGTGCCATTGCCTTCTCTGGCATCCATCTTATAACACCTTAATTACTGTGACTTCATTTTAATCCTTGCTACCTGAGAGACTTTTAACAATTTTTCTCAAGGTTGTTTTGAGTATTCTTAGGCCTTTTTACGGAGAAGGCACTGGCACCCCACTCCAGTACTCTTGCCTGGAAAGTCCCATGGACCAAGAAGCCTGGTAGGCTGCAGTCCATGGGGTCTCGAAGAGTCAGACACAACTGAGCGACTTCACTTTCACTTTTCACTTTTATGCATTGGAGAAGGAAATGGCAACCCACTCCAATGTTCTTGCCAGGAGAATCCCAGGGACGGGGGAGCCTGGTGGGCTGACGTCCATGGGGTCGCACAGAGTCGGACACTACTGAAGCGACTTAGCAGAGTGGAGCAGAGCAGGCCTTTTTATGTCGATGGAAATTTTACAGCTTATCAGTCTCATCAATGACAATAAAACCCTGGTGGGATTTTAGTTGGGATTGCATTTAATCTATAGAGCAAGTAGACGAAATCTGAAACTTAACAATAATATCTTCTAATCCACAGAGTACATATTATCATTTACTTAAATAGTTTTAATTTTTCTCATAAATACTTTCTGGATAGAAGTCTTGTATAACTTTGATATATTCCTGGTATTTTGTTTTTTTCCATGCTACTGTGAAGGGTAGAATTTAAAAACTTATCTTCCAGTTCTTGCTCAGAAATGGCAATGCAAAATTTTCTATATTGACTTTGTGTTTAAATTCACTTAATTTTAATATTTTGCATCTAGACTCTTTTGGATTTTTCTATGTACAAAACTATGTTGCCTGCAGATAATGGCAATAAATGCTTTCATCCTCTGATCTTGATGCCTTTTATTTCTTTTCCTTGCATTATTGCACCAGCTAGGATCTCCAGTTCAAAATTGAGCAAGTGAGGTGGTTGCAAATATGTCCTACTACTGATTTCAAGGACAATGATTTTAATATAGTGTTGTTGTTTTAATATATTGTTGTTGTTGACATCACTAAGTCATGTCTGACTCTCTTGGGACCCCATGGACTGTAGCCCACCAGGCTCCTCTATCCGTGGGATTTCCCAGGCAAGAATACTGGAGTGGTTTGCCATTTCCTTCTCCAGGGGATCTTCCCAACCCAGGGACCAAACCTGTGTCTCCTGCGTTGCCAGACAGATTCTTTACCACTGAGCCACCAGGGAAGCCCCAGGACAATGATTTTAATATTTTACCATAAAGTATGGTGTTTAGTCTAACTTTTGTAGATAAGGGGGTAATTTTTATGGTATTTATTTCAATTATGTTATCTTCATTTTTTTTTTTTTCTGCAGCTAATTTTTTTTTTTCTTTAGCCTATTTTTCTTCAGTGAAACACTGGGTCCTCCCACACCCTATAACAATCTTATAAAATGCTTCTCAATACAGTTTTTCACATGGTCAAATCTGTCAGTTAATTAGCTCAATTTTTCTTTCCTTTTTTTTTTTTTATCTTCCTGAAGACTGCATTCCTGCTGGTTACTTCTGGTCCTTCCTTTTACCATCATTCTGGGGATTCTCATGCTTTCTCTTGATTTTCAGATAATGCATCTGGTTCTCTGGCTCTCTTTTTTTCTTGGCTCCCTCCCTGGTTTCTGTGTAGAATAATTTTAGCAGTTGCCTCTGGGAACCCGTGCTCACCACATAGCTGGTGCCAGGGCAGGTTTGTGGGAGCCTTGCTGGAGAAAGCTGAGTTTACTCAGCTTAAAGCCAAGGGGCTTTAAGACAGCAAGTGTGGGTGGTGACGGGAGGTGAAGGGGAATCAGGAAGAAACCAAAGAAAAGTGGAAGCTGCCATGCTCAATTCATGACAGTTCTGAGGCTGTTTTGATTTGTACAAAATCTCATCAAAACCATATTTGACTGTGTATTTTGTATACCATTTTCCAAAATGGCAGAAGCATATTTAAAAAAGGAAATTCAAGCAAAGCATTTGTGAAGTTTTTGAAAATCAATATGATTCTCAAAAGTTTGTAAATAATGAGTCTTCATTCAACAAATAGCTATCCAGTCTTTTGTGTGCCAGGCATCGATGAAAACACTAGACATAAATCTCTGTCTTTATGAAGCACGACTGACAATAAATATGATAAATTAGTTCCATAGAATGATAGATGGTGTGTGAGTGATTAGGAGTCCTGGACAGGATACAAATGCAAAGTGCAATTTAAAATTGGGTGGTGAGGGTGAGCTTCACCGAGGAGGTGATATTTGAGCAGAGATTTGCAGGTGGCAGGTAAGTTAGACACGGATGTATCGTACCTATGGATGGAGAGGAGCACCACAGGCAGGGGAAGCATGTCTGGCATGTTTGGGAACAGAGGAAGCCCGTGTGGCTGAAGCTGAGTGGGCAAGAGCATGCAGTTGTCCAAGTTCCAGGACCATCCACAGATGCACAAGGCCCTTATATAAAATGGTGTAGTGCAGTCAGCCCTGTGTATCAGTGGGTTCTGATGCAAGAGATGAGGTCAGAGAGGTGATGGGCGGTGACCCCTGTTGGGTCTCACAGGATATTATAAGTACCTGGGCTTTCATTCTGAGTCAAACAGAAACTCTTGGTAGATTTGAGGCAGAGGAATAACATGATCTGGCTTGTGTTTGTGGAGGAGGAGATTTCATTTTTTAAAAGTGAAGTATAGTTAATTTACAATGTTGTGTTTCAGGTATACAGCAAAGTGATTCATATATATATATATATATATACACAAATATATACAGATTCATATATATACAGATATATATATCCACAAGCATACATATAGAAACACACAGACATATGTGTGTATATATATATATAATTCTCTTTCAGATTCCTTTATTTTATAGGTTATTGCAAATAGTCGTGTGTATGTGTTAATCCCAAACTCCTAATTGATCCCTCCTCTCTTTTTGGGAACCATAAGTTTGTGTTCTATGTCTGTGACTCTACTTTTTGTAAATAATTTCATTTGTAACATTCCTTTTAGATTCCGTGTATGCGATATCATGATATTTTTCTCTTTCTGATTTACTTTACCCACTATGATAATCTTTAGGTTGGGTCCATTTATGTTGCCGCAAATGGCAATATTTCATTCTTTTTATGGCTGAGTAATATTCTACTGTGTGTGTGTGTATAATCTTATTTATCGATTCATCTGTTCTATTGATGAACATCGGGTTTGCTTCCATATCTTGGCTATTGTAAATAGTGCTGCTAAGAACATAGGTGTCTGTGTATCTTTTTGAATTAGAGTTTTCTCTGGATATATGTCCAGAAGTGGGATTCCTGGATCATATGGCTACTGTTTTTTGAAGCGATCACTTTGGATGCCGTATGGATAAAAGCCAATAGGGGCCAAGGGCCAAAAGGTAGATAGGACTGGTAAGAAGCCACTGAAATAATTCTGATTGGTGGCTCCAATAAAAATGTGTGGCAAAACCCACCACAATATTGTAAAGTAATTAGCCTCCAATGAAAATAAATTAATTTTTTAAAATGGCAGCAGAGCAGGTGGTGAGAAGTGGCTGGGTCACACCCCCCCAAACTTGGTGGCTTATCATTATCCTGTTTCCTGTGGGTTGGCCAGCTGGTTCCTCTGATAGTTTCTCTGGACTCGCTCATGTGGGTGCATTCACTAGAAGACTAAGTGGTCTAAAGGTCCAAGACAGTCTTCTTCACTTGTTAAGGATCCTTGATTTTCCTCCACCCAGTTGCTCATCCTCCAGTACTAAACCAGTCCTCTCATGCAGTGAGGTGGGGGGTTTCAGGGCAGTGTTCCAGAAGAGGGAATGTGGTGCTGCGAAGTCTTCACCTAAAAAGTCTCATAATATCATTTCTGCCACATCCTGTTTTTTCCAAATAAGTCACGAGAGCAGCCTGGTTATAATGGGTGGGAAAATAGATCCATCTCTAGATGAGAAGGGCATCAAAGTCACATTGCAAAGGTACCTGCATAGCAGGATAGAAAGAATTTGTATCTATATTTTCAGCCCACCAAAATGCTGTATTGCAGTATTTTTGAGTGTAGAGGCTGAGTATGTGATGTGAGAGTAAGAAACAGGAAGTGTGCCTCTGAAATCTTGGGTTTAAGCAACAGGCAAAAAGGAGTTGTCACAGTGAAGATGAGGGAAGATGGGGTAGATCCTTCATCTACCCAGGGAGGGAAACTGGGGAAGAGGCTCTGTGCATTAGCACTCGCTGTACAGTTCCATATGAAGTCAGATTCTGTCTGAGGTAGGATCTCCTGCCCTAGGCAAGGACTAGCTTTTGAGATGGGGAGTCTGAGCAAGAAGAGGATCATTCGTGGGTAGCATTAGCTCAGAGAAAAGAGGGCAAGAGAAGGCCTCTGTGTGGAAAGTGAACCCTGATGTAGAGATGGCTTCCTGAGTGTGGACAGGAAGAAGCAAATAGGCCACAGGCAGGTTCCAGGAGGGAGTTTTGCAAGACAGCCCAGGGGCCCGGTGCTGCAGAAGTGGACAGAACAGCCTTGAGGCAAAATCGAGAGGAGTGCTCAGATAGCCACTCCTTGGAAATAAGGATCAGTACTTGTCATGTTCACCCCACACTATTGTTCCCCTGTGGATCCAGAGTTCTTAATGAAAAGATACAGATGAGAGCGTGATTCTTGTTGTTCATTTGTTCAGTCGTGTCCGACTTGTAGCGACCCCATGGACTGCAGCACGCCAGGCTTCCCTGTCCTTCACCATCTCCTGGAGCTTGCTCACTGCCAAGCTAAGGTCTACAACAAAGCTGCTGTTGAATCTTCTAAATGTGGAATATGATCCACAATTTAAAGCCAACTTCTTTTTCTTTGTTTGAGTGAGGGAGAAGTCTCATAGAAGAACATCCGATCCTGTCCTAGGCATAAAAGGACTATCAGTTGTACCCAAGAAAGAGTTTTGAGAAGATGTGCACTCCATCCAGGCTTCCTTATGAAACTTTATTGCAAACTTCTGTGTGTGTGAGGGGTGTGTCTGTTGTGCCTGTAGTTATCTGTAAGTATGTTTATATATTTCAGATTGGCAACAGTTATTAGATCAATGACTCAGATAGTGAAGAGAGAAATGCGCTGATCCCCAGGCTGGTGCCCATTTTGGCTACATTTTACAGCATTCCGTGCTGTGAAGCATTTCTGCTTCTCAGGTGGTGGTGGTGGTAAAGAAACGGCTTGCCAATGCAGGAGACATAAGAGATGCAGGTTCGATCGCTGGGTTGGGAAGGTCCCCTAGAAGAGGGCGTGGCTACACACTCCAGTATTCTTGGTGGAGAATCCCTTGGACAGAGGAGCCTGGTATCTCCAGTCCATGGGGTCGCACAGAGTCGGCCACTACTGAAGTGACTTAGCACCCATGCGCACGCGCATTCTATAAAAGTTGGAATGCATCTCTGCTAGCTTGCTTTACAGTCCACCCAAGAGTAGGGGGACGAATTCTATGACCTTTGAAAGTCAATTTTCATCCCAAGATTTTACATTCCAATTACGTCTGATAGACTATTTAAATAAATGATGGTTTTTCTATTAGAAAAGAAAATTGACTGGAATTCATTCTATTTGAGCGGCAAAAATTCGAAAATAGGTCAACTCTTAATTATCCAGGGTAATAGGGAACATCTTGAATGGATTATCCTAAACCACAGGTAATTAACAAAATGTGCAAATTAGGCACTGATTCATAGCATTCATTAAAATTCCCATTTAAGCTACTACTTTAAGCAGCATACATTTGTAGATGAGCAAATCAACATGGTAAAAATAATTTTAAGATGGAAACAGGCTTTTTATTTTTTAAGGTAGAGTTGAAAATATATCCTGACAGACTGGATGATCTGAAATATTTTGTCTTTTGAGATTCAAAACATTTATCTAGAGTTCCAGAGGCCGTTTGGCAGGTTTTATGATCTCATATTTGTAAAAGTGGGGGAGAGATTGATATTTTGCAAGTCCTGGAAAATCTGCCTGGTGGCCCAGTGCCCTGAAACCACACTCTGCATGTTGGTGATCAGACCTGTGAGGCCATCTCTTCCCCTCCCCCAACACTTCCATGGATGAGCCAATAGCAGAACAAAGGCTGGAACAAGGAGGGAAGTGAGGAGAAGCTAGAGACATGCATACTAATAGCAGGGGTCCCCAGCCTCCAGGATCTAATGCCTGATGATCTGAGGTGGAGCTGATGTAATAATAATAGAGATAAAGTGCTCAATAAACGTAATGCACTTGAATCATCCTGAAACCACCTCCCCTACCCCCAGTCCTGTATTAGTCTTCATTTTAAACAAAACTAGAAAGACCTGTGATTCTGCCAAATTAAGTCTCTTAAATTACTGTTAAATCTCTTTAAGTACTTTTTGTTATTCTAACATTATTTACTGAACTAATCCATGATATTAGTGGTTTTGTTGATATGGATGATAATTTATTGAAACCTAGACTGTGCCCAGTATGACACAGGGCCCCTTGCTAACGTTATCTCCTCCCTTACTTACAACAGCACTGTGCAGTGTGAATTACTCTCATTGCACAGCTGATTGGTGGAAATGTTCATGATAGCATGTAGGAGATCTGGGCTTTAAATCAGGGCCTGACGGTCTGATGCTGAAACCCATGCTCTTCCCATTGGGCCCGTGGATTGCAAAGCATGCTCCTCTGTCTTGGCCCCTCTCCCCTCATCTTTCAGCCCCCATTTTCCCCTGACCTTCCAAGTGTGCATCTCCTGGGAACTTGTTGAAAATTTAAATTCTCAGGCCTAACCCTAGACTTTGTGAATCATAAGCTCTGTGGTGGGGGCCCAGCAATCTGCGTTTCGTGAGTCGCTGTTCACAGGATGTTTTGAAGCCTGCTCAAATTTGAGAACCACTGTACTATGCCATGTGTCCTTATTATGAGACCTTTATTATTTTTAACTAGAGATGAGAAATTAATTGCAACTGTTGTTAGATGAAGAGGGAGATCAAAAATCTAATTAAATTTGGACTTTTAAACTGGACTTTGTTTCCAGTTTCTTCCACTGTCAGTTTTCTTACTTAAAGCAGCTGAGAAAATCTTCCAAGTCAAAATCATTCAAGGAGAATCTTGTATAGTCTAAATCAGTGGTCTCCAAAGGGGATCACATGCAATCCCAGGGGTAGGCAAGACAGTTCACTGGGCTGTAGGAAGAGAATACTAGGATTTGTATTTATATTAATTTTTCCTAAAGCTAAGAGCAAAATAAAATGTACTAATATTTACTAGAGATTTCCCAGGTGGCTTAAGTAGTAAAGAAACCACCTGTCAATGCAAGAGATGCAAGTTCGATCCTTGGTTTGGGAAAATTCCCTAGAAAAGGAGATGGCAACCCCCTCCAGTATTCTTGCCTGAGAAATCCCATGGACAGACCAGCCTGGTGGGCTACAGTCCATGGGTCACAAAAGGTTGGACATGACTGAGCATGCACTCAAATACTTTCTATGGGTCCAGAGTAACACATGAATTTCTATGTGTGTGCATATACATACAGGCCCCCTGCCTTGTGTCCTGGCTCACACATTTTGGCTCACCTTTGTACTCTAGCTGTTGTGTGGCAACCCGCTGTGTACAGGCATCACCTGTCAACCCCATCCTTCAGTGGTATCCCTCTCTCACCTGCAGCTCTGGGCATTTTCTAACTCTGTCCAGCCATTCTGATGCATGCACAGATCTGGAAGTGTAAGCTAACTGACTCATTGTAAGCCAGGAGCCAGTGGATAAATGCTTGCCTTTTCCATGTCCCAAATGAACCATCCTGAAGTACATTCTGCGTGACTTCTCATGGAATCCCTGTGTGGCCAGCCTCATTGATGTTCAACACTAACCAGCCCAGTTGTGCTTTTTTGCCTCTGACTCCTCCATCTCTTGCTTTATTTGGTGCTCACTCCTGTTCCCTTTGGTGGGATCATTTCTGGAAACAAACTCCCTACATAGATGCCATCGTCTTACAGATTATTTTCGAGAAGAAACCAGGCTAAGTAGGGTGCACGCTGAAACACCTTGATGAAGAATATAAGGAACATTTTGGAGATGACTGGTTTAAAGCTTTAATTCTCAATAACTTCTTTTCTTATTTTTGAAGAAATGAGCCTGTCAGTTGATACGCTAAAGCTTGTATATGTGCTACATCTTGAGGCACGTTTGCTGTTTTCATGGGCATATTACCTATCATATAACGCTACCTCATCTTTTTGCACTCTAGGAAGCATATTAGATGCAAATCAGTAAGAGTATATTTATTACGTAATATTCTTAAATTTACTCCAGTTAATAGGTAGAGCCAATCATGTGTAGGCTTTAGAACTTTGTCATTAATATCAAATATTTTTTAACACCTCAATGACTGCTTGTAATGCACAGACATGCTGCAATCCTTTGGCTGAAATCCCTGTTGAAGGCGAACAGACCTAGGTTTAGAACCTTTAACTTTATTGCTGAAAGTAATTTTGCATGTTTATGTAATTTAACTCATTTATTTGTAAACTATTACATCTTCATGCTAGAGGATAAGGTAAGACCTTTTTACCATTTTATTTCTTGCTCAAAAATAGCTCAGGGATGTTATGAGAAGGGCACCTCGTTTCTTTATTTTTCCACAAAACTCATAACCTTAGTCTAGTCATAAAAAAGAAAAAAAATCAGACAAAACATCAGACAACCCAAACTAGGGACATTCTACAAAATACCTGTCTGGTACTCTTCAAATTGTCAAGATCCTGAACAAAAAGAGACCAAGTAATTGTCTAAATGCACTGTGATATCCTGGATTGGATCCTAGAACAAAGAATTCCAGTGGAAAAATTAGGGAAATAAAGTCTATAGTTAATAGCATTCTGCCAATATTAATTTCTTAATTTTCACAAATATACCTTAGTTTTAAGATAACATTACAGGGAGCTGGATGAAGGGTATATGGGAATACTCTGTACTATCTTGGTAACTTCTCTGTAAATCTAAAATTAAAAAACATTCAAATGTTTATACAATTTTTAAGTTTCTTTCCATTTACAGCTCTTACAAAATATTCCCTATATTCCCTGTGTTGTACAGTATATCCTTGAGCCTATAGTACACACAATACTTTGTGCCTCCCCCTACCCTGCCTCTCTTTTGCCCCTCCCCCTCCTGGTAACCACTGGTTTGTTCTCTGTATCTGCTTTTTTGTTATAGTCACTAATTTATATTTTTTGGATTCCACATATAAGGAATATCCTACAGTATTTGTCTTTCTATGTCTGACTTACTTCACTTAGCATAATGCCCTTCAAGTCCATCCATGTTGCTGAAAATGGCAACATTTCATTCTTTTTTATAACTAAGTGCTATTTCATTGTGTGTATGTTTGTGTGTGTGTGTGTATACTCACACACCATGTCTTCTTTATCCATTCATGTATTGTTGGACAGTTAGATTGTTTCTTAAAGTTTATTCAAAATAAATAGAGCAACAAAACAATTCAGTGAATCCTGCTCATGTGGGCAGAATCTTGCCTCCAGGTCACAGTGAGGGAATCCTTAAGGAAACATGGTCTGTGAAAGTGAAAGTATTTGTACAGAGAAGTGAAATCTACACAGGCAAATGGAAGTGTTCCATAATTTGTGCTATGAAGGCCCCAAACCTTTTTCCCCTCATTTAGAGACATTTTGATACCGAATTACTGAATTACATTCAAGATGCCACTTGGCATTGCCAACAAATCTAGTTCTGTTTCTTCAGGGTATTAAATGGTGGGGTGATTGTCTTTTTAATTATCTTTCTATTAGTAACTCTCAGTAAGTATACTTCTGCTGTTACCCTTGGGGTGCCAAGCACCAGAGAAATGTAGCCCTAACTCTAATAAAGGAAGCCCTATTTTTGAATCAAGCATTTAATAAGTAAGGATTCAGCAAAGCTGCAGAATCTACCCTTGAGAACCCCTGACAACTAAATATTCTGTTTTCAACTGATAATCATGCTGTCAGTTAAGCATTTTGCATTTTAAAAACAGCTGGATGTATTTTTTTTTTCCTCTGTGAGAGTTGGATGCAGAAACTTTTTAAAAGTTGGCTTGCCACATACCAGGAGGCATGAACAGTCACCAAACTATTGTTTGGTAACTACCTCTTCTGCCTGAATTAAAGGGTATATGTATCTCGTGTGAATCGTTGCACCTCTCATGAGCTCTGCCAGCTGTATTTTTTTAATCATTTCATATTAAATCCAAATATAGGCTTAAAACCCTTTTGGGGTCATACATAATAATCACAAAAGCAACATTTCTGAATCATGAAATTAGGTAACATTGGAGATCAAACCTGGTTCAAATGAAAGGTGTTTTCCTTTTTAATCCTTCTTTTAGAAACCTGGCTGTGATAAGTGCCAAGCAAGTCTTTGCCAGTTCACAGCAGTAAGGGCACAGAGGTGCCACGTTAGTATGATGTGGTCATTATGTCATGGGACTAGAGGTGTATAAATAAATCTGTCAAAATCTATCCATCCTTAGGTAGGTGACAAAATTTGGTGCCAGCTGATTTGTTTTCCCTTTTCTATCACAAAATTGATAGCAAAGTTTGAATGGAACTTGATTGTGGTCAATTTTTTAAAGATGGAATTATGGAGAAGAAAGATCTTTTAAATCAGAATTCTGATTTCTTTCAGATAGAATCAAAACTGAACTAGGAAAAAAAAAAGCTATGAAATCTTGCCAATGATAACTTGTCTTTTTATTTATTTATTTTTGTTCTTTTTTTTAAGTTTTTTTTTAATTTTTATTTTTTTAAAATTTTTTTAATTTTAAAATCTTTAATTCTTACATGCATTCCCAAACATGAATCCCCCTCCCACCTCCCTCCCCATGACATCCCTCTGGGTCATCCCCATGCACCAGCCCGAAGCATGCTGTATCCTGTGTCAGACATAGACTGGCGATTTGATTCTTACATGATAGTATACATGTTAGAATGCCATTCTCCCAAATCATCCCACCCTCTCCCTCTCCCTCTGAGTCCAAAAGTCCATTATACACATCTGTGTCTTTTTTCCTGTCTTGCATACAGGGTCGTCATTGCCATCTTTCTAAATTCCATATATATGTGTTAGTATACTGTATTGGTGTTTTTCTTTCTGGCTTACTTCACTCTGTATAATCAGCTCCAGTTTCATCCATCTCATCAGAACTGATTCAAATGAATTCTTTTTAACGGCTGAGTAATACTCCATTGTGTATATGTACCACAGCTTTCTTATCCATTCATCTGCTGATGGACATCTAGGTTGTTTCCATGTCCTGGCTATTATAAACAGTGCTGCGATGAACATTGGGGTACATGTGTCTCTTTCAATTCTGGTTTCCTCGGTGTGTATGCCCAGCAGTGGGATTGCTGGGTCATAAGGTAGTTCTATTTGCAATTTTTTAAAGAATCTCCACACCGTTCTCCATAGTGGCTGTACTAGTTTGCATTCCCACCAACAGTGTAGGAGGGTTCCCTTTTCTCCACACCCTCTCCAGTATTTATTGCTTGCAGATTTTTGGATCGCAGCCATTCTGACTGGTGTGAAGTGGTACCTCATTGGAGTATATTTGATCCACATTGTTGTGTTAGTTTCAGGTATAGAGCAAAGTGATTTACTTGTATTATACATCTATTCTTTTTCAGATTCTTCTCCCATATAGGTTATTACGAAGTATTGAGTAGAGTTCCCTGCGCTGTGCAATATGTCCTTGTTGATATAACTTATATTTTTAATATCGGGTTGGCCAGAAAGTTCATTTACAATAGCTTACAGAAAAACTTTTTGGCCAGCCCAGTATTCAGCGAATCTTTGAAATTAGCACAATGCTGTCTGTGATTTTGACTTATGGAAATCAAGAGTGGAGCTGCTCTGTTGCAGGATGAGATGAGAATGGCTACCTGAAATTGCCCCACACAGCCCACCGTGCTAAAGCCTGTATCTCTCACATCTCATCAGTGATGAGAGGCAGATTGGAGTGAGTGCAGTGGTGGATGAGTGAGACTCCTCGCTCACCATCCAGCAAGCACATCTCAGATGACTTGCCATGTGTGTAGACACACTCAGGAAGTGATTGGACAAGTAGATATAAAGAGGAATCCCATTGCTGGTGCTAGTGATGGAAAAGGAACTTTAGAAGTTGGAGGAAAACAACTGTGAAAATGAGTAGGTTGTGACGATCTCAAGTTTCAACCCTGACAAATGGTAAGAACTTCCTCTTCAGAACATGAAATGGTAGAATAGGATTTCCTTCGTTATCTAAGAAGATTACCAGTTGATTAGTAAGCATATATGGAACTGCTTATGATGGTTTTAGCAGATTCTAGATGCCAAGGAGCAAGGGAGACAATGACCAGAGATGGTATCCATCATTAAAGGTCTTCAGACCTGTTAGGGGAGATGGAAGTGATCTAGAGGAGACAATTCAGGTACAGTAACTGGGCTATGGGGAGAGGCCAGCCAGGAAGACACACTGGATTGGGTGTCAGGAAAGGTGAGTGCCACCTCTTATAATCATCCGTCATCAGTACCTTCAAGAGGTAAAAGGGCTCCAGCAACATGGGCCCCAGTTTAAACACAAGACCCTCACATATCAAGTGATGATAATGTATTGGCTAGACAAGGACACCTCTCAGAGTGAAAGGGGGTTTCATGAATAATTATTTCAAGACAACTAGTATAATGGGGACGGTCCTGGGCAAACCAGGAGGCAAAGTCATCCTGACTCCTATACTTCTGGGCCCCTGGCTGATCCTTTTCATAGATTTTTTTTTCCCAGTGAAAATTTTTTGTCCTTGTAGCACATGTATGGTTCTGTTTGAAATACAAGAGTATACGTATCCTCATGTTGAGGATGAAGGCTTCTCATGTATTAAAAATAGACAATCTGGTTGCCCTGCTCTCACCCCCTTACCAAACATGTGTGCATGCACACACACACACACACACACTCTTCATGTAAAACCTATCTACTTTCCTGGACAGGATGGACTTCAAGTCCTCTCTCTCCTTTTCCAGATCTTGTGGTTCTTCTTTTCTCTAACAAGCATTTAGCATATGTTACTCCATGTTACTTTTTTTTAAAGTTTCATATCTTCACTGCTCATACATAAACTATGTGCAAACATATCCTCATGTACTCATGTACATGCAGATACTAAATATACATGAATATAGTCCTTGCTTATATGTAAGAAAATAAAGCTGAAAAGAAAACCCAGCAATCCCCAGAAAGATACTTTGATCCAAGCAAAGTCTTCTGGTTACTTTTCAAATGCTCCTGCCTTCACAGTATCTAAGCAGCCCATTTTAAATAATCACTGGTGTAGATGCAAATAAAATAAATCAAAGGAACTCGCTTTATAGCTTTTATGTTGATGACAGTACCCTTATCTGTAAATACCAGTGTGCTTACTCGGCACATAGATATGTGCAGAGTATGTGTACAGCAAGCTATGTGTACAGTGTGCACACAGCTTATGTATGAGCAATGAAGATATGAAACTTTTAAAAAAGAGTAACATGGAGTAGCGTATGCTAAATACTTCTTGGAGAAAACAAGAACCACAGGACCTGGAAAAGGAGAGAGAACTTGGATTTCATCTGGCCCAGGAAAGTAGATAGGGTTTACATGGAGGGAGTGTGTGTGTGCATGTGTGTGCATGTGTGTGTGTGCATGTGTGTGTGTGCGTGCACGTGTGGCAGGGGGTTGAGGGCAGGGCAACCAGGCTGTCTACTTTTCAGTTAATACATGAGGACATGAAAAATTTTGTTCTCTAATTTTGACTTGCCAAGTTCTATAAAACTCAAATCATTTTTTCTGCTTGTGTTGCCTCAGAATGTGAAGGTTCAATCTGTAAGACAGACGTGATTAGAACTCCATTCACTTCAGGGGTGTGTCACTCATACAAGTAAGTGTGCTTGAAGACAGTTGAGGGGAAATGCCTTTGTTTAAATGGTGCTTGGGCATAGCACGGGGGGGAGGTCTTGCTGAAGCACTTTATTTCAAGGTAAATTTGTAGAAAAGCTTCATTTGTGAATGTGTTTTGTAGTAAATGCACAGCAAACTGCAGATTTATGGGCATCGTTATCGTGCTGTACAGATAGCTCTGCTGTTGAATTTAATGAGCTGAAATAGGTGAACAGTTCATTCTAATCTGCTGGTGCCTGGGACTCCTGTAGTCCCTGGAATCGTAGAACATATGTCCTTCTCTTGTTTCAAAAACCAAAGGTGTCTTTCTGATAAACAAGTCTCTCTTGAGGGTAATAACATAGGAAGTCATTTTGAAGACATTTCCTTTGGTGCGTGGATTGGATGCTAACCTGAAGCAGCTACCTGTTGCGAAGCTGAGAGGTGATTTGTCAAACCCAAGATCCATGGCAGATTTGCTTTAAGTGATTCTTGTTCCTTTGCATGAGTTTATTACCTTGAATACCTTAGATTCTCTCACCCACATTTCCTTTACCTTTAGGAACATCGGCAAGAAAATTCTGTAGTCCTAATGTGATAGCTCTGAGCTGATTCAGTTGTGTCTATTCATAATTAGATAAAATGCTTATGAAAGACATTTCTGAAACCTAACTGGAAGTTCCACCATATCTTTAAACTGCTAATAAGTGAATTCAGGTAAAGAAGTATAGAGAATAAAACTATTAAGGGCTCTATTAGAAGCTCTGAAATTGCATGGGCCTGTGTTTATACATAGAAAGCACATTGGTAAAGTAAAATAATTGGTATATTTCAACATTGGTGCTCCTGGCATTTTGATTGGGACATTGTGTATATACGTACACATACACACACCTGTCTAGCTATTGCAAGACTTTTTGAATCACTGGACTCCACATCATAGATGCCAAGAATATACCCTAGTTGTTGCAGTCAGCCAAGCCATCCGAACACAATTCTCCAAACTCTTAAAGTATAAATCATTGTAGATGGGAAAAGAGTAAATACTAACTGCGTGTATGCCCTGTCACTCAGTCATATCTGACTGCATCCTAGACTGTAGCCTGCTGGGCTTCTCTGTCCCTGGGATTTTTCAGGCAATGATACTAGGTGGGCATCGTCCTGATACCCACCATTGGATCTTCCTGACCCAGGGATTGAACCTCCATCTTCTGCCTTGGCAGGCAGATTCTTTACCACTGAGTGACCTGGAAAGCCCCCCAAACACTGCCTACATAAACAAATTTCCTATTTGAAAAGTTTGTTTTCAAAGGTGACCTTGGTGGTTTAAAATGTGGAACGCGCTTTTCTCTAATTTATGTAGAATTCTAATTATGATTCTATAGTTTATGTAATGAAAGATGCAAATGATGACTATGTTCCTAGGCTGCTGATAACTTGCCTGGCTTCCTGGACTTGTATCCACAACTCCTACCCCCAAGGTCTTGGACTAAAGCCACTTAATTCCAACATTTAGATCTTTTCTTAAATTAGATTCTAAAATTAGATGTTTCTTAAAGTCTCTTTGAACAAGGAAA
This sequence comes from Capricornis sumatraensis, assembly GCF_032405125.1. NCBI lineage: Eukaryota > Metazoa > Chordata > Mammalia > Artiodactyla > Bovidae > Capricornis > Capricornis sumatraensis. The sequence goes on from NC_091087.1 coordinate 42,832,692, forward strand.
CTCTAAGGAGTTATATATTTCAGGAGTCTATTAACTTAGAACTAGACTTTGGTCCGATCAAAACTTGTTATGGGCTCCAGGGACCCGGTTCTTCTTTCCTGCCAGTTACTGACAGGATCCCTATCTGGCGCTTGGATGCTTTCTCTCCTGTCTTGCTTCACTATTTGCTGCCTCTGCTGGATGCCTGGGTGCTAGTTGCCACTGGCAGGTGGGGCCATTTGTTTGCTATCAAACATCACCTGGGCATCCGGTTATTCCTACTTCTAGGCTGAAGATACCACATCCACAGGCTTAATATTTCTTTCTAAAGATTGTTTGAATGCTTCCACTTCCTCCATTATTCTGACAGGTCTCAGCCCCTGCCTATTCTAGGATAGGCTTGCCTGAGCACTGGGCTCCCCAGCTGTCTCATTCTACAGTGGATGTGATGCAGCCAGAACTGGGGACCAGGCTGTAAGAAACAGGAAGACAAGGCTGTTGCTGTGCAGTAATTAAACCAAACTAAAAACAAATTGAATAAGAAATACTTGCTTAATATTTAAAGCTGGTGCTTAAAGTGAAGTAGTTTTTTTTTTTTCTTCAAAGTAATCTTGATTAAAGGAAAAGAGGACCTACATGGAAATTATTTTAAGATTTTGAATTATCTGAGCCTTTAATGGAAGTTCTTCAGAAATGATGGCAATGACTGTTACGGTTAATTTCCCTTCAGAACTTTTGGATTTACTCTTCCTTGATATGGAAATATCATTAGCACTACACTTAGGCTGATCAACTGTAATTAAGATAATTTTTTGCCTTACAAATGAAAAGATTTCCTCTGCCCTAGGATAATTTGGCAAAAAAAGAGTAGTGAACAGAATGAAGAAAAGCATTAAAAATAAATGTGTATGCATGAGTAAGCAAAACTGTAAGGACCTGATGGGAGTAGCAGATCATGCACTTAAATGTTTATTATTTGGGAAGAGGAAATATTTTGTTTACTTAATATATGCTTGCATTACAGAAATCAAAATCAAAAGACAGAACATAAATAATTAAACAATTAAAAGTGACTCCTTTACACCTATTGACTCCTGCTGAACCAGTTGTCTTCCCCAGAACAGCAATGTTAGACTTCTTGTATGTCTTTCCAGATAAATTGTATGCATATGCTAGCATTTGTAGGCATGCATGAATTAACACATATACATATACAATCTATGAATTAAATATGTATATAAATTTGTGTTCAATGGATATTGATGTAGGCCTGCATGAATTAACATATACATATATAATCTATGAATTAAATATGTGGATAAATTTGTGTTTAATGGGTATTGATGTCTCTAAGGACTGGAAGGCTCTTGTCAAGATAGTAAAAGTAATGAGGTTAGGCTTAATTGTAAACCTGGTTGGACACATTTCTTCATAGTCCATCTTTCAGTTACAGTCCTATGCTCTCAGTATTGTAGACAACGTCAGTAAAGGGATGGCTCTGTTGACATTATCTATGTCTGCCTTTTCCCTCTGGAGAGACAGCTGCCTACTGATATAGAGCTTTGTGCTGTCCCTGGCCACACATTTTCTGATAAGCTTGATTTTTTTTTTTTTTCAATTAAAGAAACTTTTTTTGCTGCACTGGGTCTTCATTGCACCGTGCTGTGTCTTTGTTGCAGTGTGTGGAGTTTCTCTAGTTGCGATACAGGGGCTTTTGCTCTGAAACATACAGGATCTTAATTCCCCAACGGAGGATCAAACCCACATCTCCTGCATTGGAAGGCAGATTCTTAACCCCTGGACCCCCAGGGAAGTTCCTTAATGAGTCTGATTTAGACCAGTTTCCCTCTGTGATTTCAGTACAGCAGTTATCCTGTGATTTCTGCTTCCACATCCCCCTCGAAATTCTTTCCATTGTTCTCTTGAGTTGGATGTGTTACTTCCTGTATTTTGTATATTCCTCTTACTTTACTTCCTCATTTTGGTGGAATACCACTGACCAGTGACTTCCCAAGAAGGGATGTGTGACAGATGATTTTGGTAGATTTGACATCTTGTATCTCTGCATATGTCTTTATTTTTCCACCTAACGTGTGAATCTGTGTTGGAAGTTATTTCCTTCAGAATTTTGAAGATGTTCTATTATTTTCTATCTTCTAGTATTTCTAATAAGTCTCTTTTTAACTCCAGGAAGCTTTTAGGATCTTCTGTATCCTCAGTGTTTTGAAAGGAAGACAGTGATGTGCCTTACTGTGGGTATTTTTCCATCTATTGCGTTGAACATTTGATGACTCCCTTCAACCTAGAAACTCAAGTCTATTAGTCCTAGGGAATTTTCATGAATGAGTTCATTTATGATATCCTCCCCTATTTTTTCCTCTGTGGAACGCTTACTCAGACTATGCTAATATTTGGCTATTACATCAGCTATATTTGTTCAATATTTTTCCTCTCTCCTATTTTCCATCTCTTTATTTTTCTACTCTTCCTTTGTGATTTTCTCCAATGTGTCTTCTAATTATCCTATTGATTTAAATTTTTTTGTTACTTTTTAATTTCCAAGAGCAAGATACTTCCTGGATGTAATATCTGCTTATGGTTCTAAGGCTATTAACCATAGATTGTTATTAACTTTTTTTCCTCTCTGAAAAAATCTCTTCAAGTTATTTTTTTCCCAATTTTTATTTGTTTCTCTCTTCCGTGTTAATTGATTTTTATCAAATGTTCATTGATCCTTGGTTGTCTGCTCAGGATTAAAATTGAGCCTACAGCCCTTGAACAAATGGGACTTTGAGTTTCAATGTAGGGTGACTTGACACTTATTTCCTTGCTATCTTGTTCTGTATGTTACCCAGAGAAGTTGGCCCTGCTTGCCTCCTGCTTGGGGAGTAGAGGTTTGGCCCCCAAAGTTGTGGGAAAGTAAAGCCAGGGGGTGAAGTTCTCAGCACCTAAGACAAAGAATTCTGTATGCTTTGGTACCTTAGTTATACTTTTTATATGGTTCCCAATGCCTCAACTGTGCTCCAGTCATTCCAAGGTCCAGAAACCCCGTTTTACTCTCCTGAAGATGAAACTTGAGGACTCTTCTGGTATTAGGAAGAGATATTTATCTGTCAGCATTCTGTGGAAAAACGGTCTAATTGCCACTCAAACAGCTGTAATAAAATTTTCCTCATTTTAGCCTGTGTCTCCATCACTCGCAGTTCGAGCTGTAGCTGGAATGTACTATGCATATTATGTTGTTCATCAGCTTTCCCTACTGTTGACTTCAGATTCCCCTGCCTTGGGCCTGTAAGTTTTGTCTCATGATCTGTGTTTCACCTTCTCAAATTATGTTACTGTTTTCTACAGTACTTCCCATCCTTGTGGATTTATGTCTTAAAAAAAAAAATTCCTTTACTGTAGTTAAATGGGGTTGGATGAGGAATTGGAATTGTATGTATGTATTAAACCTTCCATCTTCCAGGGAAGCCCACCATCATCAGTAGCTATTTCGGATGTTGGGTTTGTGTTAGAATTCACTTTCATTTGCATATTTTATATTCTGAAACTTCTATACTTGTTAATGTTTTAGCTTAGTATAAAATGAAACGCAATCCAGTAAATAATTATTTTGAATATTAGAAATTTTTCTACTCCCAAAGATAGAAATTAGGTAAAATAAACAGAGTTACATGTAATGAAAAGAGTGGAATATGGTCTCCTGAGGAAGAAACGAGATAACTTGAGGGTGTGTTTGTAGCAACCACTAGATGGTGCCATTGACCAAAGTCAGCTTGGTTGTTTAGGTTTGGGTGGTGCCTGGGAGGGCAGAGGGAAATCAGGTATCAACAACCTTTCTGTGTATGGCCCTTATTTTTTATAAACTTTAGTTATGTTTGGTCTGTCCATTCTTGGATATACAAGGAGTTTTGGCAGGATTTCTGTGGTTGCTTGTATCAGCTACTCTGGGATTTTTGCCTTGAAGGTAAAATTTAAATAATAGATTCAGCAGAACACTCTTAAATGTAGTCAGAGAGCTTTTTTTTTTTTTTTTTTTGACTAATCATGGCAATAGTAAATGCAGGGGAAAAATCTGGTATAAATCTACCCACAATTCTTAAATTCTCATTGGCTAAAATCTGGTGTTTTCTTTCTTGATTATTTTATTTCTCCTGGGGATACTAGATAGTTCTTGAATTGTACAATATTGAAACATACAGCAGGTAAAGGGAAAAAAGGCAGTTCTTCTAGCTGGTGCTAAATATAATCTGAGACTTATGTCCTTAAAGTGAGATGAGCACTACAGGTTTGGGAGCTCAACTGCTCACTATCTTTTTACAGGTATCCTTTTGTTTTGTTTTGTTAAGAGCTTCTTTTTGTTAAAAAATTAAGATAGCTCCACTTGGTTAAATGCTGGTTTAATTAAATGTAACTAATGTTGCTGCTGCTGCTGCTAAGTTGCTTCAGTCGTGTCCAACTCTGTGCGACCCAATGGACGGCAGCCCACCTAATGTTAAGTTTATGTAAATCCACACAGGGTCACGAAAAGAGTTCAATACCTGTATAAAAAGGCCATGACTGGGCTGACCATTTCAGGCTCAGTTTTTATAGAAACCTATAGCAACATGCTCCATGTAGAATCACAGAATCCTCTGAATCTCAACAATTTATAAATTTCCCTTTTAATTGGTTCCCCCATCCTATTTTTTATGGGAGAATGAGCTAATGCAGCTGGTGAGAAACAAATTAACTAAAAGGGGTGAAAAGCAGGTTGTGAGAGTTCAGATCACACTCAGGCACATATAGGACAGAATGCATCTGGGACCACAAAGACCAAATAACAACTCAAAGATGAAGAATTGAAACATTTGAACACAAATTGTGCAGTTTATGTTGTTTATTGAAGCTATTGTTTTATGATGTTATGCTTTTCCTTGCTCACCTTCTCTTCTACATTTATAATGGAATTATATGCACATGAAATGTTAGTCTGAGGTTGCCTGAAATGAATTAATTTGAAAGGATAAGAAAGATATAGTTCCTAAGTATTTCCTGATTAAAACTTAAAGGAAGTGAGAGCCAAGGAGAGGAATGGGAACAATATATTTGGCCTGTCGTGTTACATGAAGCTTATTTGAGATGATTGTGGTTTGAGGCACAAAATTTCATCCCCCCAAACATCACTATTTCCTTTTCTTGTGTTGTCCATTTTTTAAATTTTATTCTACTTTCTGGGACAGTATTTAAATTTTATTTTTCAACCAGCCTATGGAAATTTTTGTTTCTGCTATCATATTTTTAATTCTTAAAAGCAGTTCCTTGACCACTCCCACCCCCAATAACATACTCTACCTACCTCATCTGAGGATATTAGGGTTTTTTTGGTAGAATTTTCTTTGGATCTCTACATTATCTCTTTTCCACCTAAATTCCCTATGTGTGTGTGGGGGGGGGCACAATTTTATCTTTTCTCACTCTACTGATGATTCTGAATACTTTGAGTCCAGAGTCATCTTTACAACAACCTTATAAAGTAGAAATCTTACCATTCTATTTAACAGACAAGAACAGAGAGCTGAAGAAAGGCTAATTAACCCGTCTGCAGTCACACACTTAGTTAATGTTGGAGTCAGGGTGTGAGCCCAGGCCTGTGATTTCAAACATCTTGAGATTTGTCTGCCCATGTGTATCTGAATATAAAGTGCCAAGACATGTGAAAACTGCATAGCTGGGCCTCTCAGCTGCTGGGCTTCTGTTGGAGTGAAGGGCAGGAACAAGATAATTTGCTAAAGGGTCCTTTCTTGGCATCTATAGCTGGATAGCATCACCGACTCGATGGACATGGGTTTGGGTAGACTCTGGGAGTTGGTGATGGACAGGGAGGCCTGGCGTGCTGTGATTCAGGGGGTCTCAAAGACTGAGAAACTGAACTGAACTGAATAGCTCTCTCCTCGGAGAGAAACATTTTGGTTGCTTGTGTTGTGGGCTTCTGAATCTAGGGAAGAGACTGGTGTCTCCACTGTTCAGGATGCAGATGGCTTTCAGACTTGTGGCTTAACCCTTCCCTGCACTGAGCCTCATTTTCCCAAATTTGGAGCCTTTCTTGTCTTATTTTTCTGAAATGTCGTGCTCCTGTGGTGTTGGGATGGGCTGTCACCTGGCTACACCGGGTGGTAGAGGAGAACAGGTTGTACACATCTTCCATAGACTCTCTATCAGCCCCATTTTCTGCCATATCTCACCCTATCTTTAGGGGTGTGTGCTGCTCCTAATTCCTGAGTCTACCCTAAGTTACGGGGAGTGACTTGGTGTATTAGTTTTCTATTGCTGCTATAATGTGTGTTATTCACTCAGTCGTGTCTGACTCTGCAATCCCATGGTCTGTCCATGGAGTTCTCTAGGCAAGAATAGTGGAGTGGGTTGCCATTCCCTTCTCCAGGGGATCTTGCAGACCCAGGGATCAAACCAAGGTCCTCTGCATTGCAGGAAGATTCTTTACCATCTGGGCTACTGTAAGTAACCACAAACCAGTTCAGTTCAGTCGTGTCCAACTCTGTGAGCCCATGGACTGCAGTCCACCAGGCTTCCCTGTCCATCACCAACTCCCAGAGCTTGCTCAAACTCACGTCCATTGAGTCAGTGATGCCATCCAACCTTCTCATCCTCTGTCATCCCTTTCTCCTGCCTCAATCTTTCCCAGCATCACAGTCTTTTCCAGTGAGTAAGTTCTTCCCATCAGGTGGCCAAAGTATTGGAGTTTCAGCTTCAGAATCAGTCCTTCCAGTGAATATTCAGGACTGATTTCCTTTAGGATGGACTGGTTGGATCTCCTTGCAGTACAAGGGACTCTCAAGAGTCTTCAACACCACAGTTCAAAAGCATCAATTCTTTGGTGCTCAGCTGTCTTTATAGTCCAACTCTCACATCCATACCTGACTACTGGAAAAACCATAGCTTTGATTAGACGGACCTTTGTCGGCAAAGTAATGTCTCTGCTTTTTAAGATGCTGTCTAGGTTGGTCATAGATTTTCTTCCAAGGAGCAAGTGTCTTTTAATTTAATGGCTGCAGTCACCATCTGCAGTGATTTTGGAGCCCCCTGAAAGGAAGTCTCTCACTGTTTCCATTGTTTTCCCATCTATTTGTCATGAAGTGATGGGACTGGGTGCCATGATCTTAGTTTTCTGAAGTTGAGTTTTAAGCCAACTTTTTCACTGTCCTCTTTCACTTTCATCAAGAGGCTCTTTAGTTCTTTGCTTTTTGCCAAATTGCCGACATCTGTTGGATCATCAAAAAAGCAAGAGAGCTCCAGAAAAACATCTACTTCTGTTTTATTGTCTATGCCAAAGCCTTTGACTGTGCGGGTAACAACAAAATGTGGAAAATTCTTAAAGAGAATGGGAATATCAGACCACCTTACCTGCTTCCTGAGAAATCTGTATGTATGTCAAGAAGGAAGAGTTAGAACCAGACGTGGAACAACAGACTGATTTCAAATTAGGAAAGGAGTATGTCAAGGCTGTATAATGTCACCCTGCTTGTTTAACTTCTATGCAGAGTACATCCTGCGAAATGCCAGGCTGGATGAAGCACTAGCTGGAGTCAAGACTACTGGGAGAAATATCAATAACCTCAGATATGCAGATGACACTACTCTTATGGCAGAAAGTGAAGAAGAACCCCACATTTAGTGACTTAAAAAGACACAAATTTATTATCTTACAGTTTCGGAGGTCAGAAGTCCGACGTGAGCCTTAATGGAGCTGAAATCAAGGTGTCCACAGGGCTGAATTCCTTCTGAGGGCTCCAGGGCAGAGCTCATGTCCTTGCCTTCTCTGGCATGTAGAGGCTACTTGCATTCCTTGGCTTATGACCCCTGGTCACTCCAGCTTCTGCTTCCCTCATCACGTCTTGCTCTGCCTCTCCTGTCTCCACTGGGCCCACCTGGATAATAGAGGCTACTAACTCCATCTCAAGATCCTTAACTTAATTGCATCTGCAAAGTTCCTTTTGCCGTGTAAGGTAACATATTATACTTTTGGACATTAGAGTGTAGATGGGGGAGGGGGGAATTTAGTTTCCCACAATCCACTGGTGTCTCACTGACTTTCTCCTCTGCAGTCAAATCGGTTGCGGTTTTGCTTGCCTGCCGTCAGTTACTGCTCTTTCTGCTTTTCATCCTCTGCAGTGTCGTTGACATGTCCTGTCTTCTGTCATCCCCTCTTCCATACTTTTTTTTTAAAAAGTTTCTTACATTTTATAGCTTCTACTGTCATTTTCCATGGGTGTCACATTTCCATTTTTAATTGGAAATCCTTACTCACTTTACTGATAAGAAATTTCAGATGCAGAGACATTACATGACTTGCCTGAAGTGATACAGATAATTAGTGGCAGAAAGAAACCTTTGTTTAAGAACAGAAACAATTCCAGTAATACAAAGAACATGGAACTTCAAAGCTGAAAGAGCTCACTGGAAAGAAACCGCATTAGCTCCTCTTGATAGGTTTATGGTGTTATATTCCTAATCAAGAGATTTTCAGAGCTGACTTTTTTGTTATCATTTCAAAGATAGGAATGTGGCCCATGTCTCACAGAACTGTTGAGTTAATGAGAACAGTTTCTTTGAAAGACTTAGAGTGCTTCCATATGAATATAAGCAAGCACATTGCTATTTAGTGAAAGCTAGCAACATCTTTCCAATGTTTATCTGAAAAATAAATCAGACAAGTGTGAGTTATATATGGGCAAGAAAAAAACTTGGAATTCAATTTAATTAATTCATAGGACATTATTCAGAGGACTGTGGTAGACATTTTCAAGCCTGGAATTGACCAATTTCTCTGTTCCATAATTCAGTAAATAAACTAAGTCTTCACTTGAGGGAAAGAAATCTGTAAATTAGAGGAAGAAGACAACAGAAAGTATTTCTGGGCATCTGTTCCCTTTGCTGTGTTCTAAAATAGAATTTCCAGGCAGATAATGCAATTATAATTGGTAAGGGCATGTAGAACCCTATACTGAAACAAAACTACTAATTAGCTTTCTCCCCTGTCCAAGTGCCTTTCAGTCTTCCTGGTGAGAAAGTGAGGAAAATGAAAGACTTATATCTCTATCTGCCTAGGGACTTGTGAAGAAGGGGAGATAAAGCCACACACAGAAGTAGTTCTCGTATCTCAGGGCAGAGAGAAAGTGTAAGTGGGAAGAGGTGGAGAGGTAGCTATTGAAACTATCTCTGTGAATGGAAGAGAGTTCATTAATTTGATCTTAAACTTTTGCTTTTGAAAGTCTATAGCACTGTCTTAATGAATGATATTTTCTCCACCAAAGGTTCATTCACTCTTGGTTTCCCTTCTCAGAGGATGTTGTCACATTCCATAGCCTGTGTCTGTGCAGCAGGAGGCCACAGTTCAGAGCACAGCTAGTCCCTCCCTGTGGGGAAGGAGAAAGCCCAGGAGTCCTGGGGTGAAGGAGAGGTGACTTTGTACTTGACAGTTACTTTAGTGTCTTGCTAAGCTCTTAGGTTATGGCTGTAGGTTACTACTAGTCACCTAACTCCTATCATATTCCAGAAGGGATTAGTACTAAAAATGACCCAAGGATTCAAACTTACTTTTAAGTTGAGACTGGACTCTGCTTCTGTTGTTTAACTGTAGCCTACGTTTCTTGCACTAAACTAACAGAGGAAGAAAAGAAAAAAGCAGCATGCCGAGAGAGGAAGGAAAAAAAATTCACCAGAATCTCCTTGTTTTTATTCCAAGTCTGTGTGGTGCTAGTGGTAAAGAATCTGCCTGCCAATGCAGGAGACACAAGAGACCCAGGTTCGATCTCTGGGTTGAGAAGATCCCTTGGAGGCGGGCACGGTAACCCACTCCAGTATTCCTGGCTGGAAAATCCCATGGACAGAGGAGCCTGGCAGGCACGGTCCCTGGTGTCACAAAGAGTTGGCCATAACTGAAAGACTTAGCAGGCACACATGTACAGCTGAAAGTGAACACCAGGGCTGGTTTGAGTTTCTTTGTGGAAATAGAGGTAAGTAGTGGGCTGTGCTCAGCTAACTAGTATGTGATGCAGTTGAAGCCTCCCTACCCCAAAATATGGCACCTTGGCATACTGAATATTTTATGCTGAAGGAGTTTGAGGAAATGGCAGAAGCAGGAAGGTCACCTTGCCCTTCTCATCCTTCTCCCTTGAGACAGGTCATAAAACCCTCATGTGAGAGGTGCCCTCCCTGGAGGAAAGGAACTTCCTTTTCTAAAGACAAAAGGACACTGAGAAGAATCTGAACAAATGGGCCTTTGCTAAATTCCCCCCAGTTTGGTACATTTCCCTCATGCTGTTGGACTGATCAAGTTTCTATACAACTGTACACTCTGTTACCTAGTACACATATTCTCAGGTTTAACTGTTCCTTTCAGTCTTCATTTCTTCACGAGGACTCCCTGCCATTAAAACATAGGGAATACATTTGTATGCTTTTTTCCCATTAATCTGTCCTTGTCAGTTTAATTTTCAGACCCAGCCAGGGATCCTAACAGGGTTAAGGAAAGCCGTTCTGTCTCTGTTGGTGAATCTTTGAGTTGGGACACACTTGGGATTTTTGAAGAGGAAAATGCTTCTGGCTAAGGAAGAAAGCAAATAAATAAACACACATGAAGTAATTCCCAATTTTAAACACTTTGCTGTAAAACTAGCTCTTTTTTGATTTGCCTTGTTGTGTTGATAGAGTGAGCAAATACAATGAGTTTATTTGCTTACAGTTGAGCAGAATTATCAGAAGAGCTGTTTTATCTTATGTTTTAAGAGCTTGAATGCAAGAATATCAGGTTATTTAATGGTTAGTCTTTAACTTCTGCTCCTCCACCCGCTGTGTAATTTATTACACAGGCTTTCTGTGTATAAATTACAGAAACTAGTTTGATGAAGCTGGGAGAAAAGATTAGAAAAATTTCTTTATGGTCTTCCATGTCTGCAGAGTCCCTAGATAAGAGGGATAATAACCAATAACTCTAGTGTTCCTCATGGGCCATGGATTCTTCTAAAGTCTCTGTTTCTTGTAACAACACTGTTAAATACATGTCCAGATAATCCTCAATTTGCAGAGAGGAAATGGAGGCAAAGAAAGTACATTTGCATGCCCCAGGTCACACAGCAAGGACTTGGCAGAGAACAGATTTAGATCCAAGCATTCTCGCTCCAAGAACTATACTTTTGAGCAGTATCCATAGAGCCTTGTTAAGAGAGGGAAGAAGTAAGCAGTGTTCTTTAATAGACTTGATGCTTTAGTCATTAGCCTGAGGCCCATAGGGACTGCTCAGTTGCCCTAACTGGATTAGATGTTCTTTCTGTACACATCATATAATTTTCAGCTCTCCACGTTTAGTCATGTTTTTCTCTGTTCAAAATGCCTTTCCAGCTATATTCACACCCTTCACCCCAGCTCGAACAATATCCAGTTTAAGAGCTTTTCTAAATCCCTTAATAGGAACTAAGCTCTTATGGACTTCTAGGGCATTTTATATTTCACTTAAAAAAATATTTTTAATTAAAGGGAAATTATAATATTGTGTTGGTTTCTGCCAACATGGATCAGCCATAGATATACATACATATACATATATTTTCCTCTTTAGTAGTAGTATTAATAGTAGTCTCTATTTTTTGTTTGCTTGATCCTCCCCATAAAATTGTAAATTATTTGAAAACAGAGCCACTTACTTTTGCATCCCTTTATGTTCCTGGCCATAGGCTGTGCCCATGGTAGACGCTTATGAGTTTCTTTAATGTGACCAGTAAACATTTCCAAATTGTGCATAATTTGCTTTAGGGAAAATTGAAGCCACAGGCAATGATTCACAAACACTCGTGTGTGTGTTTAGACATGATGGCTTCCTGTGTAGTTGCCAATGATGTGATTTTTCAGAAGGATGTCTATGGGTGTACAGTTATAGGCCTGAAATTTACTTAATGGCCAAAAATAGATTTTTCAGAGATGGTGATATAAGGCAAAAGATAGCACAAGGATTAGGGATTCCCAGTTTCCCAGTCTTCTAAAATTTCCTACAGGCAATGGCTCTTGCACAGAGCATAGAAGGGGTGATAGAGGAGGCTTGTAGGGACTGCTCAGTTGCTGTCTTTGTGGAGTGTTGCCAGTTAAGGCAAGGAAACAAACATTAGACAAATGATGAAACTCTAATAAAACAGAACCCTAGCCGCCTCAGTTGTTGGCTTCATTTCACTCAACCCATGTTTTTAACTGAGTAATTGTCCTTTTTTGGTTTGTATTCCCTTTTCAGTTCTATTCCTCTTTATCCCATTTCTTGTACAAACTTTTATTTTCATTCTAATGGCCTTTCCTCCACATCCATAGTGTTTATTCAGAGGTCTGCTGCTCTTAGGAGTATCCCATCATGCCAGCATCTTGGGGATATTTTTCCTCTCTGGTTTTTCTCCTGCTTCAGTTTCTCTTCTGTTGCTCCTATTTCTGTTAGTTTATTTATTTTTAAAGATTATAGCCTGAGTCCATAGTGAAGTAGTAGAAACATTCTCTTCTTTGCAACTTTCCTGGTTCCTTCAAAATATCTCCCAGTTTGAATATGACCAAGGTCTGCAAAGAAAAGCCTGCAACTTCGAAACATTCAGGAAATGAGTAGGGGAGAGCTGGAAGTGGGTGATTAGGAAGGCAAGCAAACAATATTCTGAAAAACCTTCAGTAATCATAGAGCAAGTGCCTATTTTGTGACAAATGACACGGAAGGGAGGAGGAGAGAGGATACTTAAGTCTTAAAATATTACCTTGATTCCATGCCATCAAAATAAACAAAAGACAATATATATCTGGTCTATGGAAAAGAGATGATTTTGTTGCAATGCAGTATATTTTTGTCAAGTTCTCTAAACTTCTGTGGTTTTAAAATGAATTGCTGCATTCGGGAAATTCGTTTTGAATGGTCATACTAAGAAAAGAATTCATATAATCAGTTTCTTCTTCTTTTTAAAATTTTTATTTTATATTGTAGTTTAGTGGATTTGTAATGTGTTAGTTTCAAGTGGACAACAAAGTGATTCAGCTATGTAGATACCACATGATGTCACTCACATGTAAACAAATGATACAAATGAACTTATTTACACAACAGAAACAGACTTAGGAAACAAATTTAAGATTAACCAGTTTATTCTTTAATCAGGTTACTTTTCTACCATGACTAATGTGAGTAAGTTTCCCCTTAGGGCGAGCATACTTCATTTTCCACTGTAGTAGAATTCTTTATGACTTGATTTAGTACGTGACATTGGCTACAGTTTAGTTCAAACCACCTGCCTAAAATGAATCCATCACAAATAATAAAAGGTTGAGGTGATATAACTGACTTTTCATTATGTTTTGTATCAGTTCAGTTCAGTCGCTCAGTCCTGTCCGACTCTTTGCGACCCCATGAATCACAGCACACCAGGCCTCCCTGTCCATCACCAACTCCCGGAGTTCACTCAAACTCAATAGGTTGGTGCAAAAGTGTTTGCAGTTTAACATTGTTGAACTTTGCTGTTTAATATTGGAATAGATTCTTAAATGTGGTTATGTTATACATCATTTAATGCATGTTTCTTGCTTTATGGTTTTTACTTAAATGACTTATTTAGTCATTTTACTTAATGACTTATTACTTGCTGTTTATTTTATATTTATTTTAGAGTATAGCAATGATGTTAGACAAAAAGCAAATTCAAGCAATTTTCTTATTTGAGTTCAAAATGGGTTATAAAGCAGTGGAGAAAATTTGCAACATCAATAGCACATTTGGCCCAGAACTGATAAGGAACATAGATAGGGTGCATTGGTGGTTCAAGAAGTTTTGGAAAGCAGACTAGAGCCTTGAAGATGAGGTGTGCATGGCCAACCACAGGAAGTTAACAAAAACCGAGACCATCGTCGAAGCTGATCTTCCTATATGAGAAGCTGCTGAAGAACTCAATCTCAACCATTCTATGGTCACTTGGCATTTGAAAGCCAACCACTGGGGTAAGCCTGGCATGAAAAAAGGAAAAGAAGCCCAGCTGAGGCTGATGAAGGAAACAGGCTGTGCAGAGCATTTAACGTTCAGGTGTCTGGCTGATTTTATCAGAGAGAGCGAGAGGCTTTCAGTAAATTCTGAATTCAGAACTAGACTTCCATAAGGCTGGCTGGAATCTTTATCAGGGTCCAGGAACTGATTGAACTCCTTTGTAATGACAAACGATGACAAGTTTCATATGATTTTAATGGAAGTCAGAGGTCGCTTAGTGGGATAAAACTCTAATGGATAAAAACACACTTAAAAAGTACTTTTAGTGAATATCTCTTATTTTTAAGGGCTTCCCTTGTGACTCAGCTGGTAAAGAATCCACCTGCAATTCAGGAGACCTGGTTCAATCCCTGGGCTGGAAAGATTCCCTGGAGAAGGGTCAGGCTACCCACTCCAGTAGTCTGCCCTGGAGAATTCCATGGACTATACAGTTGTTCAAGCTAGTTTTAGAAAAGGCAGAGGAACCAGAGATCAAATTGCCAACATCCGCTGGATCATCGAAAAGCAAGAGAGTTCCAGAAAAACATCTATTTCTGCTTTATTGACTATGCCAAAGCCTTTGACTATGTCGATCACAACAAAGTGGAAAATTCTGAAAGAGATGGGAATACCAGACCACCTGACCTGCCTCTTGAGAAACCTATATGCAGGTCAGGAAGCAACAGTTAGAACTGGACATGGAACAACAGACTGGTTCCAAATAGGAAAAGGAGTCCGTCAAGGCTGTATATTGTCACCCTGCTTATTTAACTTGTATGCAGAGTACAGCATGAGAAACGCTGGGCTGGAAGAAGCACAAGCTGGAATCAAGATTGCCGGGAGAAATATCAATAACCTAAGATATGCAGATGACACCACCCTTATGGCAGAAACTGAAGAGGAACTAAAAAGCCTCTTGATCAAAGTGAAAGTTGGCTTAAAGCTCAACATTCAGGAAACAAAGATCATGGCATCTGGTCTCATCACGTCATGGTCAATAGATGGGGAAACAGTGGAAACAGTGTCAGACTTTATTTTGGGGGGGCTCCAAAATCACTGCAGATGGTGATTGCAGCCATAAAATTAAAAGACACTTACTCCTTGGAAGGAAAGTTATGACCAACCTAGATAGCATATTCAAAAGCAGAGGCATCACTTTGCCAACAAAGGTCCGTCTAGTCAAGGCTATGGTTTATTCCAGTGGTCATGTATGGATGTGAGAGTTGGACTGTGAAAAAAGCTAAGCACTGAAGAATTGATGCTTTTGAACTGTGGTTTTGGAAAATACTCCTGAGAGTCCCTTGGACTCCAAGGAGATCCAATGAGTCCTGGGTGTTCATTGGAAGGACTGATGCTAAAGCTGAAACTCCAATACTTTGGCCACCTCACACAAAGAGTTGACTCATGGGAAAAGACTCTGATGCTGGGAGGGATTGGGGGCAGGAGGAGAAGGGGATGACAGAAGATGAGATGGCTGGATGACATTACCGACTCAATGGACATGGGTTTGGGTGAACTCCATGAGTTGGTGATGGACAGGGAGGCCTGGCGTGCTGCAATTCATGGGGTCGCAAAAAGTTGGAAACGACTGAGTGACTGAACTGATACAGTCCATGGGGTTGCAAAGAGTCAGACACAACTGAGCGAATTTCACTTTTCTTAGTTTAAAAAATTGTCCATTTTAAGGATTTTATTTCATCATGAACATTATAGAGTTTGGAGAATTTCATCATCCCGATATTTAAAAAATATTCTTTCTAGTATTTGAAATTTTTTTCTTGTGTGTTTATATATGTGTAGCTGTCATATATTTAATCAATTATTCTTTCAGTTCAGTTCAGTCACTCAGTCGTGTCCGACTCTTTGTGACCCCATGAACCGCAGCATGCCAGGCCTGCCTGTCCATTACCAACTCCCGGAGTCCATATAAACCCATGTCCATCAAGTCGGTGATGCCATCCAGCCATCTCATCCTCTGTCATCCCCTTCTCCTCCTGCCCCTAATCCCTCCCAGCATCAGAGTCTTTTCCAATGAGTCAGCTCTTCGCATCAGGTGGCCAAAGTATTGGAGTTTCAGCCTCAGCATCAGTCCTTCCAATGAACACCCAGGACTGATCTCCTTCAGGATGGACTAGTTGGCTCTTCTTGCAGTCCAAGGGACTCTCAAGAGCCTTCTCCAACACCACAGTTCAAAAGCATCAATTCTTCTGTGCTCAGCTTTCTTTCTGGTCCAACTCTCACATCCATACACGACCACTGGAAAAACCATAGCCTTGTCTAGATGGACCTTTGTTGGCAAAGTAATGCCTCTGCTCTTGAATATGCTATCTAGGTTGGTCATAACTTACCTTCCAAGAAGTAAGTGTCTTTTAATTTTACGGCTGCAATCACCATCTGCAGTGATTTTGGAGCACCCCAAAATAAAGTCTGACACTGTTTCCACTGTTTCCCCATCTATTTCCCATGAAGTGATGGGACCAGATGCCATGATCTTCAGTTTCTGAATGTTGAGCTTTAAGCCAACTTTTTCACTCTCCTCTTTTACTTTCATCAAGAGGCTTTTTAGTTCCTCTTCAGTTTCTGCCATAAGGGTGGTGTCATCTGCATATCTTAGGTTATTGATATTTCTCCCGGCAATCTTGATTCCAGCTTGTGCTTCTTCCAGCCCAGTGTTTCTCATGATGTACTCTGTGTATAAGTTAAATAAGCAGGGTGACAATATACAGCCTTGACAGACTCCTTTTCCTATTTGGAACCAGTCTGTTGTTCCATGTCCAGTTCTAACTATTGCTTCCTGACCTGCAATCAAGAGGCAGGTCAGGTGGTCTGGTATTCCCATCTCTTTCAGAATTTTCCACAGTTTATTGTGATCCACACAGTCAAAGGCTTTGGCATAGTCAATAAAGCAGAAATAGATGTTTTTCTGGAACTTTCTTGCTTTTTCCATGATCTAGCGGATGTTGGCAATTTGATCTCTGGTTCCTCTGCCTTTTCTAAAGCCAGCTTGAACATCAGGAAGTTCATGGTTCACATACTGCTGAAGCCTGGCTTGGAGAATTTTGAGCATTACTTTACTAGCATGTGAGATCAGTCCAATTGTGCAATAGTTCGAGCATTCTTTGGCATTGCCTTTCTTTGAGATTGGAATGAAAACTGACCTTTTCCAGTCCTGTGGCCACTGCTGAGTTTTCCAAGTTTGCTGGCATATTGAGTGTAGCACTTTCACAGGATCATCTTTCAGGATTTGAAATAACTCAACTGGAATGCCATCACCTCCACTAGCTTTGTTCGTAGTGATGCTTTCTAAGGCCCACTTGACTGCACATTCCAGGATGTCTGGCTCTAGGTGAGTGATCACACCATCGTGATTATCTGGGTCATGAAGATCATTTTGGACAGTTCTTCTGTGTATTCTTGCCACCTGTTCTTAATATCTTCTTCTGTTAGGTCCATACCATTTTTGTCGTTAATCGAGCCCATCTTTGCATGAAATGTTCCCTTGGTATCTCTAATTTTCTTGAAGAGATCTCTTAAATCCTACTGTATATAGAAATTTAGGTTGATATTTGAGTTTTAAGTAATACTAAGTACAAGTATTAAAATATGGTGGCATGAGCAATTTTGCATAAAGCTTTGTGTTTAAAGTTATTTCTTTAGGCAGAATAACTATAAATAGAATCACTGCTCTAAAGGCTATAAGCAATTTATGGCCCTTGATGCATATTGCTATTTATTCTTTCCCAGAAAGGGTAAATTAATTTACACTTCTATCAGTCAAAGAGAATTGCCCACTCCACTATTTCCTTATCAGCAGTGGGCATTATCTTCTTTTTAAATTGGTGCTAATTTGGTTATTATCCTTTTAATTTGCATCTTGTGTTCTTACTTAGATTGAATATTTTCCTATGTTTATTGTCCCCTTAAATTTCTTTTTCAAGAAATTTTACTCTCTGTAGAATTGTGAGGAAATTGTCCTGATAGATTTCATCTGCTCATTAAGAGTTCTTAGTTGTTTTTTTTTTTTTTTTAAGAATAGGAAGACTAGTTCTTACAATGAACCTGCAAATCTGAATATAGTGGGGATTTTAGCTTAATTCTGACTGATGTTACCTTAACTCTCATGACAATTTAAATCTCTCTCTAGGATGATCAAATGCCTGCCTTCACATGACATTGTGTTAGGGGCAAAGTAAAAGCAGTTTATCCAGCCACGTGCCCTGCCAACTCTCAAGCCTGGTCCTTGTTGAACTAATAGCTGGTGAATTATTGCATTCATTTTGAAAATGAGTGTTTCAGAGCCCAATATCTGAAGATATTAATGAGTACCTTGGTGACCTTGAGAGTCAAGTGACTTTACCTTCTTCTCCTATCTTTCCCCCACTTTCCAGTTTTGTCACAGAACATTGTTTGTGACCTGATGGGCAGGTACAGACTGAAAGCCATCACCAGACATCCACAATTTCCTGTCAGTCACCCTCCCACCTAAAGACATGTTACTCACCACCCAGAATGAATCAGGAACAAGAAGTTTAAATAAAAGAATTCTTTGTTTCAGCTTTGACAGTGTTTCCCACTTAAACATTCCTCAATATCCACAGGGATGAATAAGTCTCTGGATTATGAGAACTCTAAGTTCCAGCCCCTTGACTTTGGGCTGCAAGCTTCTTCAACCTTGAACTGAAAACTTCCTCTGGGTTGTTGGCTACTGGCTGTCTTTCCAAAGCCATCCAAGCCGTGCTGCCACATGGGAGCTATTTTAAGATCTCTCACAGAGCCCAAGATGTATTTCTGTGCTCTAGCAGACACTCTCAGAACCTCTGTGTTTGTGTCCAGACAGGTCACCCTGTGCCTGGGATCCCATATTGTTAATATAGCAAACAAACATGCTGGCTGCTCTGGAGTGTGCTTGCTGGGGCCGCTGGCCTGAGCAGGAGCCCGCTGAGCTGGATCACTGGGTACCCTGACCCCTACGGCTGCAAGACTTCAGCCGTGTTGCTTAACCTCACTTTTCTTATCTGCCGAGCAATGGAAGAAGAGCAGATGGGGCAAAGCTTTCTCCCATCTATACAGATGAATGAATCTGACTCTCCTAGCCTTTGTAAACTTATTTTTATTTTTTTACTTCTAATCCTTTTAGCTCAGCACATTAATCATTTTAATAAACAGTATGGATTCCCTAGTGTGTACCAACCATAAGCATCAGTTAGGAATTTACTTTTTCTTCTCCAGGAGCAAATAAAATTACCTCAAAATATAAAGAATCAAAGAGGCTCAGCAATCACATGGTGAAAGTCATCATTTTCAGCTTTGGGCTGTGAGCCTGGATGAAGCCACAGCAGTAGATACAGCCAGCGAACGTTAAGGTGTTGTCACTGAAATTCAAGGTCTGCCGAAAAACTCAAAGATACTGTTATGTGTATCCTCGAGGGGGAACCAGGACTCTGCCCCAGGGCTGCACTATTGTTTCTTGACTGTTCCTCCCTTGTCTCTGTATCCCTTCCCTTCCCTAACTAGCAGCTGTTTCAACCTGCTCTGTTGGAACTCAGGAAATGTCTTGGGGCTGAATGAAGCCTATATCCTTCCAACAAGAAGTGGGGGGACACAGAAAGGCTTTTGTGCCCAAGAGCCCCACAAAGTCCTGCTTTATTTCAGTCTGAAGGTACCGCAGAGCTCATAGATGAAGTGTTGGAAGAGAGCATCAAGAGGATGTTACTGCTGGTTTGCTCTTGAGTTGAGCCCAGGGAGTTGGAGACTCCTCACTCTTACCCCTGCCCTTACCCTTGCAATGCACCTTCTGCCCACCAGGCCCACACATGGAGCTGTGTCCTTGAGAGACTTGCTGAGATTTGTTGTTGAGTCCATCTGGCTGAATGTATGACTGAACCCAGTTAAGGTCTCTATGTAAACCTTTAAGATTCTGGTGGGTGGAGGTAGAGATCTACATGTCTTGTGGTCACACAAATCAAGCCTCATATGTAAGTTCCCTTTGGGCTTCCCTGGTGGCCCAGGGGGTAAAGCGTCTGCCTACAATGTGGGAGACCCAGGTTCGATCCCTAGGTCGGGAAGATCCCCTGGAGAAGGAAATGGCAACCCACTCATGTACTCTTGCCTGGGAAATCCCATGGACTGAGGAGCCTGGTAGGCTACAGGTTTCTCTGGTAGCTAGCTGGTAAAGAATATGCTTGCAATGCAGGAGACCCCAGTTTGATCCCTGAGTCAGGAAGATCTGCTGGAGAAGGAATAGGCTACGCACTCCATATTCTTGGACTTCTTTGGTGGCTCAGCTGGTAAAGAATCCAGCTGCAATGTGCTGTTGTGAAGATCCCCTGGAGAAGGGAAAGGCTACCCACTCCAGTATTCTGGCCTGGAGAATTCCATGGACTGTATAGTCCATGGGGTTGCAAAGAGTGGGAAACAACTGAGCCACTTTCACTTTGCAAACCAATAGCAGTTTTGTTTTTCCTCATTAAGACAAGGCAGTTTTGTATTATGAGAGGTGTTTTGCTGAAGTAAAAGACTGGCAGCTTTCCTCCCCGGAGCTATGGAGAAGGCAGACCTAGGGGTACGGATGACACATTTGAAACTAGAACAGCATTGGGAAACATAGCTGAGCCCTGCTGCCAGAACTCTGCAGGAAATGAATGAAGCAGGAAATGATTTGAAATGTTTGGTTGGGTAACGAGTTTGTCACTAGTTGATCTAAGTTGTGGTTTGGTTTCTTTGCTTATGAACTGCCAATGATAGAGTTCTGTTTAAATACAGTTGGAGCTGAGAAATGCAAACTTAGGTAGAACCAAGCCTTTGTCTGATTAGTGTACTAAGTTCCAGTGGTGACCAATGGACAGTGGACATCTTGGACATTAATGTTATCCAAACCAGAGACCCTCCTTAAATTGGCATCTGCCAAGATGGTCCCATGAATCTGTCTGAATGCACACTCTCCAGTTTTATCTTGTCAAGACAATATTTTGAAAGTTGGTCAACTATGAAGAGAAATCCAAAGTGTAAATATCTGGTAGATAAGCAAATGTTTCTCTTCCCTGTACTTCTTATGTATCTGTTGTTAAGATAGTGAACTCGCATGGACTGCAGTCTCTTCACATTAAAAGCAACCCCTAGGAATCTATCGATGTGAGAGAAATGGAGAGTTCAGGAACTGAGAAACGAAAACAAACATGAGAAACCCATGGAGAGGCTGAAGTCTGTGTGGAGCTGGTACAAGTGGAAAGAGTGTCTGAGAATGGAGGGCTGCAAGGGGCGGGGAGAGCATGAGAGAGGAAGCTTTTCCAGTGCAACTTTGACTTCTCCCTGCTTTTGAGACTAGGGCTACTTCACAGAAGCCAGTGGCTGCAGCCAGACACTGATATCCTGCACCCCTGGTATAGTGTCCAGGCAAGCATCAGCTCTGCTCATGGAGCAGTTGCTGAGAGCAGATGCTGGGAGCTTGAATCATCTAAAGACTCATTCACTCTGACATACGATGGTTGATGCTGGCTATCAGCTGGGACTGTTGGTTGGAATGCCAGCATGTAGCCTGAACTTCCTCATAATATGGTGACTGAGTTCCAGGAGAGAAATCCAGGCAGAAAGTTCATCACTGTTTATGGAAGTCAGACCTTCTGCTCCATTCTGTTTGCTGAGACAGTCATAAACTTCTGCTTAGGTTCAACAGGTTGGGAAATATACTGCACCTCTTGATGTTAGAGTGGCAAAATTCTAAAAGGGTATGTAGAACTGAAAATATTGCAGACATTTTGGGAAGATAAACTTGCCAACATTCAATCACTTCTAAATAAGAATCAAAAACTAGCTAACAGTGTCGTCTATATCAGGGGGTTAGAACCAACAGAAGAATTTAAATTCAGGGGAAGGAGCCCACCAGAAGTCTATTGTAAAGATGAGGAATTCAGACATCTCCTAGAAAAAGAACTCATTCCAAGGGGAGAATATCAGGGAGACAAACCACTCAGTAATATACTACTCCCCACGATGATTAAAAACTGATTTTGAATGCAGTTTCATGGATTGTTCTTGTTGAGGATGACTCAGGGATAAAGTATCCAGAAAAAGAAAAAGAGTTTACTTGTTAAGATTACAAGAAACAGCAGGCTTTAAAAGGACCAGCTCACAAACTTAAAAATACAGTGAATATTTAAAGAAAAAAGTTCCCTACAAGGTTATCAAAGTGACTGTTTATGAATCAGCTCTTGTCAATATGCTGTGTACAAAGTACTACCAGTCCCAGTGGCTTAAGAAGCATACAAGCTGGTCAGTTGGAGCTAGTTAGCATTGGTTTTGGGTCTGACTGTTGGCTCCCAGTTTTAATATGGGCTCAAGTCCTTTCCAATTGTCTCCCATCCTACCCTCCTTGGTCCAGTGGGCTAGCCAGACATGTTCTTCTCAGGTGATGCCAGAAGCTTGTGGGTGAGTGGGTAAGGGTGATGTCTCTCAAGGTTTGGGATCTAAATTGGCGAACTGTCACTGGCAACTCAGTGGTCAAAACAAGCTGTGTGGCCATTCCCAGCATCAATAGTGCAAGAGAGTATACTCGCCTTCAGATGGTGAAACTCCAAAGCCACTTGCTGGTCAGAAAGCAAGGATGGAGGGAAGGATGAAGACCTGAAGACAGTAGTGTGTTCTACCACATTGACTGTTCATGGTGGAAAACAATTTTTCTCACTTTATTACCATACCCACAAACATTGTGTTGTGTGCAGACACATATAACACATGATTTCCAGACACCAGTATTGCAAAAGTAAGAAATAACCTTGTTTCAGTTAGTGAGTCAGCATCTTACAGACAAGACTCAAGGTTTTACTTATTTTGGAGTCTAGAACTAAACAAGGCAACCCTTTAAAATGTGTTCTTTCTGATTTATTTTGGAAGCTATTACTTTTTTTTTCTTTTTTCTGACCACAAGATGTGATGGTCATGCTTCTTCATAAAGGTAGTAGGTACCTTCTGTTCCATGCAAAGAATGCCTGTCTAAACCAGACAAGGGAGCTAGGGGCAGTATAACATGAAAAGTCTGGAAAAAGAGATTGGCTGTGATGTATATGTCTATCAGGTTAAGGAGGTCGACTTTACCTTCTGAGAAGTCATCAGAAAGCTTTAACTACATCAGACTGAGTATATGAAGTTTAAATTTTAGAAAACTGACCCTAGTGACAATTGAAGAAAGACCAAATGTAGCTTGATACAAGGTAGAATATGATTATTGTTCTCTAGAAGAGAAATACAGCAATGCGAGAGCTGATACTGGAGAGAGTAATCCCAACTGAGAGATTTGGGGAAGACCAGTAAAGAGGAATCAGAGGACTTTGATCAATTGAGGATAAGTGATGGGAGAGGGAAGGCAAGCAAGGAAGAAGGTAGAACATTCATTTATTCAAAGTATCTATTGAGTGCTACTACATTCTGGGTACTGTTTTAGGTAGTGGGGAAAAAGGTAATGTACAAAACCAAAAATATTTTTTACCGTTAAGGAGTTTTACATCGAGTGGAGAATTAGATATTAACCAGACATTAACACAAATAAATTTGAAACTGCAACTGTGACAAGCCCTGTGATGGACAGATACATAGGGCTAAAGGATTCTTGACAAGAAGTTTGTCCTGGTAAGGTTGGAGAGATCAGGGGATTCTCTCCTTAGGAAGCAACACAGAAGCCAAGATCTGAAGGCTTAGTAGGGGTTAGCTAGGTGAAGAGAGAAGGGATGGCATCTGATAATATTGAAGGCTCATTATGTGCCAGAGAGTTCCTAAATGTTTTAAGTGTATCAAATCTTGTCACTTTCAGGGTACCTCTGATATAGACTTTTCTCTGTCCCCATGTTACAGATTCTGAAACTGCGGTTCCCAGAGAGTTTAAGATCATACAGCTAGGAAAACTGTGCACCTGGCATTCCAACCCCAATTGCTGTTGCAATGCTCTGGCTCTCATTGTTCTCATTATACCATCTCCTTAAATAAGGGAATCCAGGCAGAAGAAATGACACGCTTAAGGCCCCGAGAGAGGCATGCCTGTCTGGAGTGAGGGGCTGACACCAGATGATGCAACACAAGCAAAGGCAGCAAGGTATGCAGTGAGACAGGAAAGGTGGATAAAAGCCACTGATCCAGGGCTGTAGAGTGCATGTGAAGGACTTTTGTTTTATGAGCACTTGTGAAATGTTGAAGCATTTTAAGCTGTGAAGTCATATTGTTAGGTATTAGTTTTTAAAATATTGCGAGAAGAGGTCGGAACAGAGTAGATCTACATGGACCAATTTGGTGGCTGCTGTTTGTCGAGTAGGAAGTGATGGTAATTAACAAAAAGCTCTTGTTGCAAAAGATGGGCAGCTGTGGGTGGCTATTAGCATTTTAGCAGGTAGAATTGCTTGGGCTCTGAATGGAATATCAGAGGGATCAGGGAAGAAGAAAGGTATTAAAAATGACTTGTTGCTTGTGCAACTGGACCCCTGACTCCAACGAGTCTTGCTTGATGGATTATTTGGGGGATGGGGTGAGGTCAGTGCTGGCATGTGTGGGCTGGGATTGGGGAAATGAGAGTCAGTCTAGGATGACAATGGTGGGGAGTGCCCTGCTCTCTATGGCTTTTCCTCTTAACTGCTGCAGATTAGCAATCAACAGTTGCCACAAAATTATAGAAGTAACTAAAAATAGGAAAAGAAATTGCCTTTTTGTCGATCAAATTAGATATAGAGACAATCACTTTTTTAAGCTTAGATTTATTCCTAGATACATTAGCTTGTCTGGTCTTGGCAACATAATCCAAATAGTAGAAAAATCATAAAACTGAATAATGTCAAGTAATTTTGATTCAAATGTGAGTTGTATGTTTTTGTTGCCTAGAGTTTGATGAAATATAGGGGTCTAGGATTAGATGGTATCTCAAAGGATTAAACATTCTTCTTTTTCTCCAAGTTTAAATGCCTTCATATTGCCACAAACTATCTTAATTTTTCCCTTAAAAATAGCCATGGGAAACTATCATTTATTTATAGGCAAATAGTACTTGGTTTCCAAAAATGAGAAAGTAAATTTTGCAGGCTCTTTATTTTTGTATTAAAATCATATTGATTAGAAGAAATATCTTGCCTTAAAGGGCAGACCTGCTGTTGCAAAAATTTAATTAAGCTTAAAGGTGCCATGAAATGCAATTGAACAATTCAAGCAAGTAGATTGGAAGAGAAGCTTCAAGTAATAAACAGGATGCTAAATGTATTTCAAGGTGAAACTCAGATATAAAAGAAACTGTTCTACTAGAAACTACTTTTAATTAGACATTACTTTTGACTCACTTACAAACGAGTTAATAAAGGTATTTAAACCCATACATTTAATTTTGTAATGGGTAACAAGTTCCTAAAGTGCCTCCTTTTTTTTTTTTAACTTTGGGTACAGTTAAAAAAAAAAAAAAGGCACAGGCTTCCCTGTGGCTCAGCTGATAAAGAATCCGCCTGCAATGCGGGGAGCCTGGGTTCGATCAATGGATTGGGAAGATCGTCTGGAGAAGGGAAAAGCTTCCTACTCCAGTGGTCTGGCCTGGAGAATTCCATGGATTATATACTCCATGGGGTTGCAAAGAGTCGGACAGAACTGAGTGACTTTCATTTGGGTGTGGAGGGTCCTCACTGTAGCATGACGTGCCCTATTCTTGAGACAGAAAATGATCATGAACTGTAAACACATGGAAGCTTATTTTCTAACTCTTGATTATATTCACAGAACTTTATAGCTCTGTCAAAAATAGGTTCTAAGCAGTTTTTTGATGAATTTGGGTCACACAGACAGATAACCAAGATGAGTTAGGCCGTTGGTTCTCAGCAATGCCATTATGGCTTTTTTTTTAAATTTGAGGAAGCATTTTAGGTTGTTGCAGTGACTGTGGGACCTTACTGATGTTTGATGGGTGGGGCTGAGATGTGCCCTATCCTGCCAAATGTGGGACAGTTTGATAAACATCTGATCTCCTTGTGTATAGACTGTATACCACTGAGGAATCTATTGGTGGTTCACATAAGGGTGAACCTCCTTTGTAATTACCTGTGCCTAGAATGTTACTTTGGAGAAAGACATGGCACCCTACTCCAATACTCTTGCCTGGAAAATCCCATGAACGGAGTGGCCTGGTAGGCTACAGTCCATGGGGTTGCGAAGAGTTGGACGTGACTGAGTGACTTCACTCTCACTTTTCACTTTCATGCATTGGAGCATGAAATGGCAACCCACTCCAGCATTCTTGCCCGGAGAATCCCAGGGACAGGGAAGCCTGGTGGGCTGCCGTCTCTGGGGTCGCACAGAGTTGGACACAACTTAGCAGTGACTTAGTAGCAGCAGCAGCAGCAGCAGCAGCAGAATGTAACTCAGTTTCCTGTATTAACACAAAGTTCAATTTTTTTCTTTTCAGAGCTTTCATTTCTGAAGTTTCCAGAAATGCTATTGTAATATATGTTAAAGAAAAATTGTATGCTGTCTTAATTTTATAGAGATGTGATTTCTGCTTTGATAAATCATGTCATGGGAATGCCTGCTGCTTGTGGTAGCTGAATATGAGCAACACACCTTAACTCATCAGTATGCACTTACTGCTGCTCCTGTTCACGGTGATTCTGTGTGCAGGAGCAAGAACCTGACTTCTTCATTATGTCTTCCAGGGTGGTTGCAATATTGCAGTGTAGTTCTGCCTGAGAACTTATATTTTGAAATTTGTTTTTGTTTTGTTGCTAAGGTATGTCTGACTCTTTTGCAGCCCGTGTGTAGCTATAGCCCCTATAGCTCACCAGGCTCTCTTTCCATGGGATTTCCCAGCAAGAATATCCAAAAGAGTCGGACATGACTTAGCAATTAAACAGCAATAACAACAAAATTTTGAAATACCAATTAGTTTATTGTATGTTGTTTGGTATGTGTGTGTGTATATATATATACATATAAAATTTGATAATGATGGGCATATTATATTATCTATGAGAGTGTTCATAACAAAACTATGTTATATAACTTGCATATGCTCATCATTATCAAATTATATATATATATACACATATATATATACACACACAAGTCCCATAGGGTTCATTGAGTTTAAATATCATACAAGTATATTTGTGAATTATAATTTTTTTAAAGACCAAGAAGAGACATTTGAATTCATGCTCGTCAGGGCTTAGGTTATAAACAAAGGCTGAGATTTGAATATGAGTTTTTGGTTGAAATAGCATTTTCAAGTAAAAATTAGCAATGCTTTACATTATAGCATAAGTATATATTAATACATCAGAAGATTTTAGAGGTGAGAAAATATTTGGCAAATCATACATAAATTTTCAAGTACTCAAATTTGGACCATTAAGTAGTAGACACTATGTAAATTTGGTTTGTACACTTTGGGTTATTTTTAAAGCAGTTTATCTAAGTTGAAATGAAACTGATTACAAAAAGTTTAGTGTTTGACATATAATAAAAATATTGAAAATGTACATATTTACTTCAAAAATATTGAGCACAGGGAGCATTTTAATTGTTATAAATATCACACCACACCAAAGACTTTGAAAGACTGGACTCTTTAGCCAAATTATCCAAGTTAAGTCCTGACTTCATGACTTAAACGTTTAATATACATTATGTGTTATATAATAATATATTTTAGGTTAGACAGTAGATTTGGAATATTTAAGACAAAATCTCCCTTCCTTGTGCCAGATTTTCCTTTATTAAATGAACCTCATTAGTAATCTCAATGTACACTTTGCTTGCCTAAAAGATTCAGGTACTGAACAACTGGGTAAGGCAAATGGGCTGTGAAATTTAAGATCTAAATTATGTGAAATTCTAAAACAATACTGTTATAATTATTTAGGACAATATGTAGTTCTTAGCTCTCATATATTCAACATTCGTGTAATCAATGTTGATATAATCTACACCCCTAAACTTGCTTTCCTACACTAAATTCACATTTTCAATATGTCAGCTGAACAATCAGTTTTTCAAAATATTACACAGGGGTGAGTGTGCCATCTTTCTAAATGGTTCACCTGCTTACTACCTCTGAAATCATATGCAATTTACAGTACTCTTAAGCTTTGGTTTCAAATTAGATAATTATAGCATCTCACAGTATTGCAGTATTAAATGGATTAATAAATACAAAGATGCTTTATTCAGCCCTAACATAAAATAAATGCTCATAAAAATATAATATTCTAAATAATTAATTATTAGCAACAGCAAATGTCACATGACTTGGAAATTTTACTTTTCCCCTTTTTGAAAAATAGGAATAACAAAAATTAAAATGTTCATATTCTTACCAAAATGCTTAGTCTTTCAAACTGAAATCAGACAAAGCTGGAAATTGTGATCTGAAGGCTTAAAGTGTTGGATATTTAGGCTAAAGCTCACATTCTTTGAACCCAAGCTCAATCCATAGACACTGAATTAATATGTGAAGGAAAATGACAAAATTACAGCTTATCTAGAAAATGCCAAGGTTATATTTTTAAATATTATTTTTGAAAGATAATATTTACCTTGTGATTTTATAAAACTTTTTAACTCTCAGAATGAAAATTTCTACTTACAATATCAAAATTTTAAACAAATTGTTCATATTTTTAAGAAATGTATAATATAAAAAAACCAGGAACAGCTTATAAACTAATTATTAATTTTCCTTTTCATTTTTAACTCATGACTGTTCCAACAATCAAATTCTGTTGCTATTAGATTTGAGATTACACATGGACAGAGGAGCCTGGCAGGCTACAGTCCATAGCGTTGCAGAGGACTTGATACACACACAAAAGGAACCAAGATAACATACATGCACAAACAATTTACTCACTGCAAAAAAGTTTAAAACCAACTATTTATGTGACTCTCTTCTTATTCACAGGCTTTGCATCTAGAGGATGCTACATGGGAGAAACTATTTCTCACAATCCTGTGACGTATTATTCCAAAATTCTATATTATACTTAATGTAAAGCTTTCAAAAGCCTTAAAAATGTGATTAGCTATTGCTCAATCTGCTTCATCTTCCTGAGGGATGAAAATGGAATTATCCTTATAATTCAAGGTGGTACATTTTCCTCTATGAGTTTGTTTCTGTGTGGTTTCCAGTGTGCCAGATTTTGCTTTATATTTGCATGCACTAAGAGAGTCTACTGAAAATCTATTGAACACTCTTCCTATTATTGAAAATCTGTTGGAAACTCTTCCAGACACTGGAAATATTCTGATTCTTCAAGTCAGAATTCTTACATGGCAGTTTAAAAAATTGCCGAGGGGGATAATAAGCAATTATGTATTATCCACTCATTCTTTAAGTAAGAGGACACAATGTGACTTATGGTCCTGTTGGAAATAATGTAGTTTGACAGAGAAGGTAAATGGTCAAGGGTTAATCACTGAACCTATTTCTAAGGGCTACAAGGAAGTAGACTGACTTAAAATATGAGATGTCTAGCAGAGATGGAAGAGGAGAAGCTAGAGATGTTAGCTGTCCTTGGGGGCTGAGCAGCAGAGGTTATATTGAAGCTATCATTGACGATGGAGTGATGAAATGCTGACAGGTTTTCAGTGCATAGAAATGAGAAGAATCTACGTCATTGGCTCTGGTGTCAGGAAGTAATTTCTGTTTCATATTTTAAAGCATAATTGATTGAGGCAGTGCTATAAGCATACTATTTGAAAACTTGATATTTGGGTAAGAACTAAATTTTCTTAAATAGGATCCATTCCAACTTTTATGTATTTTTCCTCCATCCCTATGTGTGTAGATGTTGGAAGCCAATGTGAAAATTCTGCCAAGAGCTAGGCATGTCTACTTCAGTTGCATTTTTAGGAACAGGGGATAAACCATAGGTTCATCCATGGACCAACTGGGCCCATTGCAAGAACTTGAGGCAAAACTCCATACATCACTGGCCAATGTTAGCCCCAACTTCAACAGGTGGTCTAGAGTGGTGCTTAAAATCCTAGAAAGCAGTGTTGATTCAGAGCCTGTCTGTGTCTAGACACCCCTGAAAGGACTTGGGATTTCACTTTCTGCCATATGTGGGCACTTTAGAAAATGACCTGCAGTTACTCTAGGGAGAGACTTGAAGAGACTTTCAGCACATATTTGTGCCGTGTTGCGTGGTCCTTCCTCAAGGAGACCTATAAAATGGTTTTCTCATTTAAGAGGCTTCAGGTCCATAAACTAGCTTTATTGTAGTCTATGGACCTTCAAGTCTGGTTTCTGGTCTGAGTTTTTCTTCATACAGATCAGGTAATATTTTAGAGGTGAATTGCCCATTTGTTTTGTTCCTAGGGAAACTGTAATCAGTGAGCCACTGTCCCGTCCATTAGGGTCAAAACATTCAGACTCCTGCGTTGTCTGCTTTCTGCTGCCCGTGACGGAGAATATATCCTTGCTTTGGTTAGTTACCTACTGCCACTTGGCCTTTGCTTCTCCAAGATCCCTCATCTCATGTAAAATCACGGAGGACATTTCAGCAGTGGCATATTCCCCCTTCATCCTGACATACACAGAAAAGCCCCACAGAGGTTTTAAAAGATATTTGTACTCTTATCAGTGATATATTTCTCAATGTCTTAATGAAGGAAGTATCTTTTGATCTTTCCAGAAAGATATAGTGGTTTGAGGAGCTGTTCAAGTCTCCCAAGATAAATTTACTGCACCCTCCCTATAGTTTGACCTTTTGGTTTCTTTTAACATGCTGCTGAAGAAGTTCCAGTCTCTCAGCCCCAGTAAGCAAACTGCTACAGGCACTGCTAGCTATTAGAACTAGCACATAGAATCCAGAAATGTTTGGCATGTGGTAAACTGAACCTGACCCAGTGTTAAATTCCATCCTTCTGGGTTTAATGCTTAGAATACTTAGAATCCATTCACTTCTATATCCTATACCAGGTTCCTGCTGGTATAAATTGGCATAGCTTTGTAATTCCTGATCTGAGTCTACTTATTCATCTAATGGCCATGAAGAATGATGTGAGCATTGAGAAG
This sequence comes from Capricornis sumatraensis, assembly GCF_032405125.1. Taxonomy (NCBI): domain Eukaryota; kingdom Metazoa; phylum Chordata; class Mammalia; order Artiodactyla; family Bovidae; genus Capricornis; species Capricornis sumatraensis. The sequence continues at coordinate 42,863,723 of NC_091087.1, forward strand.
AAAAGGCCTCCTTTTTAAAGGGTAGGGCTGGAAAACAAGGATCAAGACCCCCATATGGAAGAAGAGCTGTTGTCTTGTCCTGGAAGCCTTTGCCTTATTCTGGGCAGAGACCCTGAGCTCATTGAGGTAACCCTGGACCTTAGAAAGGGAGTCTTAGAGCCTTGAGGTTTCAGAGGATCACCTAGAAATTAATAGTGACAAAAATCTCTTGAAGCAAAATCTAAAAGGCTGACTCTACTGGCATTGTCAAAGATGATTTGTTCTTACCTGCAAATAATTGGCTTTTAAATAGCTGTTGTATGTTAAATTCACCTACAGCTCTATTAAAGATTCAAGATGTGCTGAATCAAGAAACTTTTAAATAATAACAATTTAAAGGATGTCATTATAGAAAGATAATATAATTATCATCAACTAACGTTCATGATGCCCTGGAAGTTTAAAACACTGAGGCAGATTTGAAGGAATCCATCAAAGTTTCCTGGCTTAGACACTGGTTGTGTGTGACTTTGGGCAAGTCACCTAATACAAATCTTAAGTTCTTTCTTTTTTCATGTCTGATGGATAAAATAGCACCACCTGACTACCCACAAGGCTGTTACAAAGAGAAAATAAGTAGGAAGTTTGCTTGAATGGTACACAACACCAGGGAAGAGTTTAAGGATGAAAAATGGGAACATCTACAGAGAAGACCTGTTCTTGTATTTGTTATTTTCTGGTGCAAGAGGAGAATGAGTTCATAGATGATTATGGATTTTATTTTATTGTGAAAAATATGGCTGCTTGTTGAAGCATATAGGATTTTGTTAGAATACTCTGTAGTTTAGTCTTTCTATGAGTTTTTCATGATAAAATGTTAATAATTAAAAAAATAAAGATTCCTAATTTAGAAGAATTTGTATTTAGCATAGTGCTAGGAAGAAGCCTTTGTTACAGAGGAAGAATTATTAGAAACAAAAAAATAAATAAGAAGGAAGGGATAAAGAATGATCAAAAAGTAAGAGTTGTACTTAACGCTAGAAAGGAGTTGAGAAGAGGCAAGAGAAAAGCTAGCAAATGAAATGTTTTTGGTTAAGAAATAAAGATAGGAAGTAGTGATGAGAGGGAAATAGAAGAGAGGCAATGGACAATGGATTCACTAATTTAGTAGAAGGACAAGAAGAGATTCCTCATTCATGCCAAGACTTCTGCTACTTTCTACATATGAATGCCTTCAAATCTATGTGACAGTAGCTTTGACTGTGGTGTGATGTTCCAGGCCCACGTGCCCAGTGGACTGCTTAACATGTCTTCTTGGGTTCCTGCGGCCCTTCACACTCAGCATGCCCACAGCAGCAGTAATTTTCCATTCCTTTCTGCCCCCACACGTGCACCCTTGCCTCTTCCCATGCACTTACTTCCTTATAACTATTCTTCTGTCTCTCCTGGTTAATGTCACCCAAACAACCACCCAAGTCACACACTTCTTTCTTCTCCGTCCCTCCCTACATCCAGCTGGTTGCTATGTCTTACTTTTTATGCCTTCGCGGCATATCCTTAATTTGTATCCTTGCCAAGAGTATTACAGACTTCTCATGATTTTTCCACTTTTGGTGTTCCCCAACCTAAACCATGGATAATTCTGCTGCCAGCGATTCTTCTAAAGCCCAGATCTGATGGTGCTACACCACTGCTTAAAAGTTAAATAGCTTTGCTTTACAGATTAGGCTTTCTGTGATCCAGCCATTGCCTACCTATTTGGTCTTATTATAGAGTGATCCCCACTTGCCACCTTTCCACTCATATCAGGCTAATTGCAGCTTCACAGAAGCAGCATGCATATTTATGCTTCTTTGCCATTGCACTTGTTCTTCCTTCTGCTTGGAGCATCTTTCTATCCACTTAATGGACTTTTTTGCTTATACTTTAAGAGCAGATTTAAGAACTCCCTCCTCTGGGCTTCCCTGGTGGCTTAGATGGTAGAGTCTGCCTGCAGTGCAGGAGACCCTGGTTCCATCCCTGGGTTGGGAAGATCCCCTGGAGAAGGAAACGGCAACCCTCTCCAGTATTCTTGCCTGGAAAATCCCATGGATAGAGGAGCCTGGCAGGCTACAGTTCATGGGGTCATAAAGAATCGGAGCAACCTCACTTTCACTTTCCTCTGGAAAACCTTGCTGACCCACACCCTGTGACAACAGAAACATAGCATAGTTAATATCCCCTCTAAACCCACCATTGTCCTTGTACCTGTCATTGTTATGATCCCTGATATGATTTGTTTACACGTGCATCTCATCTATTAGATTGTGGACTTGCCTGGGTCAGTGATCATGTTTCATGCGTTTCTGTGTCTTCAGTAGCCAGCTCAATACTTGGCAGATAGAAGGTATTGCAACAAGTATTTCACTGCAAGGAATGAGAGAGGACATATCTGAATATCCAGTTACAGGAGCTTTAGTAGATCCATTGGTGTTTCTATGTCCTGAACATAGTGTCATCTATGAGTCCAGTATGTTGTCTTGACACTGAGTTCATCTGCTTCCATCACTGGCATCCTTGGCTGCAGTTTATTCCATGCAGAAAATAAAATGCATTGTTTGGATAGTGGAGGACTCACATAGTAAGCCCTCAAAGCTAAAACCCTTCCACTGCTCATCCTGCCCATGTCTGTATTCATTGATGGGTGACTGTTTCATGTTATTTCCAGTTATGAATCTCTTGTCACTCTCATTCAGGGAAAGTCATGATTTACTGTTCATCTGGATTTTTGCTGAGATAGGGAGAACCCTCATATTTAGTTAGAGAAAAATGCAGGTTCTATAGATAGCAAGAGAGTTCTAGACCTAACAGTTAATATTACCCCCTTTCTAACCCTTCACCCAAAGCTGACCTCAGTTGTGGTAAAATGTTGCGCTGCATTTCCCTAGCTCCACTGGAAATGTTAATCTAATCATTAAATACCAGTGAGGTTGGTGGTGTAGCTCTTTTTGCCTTGGCATACATGCTTTTCATGTTAATTTCTAGAATACCTTTTCAAAGGAGATGTAAAGAAACTATGAAAAGGGTTTTGTTTAGCAAGTTGGCTCTACTGCTTCCCCGTGCTTCTTCTGATTTGAGCCTATCTGACTTCACAAGCAAACGTTAGCATGCAACAGGACTTCTCTCTGTGATTTGGAATATCTGTTTTATGAGACATTCATTCAGCGAGGGCATGGTTTAAAGTGAACTGTTTTCCTTCAACGGCTCTAGTGTATATGCTCATTAAAGATATTTCCTCATTGGATCAATAAACTAATGCCATCTGGTGTGGATAATCACTCTCTGTGGACAAGTTGTACAATACCCTTAGCAAGCACAGTCAGGAGAAGCTAGAGGTTTTTCTTTTTCTATTTCTTTTAAAGGAATTTGCTTTCTAGATAACTAGTTTTCAAGGCAGTTATTTGTTTAACCAAAGACTTTCTCAATAAAAATAAGACTATAGAACTTGTAGTACATGCTAAAATTTCATTTCATGTATTGCTTCTTGGAAGCAGCTAGCTAAAATTTACCATGGAAAGTAATCTTGTCAAAGATTCTGAGTTGGAAAATACAAACATGTTTGAAAGTATGTAGAGTGCAAGATACTCTCTAGTCAAGACTTTAAGATCCATGAAATAAGGTGGCCTTATATATAGACTTTTAGTTTATTTAAAGACATTTTTAGTGTACAGTGCTTTGAGGAAGCAGAGGAAAAATGTGGAAGAATTTTTTAGAAAATATTTTCTAATGGATGATGGTATTAATAAGAGAATGCAAAGAGGATGCTACTTATGAATCTGATCCAAAGAGAAAAGTAAGAATTCACAGCGCATTGTCAAGGGGTGTTCAGTGTTTTCCAAGGAAGATATCTTGACTCAGTCCTACAGAAGTTTTAATAAAAGCTCAGTTTTATTAAAATTGGTGGTGTTGAGGATGCTGTGTTATAGCATTTTATGGTCTCACATCCCTTTCTGGAGAAATAAGAGAGCAGGACACTAGCACTAAATTGAGTCAGTATGGGCTTGAATGGCCTTAAAGATGCACAGCAAGAACAGATGCCAGGGTGAAGCCTCAAGAGACAGCACCATAGGAAGTGTATCTTAGATACTGGCCCTCGGGAGTTAGGCTAATAGGGAGCCAAAGTTTGAAGTCTCTGGCAGAGGTCAGGGATTTTAGAATATAAGATAGGACTCCATTGAGAGTCCCTCAGCCCTGTGAGTAAAGTTGACAGTGAATGTTATAAGGAGTCCTTGGATTTGGGTGGTATATGGTGATGTATGAGTGAAAGATCCATAGCCACTAAAGGTATTAATATGGTAGTATAGTGAGGTTTAACTGAAAATTAAACAATTGGGAGGAGAAGTGGGTGTCAGAGGATGAGGTGGTTGGAAGGCATCGCTGACTCAATGGACATGAGTTTGTGCAAACTCTGAGACATAGTGAAAGACAGGGAAGCCTGGCGTGCTGTGGTCCATGGGGTCGCAGAGTTGGACATGATTGAGCAACTGAACAACAACAAATCTTTCGCACTGTGAAACCTCGCAGTGAAAAATGTAGACTCTTGAGAATAACAGTAATATCAGCTAGCACACGTAGACGCGGACTCTGTGAGGTAAGAGTTGTGTGTAAACTCCTTCAGTCTTCATCAGGTGTAGTGGTAGTAGCCCCTGTTGACAGCTGTAGCACAGATAAGTCATAAGGTCTTCAGAGGTGACATTGAAGGGATTGAGATCCAGTCTTTAGGACCTGTGCTTTCAAACATTCACTATATCACTAAATACAGAATTTCAAATCCATGACTATTATTCCACTGATTGCCAATATTGACATATATCCAGTTCCCAAATTATTTCCCAATTATCCCTCTCCCTTTTCTCATCACATCTGAAATTATGGGTTTTAATAGTTAGTAATTTATCAAATATTATGCTTAGTCTTAGGCTTAGAGACACCCCCTGAAACCTCAGCCCCACTTCAACAGATGCTTGAAAACATACCCTGTTATACGCAGGGTAGAGTTACCAATAGACAGGGAGAGTTAGCCCCAATTATAGAGACGAATGGTGGCTTCAGAACTGGATGGAATCCTCCAGAAAGTTAAAAGCAAATTCTAGTAGAAAGGTTGTTCAAAGTCCCGGGATCTAATCTTACGTTACTTACTAGAGTGTTCACTTCAAAAAGTTACTAAACCTCTTATCCAGTATTTCTTAAGTCAGGAAGTTGTGGTTTGATCCTACATTCAGCAAATAGTTTTTGAGCACCTGTGATGTACAGTAAACAGATCACGTCTGTGCCCTCCTTTAGCTAATTGTCTAGTTGGAGGAAGACAGAAAATAAGTATGTCAGCAAATAAATAATTTTAGAACAAGAAATACTCTGAAAGACATAGAGCAATGGGGTGAAGTGATAATGGAGGAAATCAGGGGTGGCTTCCTAGTTAAGTGAAACATAAATGGTGTGAAGGAGCCAGAAGACCAGGCGAGAAGAAGGAAGAGCCAGAAAAAAGGCACCAAGGTGAGGATGAGTTTGACATGCTCAGAGCACAAAAATAAAGCAAGTTGTCTCAGATGAAGTGAAGCAGAGGGAGGCTGGAGTCAGGGGTGAGGTGGAAGACAAATCCAGAGGCCGGATCATGTCAGGCTGGTTCAGGAGTTCTTATTTGGGTCAGTGGAAACCACAGAGGTATTTAGTGAGAACTTAGGGTAATATATCAGAGAAGGCAATGGTACCCCACTCCAGTACTCTTGCCTGGAGAATCCCATGAACGGAGGGGCCTGGTGGGCTGCAGTCCGTGGGGTCGCGAAGAGTCGGACACGACTGAGCGACTTCATTTTCACTTTCATGCATTGGAGAAGGAAATGGCAACCCACTCCAGTGTTCTTGCCTGGAGAATCCCAGGGACAGGGGAGCCTGGTGGGCTGCCATCTGTGGGGTCGCACAGAGTCGGACACGACTGAAGCGACTTAGCAGCAGCAGCAGCAGGGTAACATATACTGTGAAATCATGGTATTCTTCAGGACACGGAACATGGTATATTTCTTAACAACTTTATGCAAAATTTGGGCTGGAGTGTTGGAGTGAGTGTGGGGTTGCACAACCTTGTTTGTGTGTTGGGATCCTTTGCGTAACATCAGAGGTTCTTTCATCTACAGACCGCATGTCTCTGTCTTTGAGCATTTATTGTTGCTGCTGCCTATACCATTATATTTATTTTGCACGGTTCCTGCTACAGTGCTTCACAGAATTCATAGAATTTCAATACTGAAGAAAAAAAAAAACTTTAAAGATCAGCTAGGCTGATTTCTTTTATTTTACAGTTACGGAAAAAGAGACCCAAAAGAGAAACTTTCCAGCATTGTTTAGGCTACCTGTGCATCTTCTCACTAGTGTGCTCAGCAGATTTTAAAGGAGTTCTGTTCTTCTGTTTATGATCTTTTTAGTCCTTCCCTGGCATTTCCATATCCCCTGGGACAAGCACGCTGAAGACTGATTCTTTCAGGTACTTTGCAAACTCAATTCCCGTTTTAAAATGGGATTACTAGAGCACTTGCTCCCTAAACAATTTACTTCCTTCTATCGCAGCTGCTTTTGCTGCAGTTCAGCCAAGCCTCTTGTGATGGGTAAATTCGCAGGGCTTCAAGGCTGCCCCTTCCTTCCCCGCTCTCCTCCACGATATGGCCACTAAGTGAAGGCAGAGCTCATTTTTGTAGAGGCCTGTGAGATTTATCAGCTTTCTGTAGGAGAATTTGTATTCCCTTCACTTCCTGTCTGAGGTGTGAGCTATATAAATTGTTGTAAATATTTGAAGTCTCTGGCCCAGGAAGTGAAAAATAAAGCATCTCTTCATATCTGCTCAGTCTGACTCCGGCTGTTCACCAATTCTGAGTGAAATATTGCTTAGTGTGTTTCTTATTTTTGTTTGTTTGCTTATTTTTATTTTTGGCATTGCCTGAAAGGCACAGTCCAGGTGAGCTTTACTCCAGTACAGCTTTTTCCTTGGTTCTATTGTGTTGAAGGCAAGTTGACACTGACTCCAGCATAAATGGCCTGCATATGAAACTGTTGTTTGGAAACTATTTAGTGTCGTGCTGGACTCATTCCACCCGATGAACTTTTCTAAACTATGTGCTTTAGGCTTGATCCTCATGCTTGTCAAGTAGTGAGAGTACTGTTCAAATAACTCAAAAGCTGTTCTGAAAGTTCAAATGTCCAAGAGCTGGTTCTGAATCCAGCTTTAAGGGATTTCTTACAAATAAGGACTAACGACCTTGATTACTACTTGATGTCTAACACCCTAAATTTATCAGAAGTGAATGCTTCTACAAAACTTGCAGGAAAGTGGAATGACTTTGACTAGGGGAAATAGGATGTGCCCATATAGGAAAAAAACCTGGTCGGTCCTCCTCTCATTGTGTTTTAATTCCCCTTTGCTTCTTGCCTCTGCATCTTTTGTTTTAGTGCTCATAGGAGTTAAATAAGAAATGTCTAATTAAGGATTGAAATTTGTCAGATAAGCTTTCTTCTTTTACTTAAGTTTCGCCTGTTCTGCAAGGCCTGTGAAAAGGTCTTCTGTAGTTCTGTAGAGCTTTTCGTAAGTGCTGTGGTGCATCTCCATGGTTATTGAATTTTTTTTTTTTTTTTTTTTTTTATGCACAAGCCTTCCTCTCTAACTAAAATATAAGTTTCTGTAGGGCCCATACAGAAGGGGATCATAACTTTATGCCTTAGATGTACAAGGCCCTGTTTTAGTTGGTGCTCAGTAATGTTTAATTTGGGCTTCCCCGGTGGCTCAGACAGTATAGAGCCTGCCTGCAATGTGGGATACCGGGGTTCCATCCCTGGATTGGGAAGATCCCCTGGAGAAGAAAATGGCAACCCACTCCAGTATTCTTGCCTGGAGAATTCCATGGACAGAGGAGCCTGGTGGTCTTTGGTCCATGGGGTTGCAAAGAGTTGGATATGACTGAGTGACTAACACTAGGTCATATAATGCCTATTTATGATTAAAATAAACAAACACACTAAAGATTGTACCAAGAAAACTCTTTGGATTAAAAGGGTTTTGAGATAGACATTGGGTGTTAGTGGAGTGTACTGTTATGGAAAAATTCCATTAGAAAAGGGGGTGAAGAGGACTTGGACCAACTTAATCATAGTTGGGTGGGCCCTTCTACTAGGTAAAAGTGTGAGTACTAAGATACTATAGGAATTTGGGAGCCTTATGATGTTCCCTGTGCTGGTTATTCTGTTCAAATGATACTTACTTAGGAATGAAATCGGATGCAGTGACTCATCCCATTAACTTCTCAGTTGTCAGTTATTTTAGAGATAAACCTACCTCTATAATTTTTTTCCCTATGGGAAGTTCAGCTGTGACTTTATTTCATTTCCTTAAATTTAATTTTTAAAACAATTCTTAAAGTTTATTTTCCATTTACAATTAATATAAGACATTGTCTATCTTCCCCATGTTGTAGGATATATCCTTGAGCCTGTCTTATACCCAATAGTGTGTACTTCCCTCTCTGTGATATTTTAGATTGCCCCTCTCCCCCAACCACTAGTTTGTTCTCTATATCTGTGAGTTTCCTCCTTCTTCTTTTTTTTTCTGGTTATATTCACTTGTTTGTTGTATTTTTTAGATTCCACAAATAAGTGACATCATACAGTATTTGTCTTTATCTGACTTATTTAATTTGGCATGATACTCTCCAAGTCCATCCATGTTGTTGCAAATAGCAAAATCCCTTCTTTTTAATGGCTGAGTAGTATTCCATTGCATTTATATACAGTACTACATTCTTCTGAAGTCTGTCACGTCATGATCATCTGATAGGACTTTATTTGTATTGTCTAATTTATTGCAGTAGATATTGCCATTTGGATGCTTTCCTTCTCCTTCCTTCTGAATATAAGACACTAAAGACAAAGGATATGGTCTGACATTGGACATGGCTGAGAGCATATTTATGAAGTTAGACAGAACTGAGTTTGAATATTGCTTCATTATCATTTACTGGTATGTGACCTAGGCATAGGAAACCACCTAGTTTTCTCTTAAATTTTTTTTGAGAATTAATAATTTTATATATGTATGTAGAGAGAGTCTGTACTAAAGATGTTCAATAAAGTATTCCAAAACATATTTTATACTTTGCATTTGGTAGATGCTTAGTTGCAATTTGGCAGATGAGTTGAGCTGCATTTGTGCTGGTAGAATGCATGTCACGCATTGTGTGTATTTTCATTGTGAGAGCAAACATGCCAGACATGAACTAGTTTTTACAAAATCAGATCTAACACCAAGTTGTTAAACAACTAACATGTTTCCCTGGGCTTTAATTATCTATACTTTCAAACTATGAAATATTCCATTTAGACTTATTCAAGAGAAATCAAATCTTCTCTTCCAAATCAATGAAAGGAACACAGTCAATAGAGGCCTTTCTCAGGTCACCAAATCTCAAATCTATTTTCATTTGAGGAAGAAGAGGGAATGGTAATAAAGGTTACGTTTTTTATTTTTTAACCTTATCCTAAGTTTATTCTCCTAACTAAGAACCTTTATTTGGATCCTTGTTCTTCTATTCATCTCCTTTGGTTAGCTAGGGCGTCTGTCTTGGTTATGATAGACCGATATTCTATTCCTGTGTTCTCTGAATTACAGTAAAAACTTTGAACATGTTGCTCTCACGGACTTTTCTGTGACTCTATTTTTTCACTCCTAAAATTCTCAAATACTTGCTCTCATTCTGACCCAAAATGACTTCTATAAAAATTTTGATCAGTAAGTTTGCTGCTAAGTCACTTCAGTCGTGTCCGACTCTGTGCGATCCCATAGACGGCAGCCCACCAGGCTCCCCTGTCCTTGGGATTCTCCAGGCAAGAACACTGGAGTGGGTTGCCATTTCCTTCTCCAATGCGTGAAAGTGAAGTCGCTCAGTCATGTCTGACTCTTCCCGACCCCATGGACTGCAGCCCATCAGGCTCTTCCGTCCATGGGATTTTCTAGGCAAGAGTACTGGAGTGGGCTGCCAAGTTTAGCAGCTATATAATGAATATCTGTTGAGTGTGTACTTAATAAAAATCTTTCGCTTTTAGGATATAATAGTACGATTAAACATTATAACCTGGAGGAAGCTAAAAAGCACCCTATAAGTCACATTGATATCACAGACATTCCTTGCAAGTTCTAACAATAATTTTCTCCTGTGTGTATGTGCGAGTCACACAGTCGTGTCTGACTCTTTGCGATGCCATGGATGTAGCCCGCCAGGCTCCTCTCTCCATGGGATTTCCCAGGCAAGAATATTGGAGTGGGTTGCCATTTCCTCCTCCAGGGTATCTCCTCAACCCAGGGTTTGAACCCAGGTCTTCCCTGGTGGCTCAGAGGTTAAAGTGTCTGCCCCCAATGCGGGAAACCCAGGTTTGATCCCTGGGTCGGGAAGATCCCCTGGAGAAAGAAATGGCAACCCTCTCCAGTATTCTTTCCTGGAGAATCCCTTGGACAGAGGAGCTTGGTAGGCTGCAGTCCACAGGGTCACAAAGAGTCAGACACAACTGAGTGACTTCACTTTCTTTCTCCTGCATTGCAGGCAGATTCCTTACTGTATGAACCATCAGGGAAGCATTCCTCTTATGTTAGAGAAATACAGTGAGGGATGTTTTTGATGTGTAATTTATAGTCAGACTCCCAAAATTAACAGGGAAGGGAAACTTGGCACTCATTGGTAAATTTTATTGATGTCAACAGACATTTTGAATCATTTGGAAGCTCAAAAATATGTCTTCTGTTGGGCTGATTTAGCTGAATGAACAAAGGAAAAAACATAATCATTACTCATTAGAGAGCTCAGCTGAGATAATCTCTAATAAAGGATTTTGTGGTCCTCAGATTGAGTTGAGTATCACTGACATAACTGGTAAGAGCAGTTTCCTCCTCACCTAATCCACGTTCAGAAGTGTTCCTGGAAAAGCTAAGTGGGGGTGGCGGTAGGTATTGATACTGCTGGGGGCAGTTTTGCTTTGTCCTTTCCCCCCTCCTGTTTTGGGAATATGTGTGGTCCCACTTCTAGAAGAAGATGCAAAGGTGAATTTTTCTCGTATTTCTCTTTTGTTTGCATTTTGTATTGTACAGCTACATGTGGCGAGAGATACAGAGTTTGCATACTTACAAGAGATACCTGTGGTTGTGTATTCATACACTAGACACTCATTCAAATGCTCTGTGTGTGTTCTATTATTTCCTTTCTACCAGCCATATAAAGCATTTGTTACTATATGTATTGTAAAGATAAGGAAACTCAAGGATCAGTTCAGTTCAGTTCATTTGCTCGGTCGTGTCCGACTCTTTGCAGTCCCATGGACTGCAGCACGCCAGGCTTCCCTGTCCATCACTAACTCCCAGAGCTGGCTCAAACTCATGTCCATCTAGTCAATGATGCCATCCAAGCATCTCATCCTCTGTCATCCCCTTCTCCTCCTGCCTTCAGTCTTTCACAGCATTAGGGTGTTTTCCAGTAGTGTTTCTTCAGTTCTTCGAATCAGGTGGCCAAAGTTTTCGAGTTTCAGCTTCAGCATCAGTCCTTCCAAATGAGTGTTCAGGACTGATTTCCTTTAGCATTGACTGGTTTGGTCTCCTTGCTGTCCAAGGGACTCTCAAGAGTCTTCTCCAACACCACAGTTCAAAAGCATCAATTCTTCAGCACTAAGCTTTCTTTATAGTCCAACTCTCACATCCATACATGACCACTGGAAAAACCATAGTTTTGACTATACGGACCTATGCCAGCAAAGTAATGTCTCTGCTTTTTAATATGCCGTCTAGGTTGGTCATAGCTTTTCTTCCAAGGAGCAAGTATCTTTTAATTTTATGGCTGCAGTCACCATCTGCAGTGATTTTGGAGCCCAAGAAAATAAAGTCTGTCCCTGTTTCCATTGTTTTCCCATCTATTTGCCATGAAGTGATGGAACCACATGCTATGATCTTAGTTTTTTGAATGTTGAACTTTAAGGCCGCTTTTTCACTCTCCTCTTTCATTTTCATCAAGAGGATCTTTAGTTCTTCTTCATTTTTTTCCATAAGGGTGGCTTCATCTGCATATCTGACGTTATTGATATATCTCTTGGCAATCTTGATTCTAGCTTGTGCTTCATCAAGCCTGGCATTTCACATGATGTACTCTGTATGTAAGTTAAGTGAGCAGGGTAACAATATGCAGCCTTGATATATTTGTTTCCCAATTTGGAACCAGTCCATACTTCCATGTCTGGTTGTAGCTGTTGTTTCTTGACCTGCATACAGATTTCTCAGGAGGCAGGTAAGGTGGGCTGGTATTCCCATCACTTATAGAATTTTCCATGGTTTGTTGTGATCCACACAGTCAAAGGCTTTGCCATAGTCAGTAAAGCAGAAGTAGATGTTTTTATGGAGCTCTGTTGCTTTTTCAGTGATCCCGCAGATGTTAGCAATTTGATCTCTTGTTCCTCTGGCTTTTTTAACACCAGCTTGATCACCTGGAAATTCATGGTTCATGTACTGTTGAAGCCTAGTTTGGAGAATTTTGAGCATTACTTTGCTAGCATGTGAGATCAGTGTAATTGTGTGGTAGTTTGAACATTCTTTGGCATTGCCTTTTTTGTGATTGGAATGAAAACTGACCTTTTCCAGTCCTGTAGCCACTGCTGAGTTTTTCAAATTTGCTGGCATATTGAGTGCAGCACTTAAACAGCATCATCCTTGAGGACTTGTAATAGCTCAGCTGGAATTCTATCACCTCCACTATCTTTGTTCATAGTGATGCTTCCTAGGCCCACTTGACTTCACATTCCAGGATGTCTGGCTCTAGGTGAGTGATCGCACCATTGTGATTATCTGGGTCATGAAGCTCTTTTTTGTATAGTTCTTCTGTGTATTCTTGCCACCTCTTCTTAATCTCTTCTGCTTCTGTTAGGTCAATACTGTTTCTGTTCCCTTGGTATCCCTAATTTTCTCGAAGAGATCTCTAGTCTTCGATTCTGTTGTTTTCCTCTATTTCCTTGCATTGTTCACTGAGGAAGGCTTTCTTATCTGTCCTCGCTCTTTTTTGGAACTCTGCATTTAAATTGGTATATCTTTTCTTTCCTCTTTTGCCTTTTGCTTCTCTTCTTTTCTCAGCAATTTGTAAGGCCTCCTGTACAACGTCATAAACCTCTGTCCATAGTTCTTCAGTACTCTGTCTGAAGCATGGACTGATTAAATAGCTTTCCTGAGATTACATATCTCAGGTTGGCTGGGTAGCTTTAATGCCTGTGCTCTGAATTTTAGATGCTTTTCTGGACTCTAATGTTGGTTATCTTAAATGCCTGTTAGACTGCTTATATGCAGATTAAGAGTTCTACCTGATCTCCATATCTCACCTTTGTGCCAGCCATTTACCTGTTCACACAGTTTTGGTGTAAACTTGACCTTAATGTCATTCTAAGATCAGAGGTAGAATTGGCATGGCTTCTTTCCCATCAGGGCATCTGAAGCAAGAAAATTAGTGCATTTCAGACATGGCCGGTGTTCCGTCTGTCTTAGGCAACATGTCTGAAGCTGGAGTTGCCTTCTTTTGCTGAAGAATTTACCTTTATAGTATTTGCTCATCACTGAGCTACACTGACGTACCCAGCTACAGTGACAAACTCAAAACCCACTACATGCATTTGACAAATGTCAGTGGACTTCATTGTCTCTTCTAGGGTTAGGAAAATGTAACATAATTAAGTATTTAAGAATTTTTATTGCAACTTCAAGAATTCTGAGCCACAACAGTAGACCTGGGTAGCTGCCAGAGAAAGCTTCTCTGTCTTATCAAATTTCTTCATTTATCTGAAATTTAGCAGCATATTGCTACATCTGGTTCAAGCTAGGATCAGAGTATATAATAGAAAACAATAAGCCTAACATTTCTGAAATTGAAATTCCATATAAGTCAACCTGTTTTATCAATAGTTTATTATTTACTAAGACAGCCCTACCATCAATCTCATCTAAGAGTTTATGGAACCAATTTACTTGTCAGAGATTGTCACTTCTTTTTTTAACTGTGTGTTTTGCAGTAACATTTGGGTGAGAATAATTTGTGTAGTAGCATGGGTAAATTAGAGAGGGAAGCTTTAACAATAATGTGAGGAAACATAGTCTCAGATAAAGGGCTGCAATATAAAATTGAAAGAAAGGTTCACCAAATGACTAATGTATAGAATAAGGTATAGAAATATCTAGAAAATTATGAGTATAGGAAGGCAGGGATCAAACAGGAAATCTTTGGAAAAATATAGAGTCATAGAAATAAGAAAGCAATCAAAGAATAAGAAAATAAATCAGTGTATTGCAACCCTGGCTACACATTAGTATCACTTGAGGAGCTTTAAAAAATAGTAATTAATCTGAGGTGAGCTCTGAGCACAGTCTTTGAAATCTCCCAGATGATTCAAATGTTCATCTAGGGTCAAAAAATAAACAATGCTTTGAAGGCTATATAGGTATATTTTGAAGATATGGGCTATAAACAGATATTTATATTAAATTATATCTTAGTAATATGTCAAAATCTTTGTTTTCTGTGGAAGATGTCAAAATCTTTCTTTCCTTAGGAAATCTAACTTATAATAATATGAACCTCCCAGTGGTTCATATTTGGCTAATACCTTCAGATCCTTCAATATTTTTATTGGGGTGATACACTATGTAAAATTCTTGATGAACCTTACTTACTCATAGTAGCTATGAGAGATTAAAGAAAAATATCATTCTTATTTTAAGAACTCTTAAAAGGTTGTAGTTACATTTCAACATGTTAATTTAAATAATTACAGCTACATTGCCTTTTATTTTCCTTTGTAAAGGAGTAAAAAAAATCCTCTTTAGTATTTATATGATATGAAAACATCTATTTTGTGTAGATAAAAATAACTTCCATTTTTTTTCCGCAGGAATATTTCAATCTGCCACAGATGCCAGATGAAAAAATAATCAACCTTAGGAAATTTTACTTTCGATGTCTCTGAGGTCAGAACACACTAGCATCCTTCCATGACCCTGGAACATAGGCTGGCAGATCTGTAGTTGATCTCTTCTTATCCCCTGTCTGAGCTCGTCTCACTTTTGTCCAATGTGTGGAGCTCGCAATGTGTCCTCTGCCCTTGTACACTTACAACTCCCTAGGGAAGCTATATTTCATACATGCTTATATTGCAATGTTTTGTATTATTCAGTTCAATTGCTCAGTCATGTCAGACTCTTTGTGACCTCATGGACTGCAGCAAGCCAGGCTTCCCTGTACATCACCAACTCCCGAAGCTTGCTCAATCTAATGTCCATCAAGTTGATGATACCATCCAAGCATCTCATCCTCTGTCATCCCCTTCTCCTCCTGTCTTCAATCTTTCCAGCATCAGGGTCTTTTCAAATGAGTCAGTTCTTCCCATCAGGTGGCCAGAGTATTGGAGTTTCAGCTTCAGCATCAGTCCTTCCAAATGAGTGTTCAGGACTGATTTCCTTTAGGATTGACTGGTTGGATCTCCTTGCTGTCCAAGGGACTCTCAAGAGTCTTCTCTAACACCACAGTTCAAAAGCATCAATTCTTTAGCACTAAGCTTTCTTTATAGTCCAACTCTCACATCCATACATGACCACTGGAAAAACCATAGTTTTGACTATACGGACCTATGCCAGGAAAGTAATGTCTCTGCTTTTTAATATGCCATCTAGGTTGGTCATAGCTTTTCTTCCAAGGAGCAAGCATCTTTTAATTTTATGGCTGCAGTCACCATCTGCAGTGATTTTGGAGCCCAAGAAAATAAAGTCTGTCCATTTCCACTGTTTCCCCACCTGTTTGCCATGAAGTGATGGGACCGGTTGCCATGATCTTAGTTTTTTGAATGTTGAACTTTAAACCAGCTTTTTCACTCTCCTCTTGAACTTTCATTAAGAGGCTCTTTAGTTCTTCTTCACTTTCTGCCATAAAGGTGGTGTCATCTGCATATCTGAGGTTATTGCTATATCTCTAGGCAGTCTTGATTCCAGCTTGTGCTTCATCAAGCCTGGCATTTCACATGATTTACTCTGCATATAGGTTAAGTAAGCAGGGTGACAATATGCAGCCTTGCTGTACTTGTTTCCCAATTTGGAACCAGTCCATACTTCCATGTCTGGTTCTAACTGTTGTGTCTTTGACCTGCATACAGATTTCTCAGGAGGTAGGTAAGGTGGGCTGGTATTCCCATCACTTAAAGCATTTTCCATGGTTTGTTGTGATCACACAGTCAAAGGCTTTGGTGTAGTCAATAAAGCAGATGTAGATTTTTTTCGGGAACTTTTGCTTTTTCAATGATCCAGCAGATATTGGCAATTTGATCTCTGGTTCCTCTGGCTTTCCTAAATCCAGCTTGATCATCTGGAAGTTCACAGTTCACATACTGTTGAAGCCTGGCTTGGAGAATTTTGAGCATTACTTTGCTAGTGTTGTAGTTATGCAATAAATATTTGTTATATTAATTAACCTCCCCACCGTGGCGTCCCCTTTTTTTTAATGAAAGGGTTATATTGTGATAGCCAACATTCTATGGAAGATCCTAGAGTTTAAGAAAAAGAATATATCCATTTTAGAGTAGTGATTGATAGAATTTAGTGCACACTCAAAGGAGCCAGCCAGTAATAGGAGCTGCTGCTTGGCCAGTTGGGATCAGTCCATTGCTTCTATAATGTAACCAATGCAATTAATTGAAATGAGGTTGACTCTCAACAGAAGTCCTGCAAGAACTAAATACAATGAAGCAATGGCCACTGAACTTCAGGCTTCTGAAGCATCATCTGGAACAGTATGAACCCAAAGAAATTGAGTGACTTTAGACCTAGAACTTTTTTTGCAGCATTAATAAGAGTCTGACCCGTGGTTTCAGAAGATCTATTTCCAGTGCATCAGAGATGTGTGGGTGGACTGAGTCATTCTAATCCCTTTCCAGTGCACTCCCCAGTTCCAGCCTCCTCCAGCACCCATGAGCAATCTGCAACTTTCTGCCCTGCAGAGTACTTCTGAAGACTAAGTTGAAAATCGAACCAGGCATATGAATTCACAGCAAATGAGATTTTATTAATTTGCCTAAAGTCTGAGTCTGTTAACTCTGCTTTCTTTTACTACTTTAAGCTGGAATATCTAGGAAGGTTTAGACATAGCAACAACAATAACGCTGGGCTATTTTTGAGGGTTAAATTCTGCTGTAAGGTAAGGAGAATGAATAATGAAACAGATCATCCTCGGTGCTGGCTGTTCCTTTTTCTATTGACGCTGATGGTGTTCCCTTTTGTGTTATTAGGAATGGGATGTAATTCTGAGAGAAAATCTGACAGTCTGTATATCTGCAATTCATACTGCCTTTGCAACCCAGAAAGCCCCAGGGTCCTTCCAAAAATACTTGTAGGATGCCCCCAGGAAATTCTCTAGATTGATTAGGCCGTGGTCAGGGTCCACATTTTGCCATCACCATTCTGCCTTCTCTGCATCTAGAAGTTAGGCTCCTTGGGTAGTCTTTGTGTCAATTAATTAGATATTAACCCACTCCAGTATTCTTGCCTGGAGAATCCCCATGAACAGAGGAGCCTGGCAGGCTACAGTCCTGAGGGGTCGCAAAGAGTCAGACAGGACTGAGCAGCAGCAGCAGAGTGTACACACCACTCTCTGCTACTGCCTCTTGGCTTTTCCCCAGGCTGCTGAGGGTCAAGGGGGAGATGAGCTGCTGATACACACGTGTGACGACCTCCAGGAGAGGGGAAGCGCACCATACTTCCAACCTGGGGTCTTGCTGCTTGTTCGCAACTCCTCCTACTCTGCTGTGTCAGGTGACAGCCTCCTCCCGACCTTGCCTTTCATCATTTTTGTCCTTGAAAGTTTTCCAGGATAGCTCATTGAATTAGAGAGAGCATGACTTCCCACAGGCCTGCCTCTTATGACCTCCTTGAAGATAAATGTTTAGGGAAAACCAGAAAGAAGGCCATTAAGACCTTGTTTCCAGGTATGCTGAGGAAGCTACAGCATGCCTTCATATATGACAGACAGACGGACAATGAATTCATACTCCATTCCTGTGTCTTTCTTGTACGTGTGTGTCAGGTATGGTACCTTGAATGCCGCATCCTAGGCACTTTTGAAGTGGAGGGCTTTTTAGGAAAAGACCTAAATGCCACTTCTCATTTGTTCCCTTGGCAATCCCAATCCTGCTTATCTTGAAGTCCAGTTACAGTCAGACCGTTCGCTTCCTGTGTTGTATGTTGCCTCTTTCAACAAAGGACAAATCCTCAGGATGAGACTCTGTAGGAGAAAAGAGCTTCTTTATCAAATATTAAGATACTGAGTCAACCACTCATAGAGATCCAGAATTCTCCCTTTCATCACAAAAATACATGTATTTGCAGTATCTTTGCCCTGAACAAAAGCTGCCTCAGCCTGTTCTGGGTGTTACAGGGACCAGAGCCCAGGTCAGGAGCAGTGTTGTCTGCTTCAGTTTCTGCACTGCCTTCCTATTGGGCAAGTCAGTTTTGAGCTCAGTCTTATGATTGAGTAGATAATTGGGCTGGACCAGATGATGTCTCAAGGCCCTTCTAAGCTTGACTATCTTTGTGAACCTTCCACAGAGCAAAAGGCACTCAAAACCTCATTGTCCAGGAAAGAAACCTCTGTTTAAAGAACTAAAATAACTTGTAAGGCTTCAGCTTCTTGAATTACTTTGTACATTCTCAACAACTGTTCACTGTTTTTGTTATATGGCAGGTTCTTTTTTTATTGAATGAAAGATTCTTTAACTTCTATAATGCTTTATAATTTTCAGAAGTTTCACACAGGTGATTTCATATAATCCTATAACGATCCTTTTGTCTCTTCCTCTGTATTGCCCCTCCATCATTCCCTCTCCCCACTGGCAACCACTGGTTTGTTCTCTATATCTGTGAGTCTGCTTCTTTTGTTTTACCCACTAGTTTGTTATATTTTGGGGCTTCCCTGGTGGCTCAGATGGTAAAGAATCTGCCTGCAGTGTGGGAGACCCAGGTTCGATCCCTGGGTTGAGGAGATCCCCTGGAGAACAAAATGGCAACTCAATCCAGTATCCTTGCCTGGAAAATTCCATGGACTGAGGAGCCTGGCAGGCTACAGTCCATGGAATTGTAAGGAGTTGGACATGGCTAAGTGACTTAACTTTGTTCTGTTTGAGGATTCCACATATAAGTGATATTTGTCTTTGTCTGCCTTATTTCACATAGCATGATCTAGCAGTTTCAGCCCTGGTATATATCGAAAAGAACCCCACCAATTTGAAAAGATTCATGTACTCCAATGTTCATAGATGTTCCTAGAAATGCTGTTTACAATAGCCAAGACATGGAAGCAACCTAAATGCCCACTGACAGATGAATGGATAGAGAAGATGTGATATATATATATATATATACACACACACACATACATACATATATATATATATATGTATGTATAATAGTAGTAATCCGTTATTACTCAGTCATAAAAGAAAATGAAATTTTGCCATTTGCTGCAGCATGGATGGACCTTGAGAGTGTCTTGCTGTGGCAGGTTCTAGGAAAGATCTAGTCCTATCTCTGTTCTAGAAGGCCTGATCTGTTCATAAAATAATGGTGAACAACATGGTCATGGCCCATGATCAATCCTACATTTATGCAGAGATAGTTCTGTAAAGTGTTGTCACATTTATTATTTCAAGTAGCCTGCTCAGGACACGTTATAGAAGAAGAAACTGAGGCTCAGAAAATTAAGATGCTTGTTCAAGGCCTTGAGACTAGTAAATGACTGAGCTGAGACTAGAACTCGCTCTTTTCTTACTTGAAATCTGGTGTTCTTTCCATCTCACTACAGTAAAACAGTACCGAAATAATACAAGCCAGAAAACATCACCCGAATGGAGTAGACTATGCTCTATTGTGTCTTCTGACTATTAAGTAGGGAAGGTCACATTTTACTTTCTCTTAAAAGATATGACAAAAGTCAATACTATTGACATGGTGAGGATTTCTCCAAGTTACATCTATTCTTAAAGTATCACAATGAATAAAACATTTGTACCTTTGTTTTCATAAACTAGAATTCATAGTAGATTGTTTTCCCATTTTGAACTTTTTCCCCTACCACTGACCTCCATTTGCATACCATTTTATTCCTTTGGTGCTTTAAATAAATGACTAGTAAAATGATAGGAAATGTTGCTATCTGGAAAGCCACAAACAGACTTTTAAATTTTTTTAATTTATTTTTTAACTGGAAGAAAATTGCTTTGCAATGCTGTGTTGGTTTTTGCCATACAACACCACAAATAAGCCATAATTATACATATATCACCTCCCCACAAATTGACTTCTCTCGCACTAATTTCAGGTTATCCCTGTAAGAAACCTTATCTATAGTACTTTTTTTGGTATCAGAAAATGAACCCTAGATAAGATATGAAATCAGATTGGCTAGATTACATTTTAAGTTTCATCAAAGACCAAAGGTAGAGTCTCCTTAACTAACTAAGATTACAAGCCACAGGACTGGAAAAGGTCAGTTTTCCTTCCAATGACAAAGAAACGCAATGCCAAAGAATGCTCAAACTACCACACAATTGCCCTCATCTCACACGCTAGTAAAATAATGCTCAAAATTCTCCAAGCTAGGCTTCAGCAATACGTGAACCGTGAACTTCCAGATGTTCAAGCTGGTTTTAGAAAAGGTAGGGGAACCAGAGATCAAATTGCCAACATCCGTTGGATCATGGAAAAAGCAAGAGAGTTCCAGAAAAATATCTATTTCTGCTTTATTGACTATGCCAAAGCCTTTGACTGTGTCGATCACAACAAAGTGGAAAATTCTTCAAGAGATGGGAATACCAGACCACCTGACCTGCCTCTTGAGAAACCTATATGCAGGTCAGGAAGCAACAGTTAGAACTGGACATGGAACAACAGACTGGTTCCAAATAGGAAAAGGAGTCCGTCAAGGCTGTATATTGTCACCCTGCTGATTTAACTTCTATGCAGAGTACATCATGAGAAACGCTGGGCTGGAAGAAGCACAAGCTGGAATCAAGATTGGTGGGAGAAATATCAGTAACCTCAGATATGCAGATGATACCACCCTTATGGCAGAAACTGAAGAGGAACTAAAAAGCCTCTTGAAGAAAGTGAATGAGGAGAGTGAAAAAGTTGGCTTAAAGCTCAACATTTAGAAAACTAAGATCATGGCATTTGGTCCCATCACTTCATGGGAAACAGTGGAAACAGTGTCAGACTTTATTTTTGGGGGCTCCAAAATCACTGCAGATGGTGATTGCAGCCATGAAATTAAAAGATGCTTACTCCTTGGAAGAAATGTTATGACCAACCTAGATAGCATATTCAAAAGCAGAGACATTACTTTGCCAACAAAGGTCCGTCTAGTCAAGGCGATGTTTTTTCCAGTAGTCATGTATGGATGTGAGAGTTGGACTATAAAGAAAGCTGAGCGCCAAAGAATTGATGCTTTTGAACTGTGGTGTTGAAGACTCTTGAGAGTCCCTTGGACTGCAAGGAGATCTGATCAGTCCAGTCTAAAGGAGATCAGTCCTGGGTGTTCTTTGGAAGGACTGATGCTAAAGCTGAAATGCCAGTACTTTGGCCACCTCATGAGAAGAGTTGACTCATTGGAAAAGACTCTGATGTTGGGAGAGATTGGGGTTAGGAGGAGAAGAGGACGACAGAGGAGACGGCTGGATGGCATCACCGACTCGATGGACATGAGTTTGGTTGAATTCCGGGAGTTGGTGATGGACAGGGAGGCCTGGCCTACTGTGATTCATGGGGTCACAAAGAGTCGGACACGACTGAGCGTCTGAACTGAGCTGAACAAGCTACTAGAGGGCAGGGATCAATGAGCAATTTATAGTTCTATTGTTTTTCTTGTTAGGATCAACTCCTAATATGATATAGTCTGTGTTTGTTTTGTAAATTTTAATTGAATTAAATTTCACCAAATGAAGGGCAGTAGCATTCGTGGTCTATAGAATTGCTTAATACATGGGGGTGGGAAAGGAGAGAAACGAACAATAGAAAGTCCAATTAATTTCTTCCTAGTTGAACTCCTTGTGAACTTTCTATCGTTAGGAGAGCAAATTGCACTCAAAACCTCATTGTCTGGGAAAGAAGCCTTTGTTTAAAGAACTAAAGTAAATTTCAAGGCTTCAGCTCCTGAATTTAGTTCAGTGGCTTGTGGCCAAGAATTTAATGAGGGCTGAAACGACTGATATCTCCCACCATTCAACTCTACCACTGGGACTACAGTTGATGAGAGAAAGAGTTGTCTTAAAGTTCAAAACAGAGTTAATATATTCTGTCCATTTGCAACTTTCATCAAAATGAAGTCACCTTCATAATAATGACTTACAGCAGGATTTTGTCCTCATTTGCCATTTTTAGCTGGAATTTGAGGGAAAATAAGGGAAAATAAATCACTCTGTCCTTCTCTTTCTCCTTTTACCTTACAGTCTGAGAGCCCTTCTAAACTCCAGAGTAACAAGAATGAGAGCAAAGGAGGGAAGGTCTTTTTAAGGGTTTGTGAAGTTAAGAGTGTTTTGCTTTGTCGATGCTTGAAGGATAAACTCAGCATCCTTAGTCCCACTGAATATTAATGAATAATTCTGAGTGAGCCAAGCCAAGGAAAAGGATGAAAAAGGAGAAAGCAAGGGCCACGTAGTTCTTCCTTGGAGATCTCTTTCTCTCGCCTGTAAACAATAGACTGCTTTCAGTTTTTTGAGTATCTTTACCATTTATTGAATATCAGAAGATAAAGGCATTACTATGGTATACCTGGGGTCTCTGAAAGAAAAATCCGTGACTCTTACTTTCCATATGAAACAGATACATCTATATAAGGAGACATAGGTTATCCTAGCTGCTGTGCATATGTATGCGCCTCTGTGTATGTTTGTGTGTGTATATACATATGTATTTTTCTTCTGGAATCTTGAGAAATAGCTTGGAGATTCCAAATTCTTACACTTCTCTCATGATCAAAAAATGTGTTGAATTGGAACTTCCCTGGTGGTCCAGGGGTTAAAAATGTGCCTTGCAATCTAGGAGATGTGGGTTCCTGGTCAGGGATCTAAGATCTCATATGCCACAGAGCAACTAAGTCCACACACCGCAACTAAGCACCTGTGTGCTGCAACTACTGAAGCCCGTGGGATGGGCCACAACTAGAGAACCTGTGCGCTGCAGCGAAACATCTCTCATGATTCAGTGAAGAGCCCACATGTCGCAATCGAGACCCAGCACAGCCAAATAAAAATGAATAGAACTCTCAGCAGTCAACATTAGGCAATTTTTCTTTCTTTCTTTCTTTCGTTTTTAATGCATAGAGCAAGCAGGATGCTGCTTTCGTTGCTCAGTGTCTTAGAGTCTGGATAGCATAAAACACTGGGCACCAGAAAACAACTGTGAAATAAACCTGGACCAGCATGTTGTTTGGAATCTTCTAACTTTTGCCTAGAGATGCATCTTTCATGCCTAGCACACAGCACAATCTCTAGGCAAATGAACACCAGCTTTTAATCTAAGTTGAGCTTCTAGAGATGATGGCTCTATTATTCACATATCTTGTACCTGAACCTGCTGCTTTACAAACAACATAGTTCAGCTGAAATAGACATTTACTGTATATTATCAGGCAGGTGAATTTAATCTGAATCCCATTTCCATAATTAGGGCTATTGAGAGTGTCACTGTAATTATGGTTATTTAGGAAAAAAAAAGTTCCTTTCTAATTATCATCTGAGGGGTGAGCTCTCAGTGGATTAATGATAGCATTACCCACTGCTGAACCAGACTCAGGATTAAATAGACGAAACATCTGCCCCTGTGACATCTACTAGTATACTTTCTGGTGATATATTAGGTCACCATATACTGAATTTATCTTTAAAAAGCTATGCTTGACTCAGTTGGTTAAAAAGTTTTAGTAAAAGTTGACTTAAAGTCTGAGTTAGTGGGAAAAGTCAATTTCCCACTTTATTTTGCAAGTAGAAATGGAATTCCTGTGTGTGGCACAAGGTAAATGCTAAATGTTAACTCGTATGGATTTTATTTTAACTTCAGGCATTTTTTTTTTTAACATTTTAAAGCAAAATTGGCTAGGATAGAGAATAGATTTTTAAGCTTCTGAATTTTCTGTGTGGAAAAATATGAACTGATCTACGGGAAATAGGAGTTCCTTGTGGGAAGGAGGGGGCTTTTTTGTCTTTAAATCATAGACTAAGGCTATGAAGAAGTGAGGTGAATTATCTTAGTGCTCATAGGTGTTGTGGGTCATATTGATCAGAATGGTACATTTTTATGGGATGGGTCTGAGTTGGAGAGGACCATTAAATTAATTCTTTGTTAGTATACAAACCTATTTTAGTTAGGTAATAAAAAGCTATAAAATATTTACTATTTATTTTTAAATTATTTCATGAATGATTATGCTTTTGCCAGAAAGGCAAGCTTAGACTGGAAAGAACTGAACTTAATAAAGAAACTAGTCAATTGCCATGAGAATTTCTACTGTGTGTGTATATGTGTGTGTGTATGTATGGATATGGTAGAAATATATATGTATCCAATATATAAGCATATATTATTTTAATGTGTATAAATGTATATATTTAATATGACTGGCTCTAATATTCTACTAGGTATGTTCCAGTTTATGGCAAAGTAATGAGCCTATAGAGCCCTTATGGGATTTTAGGTGTTGGAAAAGTTTTTTTAGTTTTCAGTCTAACATGTAAGAGGCTTAGTTGTTATTCCATTCTAAAAACAAAAAGTTAAATGAAAAATCTACAGGCCTTCCTTTTTACTTTTTAAAATTAATATATAGTTGGTATAAAATATTTATTATATAAGTATACAACATAGTAATTCACAATTTTTAAAGGTTAGACTCCAGTTATGGTTACTATGGAATATTGGCTATTTTCCCTGTGTTGTACAATATATCCTTGTAGCTTATTTATTTTATACGTAATAGTTTGTACCTCCTAACTTTCTAGTTCTATATCACCCCTCCCTCTTTCCCTCTCCCCACAGGTAACCATTAGTTTGTTCTCTGTATCTGAGTCTACTTCCTTTTTGTTATATTCACTAGTTGTAGACTCCATGTTTAAGTGAGAATATATAGTATTTGTCTTTTTTCGACTTACTTCACTTAGCATAATACCCTTTAAGTCCACCGATGCTGTTGCAAATGGCAAACTTTCCTTCTTTGCTTATGTCTGAGTAGTATTCCATTGCACACACACACACACACACACACACACACACCCACCCACACCCACACACACCCACCCACACCCACCCTGCATCTTTTTTATCCATTCATCTGTTTAGGAACTTTTAGGTTGCGTGCATATCTTCCCTGTTTTAGATAATGCTGCTATGAATATTGGGGTGCATGTATCTTTCAAATTAGTATTTCTGTATTTTTTCAATATATACCCGGCAGTGGAAATGCTGGATCATATGATAATTCTATTTTTAGCTTTTTGAGGAACCTTCATACTGGTTTCTATAGGAGCTGCACCAGTTTATACTCCCACTAGCAGAGTACAATGGTTCTCTTTTCTCCACATCCTCCCCAACATTTATTATTTGTAGACTTTTTGATGATGGCCATTCTGACAGATGTGAGGTGATATTTCATTGTGATTTTGATTTGCATGATTAGTGATATTGAGCATCTTTTCATGTGCCTGTTTGGCCATCTGCATTTCCTCTTTGGAAAAACATCTACTCAGTTCTTCTGCCCGTTTTTAAAATCAGGTTATTTGTTTTTTTGATGTTGAGTTGTATGAGTTATTTATATATATTGCATGTTAATCCCATATCAGTGATATCATTTGCAAATATTTTCTGTCATTCAGTAGGTTGTCTTTTCCTTTTGTTGATGGTCTCCTTTGCTGTGCATAAGCTTTTAAGTTTAGGTAGATCCTATTCATTAATTTTTGCTTTTATATCCTTTCCTTTAGAATATATGTCCAAAAAAATTACTTCACGTCAGTGTTCTGCTTATGTTTTCCTTTAGGATTTTTATAGTATCTGGTTTGGCATTTAGTTTTTTAAATTCATTTTGAATTTATTTTTGTGTATGGTATTAGAGAATGTTCTAATTTTTTATGATTTTATTTTGTTTTGGCTGTGCTGGGTCTTTGCTGCTGCACAGTCCTCTTCTCTCGTGATGAGCAGGCGCTACTCTCTAGTTGCAGTACACGGGCTTCTCATCAGGGTGGCCTGTTGTGGAGCACGGGCTCCAGGGCATGCGTGCTTCTATAGTTGCAGCACGTGGGCTCAGCAGCTGCGGCTCCCAGGTTCTAGAGCATAGGCTGACTAGTTGGGGCACACAGGCTTAGTTGCTTCCGAGCATGATCTTCCAGGATCAGGGATTGAAACCATGTCTCCTGTGCAGGCAGGCAGATTCTTTACCACTGAGCCAGCAAGGAAGACCTAATTTTATTCTTTTACTTACAGCCTTTCAGTTTTACCAGCACCATTTGTTGAATAGAGTCTCTATTCTCTATTCTTATCATAGATTAACTGATGATATACACTCATGGGCTTATTTCTGGGCTCTCTATTCTCTTCCATTGTCTTCTCTTCTGTTTGTCTTTTATGTTATTTATTTTTAATTGGGGGATAATTGCACCACAATATTGTATTGGTCTCTGCTATATATCAACATAAGTCAGCCATAGGTATACATATGTCCTGTCCCCTCTTGAACTTCCTTCCCACCCCTCACCCCATCCCAGCCCTCTAGGTTGTCATAGAGCACTGATCTGAGCTCCCGTCATCACACAGCACATTTCCACTGGCTGTCTGTTTTACATATGGTGATTATGCATTCCATGCTACCCCCTCAGTTCATCCTACCCCGTCCCTTCCTCCTCTGCGCCTGTGTCCACAGTCTGTTCTCTATGCCTGTGTCTCTGTGTCTGTGCTTGCTGCCCTGCAAGCGGGGTCATCAGTGCCATCTTTCTAGATTCCATATATATAAGTTAATATACAATATTTGTTTTTCGCTTTCTGACTTCACTCTGTATAACAACCTCAAGGTTCATCCATCTTGCTAGGACTGACTCAAATGTGTTCTTTTTTATGGCTGGGAATATGTGTCTTTTTTGATTACTGTAGCTTTGTAGTATAATCCAAAGTCAGGGTGTGTGATTCTTCCAGTTGTAGTCTTTCTCTAGATTGTCTTGGCTATTTGAGGTCTTCTGTGTTTTCATATAAATTTTGACACATTATTGATTATGGATTGGGGGAGTTTTGCAGAAACTAATGCCTGTGGCTGGCAATTTGCTATGTGAATGAATATTGAAACACCTACCTTTGAATAAATACCAATAACTTTTTTTGCACATAATGTGGTTATTTGAAACTTTTTACATGTCTTACTGAAGCATTCTAATATTTCATTAGAGTGTGATAGACATTATAGCAGGCACATCTGCACAAGGGAACAGAACATGTATTTCGAATACACTGTGTTTCTCTGTGTTTTCCTCTGGTACATACTTTCTGGCACCATTTTTTTTTTTAACTCTTGTGGGTATTATTTCCTCTAGCATGTGTTCTTTTATTTTGCCTGATAGTCAAGGCAGATCTTATTGTGGTGGGCTCTTTTAGAAATGAGAAATTTCACAGTGTGTCATTTGTGAAAAATTTACAGTAATAAACCTGCACTTATAACATACAGAGGGTTGGAACAAAAGCCTAATGGAGCAAAATGTGAATGATAACAACAACCATAACTTGTACAATGAATCCCTGATCAGTTTTAGGCTCTACAACTTCTCATGGTGATAATAATTATGTCACTCTCTACAAAAATATTGATATGTCTCTGGTCAGTAATGTAAAGGTAAAAGAAAACACATTAATATGTCTCTGGTCAATGATGTGTTAAAATTATTTATTCTACTTTTGGGAAAAATGCCATTGGTAATTTGATAGGTATTGCTTTGAATGTGTAGATTGCTTTGGATAGTATAATCATTTTAACAACACTCATTCTTCCAGTCCAAGAATATAGTATATCTTTTCATCTGTTTGTGTCTTTAATTTTTTTCATCAGTGTTCTTGAAGGTTCTTGGTGTTCTACCACAGTGTTCTATGGTTCTCGGAGGATAGATCTTTTGGCTCCTTCAGTTCAGTTCAGTTGCTCGGTCGTGTCTGACTCTTTGCCACCCCATGGACTGCAGCAGGCTTCCCTGTCCATCACCAACTCCTGGAGCTTGCTCAAACTCATGTCCATCGAGTCGGTGGTGCCATCCAACCATCTCATCCTCTGTCATCCCCTTATCCTCCTGGTCTCAATCTTTCCCAGCATCATGGTCTTTTCCAGTGAGTTAGTTCTTCACATCAGGTGGCCAAAGTACTGGAGTTTCAGCTTCTACTTAATCTTTCTAATGAATATTCGGACTGATTTCCTTTAGGATGGACTGGTTGGATCACCTTACAGTCCAAGGGACTCTCAAGAGTCTTCTCCAACACCACAGTTCAAAAGCATCAATTCTTCAGTGCTCAGCTTTCTTTATAGTCCAACTCTCACATCCTTATAGTCCAACTAGCCCATCCAAATCCATTTGGCTCCTTAAAGTGAAGTCGCTCAATCATGTCCAACTCTTTGCAGCCCCATGGACTGTAGCTTACCAGGCTCCTCTGTCCATGGGATTTTCCAGGCAAGAATACTGGAGTGGGTTGCCATTTCCTATGAGATTATTTCCTTAATTTATCTTTCTGGTATTTTGTCAGTGTATAGAAATGCAACAGATTTCTATATATTAATTTTGTATCTTGCAACTTTACCAAATTCATTAATGAGCTCTGTTGGCATCTTTAGGAATTTTTATGTATAGTATCATGTCATCTGCAAACAGTGAGTTTTATTTCTTCCTTTCCAATTTGAATTCCTTTTATTTCTTTCTTCTTTGATTGGCATAGTTCTTTTTTATACTTATAGCCCAACTGTTTCCAGAATTCATGTCTGTTGTCCATACAATTTTTGTACCTTCCCTCTATCTATGCATATTACATTTCTTAACATAAGCGTGCAAGTGCATGGAACTTTGGCTTCATATTGGCATCTTGGGAGCCTTTAAATATTTATATATGTGTCTCACCACAGATTCTGTTTAATTAGGCTGGGGTATAGCTGTAGCGTGAGAAGTGATTTTAAATCACTCCAGTTGGTGTTAACTGTAACTAAGGATGAAAAGTACTGATCTGTCACATATTTTGATGAAAGATGACTGGTATGATTGGATTCCTTATAACTTACAGATGCTGAAGTTCTCAAAGGGACATAAGCTCACAAGAGGAAGGATTTGAAAAAGCTTACCCTAGCAGCAGACAGTGTTTCCCCCGAATATCTGTGACATTTCTTGGCATATATTCCCCTTCTATACCATGTAGCTGGTCATCTGTGCTATTGTCGCCTTGTTCCAAACTCACTCTTCTATATGTCGTTTCAGGAAATAGTAGCTCTTTCATCTCACTTGTAACAATATCTTTAGGTCTTTTCTTCAAAACTGTACTTCTCTGTCCGTTGTCTTGACCATCTGTCTTTGCCTGGCCTGTGTCCAGTAAGTGGGTATCCGCCTCTCATTTAAAGATCCTGCACATAGGTTTTGAGGCAGTGACCTGGGGCTCTCTGAAAATCTGTCCAGTAACTAGTTTCATTTACTCAGGCTTTTGCCGCTAAGCTAAATCATCGAGTAGCTTCACTGACCAGGACCTCAATACTGGAGAAGAGAATGCCATGAATACAGCCATACAGCCAATAAGGAGAGATACTGCCCATTCAAATTCATTACATTAGGATTTTGATTCCCTGGTTATGATGAAGTGAAATAAAGTGCACTGAGTCGGAACTGTTCTGGAACATGAAGAGGGTGTATGTCTGTTCCTGAAAACCTAGGTAATGCAAAACCCCTGGGAATTTGTCAAGATGATTGTGATGGTTAATTTTGTCATAATTGACCATGGTGCCCAGATATTTGGTCAAACATTATCCTGGATGTTTCCATGAAAAAGATGTTTCTTTTTTTTTCCTCTGTTGAGATTAATATTTAAATCAGTGCTCTTTGAGTAAAATAGACTATCTTTCATATGTGGGTAAGCACTTTTTTACTATGGTAAGAAAACAATAATTGATATTATTAAAAAAAAAAACAAACTTTATCCAATTAGTTAAAGACCTTAATGGAACAAAGACTCATCTCCCCTGAACAAGAAGGAATCCTGTCAGCAGACTGTCTTTGTACTCAAGCTGCAACTCTTCTGACTTTCCAGACTTCTGGCCTATTGTGGACTTACCACACCTCTACAGCTGTTTGAGCCAATTCCTAAAAATCTCGCTTTCTCTCAAAAGCCAAATCCAAAACAAATATAAACAAGAGAAGTCTTTTGGGGGAGCCTTCACAGGAAGAAATGAAGAACTATTAAAAACAACGTATTGGAAGGAAAAATGAATACCCAACTTTTGACGAATCTGTAACATCATCTCTGTGAAAGTAATGTACAGCCCATGTGCAACAAAGCTAACCCACTTGCCTGGTCTCCCTTTGAATGAGGGTGCCCCGTTGTACTCAGTAACCCCACAAACCAGGGTTACCTTTCTGGCTCTGGTCTCCAAAACAAGTAAAACCAAGGACATTTTCTTTAAGTTACTGACTTCCCAATGAAGTCAACTTTATCCCTGACTTTTACAGTGTTTATACATGACAACCCTTTCTGATATGACTGATAATCAGGTGAGGAAACTTCCTCATCATGAAGAGACTATCTTTGATTTTGTAAGCTTGATAACCTTATAAATTTTTCCCCTTTAAATGCCCATTTATTTACTTGAATCTGGTCAGCTAGTTTTTCCTAATGCTTGGATCACTATAAACATTTTTGTACCAGTAAGCTTATTTTCTTTTCTCAGTGTTCCTCATCTGAGTGTTTCTTTTATGTTCATTACTGAACTTGATTTCTATTTCCGAAAAATCACCACCCAGTTTTATGTTAAACTGGTTAAAATGAGACAAACATGTAATTTTAGATCTCATAAAATACTAAAAGATATCTTACTACTTTGTTAGCTGATGAAGTAATGATAAAGCCCTTTCTGGTCTCAAGAAAAAGGGAGTTATATTTTTGATTGCTAATGATTTGCTCTAAAGGTATATTGGACCATTGGAAAAACAAGGGAAGAACAAGTAAGATGAATTATATTAGAGGAGAAATACAAGAGGAAAAGTGAAAGAGGAGAGTGAAAAAGTTGGCTTAAAGCTCAACATTCAGAAAACGAAGATCATGGCATCTGGTCCCATCACTTCATGGCAAAGAGACCGGGAAACAGTGGAAGAAGTATCAGACTTTATTTTTCTGGGCTCCAAAATCACTGCAGATGGTGACTTCAGCCATGAAATTAAAAGATGCTTGCTCCTTGGAAGAAAAGTTATGACCAACCTAGACAGCATATTAAAAAGCAGAGATGTTACTTTGCCAACAAAGTAATAGTTTTGTTGTCCATCTAGTCAAAACCATGGTTTTTCTGGTAGTCATGTATGGATTTGAAAGTTAGACTATAAAGAAAGCTGAGTGCCAAAGAACTGATGCTTTTGAACTGCGGTGTTGGAGAAGACTCATGAGAGTCCCTTGGACTGCAAGGAGATCCAACCAGTCCATCCTAAAGGAAATCAGTCCTGAATATTCATTGGAAGGACTGAAGCTGAAGCTGAAGCTCCAATACTCTGGCAACCTGACTCATTTGAAAAGACCCTGATGCTGGGAAAGATTGGAGGCAGGAGGAGAAAGGGACAACAGAGGATGAGATGGTTGGATGGCATCACCAACTCAATGGACATGAATTTGAGTAAACTCCGTGAGTTGGTGATGGACAGGGAGGCCTGGCATGCTGCAGTCCATGGGGTCGCAAAGAGTTAGACACGACTAAGCAACTGAACTGAACTGACAAGAGGAAATGGGTTTCCCTGGTAGCTGAGCTGGTAAAGAATCTGCCTGTAATGCAG
Organism: Capricornis sumatraensis; assembly: GCF_032405125.1. Classification (NCBI taxonomy): domain Eukaryota; kingdom Metazoa; phylum Chordata; class Mammalia; order Artiodactyla; family Bovidae; genus Capricornis; species Capricornis sumatraensis. The sequence goes on from NC_091087.1 coordinate 42,895,838, forward strand.
GAGACCCCAGTTTGATGCCTCAGTCAGGAAGATCCCATAGAGAAGGGATAGGTTACCCACTCCAGTTTTCTTGGGCTTCCCTGGTGGTTCAGACAGAAAGAATCTGCCCACAACGTGGGAGACATGGGTTCAATCCTGGGTTGGGAAGATCCCCTGGAAGAGGGCATGGCAACCCTCTCCAGTATTCTGGAGAATCCCATGAACAGAGGAGCCTGGTGGGCTGCAGTCCATTGGGTCGCAAAGAGTTGGACACAACTGAGCGACTGACTAAGCATAGCCCAGCACAAGGGGAAACAGAGCTTATGGAGGAGATAAGGGGAGGAAATTAAACATGTATTCTGAGCAAAGAGAAGAGCAGGAGAAACATTTTTGCCCTTGGGAAAGAAGAAAGTTAATTACAAAACAGGAGTCTTAGTGGCCCGAGAGCTGATATTCAGAAGTTGGCTTGAAAAGCATCTTAAGGTTATGTCTTCTAAAAGCAGAGCTGGAGAAGGGGATTCTTGTACAAATGATATTAATGAGGGAGACGTTGCACGTGAAGCATGTAAGGAAGTGAGGGAAGAAGAATAGGGGAGAGGAAGCCAAGCAAATATGTGGGTTCAGATGAAATATAGCCTCAGATGATAGAAATGAACCTTGGAGTTTGTTGTGGCCAGAAATACCACATCCACCTCTGGCTGTGAGCTACTGAGGGTGCTCTGTTTCCTCCCAGACAGCTCCATTAGCATCCAGCAGCCACAGCCCAGACCTAGGAAAGGGATCTTTTTGTGACACCAGCAGAATCTGTCATAAGAGGAGAGAGAGCTTGCTCCTGGGGAAAAGTCAAATGGGTGAACCTGGAAGGACCTGCAGTGAGGGACATCAGACAAGTGTGTAGGGCTGTACGGAAGCTAGGGCTTCATTTGCAGGCCACTTGGCTTTTACTTAATGTACCTCCTGTTTTCCGCATCAAGGACTTTTTTCAGCTGTAGCTCCCATACTGCCTGGTAGGACTGCATTCAGCTGCATTTAGAGCTTTGCCTGTTGGTGAACCAGCAGGACACACAGTCTCTCCCATAAAAGTAGGCTCAGTTCTCATCATGTTGCCCAGTTGTTGATTTTCTTTAATGTCTAAGAGAAATGGGCAGTTGATAACTTACGCTTGTAAGTGGGAGAAGGGGTACTGAATTAAAGGAGCTCAGATGACCTTGACATTGGAGAATGATTGACATCTACCTTAGGTTATTAACAGCTGGTCACGCAGCTCACTCTTCTAGAAATGCAGTGCCTCTAGTAAACAGAGTGGGAGAACACAGCTTATGCTTGAGGCCCTAGGAGATCTCATTTTCTCAAATTTAATTTAAATCCTAGAGCCCACACACTGGGATTTATTGCGTAGAATGTCAGATACTTAAATCTAGGTTGAAGAAGAGATGCTAATAAGCTTGCTAAGCAGCTTCAGGCTGCTAACAGCAGGCCTGTCTCACCACCCCTCACAGATGGAATAGGAGAAGATATCTATCTTCCACCACTGCTGAGAAGGGAGACGGGCTTAGATGAAGCTTTCTCTTCCCAGTGGACCAACACACAAATGGGAGGAGAGGGAGACAAAGTCATTTCCTACTCTGTAATGTAACAAATTCAACTCAATGACATACTGATGGTGATCAGGTTTCTCTTTTTCTAGGATGTTAGTAAAGATGGCAAGATAATCTTGGAAATAGAGTTCACACAGACTGATTGGTAGGAAATTATTTTCTGGTCTTGGTTTTGTCTTCACATGACTTTAAGGAAGTCACTAAACTTGTTCATGCTTCTGCTGCTCCATCATAACTTTGTGACCATTTGCTCATGTCTTTCTAAAGAAGGTATCAGATATGACTATTTTACAGTTCAGTTGTTTTGCCAATGAGAAATGAGCTTGGGGTAAGCTTGGAACAAACCATTCTGATGGCACCAGTCAAGATGTTGTCATAATGTAGAGCTGCCATTAGAAACAGTGAGATAGAAGCTTTGTCAAACTGCTTAATTGGTAACAGTGAGATAGAAGCTTTGTCACACTGCTTAATTGGTCAATCTTGTAAAATAATTCAGTTCATTGGGAAAAGAAAATAATTACCTAAGTTACTATTATGGGGGTTCCCAGGTGGCTCAGTGGTAAAGAACCTACCTGCAATGTGGGAGACATGGATTTGATCCCTGGGTCAGGAAGATCCTCTGGAGAAGGAAATGGCAACCCATTCCAGTATTCTTGCCTGGAGACTTCTATGGACAGAGGAGCATGGTGGGCTACAGTCCAAGGGGTCAGAAAAGAGTCAGACACAATGTAATGAATAAACAACAAGAAGTTACTATCATATAGACAAGTATGTCTCAAAATTATTTAACTAGTTTAAAAATTTTTTTTTACTAATTTTGTTTGCATCAAGTAAACTTTTCAGAAAATATTTCAAAATGTATTTTTATAATTTAATTTTTACCTCTTCATTTTAGAAGTAGTCAAATATCTAAAGAAATTGTATGTGTGCTTCATATATGGGTCTGGAAGAACCCCTGGAAAGGAGATCGGCTATATACCCCAGTATTTTGGGGCTACCCTGGTGGCTCAGTTGGTAAAGAATCTGTCTGCAATCCAGGAGACCTGGGTTTGATCCTTGGGTTGGGAAGATCCCCTAGAGGAGCGCATGACAACCCACTCCAGTATTCTTGCCTGGAAAATCCCCATGGACAGAGGAGCTTCCCAGGCTGCATTCCATGGGGTCACAGTGTCAGACACAACTGAGCAACTAAGCACAGCACATACTTAATAACAGCAATTATAAAACTATGAACTTCCAAATTGCATTATTATTTAATTTATTCTCAGCACTTCACTTTATAAAAGATCATATAGGCAGGTAGGTATGTGCTTTCAGAGACATGAAATGATAAAGCCCTAGGGATATGTACTAATATTTGCTCTCAAATTGTCTCAGTACTTAATATAAATTACATAAACTACTTTGCCTTTTTTTGGTTCTTTTCATTAATCTACCACCTTTCTAGAAATATCAAGGGAATGTGAACATGAGAAAAAATAAGCAAAGTCTCCAATTCATTCACCAGTTATTTTGGATTTAGTTATTAAATTTTTTTTTCTTAGACTATTTTTTATTTTTCTTCTTAACATTCTTGAGAGTTTCCCTCTTTGGTTTTGTCTTTTGTCTTCAAACAGTCTTATGATAGATTAGGGAAGATGATCTCAATGCCATACTCATCTCAATGCCATGTATAGCTGTGAAGCATTTCTCAGTTTACCGATTTATATTTAAGAGCTGAGCCACAAGGGGCATCCAAGAATACTGGAGTGGGTAGACTATCCCTTCTCCAGCGGATCTTCCCTACCAAGGGATTGAACTGGGGTCTCCTGCATTGCTAACCTTTACCCACTGAGCTATCAGGGAAGCCCCAGTTTATATTTAAGATCTCATTTAATCTTCCAGGAAATGTGTGAATTTGGTTTGTTGTTCTTCAGTCGCTAAGTCATGTCTGACTCTTTGTGACCCCATGGACTGCAGCACCCCAAGCTCGTCTGTCCTTTACCATCTCCCAGAGGTTGCTCACACTCATGTCCATTGAGTCGGTGATTCCATCCAACCATCTCATACTCTGTTACCCCCTTTTCCTTCTGCACTCGATCTTTTCCAGCATCAAAGTCTTTCCAGTGAGTCGGCTCTTCACATCATGTGGCCAAAGTATTGGAGCTTCAGCATCAGTCCTTTCAGCGAATATTCAGAGTTGATTTCTTTTAGGATTGACTGGTATAATCTCCTTGCTGTCCAAGAGACTCTGAAGAGTCTGCTCCAGCACCATGATTCAAAAGCATCAATTCTTTGGCACTCAGCCTTCTTCATGGTCCATCTCTCACATCTGAGAGATGGCTTCCCTGGTGGCTCAGATGGTAAAGCGTCTGCCTGCAATACGGGAGACTCGGGTTCGATCCCTGCGTCGGGAAGATCTCCTGGAGAAGGAAATGGCAACCTACTCCAGTACTCTTGCCTGGAAAATTCCATGGACAGAGGAGCCTGGTAGGCTACAGTACATGGGGTCACAAAGAGTTGGACACGACTGAGCGACTTCTGTGTCAATGTCAATGTCTCACATCTGTACATGACTTCTGGAAAAACCATTGCTTTGACTATGTGAACCTTTGTTGGCAAAGTGATGTCTCTGCTTTTAAATATGCTGTGTAGGTTTGTCACAGCTTTCCTTCCAAGGAGCAAGCGTCTTTTAATTTCATGACTGCAGTTACCATCCACCGTAGTTTTAGTGTGAAAGTGAAGTCATTCAGTGGTGTCCAGCTCTTTGTAATCCTGTGGACTGTAGCCTACCAGGCTTCTCTGTCCATGGGATTCTCCAGGCAAGAATGCTGGAGTGGGTTGCCATTTCCTACTCCAGGGGATCTTCCTCTCAGGGATTGAACCCGGGTCTCCTGCATTGCAGGCAAATGCTTTACCCTCTGAGCCACCAGTATTTTTGGTAGCATAAAAATTTATTATTCTATGTCTAAATACAGAAGACAAAGTACAGTATTGACTATTCCATAGAGATCAATTCGTAGAGATAACTTTAGAGAGTGACACATGATGAATGCCTACTAATGCCTACAGTTTACTTGAGAGTCCATTTTGCCAGTTTGCTCTGCTTTTTTCCCATTTTTGAGTTACTTTCCCATTTATTTAAAGTTTCTTTTCTTTACTCGGTAATACTTGGTACTTACAAAGCAGCAGTATGAAATATACATGATTACGATGCATAATAAAAGGAACACCATGAACTCAGCTCCTGTATAAGCCCTAGAACAACACCGATGGAGTTTTTCTATTTATGTGGTACTCTTAGCCTCTGCACCCCACCCACCTCCCATCTAGAGATAATGATTATTTTAGATTTTTTGGTATTTCTCTTTTTAGTTTAAAATCACCTGTGTAGGTATTCCTCCATAATACGTTGTTTAGTTTTCCTTCACAAAAATGAGGACACAGATTATAATCTTATATGATTTGTTCTTTTCATTAAGCTTTACGTTTAAAGATGCATTTCTTTGAAGTTTCATTTGATATAGTTTATTAATTTTTTTTTTAGCACAATGAGACTACTACACACAGGTTTAAACAGACAGGAATGTGGACTCACAGCAAAACAAAACAGGAAAGGAGGGTGTGGGGGTATCAGAACTTAGGAGGGGAGAGTGAGAGCAAGGAAAGGGAAGGAGGAAGTTTTTCTTTCTTCTTCCTATTTCTTTAAAATACCAACAAAAGAAAACACACACAACCAGTGTTTGTTCCCACGTAGAAACATAAATAGGGCAGAACCAAATACCCTGTTCTCTTTTCCAAAGACACTTTAGACATTTCTGTGAATTTTCTTATTTAATCATTTGTTTATCCATATCCTTGTCAGTGAGCACTTGGAACAGTGAACATTTTTCTGTATATGAGCAAGTATGTTATGAACTTATGCTTGCATGCAAGGGCTTCTCTGTAATTTTTCTAAGAGCACTATCATGTAATATGCATATATTCACCTTAGCAGGTCATGGCATAGTGCTTTCCAAAGCAACTGTTACAATTCACACTCCTACCAGAAGTGTCAAAGAGTTGATCAACATCACTGCCACCTTTTGATATCACCATACTTTAATCCCCCCCTTTTTTTTCTGTCTTGTGGGTTTATGTGGTGTGTTGTCTTGTGGTTTAAGTCTTCTCTTCAAGAGAAATGGGTTTCATTTCTTTTGAAGTCCTTGCTCCCATCCCGAAGTTGCCTGCTCTCCCAGTTTTGTTAAGTAATTGGAGGCTGGTTCACCATGAGAACTCTGGAAGTTGCTGCCTTACAAGGGGAAACTTGGAGCTGTCCCGGATTCCTCATGAATACACTGGGCCTTCCTCTGTGCACAGGGATAGGACGTGATTCCTCAGTCTCACAACTCTCTCTGGGTTCTCTGAATGCAGAGGGCCCTGCCTACCTAGATAGTATCAACAACAGGATAAGTGATACAGATTCAGTTCTTTTCCTTTTTGATCTACAGCAAACTTGCCTGCTCTGCTAAGGATATTACAGCTTGAAGCTGCATAGTTGCATATATTGAGGGAAAGGGTCCGGAATTCAGAGGAGGTGGAGTGCAAATGATGGATCTTCTGTAGCAGCAGGGTTAAATCTGCTGCTCATCACAGGGGGCCTCCTTAAGAGGTGGAGACAAGAAAATTGAGCTTGGAGTGAGGAAGCATGTGATAGAAATGTGGGTATCTTCAAAGGAATGTGAAAAGTTAAGGATTATTCAAGGTATATGCGGAGATTTCCCTGGTGGTCCAGTGGTTAAGAATTTGCCTTGCAATGCAGGGGACTCGGGTTCGATCCCTAGGGCTGCTTAGCCTGTGGGGCAACTAGAGAGTCTCTGCACCACGTGATGCACTGAAGATCCCGTGTGCCTCAACTAAGAGCGACACAGCTGAAATAAAAAAATCGATCAATTTCAAAAGAAGGTGTATGTGAACTCCATTCTGACGTCTGCCTTTTCAGTAGCAATATTTTCCTAGACACAAACAAGACCTATGCATTTCCAGTAGGTATTCTCAGCCCTAGTGAATATCAGTAGATCTTAGGCCTTGATAGATGAGTGACTTGCTCAGGATCACTCAGCTACTTATCAGCAGACCTGGCTTAGAGTCCCAGGATGCCCCAGCACTCATCCCATGGACACTCTTTCCCAATACAAATGGTATTGCTTCTTCCGATCTGCTCTCCACTTTTCTTTCAGCTGGTAAAATTGACACCTTATAGTATGCACATTTCCAAGAAAGAAAATATGTCTTATTTCTGTTAGAAAAAAATGTCAAAATTTATAGTGAAACTCTTACAACCAAGGGAAAAACGTTGGCCTCTGTCTTTCTCAGAGGAAAACTGTAACATAGAGATTTCTGTGAATGTGGTTTACGAGGCTGTTTGTGTGCTAAGTCACTTCAGTCATGTCCGACTCTTTGAGACCCCATGGATTATAGCCTGCCAGGCTCCTGGAAATTTTCCAGGCAAGAATACTGAGTGAGTTGCCATGCCCTCTTGCAAAGAATCTTCATGACCCAGAGATCGAATTTGCATCTCTTACATCTCCTCCATTGGCAGGCAGGTTCTTAACCTCTAGTGCAACCTGGGAAGCCCTGTTTATTAAGACAGGCTCCCAGAAAAAGACTGACTAAAGGCATGGGGAAAGTGTCAGGGAAAGAAAGAAGGCCACTCAAACAAGGCCCACAGAGAATGACTGGTCCAGTGTCCTGGGGGATTTTGAAGACAGTGGAGGTCACAGCTCAGCATTGTCTCCAGGTGGGAGAAAGGCTGCTGGAGCATTTATCTATACTTACATGTCAGTCTTTGGTTTAGAGCTGTCTCTAGCGGGGAGGGAAGTGAACCCCAGGTGCTTTGAGCTTTTCTTACATAGAAAAGCAGATTTCAGCAGCCTGAAGGAAGCCCAGCAAAAATTCAGAGCTGGCTACTGGAATTGAAAAGCACGTAAGTAGCTGGTTGCATGAACTTGGTAAAAGGATCCGAGGAGATACGACAGAGCGCTGACAACTGCTGCTACTGCTTTTAAGCCAGGTCTACTCTGTAATGAAATTCTCTGGAGCAGGGGTGGGGTAGTGAAACTCTGCTACATAAAGAATATATTTCCTAGGGCTGTCTCACACACGGCAGATAAAAAATTAATTCATATGATTCTTCGGAGGATGATTTGTCAATATTTCTCATCTTAAACATGTAACTTTTCCAATAGAAATAATAGGTATTACTTATTAAGTGCTTCTCATATTGCAGATTTCTTGCTGTATACTTGACTTGGATTATCTCATCTAAACCTTCTAACAATCTAACAGGATATACTGTGACTATACCCATTTTATAGATGAGGAAACTGAGGTTTATTGAGTTACCCAAGGGGTGTAAGTGGTGTAACTAGAATTGGAACCAGATCTGCTTGACCCTAGATATTGCACTTGATTCCAGCACCATTAATGTGAAATGGCTAAAGATAAGTGAAAAATTTTATCCACATTAATGCCTTTACAATGTTGTTTTTAGTTTTTAAAATTGGAAACAATATGCATGTTCAAAAATTGAGATATGGTTTGAGGAATTCATGTTAGGGTGATTTTGGAATATTAGAATATCATTAGGACAGTAGTGATGGGATAATTGTTAACATTTAAAAGTAATGTTGAAAATCTGTATTTTTTTGACATGGAAAGATGTTCAACACATAACATTAAATTTTAAAAATCAGGTACAAAACAGCTGTAGAGTATGTTTCCATTTTGTAAAACCACCCCCCCCCCAAAAAAAAAAAACCAAACCCAACCCTCCCAAATCTCATAAACAAAAAACCCCAAACTACATATGAGCAGTCAGTAGGCTAGACCGAGCCCTGGACGATATTGCTACTTGTCCTTTGAAAGGTCTGTCACTTATAGCTCTTAGACAAATCAGTGTTACAGCTCTGTTTTATTTAGAAGATAGCAGGAAAATCCATCTTCGAGGTGTGAGGGCATGTTGATCTAAAGACACGAGGAAAGAGCGCCCCAGCGTGTGGGAGAGAGAGCTGGCTCTGGCTCCTCTGTTTTTATTTTTATCTCTCCCTGGGCCTGTCCTATATAGATTGGGCCAGCCAGGAGTGTTGTTTGTTTTACCTGAGGTCCTCACTCCGGTCCTTGGACCTTCTTTTGTTTCATTTTCGCGGGCTTTTCCCTTCCTTGTCTGTGGCCACCGCCATTTTGGACTCCTTTCCCCGTTCTACCTACCTAACAGGTCTATGAAACCCGCTCATCTCTTACTCATTTTGGAGGTGTCCCCTCACAATTTTGTTTTGTCATTTGTTGAAATTAGTGCAAATGCAAGAGGCAGGCTTTCCTAAAATCATATTCTTTCATATTTCCTTCCTTTTGGGGGGTCTGTGCACTGTGATCCTGGTACCCCGTGCCTGGAATATTCTTTCACAACCATGTGGTTAATGCCTATCCCAGCCTCAGCATCGTTTCTCCATGGAAGCCTTGGTTTGCTGCACTGGATCCGGTTCTTGTTTTGTTTTCTTCTAGAACCACATCTTACTTCACAGCCTGAAACACAGTGACACATTTACTCGTGTGGATATCTCATTAATGCCCATCTGACTCTCTAGGTGGTAACATCTCTGCTCTCAAGGACCATCCTCTTCATTGGAGCTTCAAAGGGAAATGTGGAGAAGCACAGCGGTTGTACACTAAGTATGTTTGGATAAGGGGTCAGTTATGAGAAGGAAAGAAGTTTGGGGGCATTTGCATCCTAGTCCGGTGGGGGAGGGGTGAGAGGAGAAGGAGTCATTTTTTCAGACCACCCTGATTAAAACACAATGAGCTAGAACTTCAGGGGAACCTAACCTTTTCTGTCAATCTACTCATCTGCATCTGTAGCTCTGATCCATTAAATCTTTTTCACAAAAGTCAGTTGACACAAAGTTTAGAGGTAATGCTGAGTGAGACCATCATTTTTTTTCTCTTCTCAAGTTTCACCTCACATTTTTCTATTAATTGTCTTCTTGCTTCACTTCAATACTCACCTGTGTCTCTTTTCTTCTCTTTCTTTATCCTCCCCTTTCCCAACTTTTGAAAATTGATTTATCCAGCGAGCGTTATTAAGTGAATACTATACACTGTATACTAAGCACAGTGCTGGATGTGGGACATGGACGTGCAGCCAGTATAGTTTTTAATCTGTGTATTCAGTAATCTCAGTTCAGTCGCTCAGTCCTGCCCAACTCTTTGGGACCCCTGTCCTTCACTGTCTCCCGGAGTTTGCTCAGACTCAAGTCCATTGACTCAGTGATGCCATCCAACTCTTGTCCTCTATCGCCCATTTCTTCTCCTGGTCTTAATCTTTCCCAGCATCAGAGTCTTTTCCAGTGAATCAGCTCTTCCCATCAGGTGGCCAATGTACTGGGGCTTCTCTCAGCATCAGTCCTTCCAATGAATATTCAGGGTTGATTTCCTTTAGGATTGACTGGTATGATCTCCTTGCTGTCCAAGGAACTCTCAAGAGAGTCTCCTCTAACATCACAATTTGAAAGCATTAATTCTTTGACGGTCAGCTTTCTTTATGGTCCAACTGTCACATCCATCCATGGCTACTGGAAAAACCATAGCTTTGACTATACAGACCTTTGCCAGCAAAGTGATGGCTCTGCTTTTTAATATGCTGTCTAGGTTGGTCATTGCTTTACTTCCAAGGACCGAGTGTCTTTTAATTTCATGGCTGCAGTCATAATCCGCAGTGATTTTGGAGCCCAAGAAAATGGAGTCTGTCACTTTTTCCATTTTTTTCTCCATGTATGTGCCATGAAGTGATTGGACCAGATGCCATGATCTTAGTTTTTCGAATCTGCGTATTAGGAAGAGACAATGTATAGAAATTTGAGATATGATTTGTGCTGTATCAGAAGTGAATACTGAGATTCTGGTGCCACACAGAAGGAAAAAGTCAGTTCTACCTGTTTGGGGGAGCAAAGGCTTTGAAAATATGTTCATAGAGGAAGTGATTGAATCTTCTTTGTGTTTTTAGCCTCAAGTAAATGTAGACCTCTCAAAGGGCTCCCCAACCCTTCTTTTCCAGCATTTCTTCTCCCACTTAATAAAATATGCGGACCCCAGACATTGTGCTAGGCACTAGACAGGATGCTAGATAAGAAAGTAGGTTATGGACTTGTGTACCTGGTATGTTCTAGAACGTTTGGGCAACAGAAGAGATGCGGCTGACTGGAAAGACTCAGAGTAAGATTTTCCCAGGGTGTTTACCAAGTGTAAGGGGAGGGTCAGATATGTCGTGTGCTGTCAAGTATGCCCACTTTAAAGTGATTTTTAAGCTACCATAATAACAGTAGCAACTAAGATCTTTAAAATCTGTGAAGGGCCTTATGGTAAGCAACGTTTCACAAAAGTAACTTCAGAAATAACAGGATATTTGCGGGAAGATATCCAGAAGATGTTTGTTTTTGTTACTTTTATCTCTGCTACTAAAATATATGGCTATTGAGCATAAGGTGCTCAGTGTCTACAAGTGTTTTTCTTGAGCATTTTGTTTCATGGGGAGGGGGAACTTGATAACTGTGCAGTGTTGAGGAAATCACCGTGGATAGCATTACTTACCTTTTGCACTTGGCAGATGAACAGTGATGTCATATATCACTTTGGGTGCAACTCACACATCCATCCCTAGGTTCTATACAGGGCAGGAGAGGGGTAAATGGAACTTTTATAGAGAACTTGGTGTTGCTCCAATATGTTATAAATGCAAGTGAGTAGGAGGCTCTGAAGGCTGGTGTTCAGAAGAGTATCATAAATCAAAATTTCTTCAGCTTTGAAAAGTTGTCTGGAGGAAATATATAATACAATTCATCTTTATTCATTTTTTTAAAGGACAGAGGGGGCAGCAGCAATTTATAGAAGCCACAGATATCATTTTGCTCTTGTCTACCATTTTGGGATATGTTCAGATTCTGCTGGTGTCATAGTTCAGTAATTCTTGGAGAAGATCCAGGAGAGCCTGGGAGAATTTGTCTTGAAGATGAAAATAGAAATGATAGAATCAAAATTGAGCTGCAGGAATAAAATTCATCTTGAGAAAGTTATGCACAGGTACCTGGCCCATTAATAGGATGCTTTTTGGGATAAAATTGGTTTTAGGAAGCATTTAATGATTTAATTAAAAATTAATATTTGACATAGTCAGACAAAAATGATGGTATATTTGTGGTGCACCCATGCCATTTGAAAACTGATTGGTTGACTTGGGCTTCTGTTTTTACATGAATTATTATCTGTTTACCCCGTTTTTTTCCTTCTTAGTTTATATTGTCCCCCTTAGCATATCCAAAGTCAATTAAAATGCCTTCATACTGGCAGTATCTACACAGGTATTTGTGACCTTTCCATGTTAAAGAACTAAGGGAAGAGAGGTAAGAACATTTTCTTGGATGTTAGGAATCCTGGATTCTAGGTCCTGTTCCAACCCTGATAAGCTCTGTGACCTTGGGTAAGCCACATAATTTCATTAACCTTCAGTTTTCTCATCTATGAAATGAAGTAAGACCATGTGATTTTGAAAGTCCCTTCCATTTCTAAAATTTTGTTATACTGTCAGCCTTCATTTTGACCAATTTGGAGGAGTAATGAGCTGCTTCTGTGACATCGTAGATTAGTCCTCACTGTTTCTACTTACCTAATTGTCATGAGAAGGGACAGAAACTGCGGTAAGAGGCAGGAATGCAGCTGAGGGAGCTGCCAGTGGGCACAGGTCAATAGCTCTCTGTACTCCGGCCACCTTCCTGTTGTATGTTAGCCTCAGTGCCCAGATGCTCTTGACCATTTGTAGAGATGGCATCTAACCTCGGACTGTATCTTTCAGTAATGCTGGGCTAATGTTACCTGAAGACCCTTTTCAAATATATACAGCTTCCAGAATTTGATTGTGGGAATGTATTTGCTACTATGCACAAGGAGTAAGTTCTTTAAGGGCGCCTTAACTGGTACCCATTGCAGACTTATGAATTCAGAGTTGGTGTTATGAACATCTTTTGCACTTTACAGAAGCCTCTGGGACCACATGTGAGGGTAATGTTTTTAAATACATGAAATATACAGGATTACAAATAAGCTGATTGAACTGAAATATAGTTCTGTTCATAAACCCTAGGTTCAGACCACTCTAAGTATCATTTTCCACCAAGATTGTAAACTTCTCGAGATCAGGGACTCTCGTTTTCCCTGATGTGCCGTAGGCTTCTAGCACAGTGGATTCTTCAGACAGGACACTCTAGAGATGCATTCCTATTCGTGTAACCATGCTGTTTTGATCCTGTCCCTTCTTTTAAAGTTCCTTGGGGACAGGAGCTTCCCAGGTGGCTTGGTAGTAAAGAATCTGCCTGCCATTGTAGGAGATGCAAGAGACATGGTTTTGATCCCTGGGTCAGGAAGATACCCTGGAGGAGGAAATGGCGATCCACTCCAGTGTTCTTACCTGGGAAATCCCATGGACAGAGGAGCCTGGTGAGTCCTCTGAGGTCGTAGAGTCAGACAGCGACTAAACAACAATAGCTGGGATTAGGAAAGCTGGCTGTGTCTGACAACTGAAGCTAACATTCTGTTTTACTTGACGTTTGCTTCTGTCATCTCAGGATGAAATTGACTTTTTTCTTTTCAAATGGAACTGGATGATAATATTACTTTTGTATATTTGAAATGTACCTTTAGGGAGCTAATAAATAAATGTGAGTGAAAGAAATGTCATTAGGCATTAATCTGGTAATGACTCCAATATTTTTCTTAAATATTTATTTCTCTCCACACACACTTCCCTCTGATTTCTGTTGTGTTTTAAAGTTCTTTATAGTAGTAGTACACAAGCTGAGCTAAATAATAAGCAGTACTTTGCTGAGGATTTCAATACTTTATTGCTTGATTAGGACCAGTATTTCTTTTTGTCAGAAAGACAAAGACTGACAAAGCATAGTCACTAATATTTATAGAGCATTTTGATGATTGTCAGGGTTGGAAAAAAAGACAGGCATTTGATGAGGTCTCCTAAGTCTTAAAAGTAGCAAATGCTCTCAAGTTGACTTGAGGCTGTTAATTTCACAGAATTTCTAGAACTGAAAAGAGCTTGAATGATAGTGTAATCGGCCTTGATGGTATAATCCAATTTCCACACATTACAATGCTCACAGATTCTCTATGGCTTAAAATTATTCTATTAGTTCTGGTTATTACTCATTCACTCGTTGCTTATTTATTTGTTCATTTATTTATTCATCATTTGATCAATGAGGCAGTGTACTGTAGTGGATAATAGCATGTGCTCAGGGTAAAATCCTGGTTTCTTCATTATTAACTGTGTGACCTTACTGTCCAAGTTTCAGTGTCCTAATCTTTAAGATGGGGCCAATGAAACTGCCTATTTCACAAATTTTAAAAAGTGATTAAGTGAGATAGAATATATAAAAATCTTAAGTACCTGCTGCATAAAAAGGGCTCAATAAATGTCAGCTCCTCTTAAAAATACCCCATAAGGTTGTTAAGAGGATTAAATAGATGATGAATATAAACTTTTCAGCTAAGTTCCTGGCACACAGAATCCTTCAATAAATTAGGAGATTATATGTATATAGGTAGGCTCTGGGGACAATAGGATGTGTAAGTCACTGAGATTTCTGTTTTTAAAGACTTCCTTTACATTTTGTTTATTTCTGGGAAGTAAACTAGATGAGAGGAACACAACTTAGATTTCCTTCAGTTGCAGAAAGCAGCAGCTGCTGCTGCTAAGTCGCTTCAGTCGTGTCCAACTCTGTGCGACCCCATAGATGGCAGCCCACCAGGCTCCCCCATCCCTGGGATTCTCTAGGCAAGAATACTGGAGTGGATTGCCATTTCCTTCTCCAATGTATGAAAGTGAAAAGTGAGAGTGAAGTTGCTCAGTCATGTCCGATTCTTAGTGACCCCATGGACTGCAGCCTACCAGGCTCCTCTGTCCATGGGATTTTCTAGGCAAGAGTACTGGAGTGGGGTGCCATTGCCTTCTCTGAGAAAGCAGCTAGAAAATACTAAACAGAAAAAGAACCAGAAGAGTTCAGAGACCATTGCAATTTTTTTTTTTTCAGATCCACTGTTCTGTAATTTGTCCCATAGAAGGTAAAGGAATGAACTCATCTTAATTTAGAAGATTCAGACTAGGGAAAAGAAAATGATAAAGGAGACTGAGTAGAGATGGAGAAAAAGTCTTTGAACAGACTTGAAAAAAAATATTTCTTTTAGAAAGGTGAATACCTAGAGGCAGATTGACTTGAATCTTCTATTAATGAACAGTGTCTCTAAAGAGGTATGTTACTGTTTTAGTCACTAAGTCGTGTCCCGTTCTTTTGCAACCCCATGGACTGTAGCCTGCCAGACTCCTCTGTCTATGGGGATTCTCCAGGCAAGAATACTGGAGTGGATTGCCATGCCCTCCTCCAGGGGATCCTCCAAACCCAGGGACTGAACCCAGGTCTCCTGCATTGCAGGCAGATTCTTTACTGTCTGAGCCACCAGGGAAGCCTCCTGCCTTGGTAGATGGATTCCTTACCACTGCACCACCTGGAAAGTCCACTAAATGCTGCTGAAGTCCCTAGAGCTAGGAAGAGGGAAGTACTTGTTGAAATCTCATGGAGGTAAATTTAAGAAAATTAAGAGGATGACTTCCATACTTAAATGATAACATGCTATAGAATTCATTTCAAGAAGTGGTACAGTAATAAAAGATTCTGGGGAGATGATGAAAATGATATAAGTGCTTTTTTAGATAGCTGGATAAAGGGTGACATCATGGAGGAAAGCCACGTTCTCATAGGGTTTCCTGTCGGACCTTTGGCAGCAAAGTCTACATTGAATGGACTGAAATTCTAATCCGGTGTGACCTTGCTTACGCTCCTGTGATATTTTTCCTGCTTCTGGGTGGGTAGGTCATTGGTTACTAGTCTGCTAAACCTGTGAGATTTTATTACAATTTGGAAAGCTTACAAAGAGGAAAGTTCTACAGCATTCTCCACTTCAACAATTCAGTGTGTAAATCTCTTTCACAGACATTCTTGTTTAGGATAAATTTAAAATCATCACAATGCAGCTGAGGCCATATTTTGCTTCCCTCTTAGAAGATGTTGAATTCAATTGCTTTTTCTAGTTAACTAATAACCTTAATGAACAATGAAACCATAAATAATTGGGTTTCTTTAGTCTTTTTGCAGAGATGTTATTCTCCATCCCTAGTTATTATTTAGGAGAAGGACATGGCAACCCACTCCAGTGTTCTTGCCTGGAGAATCCCAGGGAAGGAGGAGCCTGGTGGGCTGCCGTCTATGGGGTCGCACAGAGTCGGACACGACTGAAGCGACTTAGCAGCAGCAGCAGCAGCAGCAGCAGGTGACTGTCAAAATTTTCAGTAGTTCTTAAAATCGTGGAACATTCCATAGAGGGTTACATGACCTATAGGTTTACATGATCGTTAAATCTTGCAAAGAAACATGTATTATTTTACTTATCTCCTGAATCACTAACCATTTATCTATAAGAATCTTTATTCTTCCAGATATGTATCTTTTTGCATGGATTTTTATACTTTGGACCAATTCATTACTTAAAACTTACCTTTGTTTACCTTTAGTTTTACCATTAATTTACCCATATCACTACAGGATTTTTTTAAAAAAGTGTAGTTGCCTTACAATATCATACTAGTTTCAGGTGTATAACAGTGATTTTATATTTTAATAGATTATACACCATACAAAGTTATAAAATATTGATTATATTTTGTGTGTGGTACATTATATTGCTGTAATTTATTTTATAGCTAGTAATTTGTACCTCTTAATCACCTTCACCTGATACCCTCTCCTTTCTAGTAACTACTAGTTTGTTCTCTGTGAGTCTCTTCCTATTGTTAGATTTTTTTTTAGATTCCATGTAAAAGTGAAAAATATAGTATTTGTCTTTTTCTGTCTGATTTATTTCACTAGGCATAATACCCTCCAGCAAATATATTGTTATAAATGGTGAGATTTCATTCTTTTTCTTGCAGCTAATTAATCCATATGTGTGTGTGTATCTCATATTTTTTATCCATTCATCCTTTAAGTTGCTTCCATATCTTGGCAATCATAAATAATGCTGCTATAAACATTGGAGTGCATAGATCTTTTTGAATTAATGTTTTTGTTTTCTTCAGATAAATAGTCAGAAGTAAAATGCTGGACCCCATGTTTTCAGTTTTTGTAGATGCTCCGTATTTTCTATAGCGGCTGCACCAATTTACATTCCAGCCAACAATGTAATGGGGCTCCCTTTTCACCCTCTCTTCACCAACACTTGTTAAGTCTTACCTTTTTTGATGACAGCCATTCTGGCAGGTGTGAGGTGATCTCTCACTGTGGTTTTGCTTTCTTATCCCTAATGATCAGTGATGGCCAGCATCTTTCCATCTGCCATTGCACCTCATTTTCTGTTTCCCTGTATAGATGTTGCTATTTACTTCCATTTAGCTGTCAGTATACTTCTCACTACCGTGCTCTCTTTGTTTGGTGTTGGATTTTTCCCTGAGAAATAAGGGTGAGGAGTGTGTCTGCTTTTCCTCTACCTTTCAATATCCTCAGTATGGCTTTCTAATGTTTTGTAGCCTCTTTGTGTGATCACTAACTGGCAGGATCTGCAGTGCTTATACTAGAAATTCATTTTTCTGAGTCGATTTTCTGCTGTGGCTCTTTTCCGTTCTTTGCATGAACTGTTTACATCTAAGAAAATTGCATCTAAGTACTATTCATTCAGAATGTTCACAGACTGAATTCTAGAAACTTTTATGCAAGGGAGGGAGTTTTAAGATATTTTAAGTTTCCTTATAATCTAGCATTGTTAAAGTAATTTAAAAAAAGATGACAAAATAGACTGTCCATGTAGATTTCACTTTATGTCAAAAGAAAAAAAAAGATTAAAAAATAGCTCTTATTTTCCACATTTCTAACCAATTCTTTATTTTAATTAGTCGACCTTTGATTGGGGCTTACTTACATGGACTGTCTCAGGCAGGGCAAGCACCTTTACAATGTTATTTGTTGAGATTCTTCTCAAAGCATGACATCTGGTGTTTATGTTTCCCAATAAGGTGTTGATATATGTAGAAAAAGCAAACACAAACATGGGTGATATGTGAGCCCAAAACGCTGCCTGCATTTGTCTCCGACATGAGCCCATTTACTTGAAATTATCAAAGTACAATTACTAGAAAAATATTTTTCTCATGGAGTTGATTCAAGTTCAGATAACAATTAACATTCAGTAATATTAGACTGGTTTAAAATGAAGTCTGGCCACCAACTGTTGGTCCAGTTTCCCAACTTTCTTTGAAAATGCCCCGTTCGTTTTTTATGCTGTTATTCACTCACTAAATACTTAACTACGTGCCTGACATGTGCCATGGCTCTGTAATTCCTGCCCAAATTGAAAAAAGAGAAAATTTATACCACCACTTTAAATAGACACTGCGAGTCAATCTGCCGGCAGAAAATGGAAGAGTTTCCATTATTTGGAAGGATGATAAATTGCATGCAGACAAACAGTAGTCTATACTTGCTAAAACCTCTAAATTAAAACAGCCCTGTCAACCTGAAATCATTTCGGAAGCTATTTATTTTTTACTCTCTGTTGCCTTTGAGTCAGGCTTAAGCTGTCCTCAAACTGGACAGCTGCCCATCATCATCAGTAAGCTACTTACTGAGTCAGAGATCGAGTGTCGCTCAGGGGACCCTGTGAAGTGATGGTCCTCCCAGGAAGGGGCTGTAGACAGTGTCATAGAACAGAAGAGTCTCTGGGATTTACACTAGAGATGATGACTTTGAATGCACTCCAGTTGGATCAGTGAATCAGAGGACCGCACAGTGGACTGGTGGGGCTTTCTCTCCTGCAAGGAGGCTCTGGGTGAATGCGCCATGGGTACTGGAGGCTGGCCTAGGAGCCTCAGTGGACATTCTGTTTCATTTTGTACTTGCAAACTTGTCCGATTTCCTTTTTAATTATTTGATCATAGTAAACACAGTTGTTTTATAATCTGTTTCTGATCATTCCAGTTATCTGGTATCTGTGTCTGTTTGTGTTTTATAAGTTCATTTTTATGTGGTACCTTCCTTTTTTTTTAACATGGTTTCTCTTCTTAATTGAATGAAAGATTCTCTAAATTTTAGAGTGCTTTACAATTTTCAAAAATTTTAACATATGATTTCATGTAATTGCATAATAACCCTTCCCCCCATTTCTATATTGCCACTACCCTCTTCCTACTGCATCCGTGAGTATGCTTCTTTTTTGTTATGGTCACTAGTTTCACAGCCTTGATTTTTGTAAACCACTGATTTTAATGTTAATGACAGCATTACTTGGGCTAAGTTGGGCTAAGTTGGCTATACTTGGCCCAAGCTATGTTACCTTCTCCACAATTAGAGTTACAGGAGGATTTTTCTTTAAGAATTTTTACCTTTACAATATTGTACAAAATTTTACAATATTGTGAAAAGGGTTTGATTAAGTTAACAGCAGATTTTAAAAAGTAAATAAATCTTTCACCAACAGGATAGAACACTAAGCATGCATTAAAAATTATGTTTGAAGAATGTTTCATTATGGAGGCAATGTTTGTGATGTTATTAATTGAAAAAACTTTATGAAATAATATCACTGTATGATTGTATCAGTGTTATGTACTTCTATGTGTTGTCCTGGAGTCATGTATCATTTTTATATTCAGAAATAAAATGTATTTAAATATTTCTTTCTAACACTATCCCTAATTTTCTAGGTGAAACATAATCTTTTCTTTCTGAATACATGTTGTTTAGCAATATTACATTTTTATCTGTAAATTGTTTCCCTTAAACAATTAAAAAACATACCTATCTCATGGTTTAGTTGCTAAGTCATGTCCATCTCTTGCAACCCCTTGGGCTGTAGCTCCCCAGCCTCCTCTGTCTGTGGGATCCTCCAAGGAGGAATACTGGAGTGGGTTGCCATTGCTTCCTTCAGGGATCTTCTTGACCCAGTGATCAAACCTGGGTCTCCTGAATTGTAGGCAGATTCTTTACCAACTGAGCCACCAGCGAAGCCCCAGTGTTATTGGGGGGATCAAAAGAGATAATTCATGTAAAGCAATTAGTACTATGTCTTATATACACTCAGTTCAGTTCATTCGCTCAGTTGTGTCCGACTCTTTGCGACCTCATGAATCGCAGCACGTCAGGCCTCCCTGTCCATCACCAACTCCTGGAGTTCACTCAGACTCACACCCATCGAGTCAGTGATGCCATCCAGCCATCTCATCCTCTGTCATCCCCTTCTCCTCCTGCCCCCAATCCCTCCCAACATCAGTCTTTTCCAATGAGTCCACTCTTCACATGAGGTGGCCAAAGTACTGGAGTTTCAGCTTTAGCATCAGTCCTTCCAAAGAAATCCCAGGGCTGATCTCCTTCAGAATGGACTGGTTGGATCTCCTTGCAGTCCAAGGGACTCTCAAGAGTCTTCTCCAAAACCACAGTTCAAAAGCATTAATTCTTTGGCGCTCAGCTCTCTTTATAGTCCAACTCTCACATCAATACATGACCACTGGAAAAAGCATAGACTTGACTAGATGGACCGTTGTTGGCAAAGTAATATCTCTGCTTTTGAATATGCTATCTGGGTTGGTCATAACGTTTCTTCCAAGGAGTAAGCGTCTTTTAATTTCATGGCTGCAGTCACCATCTGCAGTGATTTTGGAGCCCCCCCCAAAATAAAGCCTGACACTGTTTCCACTGTTTCCCCATCTATTTCCCATGAAGTGATGGGACCAAATGCCATGATCTTTGTTTTCTGAATGTTGAGCTTTAAGCCAATTTTTTCACTTTCCTCTTTCACTTTCATCAAGAGGCTTTTTAGTTCCTCTTCACTTTCTGCCATCAGGGTGATGTCATCTGCATATCTGAGGTTATTAATATTTCTCCCGGCAATCTTGATTCCAGCTTGTGTTTCTTCCAGCCCAGCATTTCTCATGATGTACTCTGAATATAAGTTCAATAAGCAGGGTGATGATATACAGCCTTGACATACTCCTTTTCCTATTTGGAACCAGTCTGTTGTTCCATGTCCAGTTCTAACTGTTGCTTCCTGGCCTGCATATAGATTTCTCAAGAGGCAGGTCAGGTGGTCTGGTATTCCTGTCTATTTCAGAATTTTTCACAGTTTATTGTGATCGACATAGTCAAAGGCTTTGGCATAGTCAATGAAGCAGAAATAGATGTTTTTCTGGAACTCTCTTGCTTTTTCCGTGATCCAGCGGATGTTGGCAATTGGATCTCTGGTTCCTCTGCCTTTTTTAAAACCAACTTGAACATCTGGAAGTTCATGGTTCATGTATTGCTGAAGCCTATCTTGGAGAATTTTGAGCATTACTTTACTAGCATGTGAGATGAATGCAATTGTGCAATAGTTTGAGCATTCTTTGGCATTGCGTTTCTTTGGGATTGGAATGAAAACTGACGTTTTCCAGTCCTGTGGCCACTGCTGAGTTTTCCAAATGTGCTGGCATATTGAATGCAGCACTTTCACAGCATCATCTTTCAGGATTTGAAACAGCTCAACTGGAATTCCATCACCTCCATTAGCTTTGTTCGTAGTGATGCTTTCTAAGACCCACTTGACTTCACATTCCAGGATGTCTGCCTCTAGGTGAGTGATCACACCATCGTGATTATCCAGGTCATGAAGATCTTGTTTGTACAGTTCTTCTGTGTATTCTTGCCACCTCTTCTTAATATCTTCTGCTTCTCTTAGGTCCATACCATTTCTGTCCTTCATCGAGCCCATCTTTGCATGAAATATTCCCTTGGTATCTCTAATTTTCTTGAAGAGATCTCTAGTCTTTCCCATTCTGTTCTTTTCCTCTATTTCTTTGCATTGATCGCTGAGGAAGACTTTCTTATCTCTTCTTGCTATTGTTTGGAACTCTGCATTCAAATGCTTGTATCTTTCCTTTTCTCCTTTGCTTTTTGCTTCTCTTCTTTTCACAGCTATTTGTAAGGCCTCCTCAGACAGCCATTTTGCTTTTTTCGCATTTCTTTTCCATGGGAATGGTCTTGATCCCTGTCTCCTGTACAATGTCACGAACCTCTGTCCATAGTTCATCAGACACTCTATCTATCAGATCTAGTCCCTTAAATCTATTTCTCCCTTCCACTGTATAATCATAAGGGATTTGATTTAGGTCATACCTGAATGGTCTAGTGGCTTTCCCTATTTTCTTCAATTTAAGTCTGAATTTGGTAATAAGGAGTCATGATCTGAGCCACAGTCAGCTCCTGGTCTTGTTTTTGTTGACTGTATAGAGCTTCTCCATCTTTGGCTGCAAAGAATATAATCAATCTGATTTCAGTGTTGACCATCTGGTGATGTCCATGTGTGGAGCCTTGTCTTGTGTTGTTGAAAGAGGGTGTTTACTATGACCAGTAGAGTAAGTGCTATTTTATGATCCTATTTCGTGTCTTAAAAATTTTGGGAATGGATATGCTTTTGAAGGGGAACAAGTTGAGTGGCAGAATGACTCTTTGGGTAATCACTTATCTCCGTTGCCCTTAGAAGGTGGTGATCTCTTACAAGTGAATCCCCATCTTTTCATATAGGAGGTAAGGTTGTCCCCATGAGATCTGAAGAACGTAGAAATTGAAAGAGCTTTGTTTCAAAGGAGAGATATCTTCCTTGGAGTGCCATAAGTTTCAGAGTCCAGATTCTTGCACACATACCTGTATTCCCCCTGCCCAACATGCTCCATTGAAAGGTGCTACCTCTGCAAAGAGATGACAAATATACAATTCATGGGAGATTATTCAAAACCCATCTATTTTTGTCTTCAATTGACTCTTAAAAATTTATTCATAGAGGTTAGCTTTTTTTCCTGCCACTGGATTACTTTTCTTTTCCCTCATAAATAATGGATATTTTAAGTATAAAACCACATTTTCAATTCAGAAACTTCTAGTGTCCAGTTCAAGACATTAATCAGCTCTTCATTTTTCCTTCAAAGCAAGGCTTCTCCATGCTTCTCCTAGTTCACACCGAAGTCCTGATTTGACAGATGGCTCCCCATAGAGAAGGAACTGTCAACCCACTCCAGCATTCGTGCCTGGAGAATCCATGGACAGAGGAGCCTGGCATTCTACAGCTCAGAGGGTCACAAGAGTCAGACACAACTTAGTGACTAAACCACCACCACCTTTGGGGAAGTGGCTGTGCTGGTCTTCTCGCACCTCTACACATGCTCAATGGTTACTTTTTAGACATGGCCAGGACTTGGGATGGGGAGGAAAGAAGAGATCAAGGGATGGCATAGGAAAGTTCCTACTATGCTGGTGTCTGGCATCCTCTCTGGTTTTCATTTTGGATCCTTTGTTCAGTGTTGAGAAGATATTATTTAATTTGTAAAATTTTTTGTGTAAGAGTAAAAAATATTTTTATGCAATTTAAAAAGTTACTTTCCATTTACAGTTACTACAAAATATTGACTATATTCCCCATATTATATGATATATCCTTAAGCCAATCTTTTGTTTTAGTTCCCCCAAAGTTTTTATTCTATTATATATGTTGAACTTTGGAACAGAATTTGTTTTGTCTTATGGTTTAACATTGTCAGTTTGTCACTCATACTTTGATAAAAGTGCTCTTTCAGTTTTCACATTTCTAAAATGTCCCTCAATATGCTTTTACTTCAATATAAGACTCTTCTATCATCAATACTACTCCATGACCACTGTTATCTTAGATGCTGACTATATTCAATTTATTGTAACCTGGAGCCTATCTTACACCCAGTAGTTTAGACCTCCCACTCCCCACCCCGAAATGAACCTCCACCCTTCCATTTTTAACCACTGGTTTGTTCTTTGTGAGTCTGCTGCTTTTGTTAAATTAATCAGTTTGTTGTATTCTTTAGATTACACATATAAGTAATATCATACAGTATTTGTCTTTTTTATGCCTGACTTACTTCACTTAGCATGATACCCTCCAAGTCCATTTATGTTGTTGTGAATAGCAAAATTTCATTCTTTTTTATGACTACATAGTATTCCAATATGTGTGTGTGTGTGCGTGTGTGTGTGTGTGCGTGTGTGTGTGTGTATTCCACATATTCTCTATCCATTCTTATATCATACAGAAGTTGGATGAGACTTTTAATTAGGCCAGCTGCTTCTCCCGACCCTCTGCTTTGGTCCATGCCATGCACAGGCTCTTGATGGTAGGGTATTCTCACATTCCAGGCTGACTCTCCATATGGTCCACATCTGGACGTGGGAAAGACCCATATACTATTGACTTTAACATAGGTGATAGTAAGCTAATTTAACAAGCAGGATCCTGTTTTCAGTGTACCTTGACTACAAAGAACCTTTCTCAGGTTCTCAAACTTCAGTTAAAGCTCTAGTCCCCTTGAAACGAGGGACTGGGCAGCTCCCAGCCTTCCCTATTCCAAGGGTTCAGTTTCATGGCTTGTATTTCTCCCATGATCTCTTCTTAAAAATTCCTCTTCACATTCTAATCTCTTTTCAGATTCTTGACCTAACTGACAGGTCCCAAAGTGGTAGAAATATATGTTGACTAAATATTATTATGCTAATTTCAGGAAATGGTGGAGAACACCAGTAGGACATATGAGTTGAGAGGAGTAGTAGCCAATGGGAGGTCAGATGCTTAGAGGTAGAATCACATATTTAAGAACACAGATAAGCCTGGACTTACATCTTAGCTCTTCCACTGACCATCTGTAACACTGGGCAGGTAAATTAATGTCATATTTCTCATCTGTAAAATTGGGATAGCAAGAGTACCTATCTTATAGGCTGTTGTGAGAATTAAATGAGATAATGCATATATAAAGAAAAAGCACAGTGTCTGGCATGTGACCAATAAGTAAATATGATCAAAATATCATGATCATGCCCATGTGACTTTGTGACTTTAAAGCTGTTTCAGGTAGCATCTCAAAGGCTCTATACCTCTGAAAGCTAACCTCTCCTTGCATACTCTTCTGGCCTTGTCATCTGTACTTCCCATTATGTGGAGTGAAAAGCTCCATCCAGTTTTCAGCCTGAGGTAATACCTGGGAGTTGATTCAGAGTCTGAAGCCTGGTTTATTATCTCAAGATCATAATCTCCATGGGAACACAAATTCCTATCTGAATCTGCACCCCCTCCTTCCAGCTATAATCCGTCTAATTCTGTTCTCAGACGTGATGCTAAAAATGACCTTGGATAACTTTTCCACTCGGCTTTTTTGCATTCTGTCTCACTGTCTAGTTCGATGCCACATTGATTTGAGTACGATGACAGCTTTGTCATTTTGAAAAAAAAATTTACATGTTTCCATAATGCTCTTTCTAAAGCTCAAAGCAATTTTGCCATTAAATCCTGAATGCTCTCTTTAGTCCATTTCAAGATAGCTTTCCCAGAGCCAGATGAAAGACTTCAAAACGACTTCTGATGACTGTCAAATGACAGTGGCATTCTTGCCACCATGTTGCTTTTAGTCTATAAGAAAAAGGTGACAGGCTTTGAAGAGACAGTGTAACCATTTTGACTAGAGAATTGCTAATTTTGTAAGGTTTTTAAATCCCTCAGATGATCATTTTGAATTCTTTCTTTTGAGGTTTTGCTTCCTAACTTCTTTAACACATAGTTTGGGAATAGGATTATATTAGTTTTTCATTTTCAAATAATCAGAACTCAACATCTGTTGACCCTAAATTGGACCACCCTATATTTGGATCACTGTGTGTGTGTATGCGTGTGAGTGAAACTCGTTCAGTTATGTCCAACTCTTTGTGACCCCATGGACTATACAGTCCATGGAATTCTCCAGGCCAGAGTACTGGAATGGTTAACCTTTCCCTTCTCCAGGGGACCTTCCCAACCCAGGGATCGAACCCAGGTCTCCTGCATTGCAGGCTGATTCTTTACCAGCTGAATCACAAGGGAAACCCAAGAAGACTAGAGTGGGTAGCCTATCCCTTCTCCAGCAGATCTTCCCCCCTCCCCAGGAATTGAACCAGGGTCTCCTGCACTGTAGGTGGATTCTTTACTAACTGAGCTGTTAGGGAAGCCCTTTTGGATTACTGGTATGGCAGAAATAGCTCAGTTTTATATGAATGTATCTGGTAGTTAATAGATGTGATGGTTTGTCTTTTTCTTAAACATCTGAAAAAAAAAGCCTTTAAACTACTGTTCCTCTTTAACTTCAGCTGATAGAATTGTACATTTAAATTTTTGCTTGTGTATTTAAAATATACATTTCAGGTTTGTACCTATGTCATGGACCAAGCTATTTGAAGTTGCTCACATGTTTTCTTCATTATTTCACTGATATGTAGTGAAAGAACCTGGGCATCTCAGTACACTGACCTTGTCTCTGTTATGTGGATAGTGTAATCTATTCAATCAAAAGCGAACTATGATGGTACCGCCACTTTCATAGGATTTCACAGAGGGTGGTGAATAAGATTTATGAAATGTTGCTATCTTTTATATGTGAATCATTTATAAATGAGTGGCACTTATTCATCTTAAATGCTTACCTCCATTTTGTGTTAATAGTGTAGAAATGATGCTCAAAAATCCCTAATGTTTGAAATCTGGTTTTATCCAGTGAAGAACTCTAAAATTCTATCCTTACACCCATGTGTCTCATGCAAGAGGGTTTCTGCAAATAAAAAGAGGAAAAACAAAAGTTTGCAAAATTGAGTGGGAGGTGACAATACTTAGCAACTTTTTTTTCAAGATAGTAATACTTAGAATGATTAATTTTTTTTCTGATTTTGTCCCACAGCATTTCTACCATGGTGTACCTAGGAGTGGTTTTCATTGCATCTACCCTGCTTGAATTTTATGACATTTCTTGCCTCTGTGGCTTGAAGTTTTTACTCATTTTGAAACAGTTATTGGATAGAGTCTCCTCAAATCTTGCTTCTTCTGTCTCTGCCCAGGATGTATCTATGCCTCCTGGGACTCCAGTCATGTTCACACACCACCTTTTCATTGTTCCCCGTAGTTCTCTTACTCTTTTTTCTATAATTTCCAATCCTTTTTCCCTGTGCACTTTTATCTGTCTATCCAATTCACTAATCTTTTCTTCAGCTGTATCCAGTTTGATGATGCTTTTTGTGCACATTTGTTTGCTGAACTAATATTGAGGAATGACTACATGGGAGGGGCTTCCCAGGTGGCTCAGTGGTAAAGAGTCCACCTGCCAGTGCAGGAGACGTGGGTTCGATCCCTGCGTCAGGTATATCCCCTGGAGAAGGAAATGGCAACCCATTTCAGTACACTTGCCTGGGAAACCCTTTGGATAGAGGAGTCTGGTGGGCTCCAGGTACATGAGGTTGTGAAAGAGTTGGACATGACTTAGTGACTAAACAACAACACATTACAATGCAAGCACTATTTTATGCATTGGAGATGAGTTAGCGGAAAAAAAAAAAAAACCAACAGACAAATATTCTCTCCTTATGAAACTTACATTGTTGTGGAGGGAGACAGAGAATAAACAAAAATATAATAAGTATAATATATAGTATTTTTATAAGATGTTAAATACTTTGAAAAAAAATAGAGCAGGGTAACTGTAGCAGATCTCATTAAGAAAGTGACGTTTGAGCAAAGGCTTTATGAAGGTGAGAGAGTAAGTGGCAAGGGGGCAGCCTGTTCAAAGACTGTTTTAACAGGATCATTCTGGCTGCTATTGAGAATATATTATAAGAAGTAAGACTGGGAATGTTCATTAACTAGGGGATATTGAAACGATCCTGGTTCTGGCCACGGTGGGAGCAGAGGAGGTGGTGGGAAGGAATTGAATTCTGGAAATATTTTGACTGTAGGATCAATCAATGTGTGAATGGACTAGATGTATAATATGAGAAAGAAATGTCAGGGTTGATGCCAAGCTTTGCTGCCAGTAGCTGAGAGGGAGATAAGGTGTGAAGGGAAGTCAGAAGTTCAGTCTGGGGTACATTCAAGTGCTGATGCCATTAGGCAAGCCACCACACTCTCAACCACTTCACCCAGTTTTATTTACTCATTGATCTTACACTTTTTTTCACATGGTTTTATTATCTGTTTCTCCTATTAGAATATGAGCTACAAGAAAGTAGGCTGCTTTTCCAACTTCCTATTCGATCCTAGAATATTGCTTGACAAAATCATATGGTCTATAAATACTTGTTGAATGAATGAATGAATGCATATGGTTTTCCAAATTTGCGAAATGAATATATTGATATTTATAGTGCCTAATTCTTCAGAATAGTTGTGAGGGTTAGATACTATGTAAGAATACATAGATTTCAGGCATAACATAGACAAAAGTGCCTCTAGATATGTGTGACTTTTCAAATTAATGCTGACATCTATATGACTTGGGAAGCAGTCTAGCATAGTGATTAAAAGCCTGCACTTTGGAGTCAGTGAGACTTTGGTTTGAATCTCAGTGGAGCTATTTTCTACTTGAATGACTTTGGGAAAATTACTTAATCTCTCTGTGCCTCCATTTCTTCTGCAACTTGGGAATAATAATAATATCCTCTTAGGTTTGTTGTGACTATTTAATGAAATTATGTTCATAAAGGGTGTGGGAGACATAGTAAGTGCTCCAAAGTCAGAGTTATTATTATTATTATTCTGTCTTCTGGTTGATATATCCGACTGAATAGTCATGTTTTAAAACATCCCTATTACGTTGTTTCCTTTTTTATGTCTTCTGTGCATAAAATGTCCTCAGGCCCACTGCATTTTGTTTTTCCATTTAATAGGACTTCCTTTTGATCAGCCTTTCTCTTCCCAAATTAACTCCATACTGCACATTTTGGATGATGACTTTTTTCCAGGGACTAAGGATTCTTGAAAAGGGTAGTTAAGGGGAGAAAGCAGCCAGATATATTAAGCAATAAAATTGAGCAAAAAGCAATTACCTGACTTTGGACTTAGGTTTTAGGGGCTTTCATCCCCACACCAGTAAACATGCTAGATTTTTTATCTTCAGGAGAGAGAAGTCCTGAAGCTGAAGTTCTGTCCGCTTCCTTTACACAATTACAGATGGGGAAATCGATAAAGCGCTACAATAGCGCTGAAGGAATAGATGCAATGTGAATATTCTCACTGTGATCGTCTAACTTGTGACCCTCCCCTGTGCTCATTCTCAGGGGGTTGTCTCATTAACTTGGTATTACAAACCCATAATGAGTGAGTGGAGGTGAGAGAGGAAGGAGAAGGGGATCGGAAGTGAAGGTTGATACACTGTTGAGGGTGAACCATACTCTGAGTGGGGCTCCTCCCCGATGGGAGCCGGCCTGAAAATGCATGTTAGACCTTTTTTCTGAAGGGTAAGCTATAAACCAGCAGTTACGGCTGCATTAAATGACTAACAGCTACCTCCAATGACACTCTGTCCTTTCTCTGGAGATTTTTTTTTTTCTTTTTTCTTTAAAATTTGGGGTAGTAAAACCATATACAATGTGCTGTGTAAATGAAGTAGTAAAAGTAACTTAGGCATACAACAGTGTGGTGGAAAGAAATGCTTATCACACACACTATTTGGCATCTTTTAAGATCTCTGTCAAAAAGCTTTAGAATTTAGACAGAATGGTGTTGTGTCCCTGGAAGCGGTATTCTGGGGAACTCCCCAGTGGGATTCTAAGCATTTCTCAGGTGCCCAAAAAAGACAGACTCAGGGCTGAGACAGGTGCACATAGCTGGGCAATGGTGCTTCTAGGTGAGGCTGGCTCTGCGGCTCATGAGTCTGGCTGTCCATCATGTCTTGGATGGTAATGAAGTTGTCTGGACACAATGAGGTCAGCTAAGGTGTTTGAAAAAAAACCAACAAAAACTCAAAAACCAGCACTGCAGAGTGATACACCAGATGGTGTTATGCCAAAGGACAGACAAAGTTCCTACCCTGAGGCTCCACTGCCCTGGGAGGGGAGCACAGGGAACTGATCAAACACCAGCTTGCCCTGCGCTCATTAAAGTTAAAAATCTTGACAAGGAATAGAGAGATGCAAGGTGATCCAAGGAGAGAATTTTGCCTTCAACTCTGAATTTCTTGACTTCTCTTGTCATGGGATAGGTACTCAGGGTTACCTGCATAAAATACATAGAAGAATGTCTCCTCTGTTGGCTGTACAATTAGGCACAGGAACTCAAGACCCTCCTCTGCCCCTTTCCTTTTCCTCCCATCCTCTGACCCCAACCTACCCATTTTACTAAGACAAAGGCAAATCATCATAGAGGTCCATTGATTTGACCCGGAGGTAATTGGCAGTCCTGTATTTCTGCCGTTTACTTAGGACAGTGATGACTTTGGGGGTTCCTGAGCTCATGTTGTTTGGCTGGAAGAGAAAATGGTCATTATGCTGACTCCTCCTAAAGACCTGACTGTGGTTCACTTGGGATCAAAGACCCATGGGTGTGCTTAAGAGTTCTATGAATCCTGTGGAACAACATACAATATTTCAGTGTATGGGTATGTTTGAATTTTCTTGGAGAGTTTTCAGCTTTCAGCTTATTTTCACATGTGTCTATAAACCTATAAGTATGAATGACTCTCACTTGCATACCTCTACACATCCTGTTCTGCCCATTCAAATCCTATCCATTTCCAAAATGGAATCTCATTGTTCACAAACCTTTCTTAACTATTCCTGCTCACAGGGAATTCTCCCATCTCACAACTTCACTGGTGCAAAAAAAAAAAAAAAAATCACAACTGTATTAAGTGCCCCCAAAGAGAGTTACTTAGGGTGTTAGGGATATGAGAGGGAGAGGAGATGCTGTGTTTAAGGGAGGGGAGGTCAGGAGAGGCTCCCTGGGGAAGTGATGCTGGAGCTGAGATCTGGAGGGCAGCAGAGCAAGAGGCAAAGAGGAAACCTGAAGAGTAGAAGTTTCGTGCGTGTATTCAATTGATGAGTGAAGCTGATTTGGTTCTTGTTGTTTGAAGAAATTTTCAGACAGTCTTTGTGATAATGACCATTTCACGTGGGCATATAAAAACCGGGGCAGGGGACTAAGGCTGGAGCAAAAGAGTCTTGCCTAAAATTCTTTGTGTGGATTCTGCCAACTCAAGGGTAACATCTCTGAAACTGGGACTGTTTAGAGATTGTGTTTTCTTGTTAAGTTTGTAGTTTCTTTGAGGTAAACGTCCATACCCCGCTCCTGAGATTTTGAATTATTTCAGTGGATCAGGCCCAGATATTGATGTTTTCAAACAGCTTCTCAAATGCTTCTAATGAGAAGTCAGTGTTGAGAATGCCTATTATAAGGCCATCAATAAAATACTGGCAGGATTTTTATTTTTATTTTTAATTTTTTTTTATTTTTTTAATTTTAAAATCTTTAATTCTTACATGTGTTCCCAAACATGAACCCCCCTCCCACCTCCCTCCCCATAACATCTCTGTGGGTCATCCCCATGCGCCAGCCCCAAGCATGCTGTATCCTGCGTCAGTCATAGACTGGCGATTCAATTCTTACATGATAGTATACATGATAGAATCTGGCAGAATTTTAAAAAAATGATAATATTCAGTGTTGACAAGGGCATGAGGAATGGAAACACACACTTGAGAGTTTGAAATACTATGAAACGCCAATATTCCAATATTCATTGGAAATAAATTTCAAAACTTAAACTTTTGGAAAACTTTGCACCTCCCAGTTCCACTTAAAGGGGTTTATGCTTAAGAAATTATCAGGTTTATGGATCAAGACTATAAACGTTGTTCTTCAGAGTGTTTCTATGGCAGAGGTTAATTGGAAACCATTTAAATAACTGACAATAGTCAACTAGTTAAATAATTGATATCAGTTTTCTTTATAATGAAATACAACTCTTAGAGATGATAGAACAAAATGCTTGGTGATGGGAAAGTGTTTAAGAAATATCATAGAATGGGAAAGACAAGTACAAATTGTTATGTGCAATGCTTGCGTTAAAGAAAATATGGAAAAATATTTTATTTAGCTGTATCCCTGTTAAATTACAGGTATTTTTTAAAGTTGTTTTTGCTTGTCTGAATTCCCTAAAGTCTTTACATAAGCATGTATTATTTTCATTAAGAAAAGTTACACTTTTAATTTGAATATTAGTAAAGAAACCGGAGAAGGCAATGGCACCCCACTCCAGTACTCTTGCCTGAAAAATCCGATGGACAGAGGAGCCTGGTGGGCTGCAGTCCACGGGGTTGCTGAGGGTCAGGCACGACTGAGCGACTTCAATTTCACTTTTCACTTTCATGCATTGGAGAAGGAAATGGCAGCCCACTCCAGTGCTCTTGCCTGGAGAATCTCAGGGGCGGGGGAGCCTGGTGGGCTGCCATCTGTGGGGTCGCACAGAGTCGGGCACGACTGAAGTGACTTAGCAGCAGCGGCAGTAAAGGAACAAAGGCATTATTATTAATAGAAGGACAAATGGGTTACCCCCTCAGACATACCTCAAAGGACGTATGAAAGAGAAATCTCAACTGGGCTGAACACCGGGCAAGCTGAGTGCTTGATCAGTATGCAAGTACTGGATTTCTTGTTGGTCAAATTCCCTAGGGAGCTCTGAGGTAATAACTAGCAAGCTTTTGGGAACACCTAGCAGATGTAGCCTTTTGGTATCTCAGAGGTCTTAGTTATTCTTCAAATCTTCCCAAGTTTCATTTTTTTCTGATAGAGTTTCAGAGAAGCTCAGCTAACTTGAATTTATTTTAAGGAATCGAGGCAAAGAAAGTCCTGCATGTTTGCCTGATAAGAATGCATTAGGTTGTGGTTTGGAGCTCAATGGTTGCTACACTGTCAGGCCTCACTGACAACTAGAAAGGCACCGGGACCCAAGGCAGCCAGAGTATGGACACCTGGCCTGGAAACAGGTGTCTGAGCTCCCTCTGCTGATTGCGTCACGGTCAATCAGTTACTTCTTGCTGCTCTGCATTCACTCCAGCCTGGAAATCATGGGGCTTCTGGTTTGCTGTTGTTGTTCAATCACCAAGTTATGTCTGACTCTTTGCGACCCCATGGACTGCAGCCTGCCAGGCTTCCCTGTCCTTCACCATCTCCCGGAGATTGTCAGATTCATGTCCCTTGAGTTGGTGATGCCATCCAACCATCTCATCCTCTGTCACCCTCTTCTCCTCCTCCTCCTGCTTTCAATCTTTCCCAGCATCAGGGTCTTTTCCAGTGAGTCAGCTCTGTTTTGTCGACTTCTTACCCATTTAAAAAAAAAATTTTTTTTAAATTTATCATTATTGTTGTTTTTTACTTTACGATATTGTTTCTGCATGGTTTCCTGTGCTCCGTTTGCTTCTGTTCTCTCTTTGTTCTCTTCGTCTCTTGCTCTTCCGGCTCTTCCTACTGCGTCTCTCTTTCAGCTCCCAGTACTGAACACGGGGCTGGCTCAGTCATCCTGCTGGAGCCCCTCGGTCACCTAACCCCTGCCTAGAAGCATCTGCCTTTGGGTAAGACAGTCATCCATCATCCTGTCCTGTGTGGTCAGGGCAGTGGGGCATATGCTACGAGTGTGGGCTGTGTGTTCACAGAAGTGTTACTGAGCACTTGCTGTGAGCCAGTTCTGCACTGTCCTCCCAAAAACAGTTGTGGCTGTGGCAGACCCTCAGAGCATTTTAGAACCTTCTCTGCTATTTCCTTGTAACCAGTTTCGGCATTTGGACATGAGTGGGAGTGGCTTATTGACTGGAGAAGGAATGAGCACCTACTGTATAGCTCAGGGACCTCTACTCTGTGGTGACCCGAATGGAAAGCCAATCCGAAAAAGAGGGGATACATGTATACGTATAGTGATTCACTTCGTTGTAGAGTAGAAACTAAGACCACACTATAAAGCAACTAAACTCCAATAAAAAAAAAAAAAAGAAGAAGGGAACAGTCACTGAGGAGAGGAGCCAAGGTGCTCTTTGGAACTCTCTCCTCCCTATTTGTTGAGCCTAGCAGACTGATCCTTCCCAGGGAGAGGCTGACAAACCACTTCCTACTCATCTCCACAGTGGCCTCGCTCAATCCTGGGATCAACCACTCCTGTGCGTGGTTCTTTACTTCCAGTATTTCATTGATTTGATGATGGGAATAATTAAGGGATTCCCCCCCTCTTGCATTTCTATTTGGTATATTTTAATGTCATAAAATATTTAGTATATTTTAATAATACAAATCATTTGAATTGCACATTTCTGCTCTAGCATGACCCTAATCATTTGGAGGGCTGAGGCATGGTTCTTTCTTTGGGGCTGTCAGGCCTGTTGACACCAGCTTGAGGTGGGCGTATGACAGACCAGATGAAGTGAGAGGCCCACTGCCCAGAAGATGGAACTGCCCATGGAAAACGGATACCAGTGCCCTCTCTATACTTCCTTTTTCTTGTTCAGACCTTTAAATCCAATTCCTTCTTTGGGGAGTGATACCCTCTTCATCTCAAAAATTCAGTGCCTCATTATCAAATCTCAGTCCAGAACCTGTGCTTTTGACCTTGAAGCCTGGATTTTTATTAGAGCTAGGCTTCTTGCTGCTCAGGGATTGAAGACTGTAGAACCCCCCTCTCTTTTCTGAATTGACACCACCTTTGGCTGTGGCCTAAGCAGCCTCAGAAGAGCTCTTTCTACAGAAGCCAAGGCCAGATTTCTTCTGTGAGAAACTGGAGCATGAACACTTTCTTCTAAATTCCCTTCCAAGCTCTGGACTGGGAAGCCTCTGGTCCATGTTCAGATGGTTACTTTCCTAAGAGATGTGTAGCCAGGCACACAGCGGAAAGGAGCTACTGAAATTTGTTCAGAGGAGAAACCCCAGGAAGTAGGCAGACGAAAAAGCATCCCTCCATCCATGCCTAGAAAAGGACAGGTGTTCAGCATATGTCAGACACATTAGCATTGTGTCTGACAATTCTAGATTCCATCCATAGCTCGTCCATTTACTTACTGTTTAGTAACCTGAAGAAGCATACTACTTAACCCACTTGTGCCTCAGTTTCTTCATCTGTTAAATGGAACAATAATAATACTCCTCTTGTGGTTGAAAGGATTTCTGCTACATTGCCTAGCAGAGAGTTGCCTAGCCACAAGTATCACCTAATTTCTTATACATAGCAATACTAATTACTATAATTCTTAATATTAATTATTTTTATTACTCCTGCTGCTGCTGCTGCTGCTAAGTCTCTTCAGTCATGTCCAATTCTGTGCGACCCCATAGATGGCAGCCCACCAGGCTCCCCCGTCCCTGGGATTCTCCAGGGGAGAACACTGGAGTGGGTTGCCATTTCCTTCTCCAATGCATGAAAGGAAAAGTGAAAGTGAAGTCTCTCAGTCGTGTCTGACTCTTAGTGACCCCATTGGGCTGCAGCCCACCAGGCTCCTCGGTCCATGGGATTTTCCAGGTGAGAGTACTGGAGTGAGTTGCCGTTGCCTTCTCCATATTACTCCTACTAGCAGTGGGCTAATTTAAGGACTTTCTCACTATCTAATTTATTTTATCTAGTGCTTCAAAATATTCTTTTTGTTTACAGGTTTATACCATCAAGTAATATAGCACTTGTTCAATACAGTAAATGTTGGTTACTGAATTGGAATTACTTTCAGCTACTCCTCAGTCTTTATTTTTTTCCATAGGACTTAGAAATGATAGGCATATTTTATATTTAGAAGTTTATTTATTGATCAATTGTTCTATTGTTCGCCACGTCAGAATGCAGACTCTAAAGGAAGTAAGCAAACTCTAAGAAAGTAACTTAGAATGTTGCCAGTACATAGTAAATCATTCAATCAATTTGTGTTGAATGAATTAATGCATAAAAAATAAAAAAAGAACTGAAAAATGAATAATGCAAGGCCTTAATGTAAATACCGTAGGTAAACTTACTGGCTTCTTCCCTTAAGGATCTTGAAGTCTAGATATATGAGAATACATAAAAGACTAATAGAGGGGAATACATGATGAATGCTTAAAAGAAGGGACAGATAAATTTCTCTGGAAGGTCAGGAAAGTAAAAGATAACTTTCATTCAGAGGATCAGAGTCTGCTTCTTGGAGACAGGGTCTTTGTGCTTAGATTTGAAAGAGGTGGGCCACTGTGAACGTGAATGGATGAAGGACCTTCCAGGGTAGGATAGCAGAAGTGAAGCCAGGCGAGGGAGACCTGAAGGACACTCATGGATAGCAAGTGAAATAAGTCTTTTCCACTAATGCCACCCTACGCCATGCTCACTGCCACCTACATCCCCCATTGATGCATGCATTATTCTTACTGAGGACCCAACTGAAATTCTCCTTTGCCACTGTAGCTTTTCAAGACCTCCTTAACCTATCTGAAGTTTACCCGATAATGACTTTTGATTGTTTTACCATTCATTTGGAGCTCTCATTGTACCTGTATTACTGTTATTTATTCTCTTATTGTATGTCTTACCAAAAGTAGCTGACAAGTTCTTTGAAGGTCAGGGGATAGGAACCGCCTCTTATGAATTACAGCTGTGTGTGTTTGCATAAAATCATTACTCAATAGATACTGGTTGGTTGACTGAGTTAGGAGAGTAACTTTAAAAATATTGCAAGAAGCCTTTCTTTCCAACTTCTGGGCAGAATTGCTGCCTCAAATTGTATTCCATAGAAGTTTGGGTGGACCTCGAAGAGCAAGTCCCTTTAGAAATAGGATAAGAAGCTTCATTTGTGCAGAGGTTCATTTTATGGATCATGAAACTGAAGGCCAAAGAACTTGCTGCTTTCCCGTGTCCTGGAGCTAGAGGTTCATGGGAAATCTCCTGCTAGGAAGCCAAAATACAAAGCCGTTTTGAGGCTCTTGAGTATAAAGAAAGTACTCGCAGACCCTCTAAACAATATTACTGAAATGAGCCTTTTGACTATTAATAGAGGGCTATTTTTGGAACTTGGAACTGGAAGAGAAACTTGGATCAGGGATCTGAGTCATTCCCTGTTATTCCGGTTAATTACCACAACCCTGCTAGAGGAAAACTGACGATTGCTAAGTGGTAAAAATAGATAAGGCCCAGGAAGGCAAGTGGACAATTGTTATGGAACCTGAAGGCATTTCAGGAAGATAGGACTAGATGGAAAAGAAAATCTTATAGAAAGGAAAATCTGGCAAGTAATCCAAATGATCTGATATTTTTCAAGTCTCTGCTTAATCAAAGCAGAACAGTATCTTGGCTTGCAGTTCAAATATTTATTATAATTCTATTTCTTTACATTCAAATAGCTTATTAGTAAATATCCATTTAAAGGTTTTTAAAAATTGCTAAATCATGACACTTCCACTAGTAGTTTGATCTTGAAAACAAAACTCGGACCTGTACATCTTCCAGAGAGAATTTGTACTTATAATGGCAGCAGTTAAGGTCCACCAGTGTGGAACTTCAAAGTGAGAAAATCAGCTGATAAAGAATAAAAAGGAGCTATCAGCTCAGCTCAGTCGCTCAGTCATGTCCAACTCTTTGTGACCCCATGAATCACAGCACGCCAGGCCTCCCTGTCCATCACCATCTCCTGGAGTTCACTCAAACTCACGTCCATCGAGTCAGTGATGCCATCCAGCCATCTCATCCTCTGTCATCCCCTTCTCCTCCTGTCGCCAATCCCTCCTAGCATCAGAGTCTTTTCCAATGAGTCAACCCTTTGCATGAGGTGGCCAAAGTATTGGAGTTTCAGCTTTAGCATCAGTCCTTCCAATGAACACCCAGGACTGATTTCCTTTAGAATGGACTGGTTGGATCTCCTTGCAGTCCAAGGGACTCTCAAGAGTCTTCGCCAACACCACAGTTCAAAAGCATCAATTCTTTGGTGCTCAGCTTTCTTTATAGTCCCAACTGTTATATCCATACATGACTACTGGAAAAAAAGTAGCTTTGATTAGATGAACTTTTGTTAGCAAACTAATGTCTCTGTGGTTTAATATGCTGTCTAGGTTGGTCATAGCTTTTCTACTAAGGAGCAAGCATCTTTTAATTTCATGGCTGCAGTCACTATCTGCAGTGATTTTGGACCCCCCAAAATAAAGTCTTTCACTGTTTCCATTGTTTTCCCATCTGTTTGCCATGAAGTGATGGGACCAGATGCCATGATCTTAGTTTTCTAAATGTTGAGCTTTAAGTCAACTTTTCCATGCTCCTCTTTCACTTTTATCAAGAGGCTTTTTAGTTCTTCTTTGATTTCTGCCATAAGGGTGGTGTCATCTGCATATCTGAGGTTATTGATATTTCTCCCAGCAATCTTGATTCCAGCTTGTGTTTTCTTCCAGCCCAGCATTTCTCATGATGTACTCTGCATATAAGTTCAATAAGCAGGGTGACAATATACAGCCTTGATGTACTCCTTTTCCTATTTGGAACCAGTCTGTTGTTCCATGTCCAGTTCTAACTGTTGCTTCCTGACCTGCATATAGGTTTCTCAGGAGGCAGGTCAGGTGGTCTGGTATTCCCATCTCCTGAAGAATTTTCCAGTTTTTTGTGATCCACACTGTCAAAGGTTTCGGCATAGTCAACAAAGCAGGAATAGATGTTTTTCTGGAACTCCCTTGCTTTTTCGACGATCCAGCATATGTTGGCAATTTGATCTCTGGTTCCTCTGCCTTTTCTAAAACCAACTTGAACATCAGGAAGTTCACGGTTCACGTATTGCTGAAGCCTGTCTTGGAGAATTTTGAGCATTACTTTACTAGTATGTGAGATGACTGCAATTGTGCAGTAGTTTGAGCATTCTTTGGCATTGCCTTTCTTTGGGATTGGAAAGAAAACTGACCTTTTCCAATCCTGTGGCCACTGCTGAGTTTTCCAAATGTGCTGGCATATTGAGTGCAGCACTTTCACAGCATCATCTTTCAGGATTTGGAATAGCTCAACTGGAATTCCATTACCTCCACTAGCTGTGTTCATAGTGATGCTTTCTAAGGCCCACTTGACTTCACATTCCAGAATGTCCGCCTCTAGGTGAGTGATCACATCATCATGATTATCTGGGTAGTGAAGATCTTTTTTGTACAGTTCTTCTGTGTATTCTTGCCACCTCTTCTTAATATCTTCTGCTTCTGTTAGGTCCATACCATTTCTGTCTTTTATTGAGCCCATCTTTGCATGAAATGTTCCCTTGGTATCTCTAATTTCTTGAAGAGATCTCTAGTCTTTCCCATTCTGTTCTTTTCCTCTATTTCTTTGCATTGATTGTTGAGAAAGGCTTTCTTATCTCTTCTTGCTATTCTTTGGAACTCTGCATTCAGATGCTTATATCTTTCTTTTTCTCCTTTGTTTTTCACCTCTCTTCTTTTCACAGCTATTTGTAAGGCCTCCCCAGACAGCCATTTTGCTTTTTCGCATTTCTTTTCCATGGGGATGGTCTTGATCCCTGTCTCCTGTACAATGTCACGAACCTCCATCCATAGTTCATCAGGCACTCTATCTATCAGATCTAGGCCCTTAAATCTATTTCTCCCTTCCACTGTATAATCATAAGGGATTTGATTTAGGTCATACCTGAATGGTCTAGTGGTTTTCCCTGCTTTCTTCAATTTAAGGAAAAAAAGGAGCTATATAGCCTGGAAAATTCAATGGATAGAGGAGACTGGCCAGCTACTGTCCATGAGGTTGCAAAGAGTTGGACATGGCTGAACATGCATGCATGCCACAGAGCTGTGAATAATGGTTATTTTAGCTATGGTTAGTCTGTGCTAAGAGATAACAGTAAATTGAACTGTAGACTCTCAAACCAATACTTCAAACTGTTGGATTTTCTTCCTCATTTTATTTGCTTTAATCCTCATCTCCTGTTTCAGTCTGACTCTTCTTTTACTTCTTATGTCTCTCTACCTCTAACTTTACCTGAATTTTATATGAGTTTTTATTTTTTCCTTTCTATTTTCCTCTATCTCTTTTCTTTCTGTGTGTTGTTGTTACATCTTCTGATTCTCTCCTTCTTGCTGCCTTCCTTCCTGTTTATCCACTTGCAAAGTTAAATGGCCATCATAAAATATATTTAGGTATCAATTACTATTTGTTTAGTGGGGTATAATTTTCCATACTTTAAAATTTTAAATCAATTTAGTTTAAATTTGTATATGCTTATTTTTAGGCTTTTGAATTTGTTGACTCATGACAGTAGAACATTATGAGCAATTACCACATCCCAGGGGCTGCAGGTGGTGGAGTTAAGAAGTTACATACTTCATTTTCTCTGGCCTTGAACTGCCCTGAGGGTGTTGAGAGAATCAGGCTTGTGAGCAGATACTACATTGCAAGAATATCAAGTACTGTAATACAAATAGGAATTCTAGCTGCGGGAGAGAAGAGAATGCAAGATTAACTCTGCCTAGGGTTGGTGAGGAAAATTCTGTAGAAAAGAGGATCCTGGGGCTGAGGGTGGGCAGTGTCTGAAAATAGGGGTAGGGCTGAAGGTGGAAAAGAGAGCAGAGGGTATTAGGTTTTCCTTGCATTTGACCTTCAACAGATTGTCCTCTGCAGTCCTCAGTAGCTTAATGAAAACGTGTTCTAAGTGATAAGTAGCTGAGACCCTGATGGCTTTTTCAGATTGTGCCTTCCGGAAAGAAAAAGATGTGCAAATTGCTTCTGCCAGGAAGAAGGGTTTCAGAGAGTTCTCTTCCGGGTTGCATGGCAGCTGCAGGGCATGGTGAGGGACAGAAAATGCTCACAACTTCTACTACAGCTGAATTTCTCAAACTGTTCCAGAGAGACGGTGATAGATGTCAAATAGTTGGGGGAAATAGTGAGTTCAAACAAAACGAAACAGTCAATCCCAAAGGAAATCAATCCTGAATATTCATTGGAAGGACTGATGCTGAAGCTCCAATACTTTGGCCACCTGATGCGA
Organism: Capricornis sumatraensis; assembly: GCF_032405125.1. Lineage (NCBI taxonomy): Eukaryota > Metazoa > Chordata > Mammalia > Artiodactyla > Bovidae > Capricornis > Capricornis sumatraensis. The sequence continues at coordinate 42,936,327 of NC_091087.1, forward strand.
AGAGGTGACTCATTAGAAAAGTCTCTGATGCTGGGAAAGATTGAAGGCAAGAGGAGAAGGGGGGCAGCAGAGGATGAGATGGTTGGATGCCATCACTGGCTCAATGGACATGAATGTGAGCAAGCTCTGGGTGATGGTGAAGGACAGGGTAACCTGGCAGGCTGCAGTCCGTGCGGTCACAAAGAGTCGGACACAACTGAGTGACGGAACAACACCAACAAAGTCATGTGGTGTTCAGGACTGTTCTAATACGGTGCTGCTGCTGCCAAGTCGCTTCAGTCGTGTCCGACTCTATGTGACCCCATAGACGGCAGCCCACCAGGCTCCCCCATTCCTGGGATTCTCTAGGCAAGAACACTGGAGTGGGTTGCCATTTCCTTCTCCAATAATGAAAATGAAAAGTCAAAGTGAAGTCGCTCAGTCGTGTCCGACTGTTCGCAACCCCATGGACCGCAGCCTACCAGGCTCCTCCGTCCATGGGATTTTCCAGGCAAGAGTCCTAATATGCTAACATTTACCAAAAAATCTTCCAACGCGAGTACATTTAGAAACAGTTTCAGACTGATTTGACTTAGGGTTCTTTTTTTCTTGTAAAGAAGTGGCAACCCACTCCAGTATTCTTTCTTGGAGAATTCCATGGGAGAAGAGTCTGACAAGCCCCAGTCCATGGGGTTGCAAAGAATTGTACACGACTGAGTGAGTAACACTTCACTTCATGGGTTGGAATGTGGCATTCCTGACAGAAAGCCTGTGGTTTTCCCTCTAAACCCAGTCACCAGTGCTTTCTTAACCACAAAAGACTGATGTCTTTCCTCTCCACCTTCTTCTTGGAGCCCATGCTCTGAGAAGATGGTAGTAGCTGTTTTCTTGCCTGCCGGCCTACCAAGCCCACCACCAGCCCCGCCCCCCGCCCCCCATCGCCACTGCCCCCCTAGCCCAGAAGAGAGAAAACGGACACAGAGCTGGTTTCTTGGCTCCTTCTTGGATTCTTGGCTGTCTTAGGCACTACATGGATTTAGTCGCTTACGAGCTGTGTAACCTTAAGCAAGTGTCAGAATTCCCCTACACTGCTGCTCTCTTGCTCGACACTTCATTCAAGGACATTAGGGGAAGGCACATGTTGCTAATAAGCCCTGGAGATTATACCTTTCTCAAGGACATTTGAATTTGGCTAGGGAGCTAGAAAAATAGGTCTTTCTGAGCCAAAAAAAGAAATCTTCTAGAGGCAGATTTTTTAAAGCATTTTGTCAGACAGGAAGAAGCTTGTTTGTGAATAAATGGGTTAACAATTAGGAGGCCCCAAGTTCTGTAAATCCCTACCACATGGTCTGTTTCATCCGGGCCTTTGTGTAAACTTGGGCTTCCCAGACTCTGCTCTGGAAAAGGATGCTGAGGGTGGAACCAGAGAGGCAAACAAGGACATGGAAACCCAATTAGTACTCACCCTTCAGAAAAAGGCCATCTGGAGTCTTAATCTTATGTCTTACAAAATTGGCAGCTTTCTTCCTAGAGAACTGCATTTGATGGTGTTTACAGAATTCATCTAGTGCAGCTTGAGTTTTATGAGGCTTTAAACATTCAAGCGATATTCAGGAAAATGGCAGGCTTTCAGTGTCTCTGGGTAAACCTGCAGCTGTAGTGGTTTTCTTTTCATTTCTAAGGGCCAAGAAAGAGTCTTCTGAGTAAAAATGGAATGAGAGATGAACTAGACAATCAAGGAAAGACCTTTGGCTTTCTGGGAAAAAAAAAAAAAATCCAGGCTTAGTTAAATGGGTCATTTGACTTATTTAATACAACTTATATAACTAGACTTTTATGTATGGCACCTATGACCTTCATTGCATTATGTCTCAGCAAGATAAGCTATTAGAAAAATAATTCAGTGAGGAGAGAATGTTTATGAGAGTTCTTAATTGCAAAGAAGCACAAGGGTCTTTGCATTGAGGACAAAGGGTTAATGAGAAATTGTTCTGTTTTCTTAAGAGTATTAAAAGTCAACCTGTGTTGTGATTGTTGTATTTGTCAGTGCCTGCTAGTCGAATAGAGGTCAATCTACAAACTCATGGTTAGGTCCAACTTTGGAAAATAGAAAGCCCGTGGTTAGGACCAGGGAGTTGGAAATAAAATAAGAGAAAAGAAAAGAAATTTGAAAACTTGTTCTTGTCATCCTCTGAAATATCTATTTTTACACCAAACTGCAAATTCTTGAGACTTCCCATACATTAAAAAGTGTTTTTTAGTAAATATCATTCAAAGCATGAAAGAAAGGAATTCCATCAACTTTCTTCAATTTTCTACTCTATAGCCTACTCTCAAAACTTGTGCATTTCTTGCTTACCATAAGCACATCTTGATTGTGCCCAGGCCAGCAGAGCTGAAATATGTTCCCTGTAGAGCATGAGCAAGGTGCTTGTTTTTCTGAAAGCTTTGGGCATATATTGAGGGATGGGTGGAAGGATGAGGAATGCATAGTTTTAGGGGGACATTGCCTATTTATCCAGAATAGGTAGGGGAGCTGCATTGATTTTAAGGCTAATTGTGGGCTTTCATAGCATCATCCCAAATGCCTTCAATGATGTAGGAAGAGAAGGGTTATTTCAGAGGCCACCAGCTTATCAGTTACAGTGACAGTCCTGAGTTGGTGGGAAACCCATCTCCCTTTCACCCAGGTGAAGCTTCTGACCACAGATCCCATGCCTCCCGTGTCCACACAGCTATAGCTCAGTGGTAAGAAGTATGAGGACCTACTCTTGGGGGATTGGAGATGCGAACTCATTTCTTCTTTCAGTACTTTAGTGACATTGGAAGTAGGGTCCAAAGTCAGAGGCAGGAACTATACAGCTGTGAAGCAAACACTTTCACATGGTGGAACAGACTGGCTGTGCCGGGCTCAGTCAGGACAGCAGCCAGAGCTGAAGTATTCTGGTTATGTGGGACTTTTCCCTTAAGTCAGGGGCCCATAGTGTTGTTGGTAAACTTTGACTGATGTCTTATGTAAGCATCTGGCTTTCGACTCAGATGCCATAGGGCAACTGTATCAAAATATCAGACAAGAGGACCAGTTTTAGTCATTTGATAATTATGAAGATAGGAAATGGTTTCCCTTGACTACTGATGAGAAAGAGTGCCATCTAGAGGCCATGTGGAGAAATGCACTTCAATCTGAAGACGCATCCTTCCTTGCGACCTTGAGCTGCGTGACTCTGTCGGTGTTGTGCTCAGGATTGATCGTAAGGGAGAGGGAGCGGTAGGCACAGATATGATAATGGAGTCAGGTGTTGAGGAGGAGTAAATTGTGTGGACACGGAGTGAAGACCCAGACCTTATTAATTCCTAAAATCCCTTTATCTCTTTCCAGGGATGATTCTAGTCACTTGGGAGCTTTTTTACTCCAGTGGTCTGCTTCTAGAACTTGGACTTTTAAGTTTTGGTGTGTTGTTGTTTTTTTGAAACATAATTAAAATGCTTAGAAATTATATTACTTTTCTTTTGTGTTAGGAAAAGTAAATTATTTAAGGTGAGACATGTCATTAAAAGAGAGCCCTAAAGGGGGAGAAATTGTGGAAAATGAAGAGCAACACAGAAGTGCAAAACCATTCCTAATTTTCCTTAACTCCTAACCCCTCATCTTGACGCACACTATTCAATAATATCAAAGAAAGTACTTTCCGTTTGAGCCCTGATGGTCACTCTCCAATCTCCAGGTCCACAGTGAACCATAGATTTTGAAAAGAGATCAAAAAGAGGTTTGATGTCATTGCAACATGTAACCATTATATTGCTATGGACATGTGATAGGGTTTTCTTAGGTCCTATCATTACAGGTGATGATTTTACCATCTTCATGTTACTGTGAAGAGTCAGACCACCTGAGATAGTCACCAAGGTGGAAATCACTCCCAAAGAAGCACAGATGAAGTTTGGGCAACAGACCTTGGAGTCTAGAGTCCCAGACTAAGAAACTATTACTAAAATGCTTTTTAGTATTTAGTATTTACAACAGAGAAAACAGGCAGACACAGGTTTGAGTTTAATGTCTGTAGTATTGGATTTTTCTGTTGCAACTTTCATATAAGAAAGCCTGGATAAATTCCTTTGTTCTGTAGAAGGTGTGGCTCTCACAGTGGATGTTGCTGGATTCTGCTATAATAGGTGAGCTACAGACAATCATTGCAAACATCCACATCTTCAGTGATCCTGTTTTTAGAATTTTTTTAGGATAATCCACATCCCTTGAGATGGTGATTAGTGGTATTAAGCTTTACCAATAACACATTAAAAAATTGTGTCACTTTTCTCCAAACTTCAATAGCCAGTTGTAAAAGCTCAGTTTGCTTGCCTCATTCTTTCAGTTAATTAAAAAGATTTTTTAATAGCCTCAAGTGTAGTGTAATTTATAACTAGCCTTTCTCCCTCCTGTTTTTAATTACCATCTTTGCATGGTGATGTTGAACCTTTTCCCTTTTATGGACTACTTATGCATCCTTTCCTGAGACCAGCCCTAGAGCTTTTAATTAGAAAATAAAGAAGTTTTATGTATTTTAGTCATCTTCAGCTAGGCAGATGAATGGAATTTATTTCTCCTTCTTTTTCCCCCTGTTAAAAAGCGACTCTTCCTGACCAAATAACAGTTTCCTTTTCAAAGCATGTTATGTGTGAAGGTTAGGAAGACTGAAATGAGAACCCATATATAAGTTAAAAATCTTCTGTTACTCTGGTTACTGAATGGAGAAGGCAGAAAGTTTCAGGATTACACAGTGCTCTGAACAAAGCTCTTGACATTTCTGATTCACTGAATAAACAAATGAATACATTTCTTTGCTTGCTCATCAATATGGTGAGAAGAATTAGTAGCATAATTCAAAGCGGGTAGAGAATGGAAAATCAGAAAGAAGAACATTAGATGTTTTTGGAAATAACAGAATTTCAGATAATGGAAACACTGGAGTAATTTTCTTGGTGTCAGTTTTGAGTAGAGTGTTAAACAGTTGTGTGCCATGAGTCAATCTGGGTGCCACTAATAGCTGGTGCCATCCTCTCCCCTTTTAATTTCAAGTTTAGAGGTAGAGCTGGGAAAAGCATTCAGGGAAGAAAATAATAGTACCGACAGCCCAGGAATGCAGTGCTCTAATATTTGCATGCTTTCCTCTTTATTCCTTCCTTGTCTTAAAAAGTGAAGGAGAAACCCAAAACAGTGGAGGAATTTGCTATGGATCCTCACAGCAATATCCCAGAGCACTCTTAGAAAAAAGAAGGTATATAAACATTCAAGTAATAAATGCATCTGATTTGTTTTCCATTAAAAATATTTGGGCATTGTTGTTTAACTTGCAAATTACTCTGAGGCACAAGCAGAAAGATCATATTTTAATTATCACAATATACAGATACTATTTCCAATTTAGAGATTAAAAAATTAGTGACAAAATTAAAAGTCAAATCAAGGACTTTGCTTTCATCTGATTCGTGACTGAGATGACAGGTGTGAGCAAACCTGGAACAGTTTCATGTTGTTCTTCTCTGGGAAGGTAAAAATCAGGTCAAGACTACCTTGCCTGAGCTTTTTCAACAGATTCACAAACATTAATCCACTGGGAACCTGGAACTGTTTGGAAACCTGGAGATGAATCTGGGAGGCTTAGAGTCACTCTGTCATGCAGACCGGTTCCCCACTCACAGCACCTTCTAGATGGGAAGAGTTGGCATCTCTTTTCTCTTTGCAGCAAATCTTCACCCTACACGTGTGCTTGGAGGCAGCCTTCACTACCAAAGGCATTTTCTCACCTTCTAATGGGAAACAAGTTACTTTTATCCTCTACAATTAAAAAAAAATTTATCTTCATGTTTTTATCATGCTGTATTTTCTCATCATGTTACTAACCATCCGTTGTTATTCTCTAACATCAAAGAATACATCTGAAATTAATTGCTCAGATTTTTGGAAGATGCACTAAGAGTTTTAGTCTTTACACACTATCTTAATAAATTCATAGGCTTAATGGGAAGAAATTATAGAGTTACTGTCTTGCCCTAGATGCCAACATTTTTGAACATGAATTTTAGGACCAGTCTGTCAATTTCTGCAAACCAAGCCATAAGGGTTTTGATAGAGATTGCATTGAATCTGTAGATTCACTTGGGAAATATCATTATCTTAGCATTATGAAGATTTTCAATTCATGAACATTGAATGTCTTCCCATTTATTTACATCTTTTAAAATTTTTCTCACCAATGCTTTGCTTCTCAGTGTACAAGTCTTTAACTCCTTTTATTATTAATTTTATACTGCAGTTTTTATTTTTAGATGCTACTGTAAGTGGAATCACTTTCTTAATTTCATTTTTGTATTGTTCATTGCTAATGTGTAGAAAACTTGACTTTTGTATACTGATTTTGTATTCTGCAGTTTTGTTGAACTTGTGTATTAGTCCTAATCCATTTTTGTAGATTTGCTAGTATATTATCTATATAAGATCATATCATCTATTAATACTGATAGTTTTACTCTTTTCTTTGCAATGTGAATGCCTTTTATTTCTTTTTCTTGCCTAATTTTCTGGCTAAAATCTCCAGTATAATGTTGAATGTAAGTGGCAAGAGGGGACATCCTTGTTTTCTTCCTGATCTTAGGGCAAAGCCTTCAGTCCTTCACGATTAAGAATGTTAGCTGTGGGTTTTTTATAGAGGTATTTGTCTTTTTTTTAAATCAGGTTGAGGACTTTACTTTTTATTACTACTTTGTTGAGTGTCTTTGTCTATGCAATAATAAAATTAAAAAGCAGATTTTGTCAAGCTTCTTTCCTGAGTGTATTAAGATGATCACTCATTGTTTGTCCTTTGTTCTATTGAATAGACTGATTTTCATATGTTAAAACAACTTTGCATTCTTGAAATAAATTCCATTTGATCATGGTGTAGTGTAATCTTTTTTACAAGTTTTATATTTTTGTCCATTGTAGTTTATTTTTCTTGGGATGGATGTCTTTGTCTGATTTTGGCATCAGAGTAATATCAGGCTTTTTATCCTTCAGTTGGAAACGGTTCCCTCTTTCATTTTTGGAGAAGGGCTTAGTTTGTGTAGTATTGATGTTATTTGGTAAGTTTCACCAGTAAAACCATCAAGCCTGGCTTTTCTTTTGGAAAAGGTTTTTGATTATTAGTTCATCTCCTTACTTGTAATAGTCTAGTCAGATTTATTATTTCTTCTTGAGTCAGGTTTGTGACTTTCTAGGAATGTGTTTCATCAAAGTCATCTAATTTGTTGGCACACAATTATGCATAGTTTGTCCTTTTGGTATTTTATTTCTGAAAGATCAGCAGTGATGTCCATCCTCTCATTTCTCATTTTTGTAATTTAAGCTTTTTTCTTATTTTCCTGGTCACTGTATCCTAAACTGGTTTTACAATCCTTGAGTGGGTTTCAACCTGTAGTGTGAAAAACATGACCTTTGGCCCATTATGTAACCTCTTTGGCCCCTTATAATGGAAGAGCCATTCAAGTTCTAACACTTTAAGACTCTATAGAATTTAGAAGATTGTATGCTTCTTGTTACATTTTTCCCAAGATGAAATTCTATCTGATTAACTGGTACATCTACAATAGTGATTCCTTTCATGTAATTCCCTGCCAGCAACTTTAGCATCACTTGGGAGCTTGTTAGAAATCTAATTCTCAGACCTACTGAATCAGAAACTCTGGGGTGGAACCCAACAATCTGTGTTGTTTACAACTCTCCTGATTCTGATCTATGCTAAATCCTGACAACCAATGTTCTTGAACAACTGTCTTCTCTCAAACACGTTCCTCATATCTCTAGTCTTTTAATTTGAGTATCTCTGTTTCCACAACTCTTTTCTTCCATCCCGTCACATCCTCACTTTTTCTTGGGGAAAATCAGTTCTGCTATATCCCTAGGTATGAGGATAGTGCTGCAGGGCATTGCAGATTGACTAAAAGGTAACTCAACGCTTCTTAGCCTGTCTCTGCAGAGTTCCTGCAGAGATACCCTTCGGGTATTGGGGAGGGAACAAGTCCAGCTTAGAGAATTTTTGTGCCCTCTAGTGAGAAAGACTGGGCGAAGGCGATGGCACCCCACTCCAGTACTCTTGCCTGGAGAATCCCCATGGACGAGGGAGCCTGGTGGGCTACAGTCCATGGAGTCGTGCAGAGTTGGACACGACTGAAACGGCTTAGCAGCAGCAGCAGCAGCAGAGGGAAAGACTACAGTTCCACTTTTCTCCCAGTTCTTACTCATACCTTGTGCTTTGATGGAAGCACTGGAATGCTCAGCTTCTTGGTGGCTGTTTTTATAGACATATGTTATAAGAATTGTTGCTTTTTGTTTCCATAACATTTTTCATTATTGCATCTTAGGTTTTGCCAGCATAGATGTTATCCATTTCCCGGGTCAGAAAAAGACCCTTAAGATGTCTGGATTGTAAACAGGGTCCCCTAGATGAGTAAACACTTGTGATGGAGCTCCGTAGAGTGAAGTTTCACTAAGATGTGTTTGTTTTTCTTCATCTTTACCTCTATTTTACTTCTTTGCTTGACATAGTATATGGAATATAAGTGAAGTTTTTATATTGAACAGTCCTAAGAAACTAAAGAAATGGATGATATTTAGTATGTAATTTTCTTTTTTTTCTACTGTATTCCCTGAATTTAGCCAGTTTGAGTTGTTGAAGCTAGTTTCTGTTTCTGTGGCCATATATTATTGTGTAGCTGAAAAGTCAATAGACCTAGATTCTAATCTGAAAATTAGAAAATAGTAAATTAGCTAACCATTAACTTGTACTCTTGAACAAATCACATCCCATCTCTGATTCTCAATTCCTTTATCTCTGAAATATAGATAAAGGCTTCTTCAACCTACTCACAGTATTGCTATAGGAATTTAATTAACTATTTCAACTTATGCAATGCCTTTCATATGCTAAGCAATAGGAATAAAACAGAAGGGTGTGGATTGGGGGAATCCCTGTTCTCTTGGGGCATATATTCCTATTGGTAGTGGACAGACAATAATAAAAAAAAAAAAAGCAAAAAACACACACAGAATTCTGGGTGGAGGGGAAGAGTAAGCCAAACTTTCTGAGTTAGTGCCTGGATTGTTCCAGGAAGCAGAAAGAGGGTCAGAGTGCCTGGATTGGAGTTAAGTGGCAGGGGACGGTGCGACAGCGGGAATGAGGCTGAAGAGGTGATGTGGGTTGGGGGAAAGGACATGCTGGGCCTTGAGGCCATTGTCAGAAATTTGGCTTTTATTGTGAGTTATATGAGAGCCGTCACAGAGTTTTGAACAGAAGAATGATGTGAACTGTTTACTTTTAAAAGAATCACTCTGACTTCTTTGTTAAAGAAAAACAAAACAAAACATTGGAGTGCAGGGTTAAAGGAAGAGACCAGTTATAAGGATGATACGTATGTCGCGTGACTCTTTGAGGCCCCACAGATTGTAGCCCGCCAGGTTCCTCTGCCCATGGGATTTCCCAGGCAAGAATCCTGAAGTGGGTTGCCATGTCCTTCTCCAGGGCATCTTCCTGACCCAGGGATCAAACCCGTGTCTCCTGCATTGCCAGGTGGATTCTTTACCACTGAGACACCTGGGAAGCCCTTCATTTAGTATGCTGTGCTGTGCTCAGTTATGGCCAACTCATTGCTACCCCATGGACTGTAGCCTGCCAGGCTCCAGAGGGGATTCTCCAGGCAAGAAGACTGGAGTGGGTTGTCATGCCTTCCTCCAGGTCATTTAGTATAGCCTTCCTTTATTTCACTTGAAAATATCTTGGTTCATTCACATTCCAAAGAACGTGTGAAAATATATGTTGGGCAATGCTGTGCCAGACCACCTTCCCTCCTAGAATATCCTCCAAGACTCTTATTAACTGTTGCTGCATAAGTTGTCCTGCAATATCCTTTTACCATGTCATTCCTTTATCAAAGGTCATATGGGAGCCTCTTGTCCAGAGGATTAGCTCCAGATTCCTCCCCCCTACATTCACCTTTCATCTGCAACCCTGGGGCTAAGGTGCTCTCATTGGCTTCCAGCTCCACTGGACACATTCAGGTCCTTCCTCTGGTGACTTCTGGTGGGCCATCCCACAGCTTTTCCACGTCAATAACTTATTCTCATCCTACAGTGCCCAGTAGAAAAACTACTTCTCTGAGGCAGCTGCCTTCTGGCCTCCAGAAGTGGTGGCAAAATCTTCTGTCAACTCCTCCAGCATACACTAAGCATGTGACTCGTGCCACCCTGGACCTACATTGCCATGTGTTAACATTAAACTGGGCTTCCCAGATGGCTCAGAGGTAAAGCATCTGCTTGCCAATGCAGGAGACACTGGAGAAGTGGGTTGGATCCCTGGTTTGGGAAGATTCCCTGGAGGAGGAAATGGCAACCGGCTCCAGTATTCTTGCCTGGAAAATCCCATGGAGAGAGGAGCCTGGCAGGCTACAGTCCAAAGGGTTGCCAAGAGTTGTACATGACTGAGCACAATATTAACACTGAAAACCCGTGTGCTTTTATTTTAAAATATATTCCTTAAAAGCAAGTATTATCTCTTGGTCTTCTTAGTATCCCCCATGACACCTTACCTGATAGCTTGTGGGGCTTTTTGTTTCTAATTTTTAAATTTTTTATTTATTGAAGTAGAGTTGATTTGCAGTGTTGTCTCAGTTTCAGATATAGCGAAATGATTCAGGTTTATATGTATATATATATATGCGCACCATGCTGTTGCTCAGTCATGTCCGACTCTTTGCACCCTCATGGACTGCAGTCCACCAGGCTTCTCTGTCCGTGGGGTTTCCCAGGCAAGAGTACTGGAGTGGGTTGCCATTTTCTCCTCCAGGGGATCGAACCCACGTCTCCTGCATCTCCTGCATCGGCAGGCAGATTCTTTACCACTGAGCCACCTGGGAAGCCATATGTATACATATGTATATAGGTACATGTATATATCTTCTTTTTCAGATTCTTTCCCTTTATAGGTTATTAAAAATATTGTTCTCTGTGCTACACAGTAGGCCCTATTGGTTATCTATTTTATATATAGTAGTGTGATTATGTTAATCCCAAACTCCTAATTTATCCCTCCCCATCCCTTTACACTTTGGTAAGCATAAGTTTGTCTTCCATGTCTGTGGGTCTATTTCTGTTTTGTATATAAGTTCATTTGTATCATTTTTTTAGATGCCACTTATAATTGATAGCATATGATAGTTGTCTTTCTCTGTCTGGCTTACTTAGTAGGGTAATCTCTAGGTCCATCCATTGTTGCTGTAAAAGGCCCAATAGCTTGTTTACTGTGTTTTTAGACATGTCTATAAATATTTTCTGAATTCAAGTGAGGTTGAATGTGTTTTAAGAGCATGGATTTACCATTTTCCCGCTTTGTAGCATTTACCATTATCCCACTTTATAGCACTTTGTATTTGCCCTTATCCTGACTCATATTCTTCTGTTCCGCATGCTGCGGGGCCAGATGGCTTATATTTTGGTGGGTGGATGCTTTTCTTCACACAGCATGCTGGTGATGCCATGACTGGAGAGGCTCACGCATGAGGACCTTCTGGTGGTGGGGCTAAGAGAAGTTAGAGCCAGGAAAGAACAGATTGCTGGGGAAATGGAAGCAATTGTAGGCCTGGCCTTTTGGAAAGGGCAGCCAGTTGTGTGTGTGGTGTCTGTGAGATGACAAATATGGGCTTGCTTCCTCCGGTGGTTGTGCATTTGAGGGGTGTATCGCTGGAGGGGGTACAGCTGTGAGTGATTCTTGAGGTCAGGCAGGCTGCCCTGTCATATCCTAGAAGATCCATCTATCAGAACTGTGCATACGCCAGGACCAAGGGATGTAGGGAACAGGATTCAGTTTCCTAGGGAGGGGCTTGCAGGTATTAGACAAAGCATCCCAGATAAGCAGACGAGTCAGCTGTGCTAACAAGGACCTGGATGCTGGGCAGGGCCCATGCATAGGCAGACTGGGCCACCAGCTGCATTTAGAGGCAGACACACCTGGTTCGGTGTGCCCAGAGCTCATCACAGGGAGCAGTTCATTTCCTGGGCTTCGGAGGCACCCAGGAAAGTGTGCCTCATGTTCACCTCTGGAAGACTCAGTGTCCTCCTCTGTAAATTAGAGAACTTAGTGCCTACCTTGGAGTGTTGTTGCAACAATTGAATGAGTCTTTTTTAACAGCAGGGACATAATAGGCCCTCAAGAAATGGATAGTAGGTCCTCTATCCATTCCAATATCTGCCATCGGGGCTCTGGAGCTCCTTTTGCGATCAGCATTAGCTCAGAAAATGGGTAGACAGAGCCTGTAGGTGAATCCATCACTAACAACAAGGCCTGGTGAAGGTCGGGGCAGGCAAGGAAGACAGCTAGCCAGATATCAAGCCTGGACTTAGCATGATCATGATCTTTGGGGGCCAAAAATGAAAAAGAGTATGCTGAAAGAGTAACCAGAAGAGAGTAATAATAAAAGAGACAAATAACAGGCATTTTAGTACTTATTAAGTGGCAGCTACTACTCTAAGCACTTTACTCTGCCCAACAAATCTACAGGCTAAGTACTATCATAACCCCATTTATTCATGTGAAACTGAGATGTTCCAAGGCTGAGTTACGCAGCTAATAAGCAGCAGAGCATGGACTCGGGCCAGAAAGGAGAAGTTCCTGATGGCTTGGGATTTTGGGCACTAGAATGGATGACTGGAATAGATATTGAAAGCTTCTAGAATCAGGAAGAAAGTTTGCAGAGCTGGGGAAGTGGAAGTACAACCCTGCCTAAAGATGGAAGAATGGGCTAATTCCCTGGGTTCCCACAAGGCAGCCTTGGGACGAGGTAAAACTGACTGTATCAGAATCATCCAGCAATCTTTTTATTAATAGAAATAACCATTTCTCAAGCCTCATCCTTGGAGGCTGTAACTCCAGAGGCCTTGGTGGTCCCAGGGATCAGCATTGCCAAGGCCGCAGGACTGTTCTCAAGGGCCCCTTGGCCAGTGGCATTTCAAGTTAGCATCCAGGGTCCTGCGCGAGGATACTTCCATTATCTTTGTTTGCCAGTTGAGACAAGTAGGCTGTGTAGTTGAGATGTGCTCAGATCAGAATAATGATATCTTTAGGTCCCAGTTACCTTCTAGATTCAGAGCCTGAAAATTGTATTCTGGGGCTTCCGGTGACAAATTTGAGGATGCTGTGGATCACACAGATGGCAAGGCAGCTGGCTGACCACTGGATGGCATCCCTCTCCTTCCTTTTCCAGGCAGATAGTTGCTGAGCATTCACAGCTCCTGTTAGGGTCCTCCTGCAGCTTCTTGCTGGTGTCTCTCCCTACATTGATGACACACAGCCTCTGGTGCCCACCAAGCCCCTCAACCCTCGGGGGTGGGATTGCAGACCTAAGCAGACCCTGGGCAAATGGACAGAATGGGTGCTTTTGAAGGTGGAGGAAGGTTTCTTTCATTTTCTTAAAATAGCCTTCCCTAGTTCATCCTGGGATGTGTTTACAGGTCATGGTCTCAGTAACAGAATGAGGATGCTAAAGAGAAGGCCAGGAGCTATCAAATAGTCATTTTCAGCACTGATCATCTCCGAGCCTATCATGCAAGTTAACAGGAAAATAAAATTTTGTTTCCATCCACATATTTAGAAGACGTGTTCAATGAATAGGTTGTTGTTTGTTTTTTATTTACTGCCCTCTGGTGGAAACACATTAGAAATTTAATTTGCTTAAGATAATCCAAGATGGAGGGGAGTGAAGGGTGACGTAGTATTTCTAAGATGAAAAAGAGTCTGGGAAAGTTCAAGTTTCTTATCTGAAAAGATACTCTTGAGAAGGGTCAGTTGCTTTGCTGAGACAAACATTAAACAGAATCTGTCATTTGGCTGAGATTGTCACACCATTCAGCTAATCAGAGGTCACACAAAGGCTTGTTTTTTTTAGACAAACTGGAAACTGAAATGTATTAAAACCATATGTTCTTTCTTTCCAGGTTTTTCTTTTTTTATGTGACGTAAATATGCACTTAGTGAAAATGTAGGGTTTCAAATCATTTTGTATTCCTGACCTTTTTTTTGTTCCCCCTCGGGTCTTCTGTTATTTCATTACTTTTTGACTTTGTTTCAGATTCAAAAATATCATTTCCAGGACGACTGGGCTTTTCTGGAAGATACCGTGACCATGCTGATCTTTCCTTGAGTTTGTCTTGCTGACAGTCTGTAGTTCTTTCTAGAGTCTTGTTAATGCACTAGGAAGAAGGCCAAACTTCATTCCTGGAATTGAACCTCAGGTTCGCCATGGAGACACATGGCCAAATCCTGGATTTAGAGGAAATCTCAGCTCTGGGAACTGTATGGGATTTGGTGGGAACGGGGAGAGGGAGCTGGACAGCTCCCAAACCTGCTATCTGTGTCACGTTTTATAGTCGGCAGTTTCTTTGCTTGGTGTTTTCAGCTCCAGAATAGTAACAGAGAGAACACCTAGCAACCAAGGGGAAATATTTAGTCCCTCATCTTTTCCCTACTTTAAAAATACTGCATTTCCTTGTCTTTCCTCTCCCGTCCTTTTCAATACCTGCAAAGTTTACTTATTGCATTAGGCTGATACACATGCATGCTATAGAACTGACTTTATTTCCTGCTCCTTAAAAAAATTATCTACAACCCCTTGGCAATACTCAACAGAGTGAAATCACAATCCATCTCCTAGAGATTCAGAGGGTGAAGAGTCATCGGTTGCTTTGTGTCTATTTCCCTACTGTGTATTGGAAGCTCCTTGAAACTAGAAAGTCTCATTTCACCTTTGTGAGAGAAATTACTCACCTGTATAAAGTGTAGAGATGGTCACTTGTGCGTCTCTGCGGTCTTTATGATTTGTGACTTGATTTGTGGCTGTCAGATAACTGGAGGAAAAATCAGAACACACTTCTTGTCATAATGTGTGTCATCCACGTGCCCTTTATTTAAGGTCTCTGAAATTAGAAGAGCGGGTAAGTAGAATTCTTCTGAGATTCTTGTGCCCTGTAAAGTGTAATAGAGGAGACCTCATATAAGATGATAACTAAGAATTACTGACCATTCGCTATGAGCGGGATTACTGTTCCCATGTAATTCTCATTACAGCTCTGTAAGGTGAGTGCGAGGGAAGTTTCTGGTTTTTTCTTGTTTGTTTGTTTTTGTGGTGGTTCAAAAAGGCATAAGGAAGCAAACTTATCTTGCACATAGGAAGGTGCCTAGCCTCTCAGCCTGATGCCCATGGACGTCATTTATCATAGAGAATCTGCTAGGGTTCAGGCTCTGCTCCTTGCTTGCAGGACTCAGCACTTTGAAGAAGAAATGCACTGAAACGAGAGCCGAAGCTGACTCACATTAACAAGATTTGGGTACACCACATACACACACACACACACACACACACACACACACAGAATGGGCCAGGATCATTCATTTCAGCCTTACCACCTAGCGCCTTTAAACTGTGCAAGAAACTGGTATGGCAAGTCTGACATCAGTTCCAGAGTGAGTTTGATGTCAGAATTTTAAGAACTCAAAATCTTTGGGTCCTGTCATCTCCCTGTGGCTCAGATGGTAGAGAATCTGCCTGCAATGCAGAGACCTGGGTTTGATCCCAGTGTTGGGAAGATCCCCTGGAGGAAAGTATGACAACCCACTCCAGTATTCTTGCCTGGAGAATCCCGTGGACAAAAGAGTCTGGCAGGCTACAGTCCATGGGCTCACAAAGAGTCAGACATGACTGAATGACATTCACTTCATTTCATCTCCCATGGAGTGGGTCTGGCCATTCTGACTCTCTCAGATGATGCCTGGGTGAGTGCTCCCAATGTCTGTTCCTGTGACTCTCCTTTGAATTTCTGTTATTTCTTGTAAAACTTCTGCTATTTACACCGTTGTTCATCAAACATGGTTTAATGGAATTTCTTGGATTTGTGCTGAACTTAGTTACAATCTCATTTTAGCCTCACTCTGCCTCCTCGAGATTCTCCCCAATTTCCTGAGTTGGAGTTTGAGACACTCCTGGCTCCCTGCCGTGTGTTTAGGGAATTTCCGAGTCTGTTCCCCCAGATGGCTCTCTATCATGGCAGGGGATTGTGCTACCTTTAACTTTCAGGGCACAGCTGTATTGTAATGGTTTTAGAGAGAGCTCGCAGAATTCCCCATGAACAGACAATGGTATCACCATGCTATAGGTACTCTTCTGTTTTTATGAAAAGGCAATGGCCCCTTTAAAAAAGAACAGTCTGTATTCAGAGCAGGTTAATACTGCTATGTTCTGGAAAACTGGCAGAATCATTAATAAGGAAACCAGTTGTGTGTAGATTTAAATTAATCAGCAAGCATCCAGCAGCTAGAAACCTAAGGGGAGGGGAGATTCTCTCTCCTTGAAAAGAGAAAATATACTCCCCTCTCATTGGGAAAACACACACACACACACACGCACACACACAGAGTCATGGAGAAGCAGACATATGGTGTGGCCATAATCTTGTCTCTCTTGCGGTTTCTGTCAAGCTGCATGCAAGAAACAGTTTAAATCTCTGAAAGATGAGCTGTACCCCTAGGAGGATGTTTTCAGATGCTAAAGGATGGAGAGACCGAGGTGCAGTATGTTCACCATTGTGAAGAGAGCTGCTTGGACTTCAATATCAAGAGGACAGGAAGCCGCGTTCAAGGTTGCATATCAAATTAGGTGAGCATAGAGTTGCAGAGGGCTTCCCAGATGGTGCTAGTGGTAAAGAACCCACCTGCCAATGCAGGAGGCATAAGAGATGCAGGTTTGATCCCTGGGTGGGGAAGATCCCCTGGAGAAGGGCCTGGCAACCCACTCTAGTTATCTTGCCTGGAGAATCCCATGGACAGAGAAGCTTGATGGGCTGTTATGGTCCATAGGGTTACAAAGACTTGTACATGCCTAAAGTGACTTAGCACACAGACACACAGAGTTGTAAGAGGAAGGAAAACAGAATGAAGCAGCCTGTCAGGAAATTGGGGTTTTTCTGTCCCCAGCATTGCTGGCCAGTTCCTTTCTAGAAATGCAGAGTGGTGATAGCTGGTGACAGCTGAGATTAATTCTCACTCAGTACTTTTGTTTTCTCTGTTTAGTTTAGGCATATAGAAACCAAGAGCAATGAAAAACTGAGTTTGACACTTGAAAAAGTTGTTTAGGAACTTGGATACTTGAGTAAATTGCAAACAAAAGATTCAAGATAAATTAGCTGTTCGTTTCAAACTAAACTGTGATTGAGATTTGTCAAGATATCCAGTTTACCTCTTTGCATTGTCATATATTGTTTAATGCTAGGACTCCTTGCTGTTAATGCTTAAGTGTTAATATTAATTACTCATGTTTTTATTTTAAAGGCATAAGTTAGTTGAAAATCAAGTGGTAGCCTCTTTGACTTATTTGATATTTATGGAAAAAATTTTCATGTGAATCATGAGGTCATTCATTGCACAGTGGGTAAAAGTTTGAGCAATGTGCCAGAGGACTGGCCATTCTGACCCCACCTCCACCTTTTACAAGGAAGTTCATCTGGGACAAATACTTAACCTCTCTGAGCCTCAATTTCACATGGATAAGCCTGGAATAAGAAAAAAAAAATTATCATGCCTGGGTCACAGACTCATTGTGTTTATTAGTCAAATGAAAAGTCAAAGCAACTTAGAAATTGTCAGGAACTTAGAAATTACTGTAAAAATGCAACTTAAAAAATAGATTCACAGATATGCCACCATCTCTGTGGTCTTGGAGAAGTTGCTTCACTTCCAAGGACCTCAGTTCCTTCACTGAATTTATACAAGAGAGGGCACACTAGTGGTCCCCAACCCTCAGTCTGTGGATCCGTCAGATCCCCGGCCTGTTTGGAATGGGGCTACACAGCAGGAGGGGAGCGGTGGGTGAGTGACTGAGCCAAGCTTCTTCTGTTGCTCCTTATTGCTCTCATTCACACTTGAACCATCATCGCCCTTGCCCCCCATCCATGGAAAGCTTCCATGAAACTGGTCCCTGGTACTGAAACGGTTAGGGATCGCTGGGGCACACCAGCCCTTCAGTAAGCCCTGGCCGGAGGCAGGGGCGGTGTGAGTTGGGGGGTCCGCACTATCCTCCACTGCAGCCCTGACCCAGGGCATCCTGGGAAAGACATTGGTCCCTCAGTTCACCAGAGGAGCTCTACCCTTTAGCTGATTTAATTAATTTTCGGAATAAATGTTTCTTTATTGAGAGGAGTCTTCAGCTAAATAGGAGCATGATGTTTGGAAACCATAGGATTAGGTCATTTACGATTTCCCTTCAAAAGTTCACAACTGTATTTTGATGATTGTTTTTGCCATCACGGTTTTGTTCATATCACAGGTGAGGTACCGCGTCTTCTGGCAGCAGCACACTGGAAGGGCAGGCATAGAACTTAAGAGAAAATGGCAGTTCTTGGACAATTGACTTGCTCTGCAAATCTAAGTGAGCGCAGTGGTGGAAAACAGTAAGCTTTTATTTGGGTCAGGCTAACTGGTTAGTGAAGCTGGGCCACTGCTCAAGTAAGAAAGTATTAATTAATCTTTGAACCGGTGTGCTCCATCACCAAGAGTCTCCTAGTGCCGTCATCACATTCAAGGAGACAGTGCTTCTCTCCAGGTGTTTCCTTCCTGAGGGGACACCAGGACTCATCCTCTGAAGCCCAGTCCTCTCCTGGACTCTGCTGGATGCCAGTCTCCCAGGGCTTCATCTTTTAAACTAACAGGACATGTTCTAATCTTTTAAAAAGATACTGACTTTACTTATGTTTGCTCATTTTATGAAGTTGAGAAAAGCTAAGTGTGGATAAAAGACTCCACAAATAAATGGCAAGTCTGGGTGGTAACAGTAAGTGGAAATGTGACAAGAGGAATATTTCTATCAGGTCCTAAGTAATGTACATTATTGATCTCATACAAACATTCTTATCTAATAATCTGAGCTGAGATAAGAGGCCTCAGATAAAGCTCTATCATCTATCAATTTATGGATCAGTCAATCAATACAGATAGTTTGGATTAAAAAAGCAGCAAACAGGAGTAGAAATCTATCTGCATATATAAGAAGAAGATAGTGTAAGTTTGAACAGCAAAATTGAATACATTATTATTAATCTTAGCTGTATAGTGGCAATTACAGATTAGTTAATATATAGACATGGAATTTACTATTAGACTACCTCACTGAACTAAATGACTTAGTACTACTGATTTAATAGTGTCTTCAGAGTCTTTCAAAATCCTCCAAGAAATTTCTAATATTTTCTCTTCTAAAAAGAATTTGCCCACGAATGATACAACTTGTGATTTTTTCCTTCAGATTATACTTCTCCATCATATCTACTGCTTCTGGTCTTCTAATTCCCCAGTTTCCTCAGGCTGTTGTAAACAAAAATGACATGCTTGATGCTAGTTTTATTCAGAAATGGTTTAGAGATTGTGTTAATCTGAACCACAATGTATGTGAAAACTATCAACACTTAAAACATACTTGATATTTTCTTTAACATTATTCAATATCACAAAACCTCACTGAAGATCTCTAATGCAGTTTTTATACACAAAGATGTTAAACATTTGGATTGAAAGAATGGCAAAGCAGTTAGGAGTTGGAATTTTCTTGTTTATTAATATTATATTCTTATCTCTTTCTTCCCGTCCAACACAACCTATATGGTTATTATTTTAAATTGCTTCTTAGTGGCTCTTGCTCTAAGACTTGCAGTATCTATTTAAAATCTTAATGAGAGGGATTACAGACCTTCTTGGCAAAGATAAAGAACATAAATGTTTCGATTAAAATGGATAAACTGAGATGGGATTTGAAGCTGGGACAACAGCAATCAGTGGGAGAGATTTATTTCCTCTTGAGGACAAACTTCTACCATTGCAGTATGGAGTCTGGAAGTCTGGCCCTGAACTCTTAGAAAAAATAGGCCAGTTTAATTGCGCAGAGGAGGTTATTGGCATATCTATCCCTTTAAGAAAAGCATGTCTTCTGTGCTCTGAGCACAGGGACATTTCACCTTAAAATTTTGTTGTTTCTTCTGTTGCTGAAATTTTAAGATTTAATGTGCTCTTTTATTCTGGCACTAAGAGACTGTATAAAGAAAGCTAATTAATGCTCAACCATTTAATTTTCTTGTTGATTTTAAGAAATGATGTTGAGCTTTATAACATGAGAAATAGGGTAGGTACAAGGAAAGAGCTCCTAAAAGGAACTAGTTAAGCTTTAATGTGCCTATGTGAACATGTACATGAATGCAATATACATATGTGAATACTTTAATAAAAATAATCATATTTTATATGCTGTTTTATAATCTGACTTTTATCATTGTTTTATGGAATCTTCATGTGCCAGTAAACAGAGTATTACATCCACTTTGCCTGTTACATAGTAGATACTCAGTGAATGTTTTTAAAATGAATTTTTAATGGCTATGAGAGGAAGGATATGTATTCAGTGGACTGCATGATATAGGCATTGTTATTCCTTGAAAGCAAGGAACAGGATGGAGTATATGATCTCCAATATTCTAGATGCAGGTTTCTAAAAACAAAGTGAAAGTGAAAGTCTCTCAGTCGTGTCCTACTCTTTGCAACCCCTTGGACTGAGAATTCTGGACTGAATTCTCCAGAATACTAGAGTGGGTAGCTCTTCCCTTCTCCAGGGGATCTTCCCAACCCAGGGATTGAACCCATGTCTTCCTCATTGCAGGTGATTCTTTACCAGCTGAGCCACAAGGGAAGCCCATATATATCATAAGATTCTTCCAAATTTTTGCAGCACCTGTCAGCTTTCTTTCCTATTGATGACTATCTGGAATGTATTTTCTTCTGATCATCCTGTTGGTTAAGTAATTGCAGGGACAACAGAAGATCCAGGATAGGTGTCTAGTGGTATTTGTGACAATTAGTCAGTCAATCAGTCAACTAAACTGCAAAATAGTCTGACCTCAGCACTTATTAAGTATTGAAGGAGATAGGGAAGTGATAAAAGATGTGATTGGAAATCTCTTGGTTGTTCTGTTCATGATTCTCATTCTCCAGGGCTTAGTTCAGATCATATGTATTGACTCCACTGATCCTGTTTCTTCTTCTGGAACTTCAAAATTTTTTTCTCACAAACCTCTTCTCCCTGACTTAATAGTATGGCTTCTGACTCATCAACTTCACACAACTTGTGCTTCAACCACTCGAATCTACACAGTCTTCTAAAACACAGTGTTTTCTCCAAGTACATATTTTTCTTTCTCTTTAATGACTTTCCTAACTCCCTTCTCTTTTTGTTGAATCTCAGTTATTTTTCAAAGGTTGGTTCAAACATTATCTCTTCTGCAAAGCCTTCTCAAGGCCTCCCTAGGGAAAATTAATTATTCCCTCCTCAGTGTTTCCATATCACTGATACATGCCTGTATTTTTCAAACTCTTAAAATTAGTAAAAAAAAAAAAAATCGTAGTATTATGATATTGCTTGTTTGTGTTTGTCTCCGAAAGTAGAATTCATCTTTTTCTGTCTGTAGCACTGACAATAATTTGACAACTATGAAACCCTTAATATAACCAGTTGATGACTGAGCCTCCCTGAGAACCGCTTCTCTTGGGCTGGTTTCAGGCTTGAGGACAAACTCTTTATCCATGGAATCTTCAGAAAACAAATCCAGAAAGCATTTGCGGTAATACAAATTTTATTCATGATTTTGAGGAAGAAAGAGAACTAAGGTTTTACCAAATCACTAACAATTTGATTAAAAATCTTTATTGTTTTCCTTCTTATTTCTTTCTGTCAGACTTCTTTTCTGCATCTTCTAAGCAGAGGGGACATATCAGAGTCTTCATGTGGGTATATAATGGTGTTGGTGTGGGTGGCTGCTGGATGTAGGTTTTATATCAAATGGGCACAGACTTGAAAAAGCTAAACTATTTACATGTGGCCTCTTGATAATTATGGTTAGGTGTGCAAGACCTCCCATGACCTGGCCCCCCAACTCTCCAGCTCCATCTCTTATGCTTTGATAGTTCCCTCCTTTTCCTGTTAAGCTTATAGTTCATAGCACATGAAAGTGAAAGTGAAAGTTGCCCAGTCCTGTCTGACTCTTGACCCTGTGGACTGTAGCCTGCCAAGCTCCTTTGTCCATGGAATTTTCCAGGCATGAATACTGGAATGGGTTGCCATTCCCTTCTCCAGAGTATCCTCCCAACCCAGGGATCAAACCGCGGTCTTCTGCATTGTAGGCAGATTCTTTACCAGCTGACCCACCAGGGAAGCCCGTAAGAGGATGTTTCATGACACTGTTTCCTTGCTCGTGTGCTTTCCTTTTTCAGTAGGGCAGTGACTACTGTCTGTATGGTCAGGCCACTCAAGATGGCTGTTCTTTTGCTCTTTGCTCATCCCCTAATGGATAAGAACTTGCTTCACCTATACCCTACATATATGACTGACCCTCCTACATATTTGCCTCAGGTCCCATCTAAGGATTGTTTTAGCTTTAGATCAGAACATCTCCACTGTGTGAGCTTCCCAGGGCATGCTAGTGGTAAAGAACCCATCTGCCAATGCAGGTTAGACGTAAGAGACCCTGGTTTGATCCCAGGGTTGGGAAGACCCCCAGAGGAGGGCATGACAACCCACTCCAGCATTCTTGCCTGGAGAATCCAAAGGACAGAGGAGCCTGCCGGGTTGCAATCCATAGGATCTCACAGAGTTGGACACGACTGAAGCATCAAAGCACATGTGCACGTGCACAGACACACACACACATCTCCGCTGTGTAGCTTATCAAAGGAGCCATGAAGGGCATGCCTTTCAGCTGGTTTCCCTGGTAACCAAGGAGCCAACCTGACATCAGTTCCCTCTAAACCACCCCCCTCCCCAGCCCCTAGGAGCCAAGACTGCCACTATGTTCCCACCATTCATTGCACACCACGGGTGTCTCTGTAGGACGTGGCTTCATATATGAGAGCCTGCCTCCCTCCCCCCAGCTATTAAACCATGGGTGTCTCTGTCACTGACTCCAGGCTCTTTTTTCAGTCTTGAAGCTGGGCAAGTACACGCTTCATAGACCTGGGGGATACAGCCCAACACTACTTTTTTCTGAATAATCTCTACTCATCCTTCAAGTTCTCTAAGAATCCTATCTGAAATTTGCAAGGGCTCCTTCTCTGTGCACTTACATACAGTGTACATTAGCGGGAGCAACTGCTCTACAGAAAAAGAAAAGTGAGTGAAAACTCAGATGATGAGCATGTTTTGTGAGAGAGGAAAACATGTGGGGGGCGGGAGGTGCATGCTTTGCATCACAGTCTCACAGTCGTGCTGGTCTGTGATCTTCTCAAAGCAGACAGTACCTTGGGTACTTTTGCCTGGTATATAATAACTCTTCATAATTGTGTGTTGAAATGAACCACAATCTATCTCAAGTAGAATGAAAACTTTTCAGAGATCACAGCTGCTGACTCTAAAAGCTTCATACTTGCCATACTGGTTAAAGGTTCATTATTCAACAAATGCTTTTTGATTTATTATACAGTTTCTCTCTGTTTGTTTGTTTTTTTCCTACTCCAGATTGCAAACTGCATCTACAGAGAGAAATCTCTGAATTGAGTTTCCACAATGCAAAATTAATTTGAATATTCCAGAAGAAATTTACCTGTGATGGGTCAATTTCGGATGGGCTACTTTTTAATGGCAGTCTTTGGCCTTAGTTGGGCCAATTCAGACTTATCATTTAGATGAAATCCACTTCGTCTTGATCTATTTTTTAGATGATTATGTGGGGGATTTGTAGGTGATCAGAATATTCAGTTTGGTACACTGAAAAAAGTCATAGTCATTGTTTAAACAAATCGAGCTATTTATTTTGTATGGCTGAGGGAAAATCCTTTAATCACTTTGAAACTCTGTTGTATTATGTTCAAAGCTGGAGATTATACCTCTAGAACTTCCTGAAACATATGACTCACTTAGGTTCCATTTAGTTCTAAGTATTTGTTTCAACTACCTTGATTGTCTATGTTAGGGATCAGTAAAGTGCAGCCAGCACGCTAAATATGGACCACCACCTGTTTCAGAAAATTCAGTTTGATTATAACACAGACCCTCTCCTTTATGCATTGCCTATGGCTCCTTTCAATGGCAGAGTTCAGCGATTGCCACAGACTCAGAGACTGTGTGGATCTCTGACCATTTCCAGAAAAAAAGTTGGCAACTTCTGATTGCATTCCATTTTTATTAATCGGTACTGATCAAATACATAGATCAAGTAGCTGCTACTATAGATTGAATGTCTGTGCCACTTCCCCGTCCCATCCCTCAAATCATATATTAAAATCTAACCCCCAGTGTGATGACACTTAGACATAGGACCTTTGGAAAATGGTTAGATCATGAGGGCTTGGCCCTTATAAAAGGATTAGGCCCCTTATAAAAGACCTCAGGACCTCCCCTGCCTCTTCTGTCCTGTGAAGACATGGCAGAAAGACAATTGTCAATGAACAAGGAAGCAAACTCTCATCAGATAACTGCCTGGTCAAAATCTGCCAGCACCTTGACCTTGGACTTCTCAGTCTTCAGAAGTGTGAGAAATACATATCTTTGTAAATCATCCAGCCCTGTGGTATTTTCTTATAATATCCCCAATAGTTGCCAAATATCCACTTGAGTTTTTAATACCTTTTCTTTCTAGTCCACAGCTGAAACTAACTGTAGTAAAGCAAAATGGAATTACTTTAAAAAAAAAAAAAAAGGTTAATCTACAAAAGACTTGAATAGCTCAAAATTTTTGAGGTGGGACTTATTTCTGGCTGGACACTGGTGCACAGATGGCTCTGGGAAGCTATGGCTTATTGTTTTCTTTTTGTAAAATTTAAGGATCCAGTAATAATGTTCTATTAGCATTAAAAGAGAACTTAAAGGTCTTCTTGTGTTTCCTCTCAAACAAGAATCAACAACATTCCTGACCTCTGCTGAGCTCTCAGTTACTCTTGTTTTAGGCATTGACTGCCATAGCTAAGGGGCTCCCCTGGTGGCTCAGTAGCAAAGAATCCACCTGCCAACGCAGGAGAGGATCCCTGGGTTGGGAAGATCCTCTAAAGAAAGAAATGGCAACCCACTCCAGTATTCTTGCCTGGGAAGTCCCCTGGACAGAGGAGCCTGGCGTGCTACAGCGCATGGGGTCCCAAAGAGTTGGACACGACTGAGTGGCTGAACAAAAACGACAATGACATGGCTAAACCAACAAAACTGGGAGATCCTTTCCTATGATTTCTTAGAGATTAGGTACTGAAAATATCAGTCTTGCTTCTTCCTCAAATTAAGTATAAATAATATGGAGGAAACAGTAAGAAAAATAAAAATCTAGGAAAAGAGGTGATACAGTTCCAATCAGTGGGCTCAGTCAACTGAAATTACAAATTCAGAGTTAAACAACAAATGTCTGCTATGAGGTCTCTCTCTTGGCAGAAACATTAGGAGCTATTTGAGAATTTTCAGATGCATAATTTCTACATCTTTGGGAAAGTATGGTATTTATTTTTCATTCTGTTCTGACAACCTACCCATATGATTATGCATTATGATGGTTCTTTTTTTCAGAGCCCTTTTCACACTTTACAAAATTAATGCAGATTTTTTCCTCCATTTACTAAAAATTGAACATTTTCAATCAGTGTATCTAACCGAAACAAATAGCCTATATTCTTTGCCTTTTTTTCCTATGTTGGCAGAGTTGAGTGTTTTATTTTTTTTCCTTTTGATTTAAACAAACAACACAGAAAAAGGAAAAGAAAATGGGGGAAAAATCAATTTGTCAACAGAAGTAAGTAGGATGTCAAAAATAAAAGCTTTCTGATATTCATAACCATTATGGCAACACAGGGGCGTTTAATTTAGAAGTCGGGTATTTTGAAACAGAAAGCCTCGGCGTTTTGTGGAGGTCACATTTGCCTAGTTATTTTCCATTCTCCTTCACCTTTGTGTTTGAGTCAAGGAAGAACTCTCTGTGCTATTGTGCATTCCCTTCTATGACCCCTCTCCCCATCCCATCCCCAATAATTGATTTGCTTTCTTGTTTGGGGCAAATGGATCTGAGAAAAGAAATATTAAATCCAAGAAAAAAATTGTTAAAAATGGAGTTACTATTTGAAATGTATTGAAAAGTACAGTTTGGAATTGGTCTTAATCCCCCAGTTGCTTCCTATTCAGCTCTACCTCAGCAGGTTGGCCCTTGTTTGTTTAGAGGCTGGTGTGATGGATGAGCTGGTACCAGGCCAATGTGTTTAAATGAAACCTAGGAGGTCCTGGGTTAGTTGAATACTATTCGCGTAAAGCCTTGGGAACATCTAACGGTTGTGTTGCTATTTGTACCATCAAGGAACCTAGTGGGCTCAAATCACACCCAACTTTAATTTTCAAGAGAGGAAAGGAAATAATTTGAAAGAGCTCTCCCAAACTTTGGATCCAATTCTGATTCAAGGAGAAAACTTTGAATCTCCTTCTGAAAAACAGCAACAGAAAAACACATGGAGAATTTATAGTAAAGAATACTCTAGGCTCCAAACTCATTACATACTTTCCCATCTGGCCTAAGATGGCAAAAAGAATTAGCTTCATTTCACAAGCAGGAAAATAGAGGTAGAGGGAAAAGAAATGATTTCGGCAAATTGGAAAGGGAGGAAATTGAGCTTTAATCTCTTAGCGTTCATTCATCTGTCCTCGGATTGTATCCTTTTAGCATGGGAAGGTTTGGTTTCATTGTTGTGTTCTGGTTATTTTTTGTTTACACAGTCCAGATGTCCTTGATTGAAAACCTATGGTGGGGCAACCAATTCAATCTTTGCCTACTTTTAATTATTAGAAATTCACCTTTAGATTAACTAAACTTTCTGTTTTATCATCCTTCCAGTAGTTCAATAGTTTTACTCCTTGGAGCCATAAGTAACAAACAATATATATGTGACATCCAAGCCATGATAATATTAGAAGATGGTAATCATGTTAAGTTTAAATGTTAAGTTAAAATGTCCTATGTTTGTCAATGTTTTCCCCATCAGTTTGGGCTGAAGCCTTATCCTTACTGTTTTATCTTTCCAAGTGATATGCTTTTTAACTAAACTCTGTTAAAAAATGCAAAGTCCAAAAAATGGAACTCTTTAGGAACTGTCTGAACATGGAATGGTAGGTTTTTAAATTTCTCTATTCTAGAGTGAGTGCTTCTGTGAACATCATCTTGAAGACCTCAGTCATCCTTCTGTTTCTCCTTTACTCTCATACTCCTTGCACGCTAATAACACTCTGACCACATCTGTATGTGTCCCCCTCAACCCCCCATATACCAAACAGTTCTTCGTCTGGGTATCCTTTCAATTTAACTCAGTTCTGACACTGTCTACCTAGAGATAGCATCAGAGTCCATTGGCCTTTCTGGTGACCAGTCACCATCCAGAATATATCTGGAAGGCCACCAGCTAGTCAGAACAAAGTTAATGCTCTTACTTAGGAATTTACAGTGATTTCAGGAGTTCAGTGCCCGTAACAGCGGGGCAGAGACAAAATGTATATTTCTCATTATAAATCGCAATATTACACACCTGGTCATTCTTTTCCTTTCTTTCTCTTTCTCGTTCCTTTCTCCTTTTTTTTTTTTTTGGAGGGATCACATTACTCTTTCTACTCAAACTCAGTTTATTGTCAACTAACATCCTTAAGACCTTATCAGGTGCCATGCTGCTGTGTTATATCACTACTTCATCTTTTCAGGCTTGGTTGCTTTTCCAGTCTGAAATGCACACACATTTATCTCTGTTGAACTTCATCTTATCAAGACCAGTTTCTTGGTCCCACCTAACAAACACTTTGGACATTGATTATGCGTCTTGAGCTTTATGTTACCTGAAAGTGTGATGAGTTACCATCCAAGACAATTTTAATAACTAATGCCAGCACTAAAGAGAAGAAAGACTTCTTCCTTATCTGTGTCCATTACTCAGTACAATTTGGATCTGGATAGTTGAAAATTGTTAAAAGGTTCTTATTTCCAATTCAGTACACCAGGCTTTTGTTCAGATCATGGTGGCTGACCTCATTAAACCCCTCACTAACTTCCAGGCATACCATGGCCATGTTTGCTATGCTTCCTGCATGCTAAGGCAATCTAATCTAATAATCCTTTCATATAAAGAAATTAGATCCAGTGACTGTAACTTGTTGATAATGAACCTAAACTGAGTCCAGGAGCTCTAACTCGAGTGAAACTTTATGGAGAGTGACCTGCAGTAAAGACTGAGTAACATTTATTAATTATAGCTCGATAATTATCCAAAGTTTTGAATTTTTAAGGATTTCACCAGCTTCTGAAATCTTTTATTTTATATGCTTTGATTCAGGAAAAAATTAAGCACATAGGAAGCTAATATTACAACTATTTTTAAATAACTCCTGTGAATTGTTCACAAATTTTCTGGATATTGAAAAGCTGTATCTCAAACAGCTAGATATATAAACATCTTGATCACAACTTCTGTGTACTGAGAAAACAGATGAAATCTATGAAATCTATCTGACCCTTGGGAAATTTGTCAAAGAATTTCTAGGAAAGAATAGAAGAAATGTTTTCAGTTAGCCCAAGAAAGATTCTTGTTAGTCTTTACAATTCAAAGGGAGTAGAGGGGATTACCAGCTTTATTTATTTTTTCTCTTCTCATTTCCCCTGGCTCAGCAGATGACTGCTTTGTTCTAGTGGATGTGAGACTGTGAAGAACAAAAAACAAAGAGCCATATAATCTCTGAAAGATGCCTTAGATGTCTCGAAGTCCAAATTTCAAACAAGGTCATAATTCTCTATGATAACCCTGACAGTTGGCTATCTCTTCTTTACCTGAGTATCTGGTGTAAGCAGGAATTCATTATTAATAAAGGAACTATGCTATTTTTAGGAAGTTCTAAGCATTAAAAGGTCTTTTTAAAATGATGAATGGAAATTTGCTTCCTTGTAACTTTCACCCTCCACTCTTGGTTCTTTTGTGTGAAGATAGAGTAAGTGTAACGTTTCCTTTACCTGACAGCTCTTTAGAATTCAGCGGTTACAATCTAATTTTTTTAAGTTGGCTATTTCAGTATGGACCCTTTACCTGGGGGATGGGGTAAAGGGATCACAAAAGGGATGGGGGAGGGCATGCAACATCTATAGAGAAAGCATCTTCATATGACAGTTGGACTTGAGATCATTCGACTTGCAATCTACTATCAGTTCTTCCATTAAATGTGATCTGGAAGTCATCTAAAGCCTCACTTTTACTACCTGTAAAATTCAGGGTACCTCTGCTAATTACTTCAGAAGACTGTTATTGGGATGTGATAAGAAAATGAATGCCAAATATCTTTCTAAATGTTATATGCTTTGTAAATATATACACTTAAGACTTCAGAGAAAAGAGCAAAAGAAGCAACGCCTGTGCCCCTGACCAGTGATCTGCATTCTTTGTCCGGGGACACCTTCCCCATGCCTGATACAGTGGGGTTGCTTCCTCTAGCCTCGCGGCTCAGATGATAAAGAATCTGCCCACAATGCAGGAGACCCAGGCTGTCTCTGGGTTGGGAAGATCCCCTGGAGAACCAAATGGCTACCCACTCAAATGGCCTGGAGAATCCCTCGGATAGAGGAGCCTGGGAGGTGACTGTCCATGGGGTCACAAAGAGTCGGACACGACTGAGCGACTAACACTTTCACTTTCCTTTCATTTTCACAGGCTCACTCTGTCCTAACTACATCTCCTTTATCATTCTTTCTGTCTACAAGTCTCTCTCACTTTTTTTTTTTTCCCCAGCATCTCAGCCAGGATACCTAAAGCCCCTCTTTCAATTGTATTGACCTTCCTCTTCATCCATAACCAGCCGTCACATTTCTGGTAAGAAAAAAAAAAACTTTTAAAATTTCAAATCATATCTCCTGTTCTGTTAGGTCCATCCGGCTTCATCATAATTTCAGTGTCCACAAATATGTTTAATCCCTAATTAAAATGAAGTTAAATACAAGCTTCTTTGTGGGTTGGCCACATATCACCTTATTATTTCTTCTGTTCCTCAAACTGCTTACTCCTGCTCTATAATCCTTGCTCCAAATCCTGCCTTTATATTACAAAAAAAAAAAAAAAAAATCAAATACTTAGGCCTTCTCCTGCTAAGACCTCATTTCTCATTTTTTAGCCTCTATAACTACTTGATACTAGTTCCATTTCCAATTTAAATCAGTCTTTCTGTAAGAATAATGCTGGACTAGTCTTTTAATCTGCATGCTGTGAATATAACCAAAGGGGTCTAAAAAAAAAAAATAAAACCGAGGAGATTTTACAATTGAATAGAAGTTACTGTACATTGAGGATTCTGAAGCTTTTTGTTTAAAAAATACCAAATCTGGGCACCAGGATGAAATGTTTGGGATGAGCCTAAGTTGTCCAGGTCTTACTTACAATGATCACTTCAAAGGAAGAAAGAAGGCCCAGGCAAAAAGGAAATTGTGTGTCCTAAGAGATGGTATGTTTTTCCTCCCGTAATATCATTACTGGTGATGGTAATCACATTGCTCTGAAAAGAAAAGAGATTTCCATTTTGTTTCATGGTCCTAATGAATAGATCTCCATTTATGCTACTACAAAGTTGTTTCAGAGTATGGGCTTTTTGCTTTCAGAGTAGTTAGAATAATGGATGATCTTTTCTGCAATTACTTGAGTATAATTAAATCTGTGGATTTTGCTGACGACTCTAACAATTGGGCACTCAAGCTTGTTCTTGGAGGTTTATTATATCAATTGAATGGCAGCTCTTCTGCCTAACTCTGCTCTTAAAGATGGGTTTATGAGATTATGGTATATGGTGCCCCTTTCCAGAATATTCTGGGCACAGCTGTAAAAGAGGAGGGAGGAAAGGGGAAGAATGCTTTTACTAGGATGTATTTGAGTTGTATGTATGTCTGAGGAAGGCGTAGAACTAGAGAGGTTTCATATGTGATGAATCTACTTAGCTAGGCAGTAAACATCTAAGGGGAAATAGAACATCTGGGCTTAATCACTCAGTTCAGTTCAGTTCAGTCACTCAGTCGTGTCCAGCTCTTTACTAGACTGACCAAAAGCAACTTGAGGGCAGGGGTTTTGTCCTATTTATTTTCCTATCACTGATACCTAGCTTGGTGATTGGCATAAGGAAGATTCTTGATGAGCAATTACTGAACTGAGCAGTTCATGCCTGGGGGAAATTACACTGAAACCAGGCACCTTGGTTCAGTGTTCAATTTCTATTTTCATAGCATTGAAGGGTTAGAAGTTTTCTTAACCCTCTCTGTTTGGATATTAATATTCCTACATGAATAGAGATCAAGTGAAAAGTGAAGTCGCTCAGTCATGTCCAACTCTTTTCGACCCCGTCGACTGCAGCCCACCAGGCTCCTCCGTCCATGGGATTCTCCAGGCAAGAGTACTGGAGTGGGTTGCCATGTCCTTCTCCAGGGGATCTTCGCAATCCAAGGGTTGAACCTGGGTCTCCCACATTGGAGGCAGACACTTTAACCTCTGAGCCACCAGGGAAGCCCCAGCAGAGATCAAGTTATACATATTTCAAGCAGCAAAGATTTCTACTAGTTTGACAGTCATTCCAAATACCTAACCCAAATATGCCAATACACATCAGAGTTACTCTTTTTCTCCCTCCCTCAGTGAAAAATCTTTCCCTTCAAATATAACACTATAAAATTCCCTTACTAGAAAAGAACCTACTGTCTAAAACCCTTCTCATTTCTCTCCTTAACTTCTTGAATAAATAACAACAATCTAAAAGTCGAAGAGGGGATAATTAGAATATAGAAAAAAGAAAGAGGAGAAATCCTGGCTTCCAGAGGACTTTTTCTCCCTTAGAAGGAAAGGAAGAGGAACTCCTGACATAGTCAGCATGTGGTGCGTTTGTCTGTGATTTCTTATTCTGGCTATATGCTTCTTGTTAAGAATGCTGTCTATCAGAGCCCAGCCTCTGTTCCAGAGGCAACAGAATATCAATTCCTTCCTCACATCCCATCGTTGTCTTTCCTTTTATCTTGACCAATGCTGATCTGTGCACGTTTTACCTAAGTAATCTAAAAGAGGACAGAGTGTGCTAGGAGTGTACGTCTGCATCTTTGCAACATATCTGTTTTGACCCACTGACTTATCTCCACCTATTGTTAATACCTTGCCAATTTCCAATCACATTCAGTTCAGCTCAGTTCAATCGCTCAGTCGTGTCCAACTCTTTGCGACCCCATGAATCACAGCACACCAGGCCTCCCCTGTCCATCACCAACTCCCAGAGTTCACTCAGACTCACGTCCATCGAGCCAGGGATGCCATCCAGCCATCTCATCCTCTGTCGTCCCCTTCTCCTCCTGCCCCCAATCCCTCCCAGCATCAGAGTCTTTTCCAATGAGTCAACTCTTCGCATGAGGTGGCCAAAGTACTGGAGTTTCAGCCTCAGCATCATTCCTTCCAAAGAAATCCCAGGGTTGATCTCCTTTAGAATGGACTGGTTGGATCTCCTTGCAGTCCAAGGGACTCTCAGGAGTCTTCTCCAACACCACAGTTCAAAAGCATCAATTCTTCGGCGCTCAGCCTTCTTCACAGTCCAACTCTCACATCCATACATGACCACTGGAAAAACCATAGTCTTGACTAGACGGACCTTAGTCGGCAAAGTAATGTCTCTGCTTTGGAATATGCTATCTAGGTTGGTCATCACTTTTCTTCCAAGGACATCACATTACTGAGTTTTTATTAGAGAATGAAGCTCAGTAGTCAAAGGTGACTCTCCTTCAGTGTGATTAAGAAAACTAATTTTTCACTTCCTTCCATCTTTTTGCCATGGTGATCTCAAAATTTCAGGCAAATGAGAAACAGTGTTTATTCACTCCAAAGCTGAATTCCCAGGAGAAAGCCAACATTTTATTCTTCTATGGGTAGATCTATGTTGATACCTATGGGTAGATCATAGTTATAGAAAGGAAGGAAAGTAAGAATCTGGATGAGGGTCTTCATTGGCTATAGTAAGGTTTATATTTGAATAAGGTGGGGATCATGTGAAAAGATTTATGTAAAAAAAGAATTAAGCTTTGGGTAAAGAAATCTCTTAATATCAATTAACTGGGTTGTCTTGTTTCCTTACTTTTATAAGGCATAAGTTTGAATCATTATTTGGTAAGATCACTCTTGTAGTTCAAAATTTAAAGAAGTAATCTTAAAATTTAAAGAAGTAATCACAGTGGGAATATGAAAAGTTACAGCAATGGCATGCTACAATATTAACAATGATGCAACAAAGCCAAGATATCCTAGACTACCTGAAGACAGTGTTACGATTATCAGTGTTCCTGGTGGAACAAGTCTGGTCTCTGGGGTGAAAGAGAAAGTGAAGTTGCTCAGTTGTGTCCGACTCTTTGTGACCCCACAGATTGTAGCCTACCATAGATTGTAGCCTACGGGTTTCTCCATCCATGGGATTTTCCAGGCAAGAGTACCATAGTGGGTTGCCATTAAGAGGTTCTCAAACTGTAGTTCTTGGGTCAGCAGAATCAGTGACTCAGGGGAAATTGTTTGGAATGCAAATCTCTGGCCCCACCCCAGACCTACTGAGTCAGAAGCTCTGAGGGTAGAACTGTTTCTGATGTGAACTCAAGTTTGAGAACCACTGGTCTAGTTAGTGTAAAAATTTTTGCCTCATGTAGAACTGGACTGAAGTAACACCTCCATCACTTGCACTCTTCAAACTTTGTGGAGATTGTAAGTACTTCCTAGAGCCTTAATTTTCTTATCAGTAAGAGATGATAGGATCTCAATGGAGATTCAAATTAATGCTTACAGTATGTTATTCCTGAGCATTTGAGGAAGCCAGTATAAAGAACCTAACCTTGACCATTTCTCTCTCCCTTCTCTGTGCTTTAGGAGTTGAACATGGAAGAATTAATTGGAAGTTAGGACAATGTTTTCAAACTTTTTGACTCCGGGTCCTCTTACACAAATTATTGAAAATCTTATGGAACTTTTGTTTATATGGGTTTTATCAATCAGTGTTTACTATATTAGAAATTAAAATAGAAATTGTTAAAATGTTTATTTCACTTACTTAGAAACAACAGTCACCTGTTAACATAAGTAACATATTTAAATGAAAATAGCCATATTTCCAAAAGAATAAAGCATTAAGGAAAAGAGTGGAATTTTTCAAATCTACTACTGGTCTCTTTAATGTTTGGCCTAACAGAAGACAACTAGATTCTCATATCTGCTTCTGCATTCAATTTGTTAAAATATCACATGTCAGGTAAGCCTGTGGAAAAGTCTCCCTGTATACTTATAAGCTAAATAATTTCTTAGTATTTTCACAAACTACTAAGTATTTTCTTATAGTATCTTAGTATTATAAAATAATTTCTTAGGAAATAGTTTCTTAGCATTATTATAGATAATACATATTGTTATAAAATAATTTTCTTAATAATCTTGTCATTTCTTAGTATTATTACAAAAATAGTTGTGATCTCACTGGTCTCCTGAAAGGGCCTTGGGGACTGTCAGGGGTTGGTTATCGGATCATACTTTAAGAACCCTCTGGGCTAGTTGGTTAGTTGGATAAAAGTGCAGAATTAATCCAGAATACTTGTAATATAAATCTTTTTTTTTTCCCTCATAGTAAGAATTTTGGACACCGGTTTACCAGCTAAGAATTAACAAAAGTGGGTTCATTTACATGAAACTGTATCAGGAACTTCAAATAAGTACACAATAACTAAAACTGTAAAGTACAACTGTAAAGTCTGAACACACTTTGTTTAGCTTATCATTATTAACTTTGACAGCTGAATAAAACCACTGCAGTATCAATGGAAATGAAGCAGGAATCAGATAGTGCGAACGAGGATAGGTGAGTTTCCATGACAAAAAATGGGACTGTGTGGATGTGTGTGTACGTGCTCATTGCTTATACATGTTTCAGAATGCCTGAAAAGTACAGTGCTACAGCATCTACTCGTGGGAAGGGATATGCAGAAGTTTAGTATTTCTCTCTTATTAAAGTGTTTATTTCAGGTTGAGTTTAAAGAGAACCTGAAGTTTACTAATAGTAACATAGGTCTATTCTAACAAGTATTTTGGGGCTGCCAATCTTTGTGCAAGAAAATGAATAGACAGCTCCCCTCAATCTTCTGGAAGCTTATTTTTCATCAACAGGAAGGCTGTGAAGTGAGGGTGACGTGATCCAGGCAGTCCACAGATAGATTTAAGGCAGCAATTGTTTGTTATTTCACCAACTGCTTCGAACAACTGAGAACTGCATTCAAGTCAGGAAAAAATTCTAAATAAATTTATCATAGCATCTTTGCTATTTCATGCGCCGAGTCTCTTCACCTTCATACTGAACATGGGAATATAACGTCCTTATCAACCACAGTTTTGATGTTAAGATAGATAAAATGCAGTTGCTATATAAGCACAGAAAAAGTTCAAGTACTTTGTACTATATGTATATATGACATTATATGACATCCTGATTCAATTTCAGTACCACTGTTGAGTCTTGTAAGATCACAATAGGTTAAGCAGGATGTATAATGCACAGTTTAGCCAGAAGTGGTGCATAAAATGTATACAATGAACATAACTTTTAGTATCATATAGATTATATTTGGCATGTTTGGTAGGTATTTTATAAGCACATCTGAAATTTTATATCATCTTCAACAGATGGGAAATAAACAGTAGCAAAAGCTGTTAATTTTTTTATTATTCATTGGGAGAAAAGGAGTAATAATGTTAGGAAAAAACATATTGAGGCTAAAAACTATATAAAATCTTTTTAAAACCCATTTTAAAATCTTGAGGAAAAAAGAAGTAAAAAGTAAGTTGAAATGTTCCAACATCTGTTATCAGGACTGGCAGCCCTAAAAAAGCAGTTGCTGTTAGGTAAGAAAAATATTTTCTAGTTAAAATACAGACATCTGGTTTTTGAGATGCTGGGAGCAAGTATTTGCTGAGTGGATAAATTGGAAGAAAGCTTAAAAAAAAAACTCAAATGGCAAACAAATTAAGACAAAGTTCAAGTTTCAAATACTGGTGTAGATTTGAATACAACTGGGAAAGTTTGGGACTTTAAAGGGAAGAAGGCAGCAGTTCTCTTGGAGATTGAAAAATCACGCACGCGCCCTCCATTGTCTTTTGTCAGAAGGGCATTTTGAGACAGCTTTGGGGGCTGCCTTGAACCCTGACTGAATCATGGGAGGACAGCTTAGCAACAAAACCTTTTGACAGAAGCATGAAGTAGGCCCTCAAACAAGAAAGCGGCGGTAGGAGACCCGCATCCTGCCCTGTGAGCTCAGTAAGTTTATGACCCTTAGGACAGGGCTCTCTGAACATATAAAAAACCAAAATTTGCGGACTTAGCTTGACTATGTATGGACAAGAAAGCTCCTCTGCTCAACCTGGAGGAGAACTCGATGATGGAAGCATCATGCCTACTCCAGAAAGACAAAGAAGTTCTTTTCCCTTTCCCCACTTCTCCTTTGACTATAAAACTGTAGCCCAGTAAGTTCTCAGGGAGTGACATCTCTGGCCCACCTGCTTGTAAGCCTACAAGTGTCCTATTTTAATAAAGCACTTCTTATCTATCATTTAGCCTCTCACTAAATTCTGCACTGAAGCATAAAGACCTATGGTACCAGAGCTCTTCAAAGCCCCCGAAATGACACCAACCAGTTTCACAGTCAGGCAGCACTGAAACAGAAGCAGTTAGGAGTTCTTCACCTTTAGGAATTGGGGAGACACTTTTATAGGAGAAAGGCAGAAGCAAAGGAAGGAAATTGCTGATTGACTATAGCTTAGAGCCTAGTTCGCTGTTTTGATTGGTTGTCCTTAGGTTTCAAGTCTGTGACTTTGAGACATTTGCAGGCATAGAGATTTTGGGCTGCTGATACAGGCTGCCCCACATTACAGCCACCTCCAAGTCCGATGGGCTCCTTGTTAATTAACAGTTTTCCTGAATTACAGACTCCTGGATAGAATCTTGTGTGTTCATCTCTGTAGCCCTAAGAAAAAAAAAGCACTTTCATGGTGATCAAAATATTTCTGTTGCTTGAACAATTAACTGGTGAGAATCTCTGAAGTGCCTTTAACAGTCTTGGAAACCTGTCACTCCATAATTAGACATGAGGCTACAAATGTAAACCTTCATGAGAGAGTGATTGAGGTGGTGGTGGTAGATGGATTAAATTGAAAACAGAGACCCAATGCCCTTCTCCTAAGAATTTGAGACAGAAAGGCAGAGGGGTCTATGAGAAAGGAAGAGAGCAGAGTGGGGGAGAGTTCACAGAAAAGGGAGGCTAAGGACAAGCAAAGGATGAGAAGGGCCTCTTTATGCTAAAGTTCCTTCTCTGAAGGACAATCTGATAGAGGCCTTTAGAAACAGAGGGAGAACATTTCATTTGTAAATTGTGCTTAAAATTGCTAAGTGCTTTGTTTTGAAAAAGGTGATAGACCTGGCAATGAGTTAATGCCCTTTTAGAGAAAGGTGATAAGGACAGATAATTCTAAAGTGATTTTTCATCCAAAGAACAAAACCTAGGAGGATTATGGGAGGACATTTGTGCCCCCTCTGCGATGCTCCTTTGTCTTGTTCAGTTGTTCGTGCCTGGCCCAACTGCCTTCTGTGGTCAAAGGCCACGTCTACTAGCTGTTTGGGACCACTAAAAAGCAAAGGGCCTGCACTGTAGTTTGGGATTTGAAAAGGCCTGGCCATGTCTCACTTTCAGGGCTGGCTAGTCAGATCCTTGGGTTACCCACTGGCGGTGTCTTTGGTCTCCTCCAGGCTCTCCAGCCCACTCTCCTCACCTTTGACCTTCAGCCTCCCTTGGTCACTCTCTGCTTCCCAGGTTAGAAAGCCCCTGAGCAAGCCCATCAATGACACTGTTAACAACAGTCTGCTAAGCTTTTTTTTCTTCAAACTGGGCAATCTTTCTCAAAGAAGATACCTGGGAAGGAAACTGTTAGCTGAGAAAAGAGAAGTATTCCATAATAGACTTTCAGGCCTTAATTGATGGCAGGATCTGCCCTCTAATTATGTAGTGTGGCTAGTGGCTTAGTTTGTCTACGTATAAGGCTGACCTTGCCCATTATCTTTACATTATCTCTGTGCAGAGTGCATATGGGGACTGAAAAGAATAAAAAATGCATTCACACGTGGGAAAAATACTGAACAGATTGAGTCCACATAAAATGAAATCCAGTCTTATTTATCCAGCTAATGAAATCCTACTTAACCAGGGTGAAAAGTGGGAACATGCCACAGGCTCAGTCAACACTGGGGCGAAGGAAGGAGTCTGACCTTTGCATATGTGAGAGGCTCCCGGAGCAGTCAGGGGGATAGACAGGCTTCTGCCCGCAGCCCTCCTCTTCCTTGGGCCATAATGAAGGTCAGAGGAGCTCAGCTCTGTACCACCAATTGAGCTCTGCCTCTCCCATCACTAATACCCACAAATCTAGAAAAGGTAGCTGGGGAAGCAATTAGAGAGGAGAATTTTTTTTTTTTTTCAGAATCTTACTGCCTTTTTTTTACAATATCAGGGTTTTGTTGCTTCAGTTGTTTTCCAGCACAGAGACAAAAGAAAGCAGTCCGAGACCTTAATGTCAAACTTCTGCCTTCAAATTGCTAGAGGACGAAAGAAACTATAGATGGAAAAGCCTTCACACACATACCCCAAACACACATGCTTCCAATGATAAATCTTCATACCTGTGCATCTTGGTTGCTTTCATATCATATTAATGCCTGTTAATTTAACAGATACAGACCATGTTCTATTTGCAAAACACTTAGTAATACGTATGGAAAGAAGAAAAGCTGTTCACCCTGCATTCCTGGAGCAAATCTGATGGAGCAGGACCATGGATAAGAATCTTAAATATAAGGATTTAGGAAGGCTGCCTAATGATAATGACAATAAAGTTTGTCACATGCCTTTTGAGCTCACCACACTCCAGTACTCTTGCCTGGAAAATCCCATGGACAGAGGAGCCTGGTAGGCTGCAGTCCATGGGGTTGCTAAGAGTCAGACACGACTGAGCGACTTTGACTTTTCACTTTCATGCACTGGAGAAGGAAATGGCAACCCACTCCAGTGTTCTTGCCTAGAGAATCCCAGGGATGGGGGAGCCTGGTGGGCTGCCGTCTCTGGGGTTGCACAGAGTTGGACACGACTGAAGCGACTTAGCAGCAACAGTAGCAGTATATCTTCTCAGCTTCACTGCTTCCCAGCCACTTTTGCAGGGACCAGTTCTGGACTGGCTTTAATCTGCTTTGTACCAGGACAGTCCGACAGTGCAGCACCTTGGCCTGTGACCCCTGCTTCTTGCCCTAGGTCTTATCTGAAGCAGTGGCATAGGATATCTGCAAGACCGCGGATCCATACTTTCATGACCTGGAAATGTGGGGGAGTTAAGTTGAGGGGAGGGGGGTGAAGAGCATCTTTGATCCATCGGGGGCAGCTGATGGGGAGAGGCTCCCCCACCCTCATCCTGTTGTCATCTAGGAGGCACTGTTCTCCCTGGGGTTCTGTGGAGTTCATCCCATCACTTGCACTGGTAACCAGTTCCGCTATTGGCTTCTATCCTTTCTGTATTCCCACTTCCTGGGCTTACATCCCAAACCAGTGTGCACATGGGCCTTTGCTCCAGGCTATACTTTCAGGGGGGCTTCCCCAGTGGCACTAGTGGTAAAGAATCCGCCTGCCAATGCAGGGGATGTAAGAGATGCAGGTTTGATGCCTGGGTCGGGAAGATCCCCTGGAGGAGGGTATGCTGACCCACTCCGGGATTTTTATCTGGAGAATCCCTTGGACAGAGGAGCCTGGAGGGCTACAGTCCATAGATTCACAAAGAGTCAGCCATGACTGATGTGATTTAGCATAGCACAGCGCACATACTTTCAGGGAAACTCAGGATAAGAAAAAGAATAGTATTTAATATTTTTGCACATTTACTATCTATCAAGCATTTCACTGAGCATGGTATATGTCATGGCTGAATTGATTGTTTCCAGATGGTTCTTAAGGTATCAAGAAATATTATTATTGTCATTTTACAAATAAATAGGATTTACAACATATGTATGGAATCTAGAAAAAATGGTAAAGATGATCTTATTTGCAAAGCAGAAATGGAGACACAGATGTAGAGAACAAATATATAGATACCACGGGGGAAAGGGAGGGAATGGGATGAAGTGGGAAATTGCAATTAACATGTATAGAGTCACTCAGTGGACATGAATCTGAGCAAACTCCAGGAGACAGTGAAGGACAGGGAAGCCAGGCATGCTGCAGTCCATGGGGTTGCAAGAACATGACTTAGAGACTGATCAAAAACAAATATATAAAATAGATCACTAGTGAGAACCTACTGTAGCGCACAGGTAACTCTACTTGGTGCTCTGTGGTGACCTAAATGAGAAGGAAATCCAAAAAAGAGGGACGCGTGTATACATATGGCGATTCACTTTGCTGTACAGCAGAAACAGATGCAGCAGTGTGGAACAACTATACCCCAATTAAAACACAAACATTCACATATTAAAAGCAGAAATAAACAGGTTTTTAACAGTTCAGTAATTGCCCAATGTCATAGTCCTGGTAACAGTGTGAAATTGAAATTTTGTTTAATGTCTAAACTCTTTTTTTATTTGTTTGTTTTACTAGATTCTTTTATTTTTTTTTAATTTTACTTTATTTTACTTTACAATACTGTATTGGTTTTTGCCACACATCAACATGAATCTGCCACGGGTGTACACGTGTTCCCAATCCTGAACCCCCCTCCCGCCTCCCTCTCCATACCATCTCTCTGGGTCATCCCAGTGCACCAGCCCCAAGCATCCTGTATCTTGCATTGAACCTAGACTGGTGATTTGTTTCTTATATGATATTATACACGTTTCAATGCCATTCTCCCAAATCATCCCACCCTTTCCCAGAGGTTGGACTCCCTCAGAGTCCAAAATACTGTTCTATACATCTGTGTCTCTTTTACTGTCTCGCATACAGGGTTATTGTTACCATCTTTCTAAATTCCATATATATGTGTTAGTATACTGTATTGGTGTTTTTTTTTTTCTGGCTGGCTTCAATCAATTGGCTCCAGTTTCATCTACCTCATTAGAACTGATTCAAATGTATTCTTTTTAATGGCTGAGTAATACTCCATTGTGTATATGTACATAGCTTTCTTATCCATTCATCTGCTGATGGACATCTAGGTTGCTTCCATGTCCTGACTATTATAAACAGTGTTGCAATGAACACTGGGCTACACGAGTCTCTTTCAATTCTGGTTTCCTTGGTGTGTATGCCCAGCAGTGGGATTGCTGGGTCATAAGGCAGTTCTATTTGCAATTTTTAAAGGAATCTCCACACTGCTCCATAGTGGCTGTACTAGTTTGCATTCCCACCAACAGTGTAGGAGGGTTCCCTTTTCTCCACACCCTCTCCAGCATTTACTGCTTGTAGACTTTTGGATCGCAGCCATTCTGACTGGTGTGAAGTGGTACCTCATTGTGGTTTTGATTTGCATTTCTCTAATAATGAGTGATGTTGAGCATCTTTTCATGTGTTTGTTAGCCATCCGTATGTCTTCTTTGGAGAACTGTCTATTTAGTTCTTTGGCCCATTGTTTGATTGGGTCATTTATTTTTCTGGAATTGAGCTGCAGGAGTTGCTTGTTTATTTTTGAGATTAGTTGTTTGTCAGTTGCTTCATTTGCTATTATATTCTCCCATTCAGAAGGCTGTCTTTTCACCTTGCTTATAGTTTCCTTAGTTGTGCAGAAGCTTTTAATTTTAATTAGATCCCATTTGTTTATTTTTGCTTTTATTTCCAGTATTCTGGGAGGTGGGTCATAGAGGATCCTGCTGTGATTTATGTCAGAGAGTGTTTTGCCTATGTTCTCCTCTAGGAGTTTTATAGTTTCTGGTCTTACGTTTAGATCTTTAATCCATTTTGAGTTTATTTTTGCGTATGGTGTTAGAAAGTGTTCTAGCTTCATTCTTTTACAAGTGGTTGACCAGTTTTCCCAGCACCACTTGTTAAAGAGATTGTCTTTAATCCATTGTATATTCTTGCCTCCTTTGTCGAAGATAACGTGTCCATAGGTGTGTGGATTTATCTCTGGGCTTTCTATTTTGTTCCATTGATCTATATTTCTGTCTTTGTGCCAGTACCATACTCTCTTGATGACTGTGGCTTTGTAGTAGAGCCTGAAGTCAGGCAGGTTGATTACCCCAGTTCCATTCTTCTTTCTCAAGATTGCTTTGGCTATTCTTAAACACAATTTCAGGTGACCTCATTTAGTCTCATGGCTTTAAATACCACTTCGACACCAAAAACCCCAACTGTTTGTCTTGCCCAGATCTCTAGAGTTAATTTGTATATCAACTGCCTCTTAAACATTTCCCCTCAGGTATCTAGCAGCCACACCAACTTAACAGGTCCTAAAGGGAGCGCCAAGTCTCCTTCTTTCTCATCTCAGTTCAGTTCAGTTGCTCAGTCATGTCCGGCTCTTTGTTACCCCATGGACTGAAGCATGCCAGGCTTCCCTGTCTATCACCAGCTCCCGGAGCTTGCTCAAACTCATGTCCATCGAGTTAGTGATACCATCCAAAATATCTCATCCTCTGTTGTCCCTTCTCCTCCTGCCTTCAGTCTTTTCCAGCATCAGGATCTTTTCCAGTGAGTCAGTTCTTTGCATCAGGTGGCCAAAGTGTTGGAGTTTCAACTTCAGCATCAGTCCTTCTAATGAATACTCAGGACTTATTTCCTTTAGGATGGACCAGTTAGATCTCCTTGCAGTCCAAGTGACTCTCAAGAGTCTGTTCCAACATCACAGTTCAAAAGCATCAATTCTTGAGTGCTCAGCTTTCTTTATAGTCCAACTTTATTTCTCATCTCAGTTAATGCCAACTCCAACCTTCCAGTTGCTCAGGCCAAAACTTTGGAGGTATTCTGATTTCCCTTTTGCCTCATATGTACAATTATTCATTAACAAACGATTGACTTTACATTTATTTATTTATTTTTAAATTACTTTTATTTACTTATCTATGCTCTCTCTTCTTTGCTGTGCGCAGACCTCCCCGAGTTGCAGTGAGCGGGGCCACTCTTTTGTTGCGGTGCACAGGCTTCTCACTGTGGTGGCTTCTCTTGCTGTGGAGCCCAGGCTCTAGGGCCACAGGCTTAGGAGTTGCAGCACATGGGCTGTAGAGCCTCTAGGCTTCAGTAGTTGCTCCATGGTATGTGGAATCTTCCTGGACCAGGGATCGAACCTGTGTCTCCCGCATTGGCAGGCGAATTCTTAACCACTGGGCCAACAGCAGGGTCCTGGTATTTAAAGTATAAGTGGAGTCTGTTGGGGACTCTGCACTGTGCTACCACTAGCCAGACCAAGTCTGTGCACCTTTTGCCTGGATTCATGTCCCACCCCCCCACCCGCCGCCGCTCCTCTGTGCTGCTACAGCCTACCTCCTGCCTACTCCTACTATAGCACTTCCCTGCTCTGACACTCTCCTTTAACCTTTGAAAAATGCTTCCATCACTCATGCAGAATTAAGTGGTTATGAATTCAAGTCTGGTGAGGGATATACATCTCAGGCCTTTGGGACAGTAATTTTTTGGTGAATGTTGAGATACCTGGAGACTTACAGAGTGGTATTTTAAATAACATCTGTGACAGAGAAGGGGAAACTGTCGCTTTCCTGAACTGACTCAACTCCTGAGAGGTCAAATCACTGCTTAGGACAATTTTTATATATTCATCTGTAACTTGGAAACCTTGATAGAGCTAAAGAGCTCCAGGACAGAAGTTAGGAGAGCTGACATAATGGTTCTACCAAATTAGCTATTTTTCCTTAGATAACTCACTCACATTTCTGAGTTATTTAATCTCCTTATGTGTAAAATGGAATAAATAATGGCTGCTTCCATACCTCACAAAGCTGTTGTCTGTTTGAAATGATACAGTTTATAAATA
This sequence comes from Capricornis sumatraensis, assembly GCF_032405125.1. Taxonomy (NCBI): domain Eukaryota; kingdom Metazoa; phylum Chordata; class Mammalia; order Artiodactyla; family Bovidae; genus Capricornis; species Capricornis sumatraensis. The sequence continues at coordinate 42,980,432 of NC_091087.1, forward strand.
ACAAGTCTTTAACTGGTTCTCAACAAATTCCCCTGAAAGATGTAGGGGAATTCCCATATCCCCTGAATTGTGTGTAAAATTGTGTCTGTGTATGTGCAGAAGGCCTTTGATTTTTTTTCAGGTAATAGAGTCCATAGTTTTCAACACCTTCTCAAGATGATCCAGGGGAGATCAAGATTTTCTAGTAGAGGTGCTTTATAATCTCTAAAATACTGTTCACATAAAAGTACCATCTACTGGACTCCATAAATTATCCTGATGACCTTGTTGTATATGGGGGCAGGATTCTTCACTAAGAAATTGTGATTTTGGCCTTTAAAAACCAACAGTGAATCGATAAACTTTGCCTGTCCATAGCTGGTTAGCAAGGTTGGTAAACATGGCTTCATAGAAAACTCTCCAGTGTATAGAGTTCAAATCTGATATGAATCTGCTTGCCAATGCATGAGACGCAAGAGACCTGGGTTCTATCCCTGGGTTGGGAAGATCCCTTGAAGTAGGAAATGGCAGTCTGCTTCAGTGTTCTTGCCGTGGAAAATTCCGTGGATAGAGGAGACTGGTGGGCTACGGTCTATGGGGTTGCAAAGAGTCAGACATAACTGATAGCCCTCTGCCTCCAACACAGACAGACAGACACAGACACAGACACACACACACACACACACACACACACCCTCTCTAATCTGGACCTCACTGTCAGGTTCTAGAGAACATTGAGATACCTGCCACTAAAATATCTGAATAGCTCTCTTGCTATAATTCTCGAGACGCAGAAGTGACTACATTGTTCATTTCCTTCCAGTTTAGTTCCTCCTTTTGCTTGCTCCTCCCTCCCTCTCTTCCTTCCTTCCCTTCTCTCTTCTTTCCTTCCCCAGACACTTATTGGGTGCCCTGCAGACCTTGAACAGCGCTGCACTGGCATTGGTTCCTGGAGGACTAGAGAAGCCCTGTCCTGTCGGTATAGGTAGGGTACACCTGATTTTTAGAAATAAATGTAGGACTGGGTGTCTCAGGCTTGTCTGGGAGCCCAGTTCTACTATTCAAATCACTCTGTGACCCCCTGTTGGTCACTTAACCTGCTGTGCTATTTGCTCATCTGTAAAATTGCTCTCCCTCTTGGGCTCGTTGTGAGGATAAAAGAAAATAATAGGTGGCAAAGTGCACTGAATGGTGAAAGTCTAATACTAAATCAAAGTATTATCATTTTAGAAGTTTATCCCTGAGTAGTGCTGACACCGACATACGGAAGTTAAAGCTGCAATTAGGGGCCTGCTTCATCTTTAATCCACCAATAATAAAGCATTCTCCAAGCAGTGACCCAATTTCAGGTGCCCTATGGTTATTTGCAACTTTTCTTCTCATTCTTGGTATAAGTATAGCAACTCAGAATTTTTGAGGACAATTCCAATATCAACTGGTCTGTAGTCTTGCTTCTTTAAATATGGATTCAGAGAATTTATCAGTAAAGATTTTAGGAGCTTTACTAATGGATGTAGTCCTGTGTGATGGTTTTATTTAATTCAACAAATCTTGACTGAAGCCTGCTATGGGACAGACCTTGAGGATACATGGATGGTAAATGTTCATCCTAGACCTGTAAGGTGCTAACAGCTCTAAAGGAGAGCTATTTTAAAAATTGTGTTTAAAGTGATAAGAATATAACAGATATCTTTCAGTGAACATATACCACGTGCTAAGCATGGTGCTGAAGCTTTTCTTAACTTATCAGTATTAAGTCTCCCAACAACATAATGATGTGGGTATTTTTATGCCCATTTTCAGAAGGGGAACTTGAACCTCAGAAATATTATGTAACTTGGCCAGGATCACACAGCTAATAGTTTCAGCCAGGACCCAATGTTTGGACTGTTTGATTTGTGGATGTTGTAAGGAAAGAGAGGAAACAGCTTCCAGAGAGGACCAGAAAAGCAACGAAAGGATTACACTGAAGACTAAATTGAGTCCTGTACCTCTCTAGTGATCGAGGATGGAATATGTTCCCTTTAATAGATGCAGTTGGATTACATTTTGAGTTTGAAAGACTAGCTAAATGTTTATCAAAGAAGCCCTATACTCTCTTGGATAATCTCAAGACACAAACAGGTATGGGTAACCCTAATGTTTTTATCATCCAAATCTCAGATTTCTAAAATAAAAAATAAAATGCCTTTTCTCCTGAAAGCTGTACATTTGACTAACCAAGCTAATTAAGTAATAGCTGCATTAGTGGTATCTATTCTATACTCGACTTGGATAATAAAATTAACAAAGGCCAGGTTAAGCCATCATTTTTATTTGTGTATTTCTTGCATATTCACAATATTCTTTGATAATGATATTTCCTTATTCTCCTGACAATTAGTCATGCCCAGAGTCCCACTGTAAGGGCATGTTTCCTTTAGCCTTAGAACTGTGAACTCAGATCATAAGTATATCCTGAGAATAGTAAGCTTTTGAATCAGGAATTGGTGAACAGTGACCCACAGGCAAAATCTGAACTCATTTTGGTATAGCTTGGAAGAGCTAAGGGGCTTCCCAGATGACTCTAGTAAAGAAAATGCTTGCCAGTGCAGGAGACGTAAGAGAAGTGGGTTGGATCCCTGGGTCAGGAGATCCCCTGGAGGAGGGCATGGCAAACCACTCCAGTTTCTTGCCTGGAGAATCCCATGGAGATGGGGTCACAAAGAGTAGGACACGATTGAATGACTAAGCACAGCCCAGCACACTTATCAGTGGAGAAGGCAGGAACTACAATCTGCACAACAAACCTTATTTTTAACTTTTTGATATTTATATATAATTGTTTTCTTATTTTTAAATGTTTACATGTCTTTTATTATTATTTTTTTTACAGTAGGTCCTTCTTGGATATCTGTTTTAGATATAGCAACATGTACGTATCAGTCCCAAACTCCCAGTCTACCCCTCTTCTTGACCTTCCCCCTTCCAGGAACCATAAGTTCATCCTCTAAGTCTGTGAGTCTGTTTCTGTTTTGCAGATAAGTTCATTTGCATCATTTTTTTAGGTTCCACATTTAAGTGATAATCATATGATATTTGTCTTCTCTGTCTGACTTACTTTGCTTAGTATGATAATCTCCAAGTCCATCCATGTTGCTGCAAAGGGCATTAATTCATTCTTTTTATGGCTGAGTAATATTCCATTGTGTAAATGTACCCCATCTTCTTTATCCATTTGTATGTCTATGTACATTTAGGTTGCTTCTATGTCTTGGCTATTGTAAAGACAAGGCTGCAGTGAACATTGGGGAGTATGTATCCTTTTTTCTGGATATACGCCCAGGAGTGAGATTGCTGTATCATATGGTAGCTCTATTTTTAATTTCTTAAGGAACCTCCATAATTTTCTCCATAGTGGTGGTACCAATTTACATTCTCACCAATAGTGTAGGAGGATTCCCTTTTCTCCAGAATTTATTGTTTATAGATTTTTCGATGATGGCCATTCTGACTGGCATAAAGTGATATCTCAGTATAGTTCTGATCTGCATTTCTCTAATAGTTGATGTTGAGCATCTTTTCCTGTGTCTCTTGGCCATCTGTATATCTTTGGAGAAATGTCTATTTATGTCTTCTGTGCATTTTTTGATGTGATTGTTTTTTGGATATTGAGCCCATGAGCTGTTTACAAATTTTAGAGACCAATCCCTAGTCAGTTGTATCATTTGCCAATGTCTTCTCCCATTCTCTGGGTTGTCTTTTTGTTTTGATAACAAGCCTTATTAAACGACTATATTCACCATACTTTTCCCAGACACCTTCCTGTAACTTGCCTCTGCACTCAGAAGCCCAGATGCCCTTTTCCTTTGATTGGCCTAACATGGTATATAAATTCAAGTTCTACCCACCTCTTTGGGTTATTCATCACTGAGTACTCCTGTGTGTACCTGTGTGATACACCTTTAATAAACTTCTGTGTGTTTTTCTCTTGGTACTCTGTCTTTTGCTCATATGATTTATAGGCCTCCAGCTGGAGAATTTAAGATGCATAGAGAAAAAGGTTTTTTTCCTCCCCTACAGCAGCTTCCAGAGAAGGCAATGGCAACCAACTCCAGTACTTTTGCCTGGAAAATCCCATGGATGGAGGAGCCTGGTAGGCTGCGGTCCATGGAGTTACTAAGAGTCGGACATGGCTGAGCGACTTCAGTTTCACTTTTCACTTTCATACATTGGAGAAGGAAATGGCAACCCACTCCAGTGTTCTTGCCTGGAGAATCCCAGGGACGGGGGAGCCTGGTGGGCTGCCGTCTCTGGGGTCGCACAGAGTTGGACACGACTGAAGCGACTTAGCAGCAGCAGCAGCATAGCAGCTTCAGTCAATGTCTGAACATGACAGGTGTCAAATGGGTTATCCAGGAATAAACAGCTTTACTTACAGTTTATCCTTGGCCTGTACATAGGAGGTGAGCAAGAAAGGAAAGAGGCTATTCAGATAAAATAATTTCAAGATAGGGAAACTCAATTATACTTGAACATTGTTTGAGAGTCAGTTGCATAAGCCAGGGAGGTGATAACTACGGTTGCCAGCTAATGTTGTGTGTGTGCCTGTGTTCAGTGGTGTCCCACTCTTTGTGGCCCCCCTCTCTTTGTGGCCCTATGGACTGTAGCCTGCCAGGTTCCTCTGTCCGTGAATTCTCCAGGCAGGAATACTGGAGTAGGTTGCAGCCAGGGGATCTTCCTGACCCGGGGATCAAACCCATGTCTCTTGCATCTCGTGCATTGGCAGGCAGATTCTTCACCACTAGTGCCACCTGGGAGCAAATGAAGATATAGGATACCCAGTTCCATTTGCATTTCAGATACAAACAATAAATCTTTTAGTATGTGTATATTCCTTAAGCATTTTTCAAATGGGAGTGTTAGATAGATTGCCTGTTAGAGGGTAAAGGAAAAAATATGTATTTTTGTATTGAGCATGTCCCAAATATTACATGCGGCATATTGGAAAAGAAAAAAAAACAACTATTTACCATTTACTTGAAATTCAGCTCTTAACTGTGTGTCCTTCATTTTGTCTGGGAGCTCTACTTATGATATTATCTGCTTAAAGAAAATCTGCTGAAGGACAAATCATTTCATATTTCATAAAAAAACTAGTCTTTTGAGGTTAGATTGGAATTTGAGATTCCTTTAGTTGAGAGGTGTTTATTTTTAGATGAAGTGTTATGTTCTGGATTGCAGAGCCAGGAGTCTCAGGATCACCTCTCAACCTCGAGCTCCCTGACTCCCAGGTCAGATCTCTTTCTACTCCATTACTCAGCATCCTTCCAAAAGAGACTCATTTCTGGTGCTTGTGATTCTGCGTTGTTCTTTTGTGTTTCATTGGCCTCCCCTTCTTTCGATCGCCTTTCTTACTAAATAGGTCCTCATCACAAAATGGCTTCTTTGTTTTTGTTGATACACAATCTGAGCAGTTAGCAGACTTTTCAAAATATTAAACTTACCTGCCTAGGTCCATATGTCTATGCTTTCAAGATTAAAATAGTTAATGTAGAAAATTCAGAGAGCTTTAAACAGTTCTAAGAAGAAAATAAAAATTGCCCATAATTTTCCATGTTTGTGGATAGGTATTATAAACATTTTGGTGGGACCCTTATCTTTCTGTTAAAAAGTGAGGTACAAAATTATGTATTATTTATTACTTATATATTATAATTATAATCTATATATTTATATATATTAATTACATCAAAATGTATGGCTCAGATCATGAACTCCTTATTACCAAATTCAGACTTAAATTGAAGAAAGTAGGGAAAATCACTAGACCATTCAGGTATGACCTAAATCAAATCCCTTATGATTATACAGTGGAAGTGAGAAATAGATTTAAGGGCCTAGATCTGATAGATAGAGTGCCTGATGAACTATGGAATGAGGTTCATGACATTGCACAAGAGACAGAGATCAAGACCAATCCCATGGAAAAGAAATGCAAAAAAGCAAAACGGCTGTCTGGGGAGGCCTTACAAATAGCTGTGAAAAGAAGAGAAGTGAAAAGCAAAGGAGGGAAAAAAAAAAAAAAAGCAAAGGAGAAAAGGAAAGATATACCCATTTGAATGCAGAGTTCCAAAGAATAGCAAGGAGAGATAAGAAAGCCTTCTTCAGCGATCAATGCAAAGAAATAGAGGAAAACAACAGAATGGGAAAGACTAGAGATCTCTCCAAGAAAATTAGAGATCCCAAGGGAACATTTCATGCAAAGATGGGCTCGATAAAGGACAGAAATGGTATGGACCTAGCAGAAGCAGAAGATATTAAGAAGAGGTGGCAAGAATACACAGAAGAACTGTACAAAACAGATCTTCACAACCTGGATAATCACGATGGTGTGATCACTCATCTAGAGCCAGACATCCTGGAATGTGAAGTCAAGTGGGCCTTAGAAAGCATCACTACGAACAAAGCTAGTGGAGGTGATGGAATTCCAGTTGAGCTGTTTCAAATCCTGAAAGATGATGTTGTCAAAGTGCTGCGCTCAATATGCCAGCACATTTGGAAAACTCAGGAGTGGCCACAGGACTGGAAAAGGCCAGTTTTCATTTCAATCCCAAAGAAAGGCAATGCCAAAGAATGCTCAAACTACTGCACAATTGCACTCATCTCACATGCTAGTAAAGTAATGCTCAAAATTCTCCAAGCCAGGCTTCAGCAATACGTGAACCGTGAACTTCCTGATGTTCAAGCTGGTTTTAGAAAAGGCAGAGGAACCAGAGATCAAATTGCCAACATCCGCTGGATCATGGAAAAAGCAAGAGAGTTCCAGAAAAATATCTATTTCTGCTTTATTGACTATGCCAAAGCCTTTGCCTGTGTGGATCACAAGAAACTGTGGAAAATTCTTCAAGAGATGGGAATACCAGACCACCTGACCTGCCTCTTGAGAAAGCTATATGCAGGTCAGGAAGCAACAGTTAGAACTGGCCATGGAACAACAGACTGGTTCCAAATAGGAAAAGGAGTACGTCAAGGCTGTATATTGTCACCCTGCTTATTATGCAGAGTACATCATGAGAAATGCTGGACTGGAAGAGACACAAGCTGGAATCAAGATTGCCAGGAGAACTATCAATAACCTCAGATATGCAGATGATACCACCCTTATGGCAGAAAGTGAAGAGGAACTAAAAAGCCCCTTGATGAAAGTGAAAGAAGAGAGTGAAAAAGTTGGCTTACAGCTCACCATTCAGAAAATGAAGGTCATGGCATCCGGTCCCATCACTTCATGGGAAATAGATGGGGAAACTGTGGAAACAGTGTCAGACTTTATTTTGGAGGGCTCCAAACTCACTGCAGATAGTGACTTCAGCCATGAAATTAAAAGATGCTTACTCCTTAGAAGAAAAGTTATGACCAACCTAGATAGCATATTCAAAACCAGAGACTTTACTTTGCCAACTAAGGTCCATCTAGTCAAGGCTATGGTTTTTCCAGTGGTCATCTATGGATGTGAGAGTTGGACTGTGAGGATGGCTGAGAACCGAAGAATTGATGCTTTTGAACTGTGGTGTTGGAGAAGACTCTTGAGAGTCCCTTGGACTGCAGGGAGATCCAACCAGTCCATTCTGAAGGAGATCAGCCCTGGGATTTCTTTGGAAGGAATGATGCTAAAGCTGAAACTCCAGTACTTTGGCCACCTCATGGAAAGAGTTGACTCACTGGAAAAGACTCTGATGCTGGGAGGGATTGGGGGCAGGAGGAGAAGGGGACGACAGAGGATGAGATGGCTGGATGGCATCACTGACTCGATGGCCGTGAGTCTGAGTGAACTCCAGGAGTTAGCGATGGACAGGGAGGCCTGGCGTGCTGTGATTCATGGCGCCTCAAAGAGTTGGACATGACTGAGCGACTGAAATGAAATTTATTTTAATGTGCTTAAGTTTTTAACATATTAAATTATAAAATGCATTATATATTTATATATTCATCTATTACATTTATTAAATATTTTTAATATATCATAGCAACATATTTTATAACCTGCTTATATAGACTAACAATATTCATTTGTATTTTTCTTAACAATATTTTCTACAATGGGATACTTATTGGCTGGATAGGATTGTATTACATGGATATGCTATGTTTTATTCCATCACTTTCCTATTAAAATTTATTGAGTCTTTTTTTCCCCTGATAGTGATTGATGCTCTTTGGAACATTGTTATAGATAAAACTTTGTACACTTTACTGATTGTTTCTACGTTTAAAGGGTAGATGTCAATTACTGATTTGTAGAGGAAGCTCATTTTAAAGGTTATTGATTTACATATACTACCAAAGGATTCTATAGAAAGATTAGACCTTATCTCCAGGAAGTAGCTGATAGGCAAGTTGTGGAGGGACATATTTCCTGCGCCTATGGTTATCGGTAATTTAAAAATGTCCCTAATAGGTGGTGCTAGTGGTAAAGCGCCTGCCTGACAATGCAGGTAAAAGAAACGTGGGTTCGATCCCTGTGTCGGGAAGATCCCCTGGAGGAGGGAATGGTAACCCACTCCAGTATTCTTGCCTGAAGAATCGCATGAACAGAGGAACCTGGCGGGCTATCGTCCATAGAGTTGCAAAAGAGTGGGACACAACGGAAGCGGCTTGGCGCTCACACAAGAGAAGTAAGACTATGACAAAAGCTATCTGAGTTTTGTTTCACTGATAACAAAAGGGTGGATTGGAGATTTTTCGCGTGTTTACGCATGCGCGCGTGTGTGCCTGGTGTCCTGCTCAGCGACCCGATGGACGGCAGCCCATCAGGCTCCTTTGTCTGTGGGATTCTCCAGGCAAGATTACTGGGGTGGGTTGCCATTTCCTTCTCCAGGGGATCTTTCCCACCCAGGGATTGAACCTGCATCTCCTGTGCCTCCTGCATTGGCAGGCATTCTTCACCGCTGGGACACCTGGGAAGCCCTTCCACACATTTACAGGCCACCGTTTGCGCTTTCTCTATAGTGACTTGGTTTTCTTTTTGCCTGTATGTGTTATTCTTCCATGGAATGTTCATTTTTTTTTTCTTACTAAGTGAAAAATTTTTAATATATATTAAGATTCTTAATCTTTTTCTTTATTACATGCCATAAATAATTTTAAATATATCATTGCCTTTTAAATTTTATTTGTGAATGTTTTTATTATGCAAAAGTTCTCAGTTTATATGTAATAAATTCTGTCAGTTTTTTGTCATAGTCAAAGTTATGCTGAGAAAGACCCTCCCTTATTTGCAAAATATATGTATTTTTCTTCATTTCTTAATGAACAAATTAAGCTATTTGCATTTAACTCTTTAACCCAGGCTGACTTTTTTGGTATGCAATTTTCTTCTTGATGTTTGCAATCTGGACAGTTTAAACACATTGCAAGAAAAAAAAAAATCTGTAGTGGAACACAATTTTTCACGTATAGTCATTTCTCCCATTTCTGCATAAAACTGTATATATGCAAAGAATGTGTAAATGTTATGACCCCCAGGGAACTCTCAGGAGACAGCACTTCTTTAATGTCTTAATGCTTCAAAGGACCTGTGAACAAAGTTTTTTTTTTTTTTTTTCTATTGACCTATTATATTTACATAATCTTTTCTGATGTCACATAGAAGTAGAGAGAAGACTTGTTATGGCATCTGAAAGCAGATCTAGGACAGAGGGGTGAAAGTTACACAGAGACAGAGCTCAGCTCAAAGTAAGGAAGACAGTGCTGCCTGGAAGTCATTGTTCTGACCATCCACCCTAAGGCATTGCCAAGGGTTTCTTTCTTAGGGTGCTTTATGATGCGAGTTAATGGGCAGGTACCCCACCCCCATGAGAACAATATCTCTCAGTCAAACAGCTTAAACCTCGTTGTTCTAGTTATTATTTATTTTCCCCAAACTGGTAGGCCTTTAAACCAACCATGTTATTAATACTTTTCTCATGATTTAGGGTGAGGAATTAGGGGTAGTTGGCTTGGGATCTCTCAGGAGGTTGCGGTTAGTTGCTGTCTGGGTGCGTTAACCCAAGGCTCTGCAGGGCCAGATGTTCCAGATGGTTCAGTTGCATGGCTCGCAGTGGATGCTGGGTGCTGGCTGAGAGCTCAGTGAGGACTGTTGGCCTGAGCTCCTACACATGGTTCTCAAGTGTGGTAGCCTCAGGGTAGTCAGACTTGCATGGCACCTACCTGACAGCGTTCCCCTAGAGCAGGCAGCCCAGGGGAGCCAGGGGGAAGCTGAGTGGTCTTGGAAGTTCCATAGGGTCACCTCTGTTATAGTCTGTTGGTTGGAGTAGTCACAAGCCCACTCACTTTTTAAGAAGAGGAGTATATACTCCACTTCTCCTTGCAAGGAGTATGAAAAAATTTGAGGTGATTTCTAAAAACAGCAGGTCCACTGATGCATGCTTCCTATTACCTGCCTCTTCTTCACCCATGGTTTGTTTCATGGCTTCACTCTGCTTTCTTGCAATGCAGCAACATGGTTGGTGGTAGGAGTTTGCCAGAGGGGGACATCAGATCTCTGCCTGTTTACAGGACCTCTCAAGCAAACCATCTGGAGATTTTTTAATTTCAGTGTTGTACTGAGTTACTATCTTTAGATTTGCCAAATATCAAACACTTCCCCACACTCTAATTTCACTCTGTGTTCATTTATTTCTAGATGAACTCTAACTTAGGTAGGGAGAGACGGTGCAAATGTGTTACACTGTCCCTGGGCTCCGTTTAAAATTTCTATGCCAGGGTTCTAAGGTTGACCTTGGTTGCTGGCCCATAACTCTCTGGCATGACAGGCTGAATCTGCTACCCCTTCATGAATTTCTGGGACTGACCATCTGTGACCCTGGTTAGTTGAACCTTTGTTCACACCCTGGTTAAGCAGGCTACATGATGCAAAGAATGTTATATAGGACTCCTCCCCTGGGCGGAATGTCCTTTAAAATTCCATGTTTGTTTGATACAAACCTTTTAAAGGCTAGATAGGCTAAAGAGGCCAAAGCCCCATCATTCAAACTGAGTTACAAATGAATTTATGTAATTCAGAAGCATCGCCATAACTGGGAAGCTGGAGTCAGACAGGCAGCCCCTGCATTTGTTGTCTGGCTGCGTCTGCAGAGCTGCTGTGTCTGCTTAAATTAGGGCATGTTCATGGTTCCAAAAGGGTGTGAAGGCAGCATCTATTTGTTGGTTTATGTCCCAATAACATTACAATGGCCTAGGGTTTACTTGCATCAACTGCTCCGGGGTATGGATGGCTTTCTGATTGTCAGCCTTGCTCAGTGAAGCCTGGCAAGGACCATCGCAGTGGGCTGGGAAGGAGCAAGGTTGTGTAACAGCAACTGCAGTGCTGAGCTGTGCTGTATCTTTTAAGGGGATGGCAACCAAGACCACAGGATTTGGTCTAATGAGACAGTGAAAAGTCAGTGTGATGAGTTGAATCTCTCTTTTTGACCTACTTTAGAAGCCCTCCTGCAGTTCAAGTTTGGAGAAAAAAAAGCATAAATGGACTGGGCAGAAATCTCTAGCTATAAAATACATTGTAGATCCAGTTAACCATTTTGAAGGTCCATTTTTTTCTCAATGAAATATATGTTCACCAAATTTGTGTCCTAAGCTATGTGGTCATCATCTAGCGATCAGACTTTTTAAGCAAGGTCTCTTCTATTTACCTGTTTGCTTGCTAATCTGTTTGTTGTTGTTGTTGTTCTCACATAATAGGATAGCAAGCCTCCAGGTTACCCATTGTTGTTGTTGAGTCACTAAGTCATATTCAACTCTTTGCGACTCCATGGACTGCAGCATGCCAGGCTTTCCTGTACTTCACCATCTCCTGGAGTTTGCCCAAACTCCTGTCCATTGATTTGGAGATGCCATCCACCCATTTCATCCTCTGTTGCTTCCTTCTCCTCCTGCCTTCAATCTTTCCTAGCAGCAGGGTCTTTTCCAAAGAGTTGGCTCTTCTCATCAGGTGGTCAAAGTATTGGAGCTTCAGCTTCAGCATCAGTCCTTCCAATGAATATTCAGGGTTGATTGCCTTTAGGATTGACTGATTTGATCTCCTTGCTGTCCAAGGTTACCCATGCTTGGAGATTGTTTTCTGTCCTAAAAAGAAACGATCCCATTTCTCTGGCATTAGAAACTTTGGCCCAACATCAAGGCCCTTCTCTTGAGGATCTTTCATGTGTTCATGGATCACAGCTCCCCAGCTCCCTCCTTAGTTTCAGATCCTGATCTTGCCTTGTCTGCTGAAGCCTGCCCAGGACTCCTGTCTTTGTCTTCCTCATCTCGAGTTCTTAGCCTGTGGCCTCTTATTTCTCAGTGTGACAGCCACGATGTAGCCACTGGACATGATTCAGCTGTCACATATTTGTTTAGCATGAAGACATTCAGGAATACCTTCCCACCAAAGTAATGAAGAGCAGAGTCGATGTATTTCTCCCTAGAAGCAGGCAACTGAGCAGGATGTGCTTTACAGACTGTTGGGATCTACAGTTCATTAATTCATTCAACACTTATTTACTGAGTGCTTAATATGCACAAGGTGCTGGCATACAATAAGAAAATTAGACATCATGAAAAGTGCTGGGAAAAAAAAATTTAACAAGATAATATGATAGCGTGAGCTCCTGGGGTTGAGATACGTTATAAATCCGATGGCCGGTAAAGTTGTCTCTAAGGAAACAGAGACCCAAATGACAAGAAAGACTAGCCAGGCAAAGATCAAGGGGAAGACCATTCAGACAGATTTAATGTGTGAAGGTCCTAAGGAGGGAAAAAATCTAATGCGGGCACGTGGGCAGACGTGATGTGAAATGAAGCACCGGAAGAGCTTTAAAGGACAGGGTGAGTTCACATGGAGTCCTGAATAGTTATGAAAAGCTGTTGGAGGAATTTAAAGCAAGAAAATGGTAATCTGGTTTTATGTGAGGGCCAAGACTAGAAGCACAGATGCCAGTTAAAAGCCTAGAACCATTTTTCAGCCAAGAGATGATGGAGAAATGTATGAGGGTATAGTATTGGAGCTTCAGCTTCAGCACCAGTCCTTGCAATGAATATTCAGGGTTGATTGCCTTTAGGATTGACTGATTTGATCTCCTTGCTGTCCAGGGTTACCCATGTTTGGAGATTGTTTTCTGTCCTAAAAAGAACTAGACAGAGTTGGCCAAAGAGTGGCTAGGACTTGATGGATTTATATGGGGAATGAAAGAGAAACAGCAAGGTCAAGGATGACCTCTCAGTTTTCAGCTTGAGCGTCTGAATAAGGTGGAAAAAACGGGTCACAAATCCAGAGGAAAGGTCAGATTTGGGAAATGTCAGTTTCAACATGGTATCTAAATCCACTGGACAAGATGCAAGTAGTTCTTTAAAGTGTTACAAAGACAGGGGTAAAGGAATAATTTCTTAGGTTTAAAAAGAGACTAAGTGGCCCAATGTGCCTATTATATCGAAGAGCCAGAAGAGGAAAAATGGACTCCATCTCAAGTAGAAGGGATTTATTGGGGCTAAACAGACACATAACTCAAACTGAACACCTGAAGAGAATATGGAATGAACTTTATATGATTTTTTTTATAACTGCATGTAAATATATAGCTAAATGCACATACCATATGTATATAACTCATTGAGTTTTCACAAAATGAAAATACCTGTTACCAGCACCTAGATCAAGAAGCAACATTACTAATACCACAAAAACATACTCAAGCTCTTTACTATCAGAAATGTTGACTTCTGATAGCATAGGTTAATTTCGTTTCCTTCAAAACTTTATGTGAATGGGCTCATGCAGTGTATGCTATTTTGTATCTGTTTTTACTCAACACCAGGTGTGTGATTTATTCATATTGTGATGTACCTCCACTCTGATGAACAGGATACTGTTGAATGGGCTGAAAGGTTTCTCTAAGACTGTTCTTAATTATTGTCTATGACATGTACCCATCTTTTTGAAAGCTTTTCAGACCTATTTTTGATCTCAATTATAATTTCATTAGTAGAAGAATAGTTTTATTATCCTTCTCTACATATCTTTTTAAAAAATTAAAGTATAGTTGATTTTTAATGTGCTAATTTCTGCTGTACAGCAAAGTAATTAAGTTATACATACATTCTTTTCCACATGTTTTCCATTATGGTTTATCACAGGGTATTGAATATCGTTATCTGTGCTATAGAGTAGGACCTTGTTGTTTATCCATTCTATGTATGCTAGTTTGCATCTGCTAACCCCAACCTCCTACTCCATCCCTACCCCACTCACCATCTCCCTTGGCAACCACCAGTCTGCTCTTTGTAAGTCTATCTCAGTTTCACAGATCAGTTCAGTTCAGTCGCTCAGTCATGTCCAACTCTTTGCGACCCCATGAATTGGAGCATGCCAGGCCTCCCTGTCCATCACCAACTCCCGGAGTTCACTCAGAGTCACGTCCATCGAGTCAGTGATGCCATCCAGCCATCTCATCCTCTGTCGTCCTCTTCTCCTCAGATAAGTAAATTTGTGTCATATTTTGGATTCCACATATAAGTGATAGCATACGGAATCTGTGTTTTTCTCTGAGTTCACTTTTTTAGTATGATAGTCCCTAGGTCCATCTCTGTTGCTACAAATGGCATTATTTCATTCTTTTTTTATGGTTGAGTAACATTCAGTTGTATGTATTTGTATATGTATGTGTGTGTGTGAATGTATATGTACATATCACGTTGTCTACATGTCGTATTATTTAAGTGGGCAGTGTCCTAGTCCCAGAACCACAGAGGTAGCACCATGGTCCCAGGCTCTGTGGGTTGTTGATCACCTCCTTCAGCTCCTGGAATGAGCCACACCCCAGGTGTGTCCCGGAGTTTCCCCCTTTACAAGAGGAGACTTAGCAGATGTCCAGAAGAGGCTGCATGATGTGTTGTCCAGTACTTCTTAGGCACACATGGTAAGACAGGCGTGTGCTGCATAGAAGATGCTTTCTGAATTTAGATGAGATCTGGGAATTACCTCCAAGATATGTCTAAACCTCCACTGATTACAATAAGCAGAGAAAAGAGCAAAGAGAGGCACTCCAGGCTTTTCAAGCTAAGCTCAACTTCTGCTCCTCTGCGTGCTAGCCAGTTGGTATTTTGCCACTCAGCTGCCTTACTCTAAGGCTACATCTTCAGGGAGAGCAATCTAAGAAATATGTAAGTCAAGTCATAATGGTTGTTTCTCTCTGACTCCCTCTGTTCTAAGAATGTGGGGCAAGCATTCAAATTCTCTTGCTTTCTTTTACTGGACAGTATATAATTCTTAAGTTTGGCTTTGCAGGGCTATCTAATGATAAATGAGACAGTCTTTCCAAGACTGCAAATGAAAAGGAGATCCTAAACTCTCAGGTGTTATTAGTATTGTTGTTGTTAAATTTTATGTTCTTTTTGGAAATTGCCTTTTCCCATTTGCTTCTGTTCCAGTGCACTGGCTTTTCATGACCTTCACATTATCTGTTTGCAGAGTGTGTAGAGCTGATGCTTCACGTTTAACATAGGACTTTTCATCTTCAAAAACTCTTCAAATAAGCTAATTGAAGAGAAGCTACAGAAGAGAACAAAGTTAGCAAACAAAACAAAACAAAACAAAACACACACACACACACAAAACCTCTAAACATGGACCTAGAAAGATGATGGTAAAAAGCAAGTCAATCAAAAACACATTTATGAGACTAAATTGAAGGTCTGGAGTAAAGTCTGGGGGTACCATCTGGCTGGAGGTCAGCTGGGCTTCCTGGGTAGCTCAGCTGGTACAGAATCTGCCTGCAATGTAGGAGACCCTGGTTCAATTCCTGGGTTGGAAAGTTCCCGTGGAGAAGGGCATGGCAACCCACTCCAGTATTCTTGCCTGGAGAATCCCCATGGACAGAGGAGCCTGGTGGGCTACAGTCCATGGGGTCACAAACAGCTGGACATGACTGAGCGACTAAGCACAGCACAGCCCAGAGGTCAGGTACCAGTATCCACAGGGCACGTGTGCCTGTACTCTCTGTTGCTGTTTATCAGTCGGGGTGTCCAAACTTCAGAAAACTTGCCTATGCCAGTGATTCTCAATTGCAAGACCAACCCACTGGCATTTTCTCAACCTCTTGCTACTTGTAGCCACAGTTGTGTAAATGGAAGTTCATTTCAAGGTTAGAAGTAGATGAGTGAAGCCTCTTCAAACTCCACTCCCATGGAAAGCTGGGATTCCATTTGGGTGAGCAGTTGGTCTGGCTTTTGTAATTGTGCTTGGACTTTTTTTTCACTGGTTGGATTCTGTTGGCCCCATACATTGGTATTTTCCCAGCTCACAATGGAAGGAAATAGCATGTTTGAATTGGAGAACCCCAAGGATCTGTCTACTGTGGGGCAAGATACCTTTATGGCTCTACCCAGTATCTAACATAATCCCTGGCCTGAGGAATACATTTGCTAGACATTGGTAGTCAAGTCAATACATGAGTTAATGAATCACTTTGGGAAACTTGGAAATCCCTTGGAAAACTCTTGGATGGCTAATGTGAGAGGCCACGTGAACATGACCTTCTGCCTGCTCAGGCGTCTCTTTTTATGGGTGATTCTTAGGAAATATAACCCATTCTGGAGCCAGGTTTGCTCCTGTGTAACACAATGGGTATCATGAATAGTATCCATTCAAGTTGCTCATTTCCTTGAAGGTCTGTTGTTCACATGCTATTTTTTCTCCATCACGAGCTGAGAAGAGGACTTGCTTGTGTTCTCAGTCATTTACATCACACCAGCAAATAAAAAGCACCAAACCACATTACAGAGTCTAGGTGTGTTGCTGACCACAAATGAACTATCAGTATTCTATGGAAATCTCATTTCTACCCCAAGCAGTGAGTGCTTCATATGATGAAAGTAATGTTTTATTGTTAATGAAACCTAGACTGTTAATATATGGTAATAGAGGGAAATAGGAAAGATCTTTTATTAACTTAATTTGTATTGGAGTGTAGTAGCTCTATGGCGTTGGGCTAGTTTCTACCGTTACAGCAAAATGAATCAACCATACATGTACACATATCCTCTCCCTTTTGGAGTTCCTTCCTGTTCAGGTCACCCCTGTATAGCACAGGGAAAGACCTTTGAAGCTTTTTCTTGTATCTTTCTTAACTTTGACGTTCTGTTCTTATCTCCTAAATTTCACCTGACTCTTGGGAATCTCAAGTCCCTGTGCTTGCCATCTTCATGTAGCCCTTCCATATTTTTCCACCTCCGTACCATTTTGGCCAAGGGTAGATACTGATTTGCTATTATTCCATAGCAGAGTTGAGACAAGACCAACAGAGAGAAAAGGTAGTCTATTTTGTTTGTTTGTTTATTTGAACAACGGGCTTCTCAGGTGGCAGAGTGGTAAAGAACCCGCCTGCCAACTCAGGAGACACAGGAGACACGGGTTCAATCCTTGGGTCAGGAAAATTCCCTGGAGTAGGAAACGGCAGCTCACTCCAGTGTTCATGCCTGAGAAAACCCATGGATGGAGGAGCCTGGTGGGCTACAGTCCATGGGGTTGGAAAGAGCTGGACGCAACTGAGCGCACACGTGCACACAATAAGGCAAGTGGCCACGAGTGTTTCTGGCATCAGACAGACTTAGGTTCAAGGCACTGTCAGGCGGTTGTTAACAGTCTGACTCTGAGCAGGTCACTACCCCCTTGGGTCTCACTTTCTTCATCTCTCTATGAAATAAGGATGCGCATAATACCAATTTCCTGGGAATAATGTGAGTGTCACATGAGAGAATTCTAGGAAAATGTAGCGTAGTCTCTGGCACATAGTAAAATGTCCAGTAAATGTTAGATATTATTTTTATAACCAAAAAGCTACTATATATCAGGAGATGGCAAAAGAGATCAACAAAGAAAGTAACAGAAATCCACGTAGTTGGGTTTCCAAGGGATGGCTTATTTTCTGGGCTTCCAGGATTTGACCTACTCTAACTACTGTGATGCCTTGGTGGGTGGGTCCCCACCTTGGGACATAGCATCGTGGAGCCTGGGCCTAGACCCAAGGGTGTGGAACCAGTGTATGACTGGATTTTCTTCTCACTTCTGCCTAAGACTCTCCTTCCCAGTTTCATTTCCCTGACTGAGAAACTGCCTCTTGCCAGAGCTGACTTACCCCCTGAGGAACGGCCCCTGCTGATGTGAGGGAGGAAAGGGTGACCTCAGCAGGGAAATGACGGAATAGAGCCAGACAAGCCCAACACACATCCAAGAGAGACGTGTCAATAGCAGCAACAGGGATGCTCCATTATATCTAAAACTTTTTCTCCTTATTCTGTGACTTTCCCTATTACCTTCAAATGTGTTCTCCCACACACAATTAAGAGTTATTTTGTGTTTCAGTCTTTTCCTTAAATTCCATCTGGGCAGCATCTTCCCTAGCAGAATAGGTCTTCTTCCTCAAGCAGCAATATAAAACCCAGAGACAGGCATTGGTGACTAACAGCAAGGGGGACCTCCATGGCCAGCTGGATGGAGGAGGATGACAGGACGCTACTGAGCGGTCCTGATGGGGAGGCTTTGATGCTTGGGGGGGCTAAAGAAGAAAAAAGTTACTTCTCCCTGGTAGAGTAGATCCTGTAAAGATCTCAAGAAATCCTCATGCCACTGTCCTATTCCAGGAAAGTTCAGGAAGATCGCAGGACAGATTTTTTTCTTGGAAATGCGTTGTGTGTTTATGTCAGGGAGGCCAATGGAAATGAGGAATTGAAAAAAATACATCCATGACCTGTTGAGGGTTGCTCCATATAGTCGGAGCCCATAGAACAGGAGAGTCTTTAGGGAGACAGTTTTCATAGAGATTAAGACAGAGACAGGCTTGCAGTGGTTTCACATCCAAGCTGTGCCTCTTAGTAGCCATGAGATCTCTGGCACTTTCCTTAACCTCGCTGGTATAGTCTTTAATAGGATGTTAGTAATGGCATCTGGGCTTCCCTTGTGGCTCAGCTGGTAAAGAATCCGCCTGCAATGTGGGAGACCTGGGTTCAATCCCTGGGTTTGGAAGATCCCCCTGGAGAAGGGAATGGCTACCCACTCCAGTATTCTGGCCTGCAGAATTCCATGGACAGAGAAGCCTTGTGGGTTCATGGGGTCGCAGAGAGTCAGACACAGCTGAGTGAGTTTCACTTCACAATGGCATCTACCTTATAGATAACTACTTTTAGCATAACAATATCTACCTTACAGTAAATACAATTAGGTAGTACTTAATGGTATCTACCTCATAGGTTGATCTAGATTAAATTAAATAGTATATATAAGGCACTTAGCACCTTATACTGTTCATTCATATTAGTAATTCCTCTTCATTTTCTGGGACCCAGAGGAGATCCTTGCAGGGAGCAAGAGTACTTTAAAGCTCAGGCAGATGTTGAGAGGCTTAGGGAACGGTTTTAACTTGAAAATAATAGCCCTAGCTAGGCTTTCCCGGTGGCTCAGAGGTAGAGAACCCTGCTCCTAGTGCTGGAACCATAGGAGATGCAAGTTCGGTCTCAGGATTGGGAAGATCCCCTGGACAAGGAAATGGCAACCCATTTCAATATTCTTGCCTGGGGAATCCCAAGGACAGAGGAGCCTGGTGAGCTACAGTCCATGGGATCGCAAAGAGCCAGACACGACTGAGAGACTAAATAACAAACAGTAGCACTAGCTGGTGGCAGACCCTGTCCTCTAAATCCATCGCAGTGCTGGTCACAAGGGCATATGACTCTTTTCCTTTCCAACTTGTCCCCTCTCTGTGTCATCATAGCCTTTAAAAAACTTCATCTCAAACATATATTTTGGGGACAAATCTATCACAGGTGGTATAACGGTTAATTTTATGTCCATTTGACTGGGCTAAGGGATGTCCAGATAGCTGGGAAAATGTGATTTCCGGGAGCTTCTGTGAGGGTGTTTCTAGTGGAGACTAGCATTTGGATTTGCAGACTGAGTGAAGAGTATGGCCCTCCGCAGTGCAGGGAACCAGTGCATGACAGGCTTTGATCCATTGAGGGTCTGAATAGAACAAAAATGCAAAAGTAAATCTTTCTGCTTGAGCCGGAAAGCCATGTTCTCCTACTCTCAGACCTTGGTGCTTCTGATTCTTGAGTCTTCCTTTAGATTTGGACCAGGACGTATCATTGATCTTTCCTGACCTTCTTTGGAGTCAGACTGGGTCTTATATTGGCTCCCCTGGCTCTCAGGCCTTTCAGTTTGGACTGGAGCTTCATCCTTGGCTTTCCTTGGCCTCCAACTTGCAGATGGCAGATAGTGGGCCTCTGAGCCTCCATAATCACATGAGCAAACACCTCATAACAAATCTCTCTCTGTATATCTCTATATATCCTCTCAGTTCTGTTTTTCCAGAGAAGGCTGGCTAATACAAATGGAACAAACAAACTCAAGCAGATCTAGCTGGTTCTGCCTAGGAATAATTTCTTTCATTTGCCCTGTTAATGATCCTTATGGGAGCAGCATGGCTTAAACCCTCCTATGAAATCAGGTAGACTGAAAGAGCTTCTTCTCTAAGGTCAGAGCTCATTGCCTGTGTTTGTGACTCTGGGCCTGCCTGCCTGGACCAGTGGAGCTTTCTGTCCCTCCTGATGGTCTGCTCTTTGTGTTGACCTGTGACCTTAGAAACTGCTCATCCACTCAGTTCTTTGGCTTTGCTTGTCTCTTGGTCTCCCTGCCTTCCCATGGAGTCCAATCCTCTGGTGGTTGTATCAGCAGAATTCAGTTTGGGAAGCAGGAATCACACCAGATATTTTAAACCATGGTTGTTTATCACAAGGGATGAAATGCTTCCCAAACTATTGAGAGGCCTGGGGGTAGGGGTTCTAGCCTTGGTCTCCAGGGATGACTCCCAGAACACTTGGACTGCCTCTGAGGTCTCTGCTGAACTGCTGATTCCAGAAGACTTTGGGGAGACTGCAATTCAGGGATGAAGCAGCTTCCATTTCTGCCACCTCTGCCTTTGGTGCATAACTCACAATGATGGAGGGATGGAGTCTCCCCTGCAGTGCCTCCTCACCCCTGGGAAGCTGAAGAATGGATGCCACAGCAGCTTTGCAGAAGAACTTGACACTTGCATGGCCTTCTTGCCCCAAGGACTTGCTTCTGTTTTATAAAAATCTCATCCAAATGCATCTAATATGTGGACTCTACTTCCTGCCCAGCACCCTGGTTGCATGGGAGACTGGCAAATGTAGTTTTTAGCTTCTTGCCTTTATAGTATAAAAAAGCACACTGAAGGAAATCCAGACGGCAATTAGCTAACACCCAGATTGGAAGACAGAAGATTCAGGCAGACCAGGGATTTGAGATGAGGTTGCTCATCGGTTGAGGGTGTAGAGTAGAATGGTTACCAGGGATACAGAGGTGAGAGTCAGTCAACAGAGAGGGAAAAACAGCTTTGGGAAACCGAGTGGCAGAAAATTGTGAGCTTAAGTCAAGAGTACAGTGAAAAGCTGTCACAATTCAAACAAGGGAGGTAGTAAAAGATTGGTAGGCAGCAACAGAAATGGAAATTGAACACAGACAGCCCCTTTCGGAGTTGTGGGTTTCTAGTGCTTGCCTTGTCCAGAGCTTCAACTTACAAGGCAGCCTAAGGCTGCAGATGGACTCATTGGCTGGAACAGGTCAGGTAAGGAGGCAAAGAGCAAGCAACCATCAATACTAAGCCCCAAATCCCACCTGACCCTCAGGACCTCTCCACCCCTCCTTCCCCCCACCCCCAACTGTCCAGATTAAGTTGGTACCCACAGATATCTCCATCCCTCATACTTTCCGCAGTGCTTTTTCAGGATTCTAACTCTTTTTTAATATCCTATACTGAGGTCTGCGTAATTATATAAGAGCAGTGTAACTATGTTTTGAGTGTATTGGGAGAAAGTACTAAAAGCAGGATTATATGTGAGCCTGACTCTGTGATAACACTCCCTTATTAATATTAACTACTTCCTTATCAATGAAAACAAAACACTAAGCCCCTTTAAGAAGCATAATTATGTAAACATTTCCAAAGCATTGGAAATAATTTATACCAACAGCAAAATAATAGTAAGCATTACAATGAAAACAGGGGAGAAGAAAAAGAATTCAAATATACACATAGAGGCACACATACACACATATGTAAGTACACATGTGCACACACATACCTACATGCACATATGCACAGAAGTCATGATAAACTAAGACAAGAATAACCAAAATACCAAAAATCCCATAACATGAATTCTTAGGACTTAAAAGGTAAAAAGTAGTAAGCGGTCCTCACAAGCTAAAAATTACTTCCTCGGCACAATAGGATCTTTTGTGAAAGGAGTTTTTCAGCAAACACATTTTGACAATTGACACCCCATGAGTACCATTTGTGAAAACATTTTTTTTAAACTGTAATTTGATGAAGCAGGAAGTGGAAATCGATAGGATGTTGCCAAATGCGTTCTTTGCTGATGCTGTCTTTCTCTCCTTTGCTCCTGTTCTGTAGTACATAAGAGATAGGAGGAGCCCAGAACACATATAGATTTTTTTTTCAAAACACAACAAAGGAAGCCACAGAACACTTTTAACTCCAGAACTGTTTTCAGCACCATGTTGCAGATTTGCTGGGTAGCAGAGCAGGCAGGCCGATTTCAAGCCCACAGGTGTGTTGGGAGTTTATATGATCCCTCAGAACTTTAGAGAGAACCTTCCTCACTGTAGCACTCATCTCTGCCTCTCAGCACTGTTGGTTTCCATGACAACCAGGCCAGTGTCTAGTTCAGTTTTGCGAATACTTCCCAAAGCCCATTAGGCCTAAAATCTTCTGTATAGCCTCTCAAATCTGCCTTATTTCATCCAACTTTCAATGGCATCCACTGCCTTTAATCTTCCTCAATTTGTGAGAAATGCAAGATTCTATAGCAGCAAGTTTACTTAATAGCTACACAGAGACAGATATTAGAGTAAACCAAGGAAAAGGAGCTCAAGTGGTGCCCAGGTTACCTCCATGTTGGCTGCCTGATCATTGCTCAGTGTCTCATCTTGTTTTAGACTCTGGGATAATGGTCATGTGCATATTTGCTTGGCTCTTCTGAGCAGATTTGCTACAAGTGGATAAAATAAAAGTGAGGGTGCAACATAGTAGCAGAAACACCGTTCTAGGAGTAAAGACCTCAGCGCTGACCTTGAGCTTCTGTCTCAGTGACCCTGAACTACTCTAAAAGGACAATGGATCTGGAGGAACTTCCTGGTTTTATCATTCTATGACCTAGTATGAGCGGGTCTAGTCTCCCCACCTTCAAATAAATTGGTGTTTCCCTAATCAAGTATTCTTCCTGCAGGCTGGTGATTAAACAGACCTATCCTAATCCTGACTCAAGAATAAGACAGAAAATACAGTCTGTTACTGTTTAGAGTATCAGAAATTCCCATTTTGTTCCACATTTCACAGAGCAGAAATGAAACTTTTCAGACCATCTCTAAAAATACAATATTTGTCTTTCATTAAAGCCAGTACTCAGATACATACTGGTATTCACCTGACAGATTTATCACTGATTTAAATGTTTCAAAATCACGCTACATTAACTAAACCCTTCATGAAAAACCTCTATCAGAAAACATTCTGTAAAACAAAGCTATGTTAAAGGAGTTATTGGAGTTAAAGGAGTAATTGGTCCAATGTAAAGATATGTTTATTTCTTCTGCAATTCTGCTCATCGCCAGACAAGTCAAACATTCTACTTATCTTCAGCCACCCACCAAACTCAACACAAAGGCTTGTCTAGCAAATGAACTCGTTGAGGGTCATTTACATGAGACCCTCATTTATAAATGACACTGGTCATTTCTATATGAAGCAGTGCCCATTTGTCAGAGCACTTTATGAGATCATTTTCTTACTGTCATGTCAGATACTTAATTTCTTCTTATAAAAACTCTGTATGAGAGAGAGTTTCACAGTAGGCCTGATAGAGATTATACTTGAGGGGTCTGCAGGAAGAAGTGCTATGGGGACAGAAATTACAGCCTTGAGGATGCTGGGTCCTTGGTGGGGTAGGAGGAGATCTTACTGAATGCTTTTTGGACCAGCTATAATTATGGAAGTCTTTGCTTCCCTTGGAGATAAGGGACTTCGATTTTTTTTTTCTTTAGATTTTGTGATTTCTGACTTCCTGGTTTTAGTATATTATATCAGAGGAGATATTATGAAACCAGGCAAATCATTCATGTGTTTTAAAATCTTCTAACTATGGGCACTTGGAGGATATTGTCTTGGGAAGTCCTG
This sequence comes from Capricornis sumatraensis, assembly GCF_032405125.1. Taxonomy (NCBI): domain Eukaryota; kingdom Metazoa; phylum Chordata; class Mammalia; order Artiodactyla; family Bovidae; genus Capricornis; species Capricornis sumatraensis. The sequence goes on from NC_091087.1 coordinate 43,004,695, forward strand.
GACCAGTCCTTTTTTCTAAATCTAAGCAAACACACCTGTTGATAGAGTTAATTTGATTGGATTAAAATTTGAGTCCCATGCCACCATGAATGTGCCATGTTCAGATGGTTCTGTAAAGTGTTATATTTCATCATGGAAATGTTAGGTCATTGAAAGGGAATAAAGGTCAGGAGATATGGAAAAAGTCTGGCCTTGGGAATCTTGGTGATAAATGGACATCTTTTCATTTTCTCAAGGTTACCTGTATTGCCTGAGAAGGAGAGGGTATTTTCTTATGGGAGATCAAGGATGTGGCTGAATGATTTGCTTTTTCACTGAGCTGGGTCCTAACAACAGCCATTTGATTACAGTTACCTTAGTTTCTGTCAGCTTAACATAAAAACACAGTCACATGCTCACACACACACACACACCTAAAAATACAAAGCCTGCAGAGCATTGTTCCAAAGTAAAATGAGATCTTTAAAAATAAGCTGAAGGCTCAGTAATTAATCAGTTTTCAAACAACTGTGTTAATCCAGGAAAGAAGCCTTTTCATCCCTAATGTCCCCAAAGGACTTGGGATGTTCAACATTCTGTCGCCATCTTGCAGACCTTTGCCTTGGAAGGTGCTTTCACAGCATTACTCAACAAATTTGGAGAAAATTCAGAAAGAGGCTTATACATCAAAGTGCAGGAAAGCCAACTTAAGCTTTAGAATAAATACCCGAATCTCTTATCTTTTCATATTAGTTATTTGTTCTAATCCTTGCAAAGCAACTTCTAATAGGGCAGGGAGGGGCTGGGAAATAAGGAAGGAGGGAAATCATCAGGTTTGCATATCTAATTGAAAACAAACAAAAATGAGATTTCCAACATTCTTAAAATGTGAATTGGAGTGTGAGGGTAGGAAGAGGGAGAAGGGAAGCATGTCCAAAATCTTTATAGTCATAATAAAAACATATACCCCAGTGAGAATAATTTTTCTCAAAGATTTACTGTAATTTAACTGGTGGGTTCTGATTACCATCAGGGAGAAATAGAAACTAAATCCTTGTCATTACACCCTCAAGCTCATGAACTAGAGAAACAAATATTAATAATATCTACCACATAAGTTTGGTTTTTCTTTTTTGGTACAGATTAAAATTGGTAACAGTATGTAAAATGTTTAGGATAGTACCTGGTATGTTGTGAGTCTTGTGTTGTGGTTCAGTTGCTGAGTTGCACATCAGGCACTGGAAAAGTCATATGTAAGAGTTTGCTGTTATGAGGGTTATATCCAGTAATAATGATAAGTAGCATTTAACAATCCCTTAATACGGGGTTTCTTAGTTGCAGCACTGCTGATGTTTTCAGATGGCTAATTCCTTCTTGTGGGGGCTGTCAGATGGAGGGCAGCCTATTTAGCAGCAATCCTGGCTTCTGCCCATTGGATGTCGGTAATCCCCCCCTACCCCATGGCAGCTGTAACAACCAGAGAAGTCTCCAAACCTCCAGATGTCCCTAGAGGAGCAAAGTCAGACTCATTTTGGAAATACTGCCTTCATTTATCTCTGGCACCAAACCCAGTGCCTTATTTATGTTCTGCATTGAATAGGTACTATTTTCATTCCCATTTGATAGCTGCAGTAACAGAGGTGTTTAAAGGTTAGGTGATTAGCTAGAGTCATGTAAGTAAAAATGCTAACGCCAGGATTTGAACTTTACAGTCTGACATTAGCCACTATATTATAATGTGGGTGAAGCTTTTAGCAGAACAAACTACAATAATTATTTATTATTATCTTCAAGGTAGCTTCTTCTTGTCATTTGTCATAGTTGCAGCACTGCTGATGTTTTCAGATGGCTAATTCCTTCTTGTGGGGGCTAATTCCTTCATGTTGGTGACATGGTTGATTTCTAGAAACAAAGAACACTTTTCATGTCCTTCTTCTTGTTACCATGAGATTCAACTAAAATATTGGTAAAATAATGATATGGATATGTTAGAGTTCCTTGAATTTTCTTTTTATTTCAGCTGTCAAAATAATGTCCTTTCATCACAATTAAACAAATACTGATACTGATTGAGCATCTAAAGATATGAGACCCTGTGCTACAAATATCTTTTAAAGACAGAAAGACTGGTTCTCCTGGGAGAGTTTTTCTTCCCCCCATTTTTGTAACAAGGGAGCCTGCATGCTATGGCAGTGGACCTGTGCCTCCTGGGAGCACTATCCCAGGCCAGGAAATTTAAACCTTGGGATATCAGAGAGACTGTGTTCTCCCTCTTCTGGAGATGCAGGTGCGAGGTAGAAACTTTGGGAGTTAGTGGTGGTAAGGCCATCTGCGGTGACAGATACCCTGATACTCAGAGAGCAGCAAGGGTGAGAGACACAGTCTTGGAAGTCTTGAAATCCTGGTCTTCTGTTGTTTCTGAAACTGAGCTACCCTTCTGAGCCTCATGTAACTCGATTGTTCAGTCCATTCTCAGATAACCTGTGCCAATGAGCTTTGGGCTGCTAGCCCAAAGTAGCCTGTTCTTTGCAACCAAGAGACTCTTAACTAATATTGCACCTATGGTCAAGACATTTACAAGGCTTAAAGGTATCTGGTGGCACAGATCATGGAGGTCTCTGCATGTCTACTACATTCAGGATCTTTTGTGGAGATTAGATAACTCTTGAAGTGTTATGAAGGCTGGATTGTGAGCTAACGGATACCTCTGGGTAGGAGGCCAGAGGTAGGAGGCCTGGGGGGAGCTACTACAGAAATTCAGGGAGAAGGAACTGGACTCTCAGAGTACAGATAAAGTTGAGAAGAATGGAGATAAATTGGAAAAGATGGATAAGGATCTCAAAGTACATAGTATGATAAAGGAATCAAAAAGCTGATGTTCATAGCTGTGTTCCTTTGAGAACTTGGGGTAACTTATGTAACTAAGGAGATTTTATTATCCCTGGGTAGACAGAGAGTCACAATACAGATGAGCAACGTATTTATTCACTCAACAAATGTTTACTAAGAGCTTACCGCATGGATAGTGGATGCTTTCCTAAGTGCTTGAAAGGATCAGAGGACCACAAAGACAAAAATCTATGTCTCCTGGACCTTCCAAGAGAGTTGGACAATATACACAGACTTGAAAGTGTCAGGGAATGAAGTCAGAGGAAATTTGCAGTTTAAAATCAGAGAGGGCTCTCTGAAAAGATAATGTGTTTGTCTCAGAGATACATTTTAAACCAAGACTTAAACAGATATCAGGAAACCTCTGTCCCCAGCATAGAATTTACAGTTTTCTCACAATTTTGCTCCTCTCTAAACATAGCAAAAACCACCCACTTTTATGTTTAAAAGAGAGAGATGCATGATGGGTGTGGATGGGATGGATACCTCACTACTGCAGTCTTTGCTCTTTGCCTCGGAAGTTCTCTATCTTCTTCCTGCAGCTTCCTGCCAACTGTCATAACCACAGAAGATATCTCTCTTTATCATCTCTCCTGGAACATGGGGCTGCTCTCAGGTTTAGAGTCAGTAGGTATAAACAACCACAGTTGCATAGATCCCACATAACTAGCAAGAGAAAGGAGAAAGGCATAAGACGATGCTGTAACCCAGACTGTCACCCAGTATCTTGGTTTAATACATATCAAATGCAGGCAGGAGCTCAGATATTGCTGTAGAACAGCACTGCCCCCAACAGGACTGTCTGCCATGATGGAAATGTTTCTGTCTGTGCAGTACAATACTGAAGCCACCATTCACAAGCCATTAAGAACTTAAAATATGACCAGAGTGACAAATAAATTATACTTTAATTTAACTTAAATAGCCATGAGTGGCTAATGACTACTGGATTGACCAGCAGCCTGGGCCCTTGATTTTCACATGAAGAACCCAGAATATCCTCAGAATCCTAACTAAATCCACTGTAATATCATTAGCTATTCATTTCAAACTGAAAACTTCTAGAAGCTGAATTATACTTTTAGGCAACTAGAAGCACCTTCAGGAGACATAGGCTCCACAGTTATCCTTGTGGATTGAGTGTCCAGAGTGGATACTCAAATCTTTTGGATTGAGTGTCCAAAAGAGCAGTTGAGCACCTCCTCCCCTCCCCCAGTTTATGCAGCTGCTAGAAAAGGGGAATGCTTAGCAGTTTTACTAACAGCAAAACTGTGCTCTTTCCAGAGCCCATTCCAAGGAGCAAATACATTCTTGGTTCCACTTCCGGTGAGGCCCCTTCTGGGAGTTCCCATCTGGAGAGTCACCAAGTGTGAGGGATATATGTGGTGGCTGAAAAGCAGGGTTTTTCTCTCCTCCTGTTAAGCTGCCAGAAGCATCTCCCTAGCTTACAATAGATTTCCCTACGTCCTTTCCTCTTTCCTCTTCCCCCAGGAGAGATAATTGGACTGTGTGATTTCCATTAAATGTAATGTACCACATGCAGATGAACACAATAGCAAAATGCATTAAGATAGAATCTCTTGGAAAAAAACGGTCTGGGTGTTTTTCCATTTGTTAAAATTAGCTACCAAATTATTTTTATGTTTGCACAATTAAATGCAAAGCTTTCATTTACTCTTTTTAAAGCTTATTTGCATTCCATACTCTCAAGAATGAAGATCTTGTTTTTATAAGAAAAACATCACAATTATTTTCTGTTGTTGTTCTGCCATATATGTGTATATATAATATGTATGTGTGTATATATATTTGAAAAAATATATATACATATTCACATACTCACGAACAGACCACATAGTGGTGCTCTAAACCTGCCAGAATCACACATAAGAGCTTTGCTGTTGGTAGGTGAAAATGCAGTGAGCCCGACTGCAGTTAGAATTCTCTCTGAAATGGACTACTGATAAGTTTCCTTTAAAAATATGTCTTCCAGCATTCATCATTTGGCAAGATAGATCCTTTGTACATACTCTGAAGTGATGAGCTGAGCAAACAGCACTAAAGGAGAAAAGGCCATTTGAGAAAGCCCTGTCTCATCCATAAACCTGAAATAACTATTTCTTTTTCCTTCCATAATTATCATATTATTAGGTTTTAATTAAGTTCATGCCACAGCTCAGTGGCTAGGTTAGGAATCACATGCTCTGGACAAAAGGCAAAATGAGTTCAACAGTATCTATTTCAGGCACCTATTTAATCAGTCTCCTTGTCTCATCCCCAAACCCTCTTGGCTGACAGTTGTATTTGGTCGGCTTCGAAACAGTTCAGAAGGTCAAGGTCAGAGTATTCTTGCACCAACATATGCTATCAGGAACTAAACAATTGACTTTATCCTTTGAAGATGCTTGGGTTTTACCACTTAGATGGCAAAAACATGAAAAATGAATTCTGCAACCTAGCACACATGTAATAAAAGTGCAGTATGATAAAAACACTTTTTTTTTTAGCCAGACTGGATTGTGCTGAATTGAATTGTGTGTTCAAAGCCAATTGTCTTTTCTTTCATGACTGGCCTTAGTTATGACTCTACATCCCTGTGGGGCACTAAAATTCACATGTAATTTAATTTTGTTTAGAATTGTGGGAATGAATGATTGGGGATGACCAGAGTAAACACTCTTTTCTTTCTTCTTGTGATTCAGGAAATTGTACTTCAGTAGTCTTTTAGAAAAGGTTTTGTCTTTTATTTGGGTTATTTACAAATGAGCTGGTTCACGTATCAGTTGTCTCTCGTCATGATGATGCTGTGTAACAGATAACAAAACCCAGTGGCTTAAACAGTAAGAACTTCTTTATCTCATGAATGTGGAGGTCTGCTGGGTGTGTCTTCTGGTTTCAGGTAGGTTTAACTGGTCTCTATCAGGCTTCTTCCTGTGACTGTAGTTAGATGCAAATCTGCTGGGGGCAAACTGGTCTAGGATGAGACGGCTGAGTTCTTTTCCATGTGGTCCCACATCCTGTGGTAGGCTGGTTCAGGCTTGTTTCTCTTGGCAGGAGCTGGGTTCCTAGAGAGGGAGAGAGCTGAAGCATCCCGGGTCCCTTGAGGCCAAGTTCAGAGCTTGCACCCTGTCACTTCTGCCACATTCCATTCTCCAGAGCAAGACACAAGCCAGCCCAGATTCAAGGGAAAAGAAAATAGACCTCACCTCTTGATGGAAGGAGAATCAGGGCCAATCAATCAGAATATTTTGTGATGAATCTACCACAATCTATGTGCTTTTACAAAGGTAGTAGAGAGAACTGAACTCTAAAAATATTTCAGTACCAAGCTTGTGAGAAGTCTAACTTAGTTTGAGATTTAAACCCTGCCCACTGCTACCAGAGCATGTGGGATACTTAAGAGAAAAAATGAGTAAAGAAAAATCGAAACTTGACATGTTCATGGACATTGATCAATATTGCACTAGAATAGTGTTTCTCCATATCTATTGTAATCATACCATCAACACGCTAGCTCAGAACTCCGGTGAAACCAGTCCAGTGTTGTCCATTGAAGATAAGAATCTACATGAGCAATTAAAGCTGTGTAGTCATAATACTGGCTATTTTTTGTCACTTGGACAAAACAGAAAGAGAAAACCATTAAGCTAGATTATTTGCAGTGAGGTTCTTCCTGGAGAAATTGTTAGAAAATCCTCTTGCATCAAGCTTTATGTAACCCAGAGATTCGCATCATAACCCTCATTAGCCTACATGGCAGGTGTTAGTCCTGTTTGCAAGTGGATAGAGTTCATTATTATATTCATTTCCCTTCTGTTCTGAACATAAAACTATTCAAATTCCAACACAGGAAAAAAAAAAAAACCCAAAACAAAGCAGTCAGCCATAATTTCTCTAGCAAATCTTTGTTCTTGTTATTAGATCACATTTCTTCACATACAAGCTGCTCAAAGTTGGTGGGTGTATGTGTGAACTTCTGCTTTTTTGCTGTAATAGTCAGTCAGTTCAGTCACTCAGTCATGTCTGACTCTTTGTGACCTCATGGACTGCAGCACGCCAGGCCTCCCTGTCCATCACCAACTCCCGGAGTTGACTCAAATTCATGTCTATTGAGTCGGTGATGCCATCCAACCATCTCATTCTCTCTGTTATCACTTTCTCCTCCTGCCTCCAATCCCTCCCAGCATCAGGGTCTTTACAAATGAGTCAATTTTTCGCATCAGGTGGCCAAAGTATTGGAGTTTCCGCTTCAACATCTGTCCTTCCAATGAATATTCAGGACTGATTTCCTTGAAGATGGTCTGGCTGGATCTCCTTGCAGTCCAAGGGACTCTCAAGGGTCTTCTCCAACACCACAGTTCAAAAGCATCAATTCTTCTGCACTCAGCTTTCTTTATAGTCCAACTCTCACATCCATACATGACTACTGGAAAAACCATAGCCTTGACTAGACAGACCTTTGTTGGCAAAGTAGTGAAAAGGCTATAATTGTGGGATGTCTGAAATGAAGACAAACTCTGGGATGATCCGTTTGGTCACTGTTTTTCAAAACTGGTAGTATGTTAGGATCATTGAAGAATCTTTTAAAATACTCAGATCTGTTCCTTAACCAAGATGCGCTCAATCTGAATCTCTGGTGAGGGCTGCCCAGGCATAGTATTTTTAAAAATTTCCCTGATGATTCTAATGTTCAGCTATGGAAGAGAACCATTTAAGTGAATGATCAAAGGACCCTCTATTGTTGATTCAAGTTTCAAGCCTATTCATGTACCCATTGCTTTTTTTCTCTTTTATTTCAGTCTGTAAGTGCACAATGTTGCTTGAACATCTAGATTAAAAGTTAAAAAGCAAATACATTATCTTTATGTATACACAGTTGATATTTTACTTTTTCTGTGAATGCTTTGGTCTTTGGAGACAGATACCTAAGAATATCTAGTGTCTCTGGAAACTTATGAATTCTTCTTGGGAAGAATTTGGGAAGATTTGCTCTCTGACAACCTCCTTTCAAGCATAAGTAAAATCCTAAGTTATGATTTTTAAGCTATATTGACCTAGTTTGTTAGACCTACTGCTACTGCTAAGTTGCTTCAGTTGTGTCCGACTCTGTGTGACCCCATAGACGGCAGCCCACCAGGCTCTGCCATCTCTGGGATTCTCCAGGCAAGAACACTGGAGTGGGTTGCCATTTCCTTCTCCAATGCGTGAAAATGAAGTCACTCAGTAGTGTCCGACTCTTTGCAACCCCATGGACTGCAGCCTACCAGGCTCCTCCGTCCATGGGATTCTCCAGGCAAGAGTAATGGAGTGGGTTGCCATTGACCTGAGGGTAGGACAAATTCTCCCTAATTACTAATCAACAATCCTGAGGAAAGATGAAAGAAACATCCAACATCAAAATCTTCTTTCTCAGTAGCCTAAGACCAAATAGGGCTTCCCTTGTGGCTCAGCTGGTAAAGAATCTGCCTGCAGTGCAGGAGACCTGGGTTCTATCCTTGATCCAGGAAGATTCCCTAGAAAAGTCATTGGCTACCCACTCCAGTATTCTTGCCCAGAGAATTCCATGGACACAGCAGTCTGTTGGGCTACGATCCATGTGGTCACAAAGAGTCAGACATGACTGAGAGACTAATGCTAAGACCAAAGATGAAGACTAGAAAGGTGGAGGAGAAGTTTGCCCTTCTTTGTTTTGTTTTATTATTAAAAGTTTACTTTAAAATAGTTTCCTTTTTGTCTCAATCTACATGAAAAGAAAGAAGGGAAAATGGGTCAGTAGAGGTTTCACTGTCATTGTACAAAGTTATGAGAGAGAAAACTGGGGATAGACTAATATCCGCTACTTAGGTGTGGTGGTGGATGGACCAGACAGTGTCTTCTTGCAGCCTTGTTGTCTAAGAGGTTTATTCAGCAGACACGTAAGTCTCATAGGTGGTCTCTATCCCAGGATTGCACCTCCTTTCCAACCTCTGGTCATTCTGACTTGTTCAATATCAATGGAAATAGAAGTTAATGGGACAATTATTGTGTCCCCTAGACTGGACTGGGCTAGGTACTTATTCATACAGTATCTTATTTAATTCTTACAGCAGTTGAATTGAAGCAGTTGGAGATATTTGTTGTTCAGTCACAGATTTGTATCCGACTCAGTGTTCTCGCCTGGAGAATGCCAGGGACGGGGGAGTCTGGTGGGGTGCTGTCTGTGGGGTTGCACAGAGTCAGACACGACTGAAGTGACTTAGCAGCAGCAGCAGCAGCTGTGACCCTAAGGACTGCAGCACAGCAGGGTTCACTGTCCCTCAGTATCTCCTGATCAGTTATTTCAGTCACTCACTCATGTCTGACACTTTGCAAAACCATGGACTGCAGCACGCCAGGCTTCCCTGTCCATAACCAACTCCTGGAGTTTACTCAAACTCATGTCCATTGAGTCGTTGATGCCATCCAACCATCTCATCCTCTGTTGTCCCCTTCTCTTCCCGCGTTCAATCTTTCCCAGTATCAGGGTCTTTTACAGTGAGTCAGTTCTTCACATCAGGTGGCCAAATATTGGAGTTTCAGCTTCAGCATCAGTCCTCCCAATGAATATTCAGGACTGACTTCCTTTAGGATGGACTGGTTGGATCTCCTTGCAGTCCAAGGGACTCTCAAGATTCTCCTCCAACACCACAGTTCAAAAGCATCAATTCTTTGGTGCTCAGCTTTCTTTATAGTCCCAACTGTTATATTCATACATGACTCCTGGAAAAACAGTAGCTTTGATTAGATGAACCTTTGCTAGCAAAGTAATGTCTCTGCGGTTTAATATGCTGTCTAGGTTGGTCATAGCTTTTCTACTAAGGAGCAAGCATCTTTTGATTTCATGGCTGCAGTCACTATCTGCAGTGATTTTGGACCCCCCAAAATAAAGTCTTTCACTGTTTCCATTGTTTTCCCATCTGTTTGCCATGAAGTGATGGGACCAGATGCCATGATCTTAGTTTTCTGAATGTTGAGCTTTAAGCCAACTTTTTCACTCTCGTCTTTCACTTTCATCAAGAGGCTTTTTAGTTCTTCTTTGATTTCTGCCATAAGGGTGGTGTCATCTGCATATCTGAGGTTATTGATATTTCTCCCAGCAATCTTGAATCCAGCTTGTGCTTCACCCAGCCCAGCATTTCTCATGATGTACTCTGCATATAAGTTAAATAAGCAGGGAGACAGTATAAAGCCTTGACATACTCCTTTCTCTATTTGAAACCAGTCTGTTGTTCCCTGCCCAGTTCTAACTGTTGCTTCTGATCTGTATACAGATATCCCAGGAGGCAGGTTAGGTGGTCTGGTATTCCCATCTCTTGAAGAATTTTCTGCAGTTCATTGTGATGCACACAGTCTAAGGCTTTGGCATAGTTAATAACACAAAATTAGATGTTTTTCTGGAATTCTCTTGCTTTTTCTATGATCCAACGGATGTTGGCAATTTGATCTTTTGTTCCTCTGCCTTTTCTAAATCCAACTTGAACATCTAGAAGTTCACAGTTCATGTACTGTTGAATCCTGGCTTTAGAATTTTGAGCATTACTCTGCTAGCGTGTGAGATGAGTGCAATTGTGCGGTAGTTTGAACATTCTTTGGCATTGCCTTTCTTTGGGATTGGAATGAAAACTGACCTTTTCCAGTCCTGTGGCCACTGCTGAGTTTTCCAAATTTTCTGGCATATTGAGTGCAGCACTTTCACAGCATCACTGTTTAGGATTTGAAGTAGCTCAATTGGAATTCCATCACCTCCACCAGCTTTGTTTGTAGTGATGCTTTCTAAGGCCCACTTGACTTCACATTCCAGGATGTCTGGCTCTAGATGAGTGATCACACTATCATGATTATCTGGGTCATGAAGATCTTTTTTGTACAGTACTTCTGTGTATTCTTGCAACCTCTTCTTAATATCTTCTGCTTCTGTTAAGTCCATACCGTTTCTGTCTTTTATTGTGCCCACCTTTGCATGAAATGTTCCCTTGGTATCTCTAATTTTCTTGAAGAGATTTCTAGTCTTTCCCATTCTATTGTTTTCCTCTATTTTTTTTAAATTGTTCACTGTGGAAGGCTTTCTTATCTCTTCTTGCTATTCTTTGGAACTCTGCATTCAGATGCTTATATCTTTCCTTTTCTCCTTTGCCTTTCACTTCTCTTCTTTTCAAAGATACACATGGACACATTGTCAATACCTAAATCAGATTGATTATATTCTTTACAGCCAAAGATGGAGACTCTCTGAACACTCAGCAAAAACAAGACTGGGACTGTGGCTCAGATCATGAACTCCTTATTGCTAAATTCAGACTTGAACTGAAGAAAGTAGGGGAAACCACTAGACCATTCAGGTATGACCTAAATCATATCCCTTATGATTATACAGTGGAAGTGAGAAATAGATTCAAGGGATTAGATCTGATAGACAGAGTGCCTGAAGAAATATCAACGAAGGTTCATGACATTGTACAGGAGGCAGTGATCAAGACCATCCCCAAGAAAAAGAAATGCAAAAAGGCAAAATGGTTGTTTGAGGAGGCCTTACAAATAGTATCTCCTGGAGCTTGCCCAAACTCATGTCCATTGAATCAATGATGCCATCCAACCATCTCACCCTCTGTCATCTCCTTCTCCTCCTGCCCTCAATCTTTCCCAGCATCAGGGTCTTTTCCAATGAGTTGGCTCTTCACATCAAACAGCCAAAGTATTGGAGCTTCACTTTAAGCATCAATCCTTCCAATGAATGTTCAGGATTTATTTCCTTTGGGATTGACTGTTTTGATCGCCTTTCAGTCCAAGGGACTCTCAAGAATCTTCTCCAACACCACAGTTTGAAAGCACCAGTTCTTTGGCACTTAGCCTTCTTTATGGTCCAGGTCTCATATATCGGTAATGACTACTGGAAAAACCATGACTTTGACTTTGCAAACCTTTGTCGGCAAAGTGATGTTTCTGCTTTTTAATATGCTGGCTAGGTTTGTCATAGCTTTTCTTCCAAGGAGCAAGTGTTTTTTAATTTCATGGCTGCAGTCACTGTCCACAGTGATTTTGCAGTCTAAAAAAATAAAACCTGTCACTGCTTCTACTTTTTCCCTTTCTATTTGTCATGAAGTGACGGGACCAGATGCCATGATCTTAGTTTTTTGAATGTTGAGTTTTAAGCCAGCTTTTTCACTCTCCTCTTTACCCCCATCAAGAGGCTCTTTAGTTCCTCTTCACTTTCTGCCATTATAGAGGTATCATCTGCATATCTGAGGTTGTTGATATTTCTCCTGGCAGTCTTGATTCCAGCTTGTGATTCATCCATCCCTTTCAGCTTGTGATTCATCCAGCCAGGCATTTCACATGGCTTCCCTGGTGGCTCAGATGGTAAAGTGTCTGCCTACAATGTGGGAGACCCGGTTTTGATCCCTGGGTTGGGAATATCCTCTGGAGAAGGAAATGGCAATCCACTCCAGTACTCTTGCCTGGAAAATTCCATGGATGGAGGAGCCTGGTAGGCTACAATCTATGGGGTCGCAAAGAGTCGGACACGACTGAGTGACTTCACCTCACCTCACTCTGCATGTAAATTAAATAGCATGAGAATATACTACCTTGATGTACTCCTTTCCCAATTTTGAACCAGTCAGTTGTTCGATGTAAGCTTATGTTACTTCTTGACCAGCATACAGGTTTCTCAGGAGACATGTAGATGTTCTGGTATTCCCATCTCTTTATGAATTTTTGGAGATATAGAAATGTACAATTAAGATCAGTAACTCTCCCAGGGTTATTTAGCAAGTCATCTAGCTTGTGACTATATTGGGTAACTGAATATATATTATTTAAAATTATTATACAGTGTATCAGGTATGCAAACAGCCAATTCTGTTTAAAATCCAAGAAAGCTTGGGATGATGTTGTGACTTCTTTAATGTGTGTTTTGGCAGTGAGTGTGGTATACATTCTCAACATATGCACATATACACACATGTACGTGTGTGCACATGCATGCACATATGCAATTACACCACAGTAATTGGTATACTGCTTACTTCCCTATGACCAAAAAAGTTAAGTGAAACTATATTTTTTTACACACTGTCAGCCTCTTCAGTATCTTTGTTCTCTCTGGCAGCAAACTATTTTTCTTCAGATGAGTTATGTTCCTTTTGCTGTTTTTACCTTCCAGAGCTTAGAGGATTGACAAAAGTTGTTTATGTATCTGCTCTGTGCTGTGTCCTCAGTCATGTCTGACTCTCTGTGACTCCATGGACTGTAGCCCACCAGGCTCCTCTGTCCATGGGATTTTCCAGGCAGGAATACTGGAGTGGGATGCCATATCCTACTCCAGGGGATCTTCCTGCCCCAGGGATCAACACTGCATCTCTTGCATTGGCAAGTGAATTCTTTACTGCTCTGCCTCCTGGGAAGCCCCCATACTACACTGGATCTTTGTCAAAAGGCCAAGAAGTGATATGCATATATGTATCTGTTTCCAGACATATGAACATTGAAAGAGTTTGGTAATTAATTTGGTTTGGCATCTTTTTAAGCAAAACTGGTCTCCTGGGAGATGATCTTGCTCTGTTTTCCTCATAGGTTCAGTTCAGTGAAGAGTTTCTTTTAGTGAATTATACTTTTTCTCAATTCTAAGGAAGGCTCTTGTTTCTGGATCTCCCCTGTGGTTTCACTTAGGCCAGGCTGGATGGCCCACCGTGCCAAGTTGAATTTTCTGGAACAGAATTTGCTCAATGAGCTGTCATCTCTCTGAAATTTTGGATATGTTTTCAAAATAGCAAATGTGTATTTTGGGAGCCAGTTTTTCAAAGGTCAAAACATTGCATTTTCAAAATCTGGACTAGATTTTTGTTTCTACACACTTGTTCTGGCACATTTAGTTATCTGTATGGGTAGGCAAAGAGCTTAGCCATTTCTCATTCAATTGTGTATACATAGGTGTATTTATGTGTATATACACATATATGTATATATGCCAAGGTATGTCTAGAATCTAGTACATAAATGTTTTGGAAGGAAAAATACCAAGGAGAATGTGCACTAGCCAGTCTTTATTTACAGTTGGAATGTAGTTAGCCTCTGCTAGTGAGAAATCATTGGTACACAGAGCTTGGTGGAATAGGAACTAAGGTTATTATCTATGAACTACTGTTGGATCGACTGTGTATCGTGCCAAGTTTGGTTTTCTTCAACAATCAAAATGTAGTTGCTCTATTGTACTGTAAGCCACTTTAACTTGCCTCCACTAAGATCTATTAGAAAAATGATTACGTCAACATGCATCATTTGGTACAGCAGAAATGAAGCTACTGTATTAGAACATTTTCTTACAATCAATGTTTCTCAATTTGCCTCGACATTTACTTTCAATAAGTAACTAGCTTTACCTTGGCATTTATCTAGCAAGAGCGAACTATTATCTTATGACACTGTTCCGACCCAATGACATTCTCGCTCATATGGATATTTTGAAAAATATATGCAGCAATGAGAAGCACATTAGGAAGAGACAAAAAAAAAATAAATGAAGTAGCTAGGTAGCTAAATAATAAGTATTATTAAGATTCATATTCAGTAAGATAAAAACAAAGTAAAAACATGAAATATATTTTGAAATTTACACTGATAACTTTGCCCAAATAGCCCCTAAATATCTCTTTTTAAGGTTAAGTATTTTCCTGTAGTTCTCCTTCCTTCTATATTTCTCTTTTCTCCCAACAGTGAGAGCTGTGGAAGTTTTGATGAAAATCCTTAAACATTTTATGATGAAATTCTGAGAATTGATGCTTCATCTTATAATAGGTACATTGTGCTTGAGTATATACACCTATAACTAGTCTTGGGGAAAGGACCAAAAGTTAGCTTGTTTCAAACAAATCTGTAATAGCTTCCAGGGTCAGTCAATGAAAAGAATACTCTATCCTCTGCTCATGGCTGGAGACACCTAGAGGGTATTAATAGTAGGGTTGCTGTTGGTTATTTTGCCTTTTTGAAAAATTCTATTTTCTTATATTTTGTTGTTTGAGAGTGAGTTTTCCTTTACCATAAGCACAGTACCTACACAGGTATGTGGTGTTCAGTTCAGTTCAGTCGCTCAGTCATGTCCAACTCTTTGCGACCCCCAACCACAGCACACCAGGCCTCCCTGTCCATCACCAATTCCCGGAGTCTACCCAAACTCATGTCCACTGAGTTGGTGATGCCATCCAACCATCTCATCCTCTGTCGTCCCCTTCTCCCCCTGCCCTCAATCTTTCCCAGCATCAGGGTCTTTTCAAATGAGTCAGCTCTTCACATCAGGTGGCCAAAGTATTGGAGTTTCAGCTTTAAAATCAGTCCTACCAATGAACACCCAGGACCAATCTCCTTTAGGATGGTCTGGTTGGATCTCCTTGCAGTCCAAGGGACTCTCAAGAGTCTTCTCCAACACCACAGTTCAGAAGCATCAATTCTTCAGTGCTCAGCTTTCTTTATAATCCAAGTCTCACATCCATACGTGATCACTGGAAAAACCACAGTCTTGACCAGACAGACCTTTGTTGACAAAGTAATGTTTCTGCTTTTCAATATGCTATCTAGGTTGGTCATAACTTTCCTACCAAGGAGTAAGCGTATTTTAATTTCATGGCTGCAGTCACTATCTGCAGTGATTTTGGATCCCAGAAAAATAAAGTCAGCCACTGTTTCCACTGTTTAGCCATCTATTTGCCATGAAGTGATGGGACTGGATGCCATGAAGTGATGGGACTGGATGCCATGATCTTAGTTTTCTGAATGTTGAGATTTAAGCCAACTTTTTCACTGTCCTCTTTCACTTTCATCAGGAGGCTCTTTAGTTCTTCTTCACTTTCTGCCATAAGGGTGGTGTCATCTGCATATCTGGGGTTATTGATATTTTTCCTGGCAATCTTGCTTCCAGCTTGTGCTTCCTCCAGCTTGTGTCCCTAAGCTACTGAACTTAAGAGGAATAGTCCATGTTCTGCTACTGCTAATTGCCTATGGGATTTTTGGACAAGTCATGGCAACTCTTTGGATTTGATTTTCCTCATCTGTAAAACGGAGCACCTAAGCCTGCTTGATACCTTAAGTCTTTCAAGTATTATGACTCTATTAAAACATCCTCAAAATACCAAAATTATAGTGAGTCCACAGTACTGATGTTCTGGTGAACTAAACTGTTATTTGTGCCATCTTCCTTGCACTCTGTTATCTTTCAGAATAGAAAGTGCATTTACTCATTCAATACTACTGTTGGAATCAGGTCAGGTTTTATTGCTATCTCAAGTTTTCACTTTTTATTTTCCATGTAAATGAAATATCTATATAAGGCATTGTTTTGCTCTGAGAGTCATATCCCATATTTTGGTGGTCAGGTTGCTGTATTCTGTATCTTGTGAATTTGATAGCTAGGTGTGTGTCCTCCTGAGCAGTAGTAACACATTTTTGTTGCTCTGTGGCAGTCCATATTTCAGGAATAGAATCAAGTCCAGGTTTTTTAAGACCTTCTCATTTTTCATGTAGATGCTTGATCATTGCTGTTGGATGGAAGAATCTGCCAAGTTGAAATAACAGTGCAGGTAATATTAATGGGGCTATGATAAGATTAATATCACTCAAAGTATCATCATATAGTAAAGAGAAAGAAGCATACAGAGTTAAGTCAAACTCTTCATATGTATTCCTCTTAGAATACACTTTGAACTTTGGGTGTTTTTATTATTATTATTAGAGGGGAGCCTTAGCTGATGATTTGACTGTGGCTCATTAACAAACTTTGGAGGAAATATTACTTAAGTCAGTGACAATAATATGTATAGAAGTCTTGTTTCTCTTAAGTGGAGGTATTTTGTTAGAGAAGCATTTCTCAAAGGTTCTCCTGTTTTAGATTTAAAAAATAATTCTCAAGTAATAAAGATAACTAAAGCAGGGTTAATAGAATCAATTAATTCTCATCAAGACAAAATAATGCATCATTTCTGCATTTCTGTCTTTAGAACATATAATTCCATTGTATTTGTGTTACCAAACACATGTATTGAATTGAATACCTTTATGATTTCACAGCTTATAGACAGTGGAAGTAAAACTGTTAGTCACTCTGTTGTGTTAGACTCTTACAACCCCATGGACTGTAGCCCACTGGGTTCCTCTGTGGATGGGATTCTCCAGGCAATAATACTGGAATGGATTGCATTCCTTTCTTCAGGTGATTTTTCCAACCCAGGGATCAAACCTGGGTCTCTTGCATTACAGGCAGATTCTTTACTGTCTGAGCCATCAGGGAAGCCCCATTATCTCAAGATAAAAATGACTATGTTAATTACAGAGACACACAGTAGTGTTTAATTATAAAAGGAAACTGAATTTACCCTGATTTCAAATCCCCTATTTGCTTTATAATCACCTACAGAACAATTCTGTAAAATCATTCTTGGCTAATGACTTTGGGGGAAATGTAAGGTGAATCACCTAATAGCCTCATTAACTCAAATCGCTGGCTACAGCTGTCCCACTTTCAGATCCTAAGGCTTTCACTACCTTACACACTAATCTTAAAAGCAGTCATGGTTTCCTGTAAGTCCCCAAATATAATTTTAAACATGATTCAGTTCATCTCTTTTAGATAACTTGCTAACGATAGTCAAATCAAGAATTATTTCTTTTGGATTGAGCAAGGTTGTTAAGATCAAAGGAAAAAAAAAAACTAGTCATAACTCATCGTATTGACCCACTAACCGATCCATGATGTGTGTTATCATCCAGGATCTAAGGCTGTTGAGAGAAGAGCACAGCAGCCTGCTGGTAATCGATTTGGTTCTATTGTGTTTAATCTGGCAGATATTTGTTATAAGTATTTTCAGGGATATAAAAGATAGAATGATATATAAATTCTAGAACCTGTCCTCTAAGAATATGTATTCAGTTTAAAGGGATGTGATGAGTATAAGCTAGATTTAGAAAAGGCAAAGGAACCAGAGATCAAATTGCCAACATCCATTGGATCATAGAAAAACCAAAGGAATTCCAGAAAAAAACATCTACTTCTGCTTCTTTGACTATGCTGAAGCCTTTGACACTGTGGATCACAACAAACTGTGGAAAATTCTTAGAGATGGGATACCAGACCACCTTACCTGCCTCCTAAGAAACCTATATTCAGGTCAAGAAGCAACAGTTATAACTGGATATGGATCAATGAACTGGTTCCAAATTGGGAAAGGAAAACATCAAGGCTGTCACCCTGTTTACTTAACTTATATAAGAGTATATCATGTGAAATGCCAGGCTGGATACATCACAAGCTGGAGTCAAGATTGCTGGGAGAAATATCAATAACCTCAGATGTGCAGATGACACCTCCCTTACAGCAGAAGGTGAAGAGGACCTAAAGAGCCTCTTGATGAATGTGAAAGAGGAGAGTGAAAAAGCTGGCTGAAAACTCAACATTCAAAAATCGAAGATCATGGCATCTGGTCCCATCACTTCATGGCAAATAGATGGGAAAAATGGAAACAGTGACAGACTTACTTTTCTTGGGCTTCAAAATAACTTTGGATGGTGACTGCAGGCATAAAATTAAAAGATGCTTGCTCCTTGGAAGGAAAATTATGGCAAACCTAGACAGCGTATTAAAAAGCAGAAACATCACTTTGCTGACAGGTATCTGTAGAGTCAAAGTTATGCTTTTTCCAGCAGTCATTATGGATGTCAGAGTTGTACCATAAAGAAGGCTGAGTGCCAAAATGATGCTTTTGAATTTTGGTGCTGGAGAAGACTTGAGAGTCCCTTGGGCTTCAAGGAGATCATACCAGTCAATCCTAAAGGAAATCAGTCCTAAATAGTCATTGGAAGGACTGATGCTGAAACTGAAACTCCAATACTTTGGCCACCTGATGCAAAGAGCCAACTCATTAGAAAAGACCCTGATGCTGGGAAAGATTGAGGGCAGAAGGATAAAGGGGAAATAGAGGATGAGATGGCTGGATGGCATCACTGACTCAGTGGACATGAGTTTGAGCAAATTCTAGGAGATGGTAAAGGACAGGGAAGCCTGGCATGCTGTAGTTCATGGAGTCAGAGTCGGACATGACTGAGGAGCTGAGCAACAACAAAATGATAAGTATGTGTGTGTGTGTGTATAATAATTCAAAGTAAAAATATAAATGCTATGAGTGATAAAATATGAAACAAAAGTTCTAAGAAAGGAACAATGCTGTTAAATTGAATGGGTCAGAAAAAACTCAGGGATTAATAGCATAAGATAAGCAGAAGTGGGGAAATAACATGACCAAAGGCAAAAGTGGTGTGGAGTGAAAGTGGAGAACAGATTATAGTTCTGGTTTGAAAATCATCTAGGTCAGGTGTCGGCAAACATTGTTCATAAATGACCAGAGAGTAAATATATTGGAATATGTGGGGTATATGATCTCTGTTATCACTACTCAGCTATACCTGTGTGGCATGAAGTCAGCTGTAGACAATGCATAGAGGTAAGAGTATACACATTGTTAGTAGACATAGATAGTAGTATTGTAGGGTGAGTTTGGAGCTAGCAATACATAAACAAATGAATTTGGTTGTATTCTAATAAAACTTTATTTACAAAAGTGGTGGTAGTCTGGATTTGGCCTGTGAGGTGGGGTGTATCTAGTTGACCTTTGCCTAGTTTAGAGGCTTAAAGTATGTGGCAGTGGGAGATACAATAATATGGGCCATATTGCTTAAATCCCCTATTGAGGAATTTGCGCTTAAGTTGGTGGCAAATAGGGAACCATTGTTAGTTTTTGAGTAAGTATAATAGGCTAACGTGTATTTATGCTAGTTATATACTAGGTACTGTGTACTAGTACTTTCTAAGGATGGAATATGAGACAAAGTTGAGTGGCCAGTGGGATTTTCCTTGAGTTGGCATCCTTCTAAGGACCTCTCTTCTATCACAGAACATAAGCAAAAGCCTTATATACTGGCATTAAATACTATTTCTAAATATTTCCAGAGAAACTTGTAGTTAATTACACAAAACAAGTCAGTTAAATGGCATTTGTGCTGTTTCTATTATGTTCCAGGAAATGGGCTGAATACTGTGTATGCCAAGATGAATAAGGCATTAGGCCATGCTTCCATGGCGCTCACAGTCTAATAGAGCATAAAGATATGTAAATAAATTATTATAGTGCTAGCTGACACATAGCAGGATATACAATCTAAAATTGTACTAATTGTAAGGGAGTGATTCTACTTAAGGAGGTCAAGAAAAGCATCACAGAAGAAGTAATATTTAAGATGAGTGTTGAACAATATTTAAGCCTATGTCTCCAGAGGAAAAAACGAGACGATTCCAGGAGAGTATACAAAAATACCAAGATGCTAAAGCAGATGAAACATGGCTACTAGTTCACTGTATGTCTTAATTTAATGTAAATAATTTTAACTAAGCATAAAGTTGTTAAATAGGTAACAGAATGCAAGAAAATAAAAAGAACAGTAACTTATTACAGAGGGATCTATTACAGCAACCAAGGTTAGGGGGAAAATGGGAAGAAATTGGAATCATGAGAACCTAGAAGTCTGGAGAAGAGGCCGTGTGGGGCTGTGGCTCAGACACCTGAGGAAGGGGAGCTAATTGCCTGGTACTGGGATCTCTGAGGGACCCACTATGAGGCTGGTTCTGCAAATGATAGAAAAATTGAGAACAGAATTCAGCCGCTTACATGGGAAGAAACTGCTACTTCTGGGCCAAAGAGGTGTTACTAGGATAATATACACAGTAACAAGAAGTAAACAGGAAGCACACAGGAAACAGAAAGGAATACTTCCTTTTTTCCATCTCTAGCAGCCTCCGTCTATCAAAAATAGGGAGATGCTAGAAATGCAGAAATGCTGTTCATGAAGTCCCAGCCTCAGCATCACAAAGCCAAAGATAGAGGAGGGTGGGTTTGGAGCTGAGAGACAAAAGTGTAGTAACTGGCACCTTCCGTATATCTAGCACGTGAGGTATGTATTTGAAAATTAGGCAGAATGTGTGCTTTCACGCCAAGAGAAGGGTCTGGACTTTGTTCTGTGGGTGATGGAAGTCACCCAACGACGGATGGAAGAAGTAATGTACAGCATCGTTCTTGGTTTTATAGCACAGCATATTCTCAGTTCCAGGGGAAGCTTCTCTAGTATTCTGCTTTCAGAATGGTTGGGTAATGGTAACAACTGTTCTGTACATTCTTGAAGAGTTACCGCTAAAAAGTGGTGCCAAAGCTTGGCATAACAATGATCCTATGTTTTGGATCTATTAGTAATCATTGTATTAAATTTGTTTTTACTAAGGGAAATTCACTGCTGACTCAGTGGAGTGACTGTGTGTTTGTGTGTGTACAGTATTTTTCCAACTCAGACTTTGTCCTTCTGTGTGTAAAATGAAGCTCTTTTTAGTTTATCTGTTTTAGAAAATGAGGTGAGCATTCTCTGTGCAGAGTGCTAAATGCTCAGGTTTCGCTGTGAATTCTCTAGACCAGGCAGATGAATTGTAAAAACAAAGGAGAGGCGAGAAAGTCATGGGCAGGAGAGCTGGGCAGAAGAGAGAGTGGTCTGTGGGTGTCCAATAGGATCAACACCTTTGTTTGTCTTCCCCAGAAATATTATGTTGCTGGACCAAGAAACACTAAGAAATATTGAAAATGTTCAGAATGGAGCAGAGTTGTTATGGTGGATCAAGAAAGGCTGAAAAAGACTTGGAAGAGTTAAGGAGGAGGAATGGGGGACTTCAAGGGGAACTGTTCTACATAATTCAGTGGATAGGGATAAATCCCATTCTGACTCATTAACTTGACTTTTTAATATCTTAAGGTCTTCATATAATTTTAATAGGGGCATTTAAAATGTGATGGGCTAGAGGAAGATTGAAACTAATTACCAAATTTAGAATTTTAACATACCCTTATCGATGGGCTTCCTTAGTCTCAACTGTTTGCCCTATTCTTTTCTGTGACAAATCTTTTAAAATAATTATTAGTGCTTCCAAATAGTTTTAAAAGTACTAAAAAAAAAAAAAACCTCTGAAGCAAAATTATTTCTTCAGTATAGAATTTTTCTATGCCTAGTGTGTCATCATTTAATAGATTTGATATTAATAAATTATTGCAATAGAATCTAATAACAGTGGGTTCTTATGTGACAAGAACAAATTTTCATTGAAAGTGAGAACATATATTATGATTAGAGACAGTGGGCTTGAATTGAAGATCACCACTCTATTAAAATAAAAAATAATGAAAATGATACTAGAAAGGAAAAACATGTCAGATGGAAGCATGCTATAAAGTATAGATTATAAAAAAATGTTTTCTATTAACTCTTTATGCTACTAGGGTTTTGATATGTCAACATTTACCCCTAAAAAGTACATTATATTTTGTTAGGCGACCTGTCTTGGAATTACAAATAATTTCACTTGTTTTAACTTGAAGTCTTTGATAATAAACCATAGATTTCTTATAAACCAATAAATATCCCCAAACTGCAAACCCTAATTACAATACACAGGCAGCAATCCATTCCTGAATTCTTATCTGGAAGATTCCACGGATAGAGGAGCCTGGCAGGCTTCAGTCCACAGGATTGCAAAGAGTCAGACATGACTGAGCACAACCATAATATTAAGCTAAAGTATGAGAGATGGTAACCTCTGGAATATAGCAAACTAATAAGAAGCAGTGGAGCTGGAACTTAGGAGGCATTTGTCCATAATGTTGGTATCCTCTTTGAGAGAGAGACCCAAAACCAGGTAAAGCAGAAGCTTCCAGAAAACTCTAGGAAGCATTGGGTGAGGCCTGGAACATTTGTGATGTGCTGGGTCTGCATCTTCATGGGGCCTTCACAGCTGTTTCAGTGCAAGCATCCCCGTTCCTGATGCTCTGTCCTCGGTGCTGTGGTCTGAAGGTTTGTGTCCCTCTCCCAAGTTCATATGTTGAAATCATAATGTTGAGTGTGATGGTATTAGGAGGTAGGGTTTTGAGAGGTGCTTAGGTCATGAGGGTGGGGCCCTTATGAATAGGATTAGTGGCATTATGAAAGGGACCGCTCAGGGATTCCCTCATTCCTTCTACCATATGAGGAAACAGTGAGACATCTGCCGTCTGGAAGAGGGTCATCTTCAGACCCTGCTGGCATCCTGATCTAGGGATTCCAGCCTCCACAAATGAACTTCTTTTGTTTATAAGCTGCTCAGTCAGTGTCTTATCATTGTAGTAGGGTTTACTGCTATAGAGAAGCAGAGGTTGATAGTGACCCAGTATTATTCACCTTCCATGAAAAACAGGACTGGTTAGTTGATGGGCTCAGTGCAAAATGAAAATGAGGCCTCTTGTTCAAAAATGATAAAGATTGAAGACGAAGACCACAGAGCATTAAATTGGGAACGGGGTCCTTCACAGGCCTATGAAGCCAGCCTTATTAGGGATGGAGTTAAGATTTGTTCTTTCATTTCATTAACTCACTCATTTTTCTAGCATAGATTTAACATCTACTGTGTTGTGGCTTTGTGATCAGTGCTAGGGATACAGTAGGAAACAAGTGCTCTAATCAGTTCAGTCGCTCAGTTGTGTCCGACTCCTTAAAACCCCATGGATTCAGCACACCAGGCTTCCCTGTCCATCACCAACTCCTGGAACTTACTCTAACTCATGTCCATTGCAATGGTGATGCCATCTGACCATCTCATCCTCTGTTGTCCCCTTCTCCTCCCGCCTTCAATCTTTCCCAGCATCAGGGTCTTTTCTGACGAGTTAGTTCTTGGCATCAGGTGGCCAAAGTATTGGAGTTTCAGCTTCAGAATCAGTCCTTCTAAAGAAATTCAGGACTGATTTCCTTTAGGATTGACTGGTTGGATCTCCTTGCAGTCAAAGGGACTCTCAAGAGTCTTCTCCAACATCACAGTTCAAAAGCATCAATTCTTTGGTGCTCAGCTTTCTTTATAGTCCCAACTCTCACATCCATACATGACCACTGGACAAACCATATCTTTGACTAGATGGACACTTGTTGGCAAAATAATGTCTCTGCTTTTTAATATGCTGTCTAGGTTGGTCATAATTTTTCTTCCAAGGAACAAATATCTTTTAATATCCTGGCTTCAGTCACTATCTGCAGTGGTTTTGGAACCCAGAGAAGTAAAGTCTGTCACTATTTCCATTGTTGCCCCATTTATTTGCCATGAAGTGATGGGACCAGACACCATGATCTTAGTTTTATGAATGTTGATTTTTAAGCCAACTTTTTCACTCTCCGGTTTCACTTTCATCAAGAGGCTCTTTAGTTCTTCTTTACTTTCTGTCAAAAGGGTGGTGCCATCTGCATTTCTGAGGTTACTGATATTTCTCCCATCAATTTTGATTCTGCTTGTGCTTCATCCAGCCCGGTATTTCACACGATTTACTCTGCATATAAGTTAAATGAGCAGGATAACAATACACAGCCTTGATATACTCCTTTCCCATTTTGGAATCAGTCTGTTGTTCCATGTCCAGTTCAAACTGTTGCTTCTTGACCTATGTATAGATTTCTCAGGAGGCAGGTCAGGTGGTCTGGTATTCCCATCTCTTGAAGAATTTTCCAGTTTGTTGTGATCCACACAGTCATAGGCTTTGGCTTAGTCAATAGAGCAGAAGTAGATGTTTTTCTGGAACTCTCTTGCTTTTTTGGTGATCCAACAGATGTTGACGATTTGATCTCCGGTTCCATTGCCTTTTCTAAATCCAGCTTGAACATCTAGAAGTTCACGGTTCATGTACTGTTGAAGCCTGGCTTGGAGAATTTTGAGCATTACTCTGCTAGCATGTGAGACGAGTGCAATTGTGTGGTAGTTTGAACATTTTTTGGCATTGCCTTTCTTTGGGATTGAAATGAAAATTGAACTTTTCCAGTCTATGGCCACTGCTGAGTTTTCCAAGTTTGCTGGCTTATTTAGAGCAGCACTTTCACAGCATCATCTTTTAGGATATGAAATAGCTCAACTGGAATTCCATTCCCTCCACTAGCTTTGTTTGTAGTGATGCTTCCTAAGGCCCACTTGACTTCACATTCCAAGATGTCTGACTCTAGATGAGTGATCACACCATTGTGATTATCTGGGTTGTGAAGATCTTTTTTGTACAGTTCTTCTGTGTATTCTTGCCATCTCTTCTTAATATCTTCTGCTTCTGTGCTCTAAGGAAATGTGTGTTTTGTGTGTGTGGTTGTAGATATTGGGCAGATTTGGTGATGGTGTTATGGTCTTTCTCTGAACATTGCCAAATCCTCTTTCAAAATTCTTGAGACTTCCAGAGTTAACACAGGGTCAAAAACTTGTGGCATTATTTTATATCTGCATAACACTGTCTGCTACAGCATTTATTCCTCTGTGTTCATCGTAGAAATATGTCATCCTAGCAAAAGAAAAATCCCAAACCCTTTCTAGTCTCTTGAGCCCTTCTACCTTTACTTACTTATATGTTTGATATATGACCATAGGTTCCCCTTTTTCATCCAGAATCCCCTCTAAAGCATAGAATGAGAAATAGAACACATTCATTTGCATCCTCAGGTCCATAGAAATATTAACACAATTGATGAATTAACAGGGATTTCTGAGTACCTGTTCTGTGTCTGGCATAAAGGACAAAATCAGAACCCCAGAAGTGGCAACCTTCACTCGTGTTGTAAGGGTAATATTCACACATTCAGTCTTCAGTCCAGTGGGGTAGTTGGTATTACTAATAATGAGAAAGTAACTTCTCAAGATAAGGCAACTAACAAGTGTCAAAGTGGGATATACTTGTGTTAGATTGAACGGGCTTAATTGGGAAAATCTTCATGTGTGAAATGCCCCTGGCACTGAGGGGTGGCTCCTTCCCTTGCCCCCTTATCTGAGAACTACCTGTGTCCCTCCCTCTCCCAGGGTGTGAGACCCTGTTTGTAGTGGGACACTCCATGTGCCCTCCACGACCTTAAATGTTTGAGCTAAATATAAACCTGGATTCATTAGATGCTCTCTTGGGAGCCTCAAATCAGGACTCAATTATTCTTTGTTCTCTGGTAGGTAATGTAAATAAAGCCTAGGAGTTTCTTGTTTGCTTTTATTTATTTGGAAGCAGAAAAAGTCAGTCTGACGTAGGAACAGAGAAGTAGTGGAGAGATAGAGCCTTGTAAAGACAGAAAGGAAAAGGGAAGGAGAGCAAGAGACAGACACAGAAACACACACACACAGAGAAAGGCGTAGAGAAGACAGAGACGCATGCAGACTCACATGCACACTGAGGAACAAACAGAAAGATTGAGACAGAGACAAAGAAAGAGACCCAGAGGAAGAAGGAGAGAAGGAGAAAGATTAAAAGACGAAGAAGTAGAAGTGGCCTTTTCACTGGTACAGACCCTATGTGACTCTGCTGTCAGCTACATGGATGGTGTGTATGAGCTTAGCCGTTCAGTTGTGTCCAACTCTTTGCAACCCTAAGACTCTGGCCTTTCAGGCTCCTCTGTCCATGGGATTTTCCAGGCAATAATACTGGAGTGGGTTGCCATTTTCTCTTCCAGGGATCGAACCTGTGTCTCCTGATTTGTAGGTGGATTCTTTACCCCCTGAACCACTGGGGAAGCCCCATCTGGATGATGACCAGGACAAGATTCCAGTGTGGAACCAAGGAGTTGTTTATTTCTCTATCCTTTTAACCCTGACTCATCACTCCTACTTCTGGATTCACTTTGCACTGATGATATAGCAGTGTATTCTTTTTCTTCTTTCCATATTTTTTCTCTTCCTAGATAAACCTGCACAGCTGGTATTTATTTGGGTTTCCTTTTATAGCTTGAAAAATATTTAGGCATGTTTACCACAAGTGGGAATCTGGAAGCAGCTTATGTATACATGCATACTGGCACATTTCTGTTTTGAAACGAGTTGATAATAAACACATTAATTTTTAAAACATCAGCTGATTAATAGACTCAGGCAGTTTACAGTAACTCCTTTCTTTCCGTCAGGCTCTTCCTGCTCCCAGCTCCCAGTCTTTGAAAACCAATGCTGGTTTTTGAAAGTACATTTAGGAGGATGTGATTAAGAAATCAAATGTCGAATATCTGCAAACTCTTTAGTTTCTATGGCAATAACTAAGTAAAATTTAATTCCCTTATCAGGCACTAAAAGCTAAAAGTGATTCCTATTAAATTGACAAATGCAGTAGTGGGTGCCTCTTATCAGAGGAGAGCATCGGCTTGCTTGCCGTTTCATTGTTGGGATCGCTCTGTTATGCTTTATGAATGTGTTCCCTGGAATCCGGGGATAGTAGCTCTCTGTTATGCTTCATTGCTTGGAGTACAGGGAAGCATTTGCATGGCTCCTGACCTAGTGGAATGTTGCCAGTACAGCTTCCTTTAAGACTGAAAGGATTGATGTAGTTCTCAGAACAGTGGTGTGTGAATCCAGATTGTAATTTTGCAACATTATGTGTCATTTGTGGGGACCTTACATGTACTCCTTGCTTGGTAAATATTTTACTTGTCATGTCATTGTTGGACATGCTCTGGTCTGATCTGTGGGTCTGATTTATACTAAGTATATCGTCAGTACTTTTCAGAGGGTTCCAGTGAAAGGATGAGGTTTTCTGGAATAGCAGGCAGGTTACCAGCTTACAGGGAACCCAATATCATTGTGACTGAGAGGAAACCCTCAAAGTCAGGGTGTCACATCTTTAAACAGATTCTGAAGTCAGGTGAAATATCTCTAAGTCAGTGGTCAAATGATAAATTCCAGTAGCTCCAAGGAGACTTGGAAGACAGAGACATAGACAGTTGACTCTTGAACAACACAGGTGTGAGCTACAACTATCCACAGATAAGTGAATTTTTTTTTTCAATAAATTCTAAAGTACTTCAGGTTCTAAAGTAAAATCTGCAGTTGACTGAATCCAAGGAGGCAGAGAGCTAACTATGGTGCTTGACCATCTCAGATTTTACTATCTTTGGAAAGCACTGAAACCAGTTCCCAAGGATGCTGGCGGATGAGCATGTATGACTTTGATCTGAAGGTTCAAAAGTCTCAGAAGACTTCTTCACCCCTAATCCCAAACAGCCATTCCATATCCATTACTGTCTGTTATGCTATAGTCTGTGAATTTCAAGAATTGATAATGTGCTTTGGATAACCTTGAACATGCCATGTATTTGGGGATCTGTCACACTTTCGGCCAGAGTTATGTTTTTAGAATTTATTTCCCTCTTTTTAATTATTAGAACCACTTTCAGTTCAGTTCAGTTCAGTCACTCAGTCATGTCTGACTCTTTGCGACCCCATGAATCGCAGCACGCCAGGCCTCCCTGTCCATCGCTAACTCCGGGAGATCACTCAGACTCACGTCCATGGAGTCAGTGATGCCATCCAGCCATCTCATCCTCTGTCGTCCCCTTCTCCTTCTGCCTCCAATCTCTCCCAGCATCAGAGTCTTTTCCAGTGAGTCAACTCTTCCCATGTGGTGGCCAAAGTATTGGAGTTTCAGCTTTAGCATCATTCCTTTCAAAGAAGTCCCAGGGTTGATCTCCTTCAGAATGGACTGGTTGGATCTCCTTGCAGTCAAAGGGACTCTCAAGAGTCTTCTCCAACACCACAGTTCAAAAGCATCAATTCGTCAGCGCTCAGCCTTCTTCTCAGTCCAACTCTCACATCCATACATGACCACTGGAAAAACCATAGCCTTGACTAGATGGACCTTAGTCAGCAAAGTAATGTCTCTGCTTTTGAATATGCTGTCTAGGTTGGTCATAGCTTTTCTTCCAAGGAGTAAGCGTCTTTTAATTTCGTGGCTGCAGTCACCACCTGCAGTGATTTTGGAGCCTCCAAATATAAAGTCTGACACTATTTCCACTGTTTCCCCATCTATTTGCCACAAAGTGATGGGACCGGATGCCATGATCTTCATTTTCTGAATGTTGAACTTTAAGCCAACTTTTTCACTCTCCGCTTTCAGTTTCATCAAGAGGCTTTTTAGTTCCTCTTCACTTTCTGCCATAAGGGTGGTGTCATCTGCATATCTGAGGTTATTGATATTTCTCCCGGCAATCTTGATTCCAGCTTGTGCTTCTTCCAGCCCAGCGTTTCTCATGATGTACTCTGCATAGAAGTTAAATAAGCAGGGTGACAATATACAGCCTTGATGTACTCTTTTTCCTATTTGAAACCAGTCTGTTGTTCCATGTCCTGCATATAGATTTCTCAAGAGGCAGGTCAGGTGGTCTGGTATTCCCATCTCTCTCAGAATTTTCCACACTTTCTTGTGATCCACACAGGCAAAGGCTTTGGCATAGTCAATAAAGCAGAAATAGATGGTTTTCTGGAACTCTCTTGCTTTTTCCATGATCCAGCGGATGTTGGCAATTGGATCTCTGGTTCCTCTGCCTTTTCTAAAACCAGCTTGAACATCAGGAAGTTCACGGTTCATGTATTGCTGAAGCCTGGCTTGGAGAATTTTGAGCATTACTTTACTAGCATGTGAGATAAGTGCAATTGTGCAGTAGTTTGAGCATTCTTTGGGACTGGAATGAAAACTGACCTTTTCCAGTCCTGTGGCCACTGCTGAGTTTTCCAAATTTGCTGGCATATTGCACTTTCACAGCATCATCTGTCAGGATTTGAAACAGCTCAACTGGAATTCCATTACCTCCACTAGCTTTGTTCATAGTGATGCTTTCTAAGGCCCACTTGACTTCACATTCCAGGATGTCTGGCTCTAGATGAGTGATCACACCATCGTGATTATCTGGGTCATGAAGATCTTTTTTGTACAGTTCTTCTGTGTATTCTTGCCACCTCTTCTTAATATCTTCTTCTTCTCTTAGGTCCATACCATTTCTGTCCTTTATCGAGCCCATCTTTGCATGAAATATTCCCTTGGTATCTCTTAATTTCTTGAAGAGATCTCTAGTTTTTCCCAGTCTGTTCTTTTCCTCTATTTCTTTGCATTGATTGCTAAAGAAGGTTTTCTTATCTCTCCTTGCTATTCTTTGGAACTCTGCATTCAGATGCTTATATCTTTCCTTTTCTCCTTTGTTTTTCACCTCTCTTCTTTTCACAGCTATTTGTAAGGCCTCCCCAGACAGCCATTTTGCTTTTTTGCATTTCAAATCAGAGTGCTAAATTATATCTCTCTTCTCAATAGATATAAAATATTTGTTTAAAATGTTTAGAATCTACCTGTTTCTTGGGATTTTTTTCTTGTTTTTGACATCATAGTCTCTCTTCCCTAACCAGATGGCATGGCCACACTCAAAAGTAACGTGAAGTATAAACAAAACTGTGTTTATAAAGTTACACATGATGAACAAAGGGAGAGCTACGCTGAGTAGAGAAAGCATGATCACAGCACTTTTCCAAGCGTCTTTATTACAATGAGTGGTTTTTACAAATTGAAGGAGACTTAATTCTTCCTTTGTGGCAACATCACCATCACCTACTGTCTGCATATCTTTATCCGTGCTCTTACCTCTGTCTAAAATTCTCGTCCCCATCTGATTGCCCTGTTAACTTCTGCTCATCCTACCAAACCCATTATCAGTTGTTACTTCCCCTGTGAAGCTTTACCTACATGATCTAGGAAGTGGTGGCCACTCTTTTCTGAAATCGGCAACCTCTTACACTCAGTGTGATGCAAATTATTTTAGGCCCCACGTTGTTGTTGTTGTTCAGTCACTAAGTTGTGTCTGACTCTTTGTGACCCCATGGACAGCAGCATGCCAGTCTTCCCTATCTCCCAGAGTTTGCTCAAACTTGTGTCCATTGAGTCGATGATGCCATCCAACCATCTCATCCTCTGTCGTCCCCTTCTCCTCCTGTCCTCAATCTTTCCCGGCATCAGGGTCAGTGAGTTGGCTCTTTGCATCAGGTGGACAAGGTACTGGAGCTCCAGCTTCAGCATCAATCCTTCTATGAATATTCAGGGTTGATTTCCTTTAGAACGGACTGGACTGTTTTGATCTTGCTGTCCAAGGGACTGTCAAGAGTCTTCTCCATCGCCAAAGTTCAAAAGCATCAATTCTTTGGTGCTCAGCCTTCTATATGCACCATAGTGATCATTTTACTCCTTGAAGTCAGCAAATGTTTTTTGATCATCTTTACTACATTAGCACCTATAACAGCAGGTCCCATGGTAGATGCTTAACATATATTTAATGAATAAATACAAACAGAATTCACTAAAACATGATGTGGACAGTAATAGAAACTATGATCCCAGATATGTTTGTGTATATATGTGTGTGTGTGTGTGTGTGTGTATAAAAGAAGGAGATGGCAACCCACTCCAATATTCTTGCCTGGGAAGTCACACGGACAGAGGAGCCTGGCAGGCTGCAGTCCATGGGGTCACAAAGAGTCGGACACGACTGAGTGACTGAGCATGCATACCTATATATGGATGGAAAAATATCCTAGAAAGATACAACTACACTAAAAAATTGCAGTATTAATTTCTTGGTAGTGGTGTTACAGATAAATTTTTATATTTCCCGATTTCTACACTGAACATGCATTTTATAATCTAGGAAACAGTTAATTGTGAAGAGAAACTCAAGCCATTTAAAAGTTTCCTCTGACTTCCTTGACAGAAGTTCCTTCTCTTACTTGGTTGTCATTTATAATCCCATGAGGCATGTTGTTTTTCTTGATTGGGCTAGTATTTAGGTGTGAAGACTGCCATTACTGGCCCAGCAGCCAGATGTACAAATACATATCCGCTCTAAGTTCTCTCTGGTTTACAAATGGTTCTGAATGTAAACATAAAGTAAGGCAGAGCATGTGTGTATCCTTCCTGTGAGCCCAGTTTCAACTGGGAGATCATAGGTGAAGGCTCAGAAGAGCAGGTGGTTAGTGGTCATGGCATCACTCAGGTATTTTAATGCTTCTCTGGTATTTTAGTTTCCAGTTTTCCAACCTAAAAACCCTGAAATTAAAAGCAACCGACTCCGTCTTTCTCTTTTGTGCTCTCGTTTCGACTGTTGTTTTATAAAACCTGCATGCTGCCATTTCAGAGAAGGATTAATATCTCCAAATCTCATTATTGTGCAGTTGTCCCCTGGTGGTTACTTTGTTTGCACATTGTAATTATGGATAGCACTAAGTGTTCACAAAACTACCATTTTTCCTCTTTATTTTTGCATATATTTCAAATACACATTATAACTTCTCCATCTTCTGTATAGCAACTCCATTTCATGGTGGCACTGCCTTGCACAGGTTTGGTGCAATTCGTAAAGAATTCACATTATTTTGGAGCAGAGCTAAGTGTTAGGTTCAGTGTAAATCTCTTCAAAGCACTTCTTGCCATAATAGCAAGAAGTGCTGTTCCCCGCCCCCCACCCCAGGGAATGCCATAATTCTGGGTTGCATTTGTTGCTTCCTTTGGCAACCACATGTCCCATCATTTCAAATTGATGGCAGTAAAATTGACCTTTATTATGGCCTTTTTATTTGCTTAACTGCGTAGGATTTACAGCATTATATTTTGTTACTGTTAAATGGGAACAATAAAAAAAAATGACTGAATTCTGCATATCCTTTTTATTTTCTAATGGCCTTGGCATTATTTACCAACTAGACTTTCAGATTTTAAGATTTCTCTCTTGGACAATACAGGAAGGGTTTTGTAAAAGTGAAGCTTCTTCCTTGTGTGAGATGCATATTTCGCTATATACTGTCAAAATAATTAAATGCTTGTTGTAAATTTGGGCACTTAAAATGACAAAACCATTGCATGCAGAATAATGGAAGAAACAAAAAATCGTGAAGGAAAAAACCCCAAACACCTACAAGGTAATTCAGACTGCTTCATCTGTAAATAATGAAAATTTAATGAGGCTTATATTCCAAAATCTCTCTTTTCTAAGTGCATAATGCCTTTATTGTCATATTAATTGTCTTTCTCGTAGCATCCGTAGGATACTGTTCATAGAGAAAAGGTTATTTTTTTGGCTAGAAAGTGAGAGCCTGGAGGATCCCAGCCTGGAGATGTTCGGAACTTCTTGCAAAGGGAGAGGGTTCCATGGATATGAAAGCCTGATTGCTGAGTCTTCATGCATGAAAGTTTTTGAAATTGCTAGTTGCTCAGTGGCATCTTACTCTTTGCAACCCCATGGATTGTAGCCTCCCAGGCTCCTCTGTCCATGGAATTCTCCAGGCAAGAATACTGGAGTGGGTCGCCATGCCTTCTCCAGGGGATCTTCCCGACCCAGGGATCAAACCTGGGTGTCCTGTATTACAGGCAGATTCTTTACCATCTGAGCCTCTAGGCTTCATGTGGGGTTAGGAGAGAAAAGGAAGATAATTGTTCTGAGAGGCACGCGAGTGATTTAAGGCCTGACCAGGTTTTGCTACCTCTGCTCCCTGCAGCTGGTTAGAGATGGCTAGGAAGGCCTCAGTGTGAGACCATAGACACAGAGGGGAAATGTGCAGATTTGGCCCACATGCTCTGTCTCTGCCAATAAATCTGAGTTTCTGTCAATTTGCTACCGCTTTAACCAGTGTCTATCTCTCCAGTTTTCAAAGAGGCGAATGTTTTAAAAACTATCTACTCACTTTCTCTCTGTAGTGGCATTTCATTTATTGAATGTTCAAGTTTTAAGATAGGATCTGAAATATTACTAAGATCAGTTCTTGTTTATGTTTTTTAATTGGCCTTTAGATATTTCCTGTTATGGGCTCTAGATTTTAATTTAATTTTTTAGTCTGGAAAAAGTAATGCATTTGCAGAATTTAAAAGAAAAACTGGCTGGATCTCTTCAAAAAGTCAATGTTATAAAAAAAAATTTTTTTAAGTCTCCACTGTTGAAAGAAAACAAATGTAAAAATCTAAGTACATAATACCAAAACTTATCAAAAAATGTAACAAGAGAAACAATGAGAAGCATGACTCTCACCTCTATTCCTTCTATCTCATTTCCAATCCCATGTGCCCTAGAGATTGGAGACATTTTGATACAAATAGTTCGTATTTGTTCCTGTGTGTGTACCATAGTGAATGTAATTGGCTCTAGACTGAAAAACACCTGGTCAGTTTCCAAAGGTGTGTGGTTACAACCAATATTGCAGAAAATAGGTTTGTGCATACATTATCTGTCATGTGTGCTGTTGTATCTGTAGGATAAATCGCCAGGGTTCGAATTTCTGGGTCAGATGCTAGATGTATTCATCATTTTGTTAAATTTGCCCCCCAAACGCCCTCATAAGCACTCCCACCAGCAATGCAGGAGAATGCCCTTTTTTCCTACAGTCTTGTCAATGAAGTACCCTGTCAAAATGTTGGTTTTGCAAAGTTGACAGGTAAAAATGATATGCCAGAGTATTTCAAATTTATGTCCTCTTACTATGAATGAGGTTGGATATCTTTTTGTACATGTAAGATTTCATTTATATTGCCTTTTTGTTTGTTTTTGTTAACTGTCTATTCATAGTCTCTGCCCATATTTCTACTGGGTTGATTGTCCATTTCTTACTAATTTCTAGGGTCTCTCTAATATTGGGGACATTATGCCTTTTAATAGTGTGTGAGTTGTTTGCATTTTTCTACATTTGCCGATTGTCTTTGCTTGCAAAGTGCTTTTTGTTTGTTTTGCCAAGTGGAAGTTTTTAATTTTTGTGTTCAAAAATATCAATCTTTTCTTTTATAATTTTTGGATTTTGTTGTATAGTCACTAACTTGTATCCCATTCTTTGTGATCTCATGGACTGCAGCATGCCAGGATTCCCTGTCTATCACCAACTCCCAGAGCTTACTCAAACTCATGTCCATTGAGACGATGATGGCATCCAACCATCTCATCCTCTGTCGTCCCCTTCTCCTCCCACCTTCAATCTTTCCCAGCACCAGGGTCTTCTTTTCCAGTGAGTCAGTTCTTTGCAACAGGTGGCCAAAGTATTGGGGTTTCAGTTTCAGCATCAGTACTTCCAAAGAATATTCAGGACTATTTCCTTTAGGATGGACTGGTTGGATCTCCTTGCAGTCCAAGGGACTCTTAAGAGTCTTCTCCAACACCACAGTTCAAAAGCATCAGTTCTTTGGCACTCAGCTTTCTTTACAGTCCAACTCTCACATCCATACATGACTACTGGAAAAACCACAGCTTTGACTGGATGGACCTTTGTTGGCAAAGTAATGTCTCTGCTTTTTAATATGCTGCAGTGAATTTGGAGCCCAAGAAAATAAGGTTTCTCACTGTTTCCATTGTTTCCATATGAACTATATTCCTTTCTTAATATTCATTGTTTTACTGGACCAGGAGAAGGTTTCTGTGGTATTGGAGTATCCAGGCACTTTGAGGGTTTACACCTCAAGGACTCGACTTCTCTTGCTCCAGAGATAAGAAAAAGACTGTCTTTAAATTGTGCAAAGTACTCTTCCATCCCTCTGCCTACCTTTTGGATGCCTTACAGGATAGGGGATCAGAGCACAGAATCTGGAATCAGGATTCCTGGGTTGAGTACTGGCTTTGTCCCTTATTAGCTGATGATCTTGGGCAAACTTGTGCCTCAGCTTTCTTATCAGTAAAATGGAGAACTTGAATCTTAGGATTGTTGTGATTAAATGAGCTAATATGTAGAGGTGCTTGGAGGAGTGCCCAGCACATAGTTAAGTGTTTGCTCTTGCTCTGCAGTTGGTCAGCAAATGCAGACGAGCCCAGTGGCTTCCTTCCGCCCTGTGTTTGCTCTCCCTGACCACAGCGTCTCTGCCTGGTCCAGGGGAGCCCAGGGCCACCTTGCATCTTCACACTGTCACAGGATACAGCCCTTGCCCCCCAAAGGGAGCATCTACGTTTAGAAGGTATTTTGGAAGAATCTCTCAGAGATCTGCCCTCAGTGGGTTTCCCTGGATATGTTCTGGATCTTCTCTCTCTGTTTCTGTATCTGAAAGTGCCCTGTGCCACCTCAGTTCTGCTCATAGCAGCCCCTCTCTGGGGAGACACTTTATTTCAGAGACATGTCCTTTTCTGGAATTTTCTGACCTCTCCTATCCCTGGTGGTGGTGCTGGTGGTTTAGTCACTAAGTCATGTCTGACTCTTGCGACCCCATGGACTCTAACCTGCCAGGCTCCTCTGTCCATGGGACTCTCCAGACAAGAACACTGGAGTGGGTTGCCATTTCCTTCTCCAGGTGATCTTCGCAACCCAGGAATCAAACCCATGTCTCCTGTGGCTCTTGCCTATCCCTAGACCCCTTCACATTCAGAAAACTAAGATCATGGCATTTGGTCCCATCACTTCATGGCAAATAGATGGGGAAATAGTGAAAACAGTGGCTGTCTTAATTTTTATGGGCTCCAAAATCACTGCAGATGGTGATTGCAGCCATGAAATTAAAAGACGCTTACTCCTTGGAAGGAAAGTTAGGACCAACCTAGACAGCATATTAAAAAGCAGAGACATTACTTTGCCAACAAAGTTCCATCTGGTCAAGGCTGTGGTTTTTCCAGTGGTCATGTATGGATGTGAGAATTGGACTATAAAGAAAGCTGAACACTGAAGAATTGATGCTTTTGAACTGTGGCATTGGAGAAGACTCTTGTGAGTCCCTTGGATTGCAAGGAAATCCAACCAGTCCATCCTAAAGGAGATCAGTCCTGGGTGTTCATTGGAAGGGCTGATGCTGAAGCTGAAACTCCAATAGTTTGGCCACCTGATGTGAAGAACTGACTCATTGGAAAAGACCCTGATGCTGGGAAAGATTGAGGGCAGGAGGAGAAGGGGACGACAGAAGATGAGATGGTTGGATGGCATCACCGACTCGATGGACATGAGTTTGGGTGGACTCCCGGAGTTGGTGATGGACAGGGAGGCCTGGTGTGCTGTGGTTCATGGGGTCGCAAAGAGTTGGACACGACTGAGTAACTGAACTGAAGTAAGACCCCTTCCAAACTCCTTATTTTTCGCTAGAGCACACTCATAACTTCTGGCATAGACTTGCTGGTCAGATGAAACTTGAACAATACCAGGTCACAACCTGGAGTTTGTGGATATTATCTGAACCCCACCTTCACTGAAAAATTTGTGGTTTTATCCATTATCTTTGTTTCTCTGGATGGTTTCTGAGGAGAAGTAGTGGGAGATTGTGAACTAAGTTCCATGAGCTTCCTACTGGGACTGGTGTCTGTTGCTTGGTCACACACCCCAGGAATTTTCTTTCAAGAACCTGGATTGGCGTTTTGATTTTTGGCATTTCCCACAGCATCTAACAAGTGTAAAACAAATAGGTGATTGAGTGAAGAGTTCCCCTGAAAATTCCTGACTGAGAGCGCAACCTCCTTCAAGTTCAGATCTTGTGCAGCACAGGATTCTGAGGGGCTGCTGGGGGGTCTGGGCTCCCCCTGCTCTGCAAAGTATCCTCTCTGCCCTTCAGGCTATGGGATGTCCTTTCCCCATGTGGCTTCACAAAGTCCCAGGACCGCCACAGAGCAGGAGCTCACAGAGGTGACAAGAAATTTCTGTCTGTATGATTTATTCCAGTTTGGGAAAGGAAGGGTTCCCAGGGCATTGGCTTATGTGGGAATTCACTGGGTTTCACAGCAGCATTTTCATTTTTTGTCTTTTGTCTCCATCTAAGATTTTTGACCATTTACATTGTGTTTGGCCTGGGCTACAAGGGTGAGTGCTTTGCATCACTAAGACAACGTTCCCTTCACAGTCGCCCTCTCAGAGGCGGCTATGATTTTACCCATTTTATAGATAAGGGAACTGGTATGCAAAAAATGCACATACCTTTCCAAAGACGTATGGCCAACACAGCAAAACGGGGGACTGATCTTTGGCAGTTTTGAGGTCTGTGGTCAACAAAAGTTTTATCCTTTGGTATCATTTTGACACTTAAGGGGACCTCGGACTATATGAAGAGTCTTGAAATTGTACTTTACATTAGGCAAGTAGACAGGAGGCAAGCAGGATTCTAGAAATCTCAAGAAAGCTCCATTTGGGTTAACAGTGCCCAAATGTGTTCAGTCGTGTCTGACTGTTTGTGACCCTGTGGACTATAGCCTACCAGGCTCCTCTGTCCGTGGGATTTCCCAGGCAAGAATATTGGAGTGGGTTGTCATTTCCTTCTCCAGGGGATCTTCCT
The DNA here is from genome assembly GCF_032405125.1 of Capricornis sumatraensis. Lineage (NCBI taxonomy): Eukaryota > Metazoa > Chordata > Mammalia > Artiodactyla > Bovidae > Capricornis > Capricornis sumatraensis. Next base: position 43,042,683 of record NC_091087.1, read on the forward strand.
CATCTTCCAGGTGTCAAACCATGTCCCTTACATGTCCTGCATTAGCAGCTGGGTTCTTTACCACTAGCACCACCTGGGAAGCCCATTAGGTTAAGAGCAGCAGATGTAAATGTCACTTGGTATGTAGTCAGGAACACTGGGTTGGCTGTGGACCCAGCGTCAGTGATAACCATCACTAGGTTGTTAGGGCTTAACAGTAGGCTTGGCACTTTTCTAAGCATTCGTGCATTTACTAACTTCACCCTGACAACACCTGTATGTTGTGTATGGGATGGGCTGTGTTGTTTTGGCCCCATCAGATGAAAGATCTGAGGTCAGAGAGAGCAAATACTTTGCCCATGGGCACATGGTATATAGTGGCAGAGCTCAGAAAATGTCCCCGCTGACAGGGCTCTGGATCACACGTGAGCCTTGCTCTGTGAGATCTGGGGAATGTGAATGAACCCCTGAGTGTGGTAGTTTTCATCCACCCATGGTGGACTACTACTGGTCAAGAGATCTGATTCATAGCCTTGACTAGAACAAAACCACTCTCCTTGTCTCAAAAGAAAATATTATAAACACTTAGAAAATCACAACCTAGAAATGTGTGTATTTTTTATAGAACATGACGTATTTCTCAGGGGAATAGTAAGACTGTGATTTCAACTGGAATTGTTTAGGAACTGCTTTCATTAAAGAGCATCTTCACCTTTCAAAAAGAGGTAGATGTGCAAACGAGAGAGACATAGCCACTTATGACACGATGTATTATGTACAAATATTTTTATCACCCTCCTATGTCCATAACCTTTACCTCTGAAGCATCTGCTCAGGCTTTCAACCAGTAATGATTTTCTGTTTCCACAGCAATCGTTTCAAAAAACAATATCCTTCCAGTAGGTGAGGTCAAGGAATATTAGTTTATTTTCACTTCAGTCTTTTATTCTTTGTTGGTTTAGTTTTTAGTGATTGGTCCACGAAAACAACATGCATGACTTGGAGAATATCTGAAGAAGAAAAGAACCTGAGGATGGTTAATTACTAAAACAACTTGTTTCTTTCCACACTGAAGAAAGAACTGTCACCGAGCACAAAGATAAAGGATGGTAAAGATTAAAAAAAAAAAAAAGTATGAAGGCTGAACACATCTGTTTCTTTGTTTGCTTTAAGAATAGAAGCCTCTCATTTTTTTTCTGTTGATTTCACAAGGTAAGGCACTGAAGGAGCAGACTCAGAGAGGCTTCTTAAAGTAATTCAGAATTCGACACATTTTCTCCCCATCCGCTATTGTCCTGTCCTCTATTCAGCCTGCAACAATTAGAAAGAGTCTTTTGTGTGATAAGCACTCAAGTTGGCCTTTGTAGATCTACGCAAGAAATAATGGACTCTATCCTAGAAGGTTTACAGTCCAAAGCTGAAAAAAGTTATACTCAACTCATTGAAGTGTAAAAAAATCCAGAACATCTCCTAAAATTTTTAAATAGAAACAATCATCTTGACATGAAATTAAATTGGCTGATTTAAGCTCAACAGGTATGCATATATATATATATGTATGTATGTACAGTTATGTATTACTGAATTTCTGATGGCATTACATAGCCTGTGAATATAGGGCAAATCAGTTCTGGGAAAAACACATTTGCATCACCGTGTTCAATTTTTTAAGCTACATTAATGTACAGTTGCAATATTGTCATTATCCTCTGATAGAGCGTAAGTGAGGGGGTATTTAATTGACAGTAGTTCAGGTAAAGGAGAAGGCAGTGGCAACCCACTCCAGTACTCTTGCCTGGAAAATCCTACTGATGGAGGAACCTGGGTGGCTGCAGTCCATGGGGTCGCACAGAGTTGGACACGACTAAAGTGATTAGCAGCAGCAGTTCAGATAAACTGGGGGTGAAGTTAGATATTGAATGCTTTATGTATTTGATTTTCATCTCAATGTTTTCTGTAAATTATCGCTTCTTATCAACAACTCTGTTATGATGTTTAGGTAGGCATTGGTAAGCTCTTCTAATTTGTTTTCAGTATGTAGCACATTTTAAAAATTACTGGAAGATTCCATTTAGCTATTGACAAGTAGAGCTGTCTATGTATTTACATCTCTGACTTTCAACCGCATTGTTTTTGGATAGACAGAGTCCTCTCCCTCCTTTTCAGTACCTTGCTTAGCTCCATGCCAATCCAGAGTGCCCATCCAAAGACCATTAACTAAGAAGTTGAGGAAAATCTAATCAACAGACCAACCCTAGGCTTATTCAAATAGTGGGGCATTAGGTACCACAGAGGAAATATGCATCTTTTTTTTTTTTTAAGTAAATATATACCTACACAAACGAAAGTAGTTGGAGAAACAGTCCTCTCTGCAGATGAACAGGAACCAGAAGTTCAGAATAAAGCTACAAAGTGCCAGCTGTGGTATAGATAATGTGTGTGGGGGGACCTGCTCAGAGGAGGGCAAGAAATAATGGGACAAGGGGATTAGAAGGCTGCTCAGAGAAAGAGGGACTCATGGTGGGTCTTAAAGCAAGAGTGGGATTTAAATGAGAATTATTCTCATTTCCTTTAGGCAAAAGATTAAATTTAGGATTTATATTGTAAACTCTTCCATCTCAGTACCATTTCCAGTTCTTTAAAAGTTCATTTTCATTCTCTGTCCAGCCACACCAGCCTCCGAACAATATTGAATCAAAAGAAAGTTTCAATCTTTGTGCTCTTGCATTATTGAACACTCTGAATATTCCCCAGGCCTGCTCTCTCTGCAAACACTTTCCTACCATATGCAACTGTCTGAGAAAATCTACTTGTATGCAGTAGATTGCTGTTATTCATTATTCATTACGACATTATTTAGTTGAACAACCTACTAAAGAAAACTTGGTTCTGTAGGGGGAAATGTACAAACTCAGAGAACTAAATTATTTTACTATAAATGCTTTAAAAAGAGCAAGGTTTATGGTCCTCATTATTTGGTCTGTGCTGAGGAAAACAAGTTTTCTCCAATGGAAAATAAGCCATAAAGGACAGAAGCTATGTGATCCAGTGTATTCAATAAAAGTTGCAGATATAACTTCTGCCAGCAATGCACTAAATGAATAAAGATCATTAAAGTGTTTACAGTCCTTAATCAAACAATAAGCATTTATTGAGTAGCCATTGTGTGCCTAGGACTTTTAGTTTCAGGAAACACATTTTACCAGCCTGGTTGTCAGAGTGCAATGACTCTGACATTTCTTAGCATGTTGGGGTGAATGGACTTCTTTGTGATGACCAGCCCTGCAGACTTGCTGTGACTTGTTTTTCCTTACTTCAGGAGGAAGTCTTGAGCTTTTCTAGGTACTCTCTGGTTGAAAAAAAAAAAAAAAAAAGTGTTCAATCTACTACTCAAACTCTTAAGCCATCATCCAAAATAAGATCGCCCCCTTCCCTCAGCTCTCTTTACTTCTCTTACCCCGGTCTTCTCATCCACTTCCTATGGTCCTTGTGAGTTGGGCCCTTGGGTGCTCCACTGTTCTCTAAAGTGACCCAGTCTGTCTCATAGGAGATTCACCATCCATTGCCTTGACAGCTCAAAAGAAGCAGGTCATCCCAAAAGCCTCTTTTCTTTGATCTGACATCAGAGCATCTTGAATGTGTCAAAACCAGTTCCCGTGTTCCTCAAAGCCTGTATGACCCATATAAAGAACTCGGAGTAGTTCTCTTGAAATATGTTTCGCTTGCCTTAAGAGCACCCCCTTAACCTTTCCCCTGTAGGGGACAGGGCCTTGTGAAATACACTTCTTGCCACAGACATCTCTTCTACCAGCCTTTGAGCTTCCCTTGAGAACCTTTTATCTCCTATTATGTAGTCCAAATGTAAGTAATGAAATAATGGTTGCTGCTGCTGCTGCTGCTAAGTCGCTTCAGTCGTGTCCAACTCTGTGCGACCCCATAGACGGCAGCCCACCAGGCTCCTCTGTCCCTGGGTTTCTCCAGGCAAGAACACTGGAGTGGGTTGCCATGTCCTTCTCCAATGCATGAAAGTGAAGAGTGAAAGTGAAGTCGCTCAGTCGTGTCTGACTCTTAGCGACCCCATGGACTGCAGCCTACCGGGCTCCTCTGCCCATGGAATTTTCCAGGCAAGAATACTGAAGTGGGTCGCCATTGCCTTCTTCGGAAATAATGGTTAGACTTACTTAAACATCTTAGCATATATTATATAGGTGAGCTAGTACCTCAATTTAGGATCTGGGGGTCTTGGGGATATACTTCATTTTTCTTGGTCTTGGTTCAGAAGAACACACAGTTTCCATTTTTTCCTCTTAGATGAATGGATACTATCTAAATAACCAACTCTTTATGGTTCTTTGTTAATAAGATGGGGCATAACCATGAAAGTATTTTATACCAAAGCTCACTCTTGATCTTATAACAAATACTTAAATGTTGTCTGACTTAAATATGTATGGCAGTTTTCCATTAGAACAAAGAAACATATAGACCATATTGACTGTGAAAGTATCTATCTGTCAGCAATTTATTAACCAGCAGATATTTTTGAAATAATACACAAATTCAATGTGTCATGTCAAAAGGGACATATTAACAATTATTAACAAAGTAATACTTTTGAAAGAAATTGATGCTGTGAAAAGACACCCTGAATATAAATTTTTTCATTTATGTTTCATTCTTTTTATTCATGTTATGTAAATTTTGTCAAAAGCAATATATGTGCCATATATAACAATTTTCATATCTGTTCAATTAAATATTTTAGAAATGGAATTTTCTAACTGGTTCTGAAAATCTTCCAAAAAAATAGATTTTGTGTGTGTGTCTGAATACCTTTGTTAAGAACATACAAATGCTGTATCTTCCCATTAATGTTCCAGAAGAACTAAGTGACATCAGGCAAAATGAAAATTTACACACTGAATTTCACAAATATGAAATTGACAGTGGGGACTGAAAAGTGACTGTCATGATTCGGTAAGCAGGGCCACGGTGTGTTTATGAGGTTATAAGAGCTGTTGTAACTAAGTATCCAGTTAGGATGAATTTCAAATCAGACCTTTGAATCACTGTCCCCCAAAATGTTAAATGAATATTTTCAAATTAATAAAATATTGAATCACATATTTTCACCAAAATAGTATTATTAATGGCAATTTGTAAGTGGCTGCAAATTTTTTTGAGCTGATAATGAAATAACTTATTTAAAGTTAAAATACCTGTATATCATTATTTTTAAAGATTTTTAAATATTTTTACATTGATTTATTATTAGTACATTCATGGATAAAATAAATATGCTAATAAACAAATGTATATATAAGCATTGGGGTTTGTCTCCCACACTCACTGATGTGATAGGTAATAAGTCAACATTTGGAGACCCTGGTTTTCATTAGCTGCTCTGAAATGTAGGCACATTCTCTCCATGACACTCTTGATTTCCTACTCCTTGTGGTTCTTTACTGCTTCCAAGATAGATTCCAACTCTTTAGCAGGGCACATGAGGTCCTTCATGGTCTGACTTTTGCTTATTTTCTCCACTGTTGTTCCTGGCTATGTTCTCCTTGTCCCCTTCCTTCCAGATACACTAAGCTATTGATGGTTCCTAAATGGACAATACTTTCATATATCTAGTCTCCACGGTTTTGCAAATGTTGCCACCTCAGCCTAGAACTCACATCCATACCTTATCATTCCTTCCTCCCCGCCACCCCAGTCTCTTTCTGTATCTGATTAATGTTGACACATTCCTTAAGGTGTGTCTCACATAACACAGGTGCTGTGTCTCTACCTCTGGAAGCTGGGCTGCTCATATCATTATTTTATAAAAGGAGAATAAAAAAATGTATTTTCTATGGGCCAATTACTTGCTATAGGTTGGTTCATAAGCCTAACAATAGCTCTAAGAAAAACATATTATTAACCCTATTTCACAGATGAGAAACCTGAGGTCCAGAGGGGATAAATAACTTATTCAAGGAAATACTGATATTAAATGGTATAAATAGGGATTAAATTGGGCAGTTTAATTCTAGAATCATACCTTTATAAATCTAAGTGTCGTTGTTGTTTAGTCACTAAGTTATCTCTGACTTTTTTGCAACCCTATGGACTGTAGCCTGCCAGGCTCCTCTGTCTATGGGGTTTTCCAGGTAAGGATATTGGAATGCGTTGCCATTTCCTTCCCCAGGGGATCTTCCCGACCCAGGGATGCAACTCATGTCTCCTGCATTGGCAGGTGAATTCTTTACCACAGAGTGATCAGGGGAGCCCAAATCTAAGGGTAGTGAGCTGAATAGTGTTCCTAAGAAGATATTGTCCAAGCCCTGACCCTTTGTAGCTGTGACTATAACCTTATTTGGAAATAGAGTCTTTGCAAATATAATTAAAGATCTGACAGCATCATGAATTATTGTTACCATCCTGATTATGGTGGGCACTAAACCTAGACAAAAACGAAGACATTGAGAGGTGGAAGGGAGGAGACTCTGTGAAAAGAGAGGTCGAGATTGGATTTATGCTGACATAGGCCAAGGAATGCCAGGAGGCATCAGAAGCTAGAAAAAGCAAGGAAAGATTTCCCCCTGGAGTCTTTGGAGGGTGCATGGCCCTGCCAACACTTCGACTTCAGACATCTGGCCTCCACAATTCTGAAAGAATAAATTTCTGTTGTTTGAAGTCACCAAGCTTGTGGTTATTTGCTAAGGTAATCCTAGGAAACCAATGGACCAATCTATTTTGCTATTTAAAGCTATTCAACAAATAGTTTCTAATGAATAAATGAATACATTTTTCAGTGTCTCTGTGTTCCAGGCACTGTGGTAAACACTGGGAATAGGAAGATTATTAAAACCTTCTTTCTTGTCCTCAAAGATCTTGCTATCTCATATCTTCAAAGTCTTTCTCTGAACACTGCGTCTCTGCTGCTCAGGCTCTGCATTACCTTTTGCCTTGTCCAGTACAAGGGCCTGCTAACATCTCTCTCTTCCTTTTCTTCTCTTCAAGTGTGTGTGTTAGTCACTCAGTTGTGTCTGACTCTGCGACCTCATAGACTGCAAAGTCTGCCATAGTCTGCCAGGCTCCTCTGTCCATGGAATTCTCCAGGCAAAAATACTCGAATGGGTAGCCATTCCTTCCTCCAGGGATCGAACCTTGGTCTCCTTCATTGCAGGCAGATTCTTTATCATCTGAGTCACGAGGGAGCCCTTCAAATCACCTTCAATATTTCTGCCAGAGTTCTTTTTCTAAAAATATTTAAACTCTGCAGAAAAAACATTCTTCTAAAACGTTTAAGCTCTGTATTTTCTGTCCACCCTGGAGAAAATAAAGCCTCACCTTGTTGGCATATTATTCAAAGCCTCCTTCCTCTGGATGTTTTCATGACCTCCCTTCAAGCCCTCTTTGGAGTAACTACAGGAATCCAGTGCCTACCTGGTCCAGACTACCCTCACCGTGGACCTGGATCACAATTTGCCTCCAACTGGTAAACTGAAGACATTAATTCAGAGCCTGTTACTCCCTTGCTTGGAACTTTCCAATGGTTTGTCATCTCACTAGAGCAAAGCCCCAGTCCTTTTTATGACCTGTAAGCTGCAAAATCACTGCAGATGGTGACTGCAGTCATGAAATTAAAAGACGCTTACTCCTTGGAAGGAAAGTTATGACCAACCTAGATAGCATATTAAAAAGCAGAGATATTACTTTGCCAACAAAGGTCCGTCTAGTCAAGGCTATGGTTTTTCCAGCGGTCATATATGGATGTGAGAGTTGGACTGTGAAGAAAGCTGAGGTGCTGAAGAATTGATGCTTTTGAACTGTGGTGTTGGAGAAGACTCTTGAGAGTCCCTTGGACTGCAAAGAGATCCAACCAGTCCATTCTAAAGGAGATCAGTCCTGGGTGTTCATTGGAAGGACTGATGCTGAAGCTGAAACTCCAATACTTTGGCCACCTCATGAGAAGAGTTGAGTCATTGGAAAAGACTCTGATGCTGGGAGCATTGGGGGCAGGAGGAGAAGGGGACGACAGAGGATGAGATGGCTGGATGGCATCACTGACTCAATGGACATGAGTCTGAGTGAACTCCGGGAGTTGGTGATGGACAGGGAGGCCTGGCGTGCTGTAATTCATGGGGTTGCGAGGAGTCAGACATGACTGAGCGACTGAACTGAGCTGAACTGAAGCTGTTTTTCCCATATGATCCTGTAGTCCCTCTGCTCCAATGCCCTGGCCTCCTGAGAGATCACAAAAGTATTACAGACAGCCCTACCTTGGGATCTTTCCACTTGCTGTCTCATTGACTATATTGATTTTCCTGAGAAGCCCCCTGGTACCTTCCTTGTGTCCTTAGGGTCTTTACTCAAGTTTCACCATCTCAGACAGGTTCCCCTGGCTTCCCCAACCCCAGGGAAGTTTATGTTCTCCTTCTCTGCTTATTTTTTTCCTTAGCATTTACCACTACCTAATACACTATGTGTTTTCCTTATTAATTGCATTTTTTGTCTGTCTCTCTTATAAAATTGTCAGCTCCATAGGGGAAGGGTTTGTGTCTGTCTTATTCATGGCTGTCTCCCCGCAAACAGGGCCTGGTACATGGCGGGGGCAATGCCTTTTTATTGAACGACTTAGGTACTTGATGTTTTGAATAGATCAAAGTTGATTGCACCTCAGAGAATACCTCAGCTTGGCTTTGTCAACAAGGGCAGAATGGGTCAAAAGAGGAGAGCGCTAAGTCCTAGAAACAGGTATCCCCCCAAGATTGGTCTAGTTTTGCTGGGATGGACTTTCTGTAGATGCTGAGGAGGCTGAGTTTGATAGACAGGATTCTTCATCCAAGTATCAGCCAAGAAACAATTGGGAAAGTCCTGGCCAGTCCTGTTGTGTGCAGAAGCATAGCAGCAGTGTTTAGAGTTGAAAGAGACTTATAGGCAGTTGGCATCAAGGAAACCTGTCGCCAGAGGGCAGCATTCACCTCATTAGGCTGGGGTTTGGGCAGCTTCTCGGGCTGTAGGTGGAGGAGAGAAAACAGAAGGCAGAACACTAATTCTGAAGAGTCTCTGGAGCTCTGATCTGGCTGGATAACTGACTGATGACAATCCTGAGGATTAGGAATGCCTCAGAAGTTCTGTCCTAAAGTCTGGGTTACTTTGAGCAGGGAATAGGTTCAGGGTGAAGGTCTGTTATCCTCCCTCAGGGATCATCGACTCAATCGACGTGAGTTTGAACAAACTCGGGGAGATAGTGAAGGACAGGGAAGCCTGGCGTGCTGCAGTCCATGGGGGTCACAATGAGTCAGACGTGACTTAGTGACTGAACGACAAGGGGAGCAAGACCAGAACTAATAGGAAAGAAATTTGAATGATGGGTTCCAGTGTGGGAGGCTCAATTCTTCTAAACACCTTTGATCTAAAATGCCAGAGGTTACTGGACTAAGGAGAAGTGGACCGAGAGAGGAAGATTGCCAGTCGGAGAGCAGACACGGCCCTGGTCCTTGCCTTGCTTTGCTTCTTTATCAGCTGTGGTTTCTTTATCATTGTGTTTATAACTAACTAACTACGGTGTGTGTGACCAAGGAAGGCCGAATCAGACCCACAGCTATGTTTTGGTTTGTCGAGAAAGTTTTAAAATTGACTTTGAAACCTTTTCAGTGGGGCATTGATGGTACTGTTTGCCGCTGGCTGTAGCTCTCTAGTGTTCCTCAGATTTTTGTTGCTTGGCTGGCCCTGAAGGCATTTCTTTCTGCTACCTCTAATTGTTTTCCTTACCCTCCAAAGGCCAGCCCGGGCCATTTCTGATTTTCTTCCTTCAAAATTAATTGCTTCCGTTATATATCATTGTGACTTCATTTTGCACCTCGTGCTTTTCTTTGCATTATGAATACCTATTTACATACACATCTTCTGTTTAAGACTGAAAACTGGAGGCCAGGTCTGAGTCATTGTGTGCTACTTCAGTGTCTAATAGAGCATCTTGAACTTAGAAATGTTCAATAAATATTTCAATTGGATTTATTACTCAGAGTAAACTTCACACATCCTGGAAAACAAGACTTCTTTAGAAAGTCACCGATTTATCCAGTTTTGCATCACATTTGTTATTTATGTCATCATTAAAGTTAATCACGGAGAAAAAGATCAATTTGCAAATGCTCAATCCACTCTGGCTGCTTCATGATTCAAATAACTGAATCACACTGGTTAAGGTCAAATGATTAAGCTAATTGGATTGAATGACCACTTCTCAAGTGAGCAATCCCTTCCTCTCCAGCAATCTTTGACTAGCTGATACGATCAGTTGTGTATACATACAAATAATTACAGCATCATGTGACTGCACAATGAAACTGTATTTTGGGATTTGGGAGACATGGTTCTAGATTTCTTTGTTATTTTCTATTTTTTAAGGGGGTTGGTGCATGGGGTAGGAATGAAAAAGAAGGGTATATTGGCAGAAAAACTACAAGCTGAATATCTGCTAGCCTGATACTGGAGTGAGTACAGCGAGGTTTTGGGTCGGGGGGAAGAAATCTGTTTGCTCTGATAATAAGGTAAGCCTGTAAATTGGAAGGAATGCCCAAGGGGTAGCTTTGATCTGCTTTCTGCTCTTGAACTGGGTGGGGTTGATGTGGGTTGCGCTCCTGAGCCCTGTACCTGCTGCTGCCCCGTCACCTAAATCTAGTCTTTTTAAACCCATATTGTTCTGTGTGACAACTAAATGAGCCACTGTATTAACAGCAAGAGTTACATGGAGGCAGAGACTAACTTATTAGTTAATAGGATGGGAACAATGGTAGGTGTCAGACAGTTACCACCTTCTAGATCTTTCAGGTTTAATTGAACCATTAGTGATTGCCTCATTGGCTGCTTTAAAAGGGGGGGAAATCCACCATTGTAAATGTGAAGTCACAATGTCACCTCCTGAAGTGTCAGTATGTAATATTTTATATGACAGACTTTCAATTATTCATGTAAAGAATGGCTACATTTCAAGCACTTTTGTTTTGGGGATGGATCACACCTTTTCGTGATGAAAGCCTTCCTGTTAAGTTTGACTTAGACTGGTAACAAACTCAGATTCACTGAGCTCCCTGCTACTGATAATGGTAGAAGGCAATCTGAACATCTCATGCTAGGTGACAAGGGAACCAGCCTGACTTAATACGGCGATCCCATATTAAAAGGATAGGCAATTGATTGTGTGTGTGTTTCCTATTCAAGTACGCCATGGTTAGCTTTTTTTTTTTTTTTTTCCCCTGCTAATTTGTTACTGTTGTGTTTCTACACAAGGTTCGGTGTGAGAGCCTTCTTTATTCCATGGGGGAAAACTGTAGCTGTTCATTTAACCTCTAAAAAGAGAAATTTTACTTTTCAGGCTAAAGCTGAAAAGGGCAATGTTATTCCATTTCACTATTTCCTTTGGATTGATTGGCTCCCTTTTCTGCCCTTAGGGATCTGCCTGAAATCCAGGCAACTGTAATTATTACAAGGCTTTGGGGAGAAATCAGCAGTGGCAGTGGCGATAACCATAGAGAAAATAAAAAGTACATTTTGCCTTTTATGTAGATTTTTGATTTGTTGTGTGTGAAGAAAGGTTTGAAGTAAGAGTCAGGATGGAAATCAATTTCAAAGGTGACAGCAGCTGCTGGGTCTTTTTTATTGTTCTGGGGGTTGATTCCATGTCTTGTGTACCAAAATGTGTCTAAAATTAATTGAGAAAATACTACAAAAATGTACTTTTTAAAAGATTTTTTTTTAAAATGTGGACCATTTTTAAGTGTTTATTGATCTCCAACCAGGGATCAAATCCACACTCCCTGCAATGGAAGGTGAAGTCTTAACCACTAGACCACCAGGGAAGTCCCCTTATATGTGCCTTTGGGGGCAGAGGGGAATCTTCAGACTTAGAAGCTGTACTAGATCTTAAAGATTTTCTGATTCAACTACAAATGAGCTTAAAACGACACTCAAGATAGCTTCCCAGAGTTCCCCAGATTAGTGAGTGTCAGGCTACACTGGATGTCTTGACACCAAGTCCAGTTCCGTTTTCCCCAGATCATGTTTAGATACCCTGCTGTGCTTCACCTCAAGGGGAAACACACAAGGTCCCAAAGTGGGCCGCCTTTGAATAAGCAACAGCTAATACAAGGCTGAAATGACCCATGCGATGCCGATGCCAGGAATCAAAGGGTGAGCTCAGTAGACCAACTGTGCACACAACCCCTGTCCTTTCTTCACCCCCGTCACTGTATCCACCAGCATTTACCACCTTTCTATAGGGAGGATTTTTTGCACTAGGGAATAGGTCCCCATTCTCATGAAGCTTCTCTTTAGGGAACTCTATCCTGAGGATGGAGATGAAAATCCCAGGGGTCTCGCCTTTCCCCAGGGGGAATGGAGACACTGCTGGCCTTTCAAATCTGGGGGGGATCCTACATCTGCCCTTTCCATGTCCGTGTTTTCTGCTTTGCAATCTTCTATGCCTAAGGTATTAACATTAAAAAAAAAAAAAATTCACTTCTAAGAGTTTTCGAGATAGAACCTGGAAGGTGTGCAAAACTTCTCCTTCTGGACTGCTTCTTCTGCCAGCTTCCCTTAACTCTTCTGGCTGCTGTAGCCATTTGACTTTTCTGCTGGGCAGGTAGTAGTAATTTGGGGGGTCCCTAATTAGATTCCAGCCGCTCAATTCCCTGGTTCATTTACCCTGAACCACCTTCAAATTGAATTGGTTTTTTTCTTCCTCACTGCCAACCCAAGCAGGAGTGGATCCTGGGGAATTACAGAGAAATAACAGCCTTTTTCTCCCCTTCCCCAGCCTCTGACTCATGTGCCTGCCCTTTTGTGCCGCTCTTCCATTATGCCTTCCCAACCACATGCTCTGCACCTTCTGCTTAAGCTGTCTGAACTCGTTTCCTCCATGAACCATCGTGATGTACAACACGTACAGTCCCAGGGCCAGATGAATGGTTTTCCATTAGAAGTACACTGTGCCATCTGGGGCACCTGGGAAGATAATGCCACAAAGACGCCCCCATCTTTCAAACACTCGGAGGGAAAGATTTCTACCGCTCTGCCCAGCTCGCTTTGACTACTGCAATATAACGTGCTGCTGCTCGAAACCTGTGTTTTCTCTCCCTTCCTCTTTCCCTGCAGCATCTCAGGGCACTGTGTGACTTGGGTCGGGGGTTGGGGGGGTGGGGAGGTTGGTCTTAAAATGCAATTCTGTGCACACCTAAAGGAAACACACAATGACAGTGTGAATTGTCAACACAGATAAAAAGGTTCTTCCATTAAAGCAATCAGGTGAAATACTTGCTTTTAAAAGGGGGCTTAAAGAACAAGAGGACTGTTTGGTTTTAAAAAGAGCCAGGCCTTTTCCCTGGGCCACAAAATTAGCGTTTGTTGATTTTAGCACGTTTGTTATTTCTTCTGTGACTGAAAGTGATTGGTGGGGAGAAATCTCGGTTTCATCACAAGTCTCCTTAACTGATTTCTTGTGTGTGCGCGCGTGCCTGTGTGCACCTCTCTTTCTTTGAAAGCCTGTTAAGACAATGCAGTTGCCTGAAAAAAAAAAAAATCCTGATTAGTATTCTGCATAAGGTACAGTCTTCATTGCAGTAGATATATAAAATCTATCTTCACTTTCACCACCTGTCACCTGAGAATTTTAGAATGATCTAGCTTTGAGATTGCAGGAAGCAGCCTTTTTGATTCTCATCTTTGCTCGCTCCCCCCACACCACCACCACCCCCCACCTCTGCCTTTTGTCATTGGCACTGCATCTACAGTGAACTCCAGTCCATTTTTATTCCTTTGTCAAATGCTTTTATTCACGGGAAACTGAAGGCACATGTTTACTAAGGGATAGAAATAGAAACACAATAAAAAACCAGTTTGATAGATGATCTAGCCTATTCTTCACACTTCCCTGTTGTTTTATTGATTTACAGAACACAAAGACTAATCTGAATTTACATTGCTTGTATTTCCCCTGATCTCAGAGGACTTGTTCCCCTTTGCTCAGATAAACCAAGCCAATTTTGTCTTTGTATCCAGTAGCCTCTGTGACAGTCGAATAGCCTGTCAACTAATCAATGTATGCGGCAAAAACTAATTTTTACTTTAAACAAACATCCGAACATTGTGTTGACACAATTAAATGATTTCTGCGTTCTCCCATATATCTGACACACACCCCAGGGAGCAGGTAAGAGCTATGGCTGAAATCACGCACACGTGCTCCTGCATCAAATTAAATATTTTCCCCTTAATCCTACCACCAGCAGCTGTTAGGTACCGCGGCTTATTGCATATGGCCTACATAATGAGACCGATCCAGGCGGTTCCGGCTTCTCCACTGAATGCTGAGTAGCTGTCTTCCCCCCAAGGACATGAAGAGTTACTGCTATTGAAAGAAGTTCTCATGCCGGATGAAGTGTCTGGGCATACACGTTTGGAGATGAGGGAAGAAAGCATTTAAAGCCGGAGCTTCTCCCTTGATTAAAATGAAAGGGATTGGCACTCTGCAAAGACTTGAATGAAACTGGCAAAGTCCCCAGAGTTATGGCAGGATGAAGAGGGAGACAGGGTAGGTACGGCAAGCAAGGAAATCTTTGCTCTCTTCGAAACCTGTCAGAAAATTAGGTCAACATGATTTTGTATTTTAATGAAATAACTTAAGGGTAAGCCTGAGACTTGGAGGCCGCTAAGACTTTTATGCTAGAGTGGCTTGTCATGCTTGACGTAATGTCTGGCTCCGTATGAGAGGGGTATCGAAGCTAATGTTCTCCATGGCTAATCGGCCTTTAGCTGCTCCTGTCCTTTTAAGTTCTCAGTAGCCGGAGCATCAATATGGATGTGCCTGTCTCTCACAGTCTAAACACGGGGCAGGCTGCACATCATCATTTCAATTGTCAAAACAGATGAAAGGATTTCTGATACTCCAATTAAACGAACTTGGAAAAATCATTTTAAAATATGCTCCATAAAATAACCTGAATGTTAAAACACCAGAACCTTCCAACCGTTTCCTCCGGCTGTGTCATTAGCATCCCCTCCTGCCCTCCCACCACACACATACACACAGCCCTTATCTGATTTGATTACTTTTAGAATGAATTTGGTTTTGAACATGAAAGCTGAGGAAGCTAAATTGGAAGAATAATGGCTTGGCATTTTATGTCATTTGGTTGAAATTGCAGGTGTGGGAGTCAGGCCTGCTTCTCCGACTCATGCTTGGCTATTTCCCCTTTAATTTACCGAATTTGAAATGGATTGCCGCTTCCAAATTACACTACACTTAAGGGACTTGCAAAGAATGCTTGTGATTTAGGATCCTACAGTATTGCCTTGATGAAAAATTATGCAGGCACACTCACTGCCCTACAAGAAAACTACTTCTTGTAAAACAAGGGTATTTGACAAACACCAGGAAGCTGAAGATGATAAAACACATTCTAAGCTCCTTTTCTTATTAATCAAGAGGGGGGACTGTGTTAATGGCAGCCTGAGAGATTGAATGGAAAAGAATCAATGCAAGAGGGTATATGACAGAGGATCAAGGTGGTCAGAAAGAGTAATAATCATTGTATGGATGACTGTATTAAAATTCTCTCATTTGAAGCCACAGAGGTTAAGAGATAGTTTTTAAAAACCAGGATTGCAATTGCTTTCAAGTACCCAAAGTAATTTTCATTACAAACAACACTGGTATTTCCAAGTGGAAGGGGCATCTTTGATGAATGAGCAATACACATCTTTATCAGTATTACGTTCCTAAAGGAGATACATGCTTTAATTCCAAAGTTTTGCTTTGTATTCTAGCTTTCATTCATCTAGTTTAGTATTAATCTGTTTCTGTAAAGTTGATACTCGAGAAATATTGCATACTTTACATGGTCCAGAGACAAATGTGAGGTTGAATATTTCAGGTTTCAAATGACTACTTCAAGCCTGAGTATCCTCTTTAAGCAACTGTGTTCATCCCTCTGCCACTCATCATGTGCCCGAAACATTCCCAAGAGACAGGGAAATGAGGTGTGTGTTAAACATCCAAATATGGTCCAGAATACGGTCAATGTTACTGATATGCAAAGTACTGGTGAAAAGAGGGCATATTCTGCTCTTTGTGGGTAGAGTATTCCATAAAGGTCATTAGGTTAAGTTCAATAATGTTTCTCAAGCCTCCTGTATCCTTGCTGGTTATTGACCTACTTGCAGTACCGTGACTGTAAGAGGAGATTTTAGGTCTCTGAGAGTAATTGTGGACTTTATTTAATCCTTAGTTCTACCAGTTTCTGATTTCTATATTCTTCGGGGTCTGTCCTATGCATTTAGGAAATTTCCTTAGTGAACAGACCCTTTTGTCAACATATAATGTGCTGCTTTATTCCTGGTTCTTAATTTTGAAATCTACATTTTCTCCTTGTGGCTTTTTTAGATGAGTGTTTGCATGAAGTTTTTTCTATAGTTTCAGTTTCAATATAGCATTATAATTAAAGTGAATTTTTGTAGACAGCTTATACATAGTTTGATTTTATCTTTTAAATGCAATCTGACAATCTCTTAATTGGTGCCTTTAGACCATTTATATTCAAGCTGATGTATGTCGTTGATGTATTTGTATTTGTCTATTCTTTCATCATTTTGTCTGTTCCCTCTGAATTTTTTTCTCTTCTTTCTCTTTCTTATCCTCTTTTAGGTTACTTAAATATTTTTAGTATCTCATTTAATTCCTCCATTAACATTTTGACTGTATCTTTTAGTATTATTTTATTTGTTGCTCTATAATTCACATACTTAATTTTCTAGTCTACTTATAACTCACATTTTACCACTTCAAGTAAAATGTAGACAGTGCCTTACAACCATATATGTCCCATTCGCCCTTTCTTTGTTGTAGTTTTCGTATATATTATATCTGCATACATTAAACCTTCAGGTTTCAAATGACTAAGTCAAGCCTGAGCATCCTCTTTAAGCAACTGTGTTCATCCCTCTGCCAAGAATCACATATATTATAAAGAACATAATAGAAGAAAATAATCTATTATACTTACCCAAATATTAACACTTCTGTTGCTCTTCCTTTACTCCTAAAGCTCTGAGTTTTCCCTCTGATACCACTTCTGTTCAGCCTGATCAACTCCCTCTAGCATTTCTTTTACAGCAGGTCTGATGGTGACAAATTCTGTTAGTTTTCCTTCATGTGATAATTTCTCCTTCATTCCTGAAGGATCCTTTTGCTGAATATGGAATTCTGGATTGATAGGCTTTTTTTGATCTGGTTGTTTGCCTTCTGTTTTCATCACTTAAAATATAATCTTTCTACTGTTTTCTAGTGATTTCCGATGAGAAATCTGCAGCTATTTCTATCACTTCCTTGTATATAATCTGTTGTTTTTTCTGGCTACTTTCAGGACTTTTTCTTGATATTTGGTTTTGCCTCAGTTTGATTATGATGTCTCTGAGCGTGATTTTCCTTGTGTTTATCCTGTTTCAGGTTCATTGAATTTCTTGAATCTGTAGGTTTGTGTCAGCAGTTTACTGTTCTATGATTCATTAGGAAAATTACCTTTACAGCTATTGTAGATCTTCTAATTGGGAGGAAAACTGATAGTGTATTTCTGATACTAAATTTAAAAAATTGGCCCAGATGAAAGACATACTGAAGATGAGAAAGTACAGTTTTTACTTTTTAAAAGATAAAGGATGTAACCAAAGAATTTGTCTCCAGTCTTATGTGAATTTTAAAAACATGTTATTATGAAGATGTTAGGTACAGAGTTAAAAAGATCATCAGGAGTCAGCATGAATTCATTTCAGAAAAATCATATCAGATAAATGTAATTTCTTTTTTAGATAGACTTATTAGACTGTAAATTGGGAAATTGATTATAAGTAACATATTTTTCAGCAGGGCAGAGGGTCAGATCTTCCATGCTATTCCTTTGGACAAAAGGGAAACCTTTAGAGAGTATTACTGTTATTGAATGCATCATAACTGGTTTGACAACTACCAAAGTGTCCTAAATAGTCAATTGATTTCATACCTGGAAAGCTATTTCTTATGCATCCATCATGACTTCAATTTTAAAGCCATGATTGGGTGAAATTTTAAAGCTGAAAGTTATAACAAATATTGTGGATGACTGAATCAAGATCTAAAATAGTAACATTTACCACTTAATACCAAGATCTATAATAATAACATTTGGCAAAAACACACCAGGCAGTTTTCTAGAGCTGGGAACTGAAGCTAATGTGTAACTCCTCAAATTACCCAAACTGTTAGCAGGATTCAGTAGAATACAGTAGTGATCATTTACTTCTTGGTACTCTCTTCCATCCCAGGATATCATTCTCTCATGGTTCCTCTCCTATCCCACTGATCTCTCGTTTTTGGTCTCCACTGCTATTTCTTCCCAATTTTGGAGGGCCTGAATCCCAGGGAAGGGGGAGCCTGGTGGGCTGCAGTCCATGGGGTTGCTAAGAGTCAGACATGACTGAGCGACTTCACTTTTACTTTTCACTTTCACTTTTCACTTTCATGCATTGGAGAAGGACATGGCAACCCACTCCAGTGTTCTTGCCTGGAGAATCCCAGGGACGGGGGAGCCTGGTGGGCTGCCGTCTATGGGGTCGCACAGAGTTGGACACGACTGAAGTGACTTAGCAGCAGCAGCAGCAAGGAGACACTCTTTTTCTTCTCATTCTCTAGGAAACTTCCAAGTTCCATAACTTATACACATCTGTAGTTTTGAGCATCCAGTGTCACGCTTTCAGTCTAGACCTTTTTCCTGAACTCCTGGCATATGTATGTTTTGTTTTTGTTTGTTTTTACTGCCTACTTGACATTACCGTTCATTGTCTTAGTAGGCATTTCAACTTAGCATATCTAAAACAGAACCCTGGATGCCAACCTTCTGCTTATTATCAGATTTCTCCTCCTGCAGCCTTCCTAATTCACTAAATGGTACCTCTGCTCTTTTAACTGTCCTTCGAAAGATAATTCCTAAATAATAGACATTTCATCCCCTATTAACAGAGGAAAGTGAGACTCAAGTGAAAGGTCTTTGTAAAAGATTACATAGGCATTAATAAGTAGTGTCAGGGTCAAACATGAACTCATCTGATGCTCATTCATCCCCAGATATTTCCCATTTTAATAAGATTACACTGAAGTTTTGTGCTCATGTCAACAAAATAAGTTTTTTTTAATCTGTGAATATAATTCATAATATAATTTAAAAATGCTTACTCCTTGAAAGAAAAGCTGTGACAAACCTAGACAGCATATTAAAAAGCAGAGACATTACTTTGCTGACAAAGGTCTGTATAGTCAAAGCTATAGTTTTTCCAGTAGTCATGTATGGATGTGAGAGTTGAACCAAAAAGAAGGCTGAGCTGTGAAGAATCAATGCTTTCAAACTGTGGTGTTGGAGAAGACTCTTGAGAGTCCCTTGGACAGCAAGGAGATCAAATTAGTCAATCCTAAAGGAAATCAGTCCTGAATATTCATTGGAAGAACTGATGCTGAAGCTGAAACTCCAATGCTTTGGCCAGCTAATGTGAAGAGCTGACTCATTTAGAAAAGACCTTGAGCTGGGAAGGATTGAAGGCAGGAGGAGAAAGGGATGACAGAGGATGAGATGGCTGGAATGCAGGACGACAGAGTTTAAGCAAACTCTGGGAGATAGTGAAGGACAGGGAAGCCTGGTGTGTTGCAGTCCATGGGGTCACAAGGAGTCAGAACTGAGAGACTGAACAAAATGAATATAATTCAGGAAACCACTGGCCTGTAGCAGCAGCCTCTGATAAAGGACTTGGTTAAGTAACCATGTCTTTCCATAGGAGGTAGCTGCCGGCACAGGATACTTTAATTCTTGGCTGCATTATTTGAAGAGTAGTCTTTAGGTTGATGGGGTTGCCAGTTCACTGTACTTTGTACTTGTGAGAACAGATTTGCAGTATTCAGTTTTATTCTGGGGACAGCATAACTAGAAAGAGATGACAAATAAAAGTCATTCAGTGAGAAGGCATCAGGATGATAAGTAAGTTCGAAGTCACAACTAAAGAGGAATTCTTCAAGGTCTGGAGATAATATGGCCTGGCAGATGCTCTTTTTAGCTCTGTATTTCAGTTCTATTTAATAAACAGAGAATGAAGTCCTACTATGTGTCAACTGGACACTGTCACAAGCACTGATAATACAAAGATTAAAAATCATGGTCCTTGCTTTCATTATCAATGAATAGGTATAGCAGTTACAGAGAGATAGAAAGATTTGTCCTTTACATTGAGCCAAAATCTAATGGAATTATTCAAGGATGAAATGAGGTAGCCTTTTGCCATCACTAAAGATATTCAAGCACATGCTGGAAGTTTACTTGGTGTAGGAATAAGGCTGTGGAATTAAATTAACCATTGTATGAGTGATCGAACTGCAGGACCTTTAAGCACTTCCAACCCTGAGATGCTATGATTCTTTCATCTGTGCTATCCCTGTCCTTTAATACCATAAATAATTGAGACAGAACTGCAAAAAATTGCATTTACATGGCAAATGTAAATCATCCACTTGCTTGGGCAAGACTTGTTCATTCCCTTTTAAGCTCACTTCATTTTGTGTGTCTTTCTTCTGTCCTAGAGAAGATTATAGGAATCATAAGCTAAAACAGGTACACCTATGAAAGGTAGAAATGAAAGGGGTTCAAATTTATGAACATCTGTATATGTTTATTTTTGTATTCTAATTGCATCTTATAGAACCCACTTTAAAAATATATAAAGGATAAACCTAAGTTTCTTGGAAAATATCATTTTAAGTTTATGTGACAATAAGCGAGGATCCAGTGTAATTTTAGCATTTAATTTTATGCCACTGAATGATCACTGCGCTCTGATCATAGCCATCTCTAGTGGTGTTGTCATAATTCGAGCAGCAGGTGAGTCCGTTTCTTTTTATGCATTTTATAAGTTAAGACATTCCGTATGTTGATTTGATCAGGTGGGAAAGAAGCATAAGAGCAAACTGACAGAAGAGTTTTGAAAAGCATGTGGCAGAATTTGATCAGTTTCCATGGTTTTGTAAGAACAAAGGAAAATGCTCAGATTTGAAGTTTTGAAAAAAAAAATGATAAAGGCAAGAAGAGAAGGGCAAGGGAACTTATTAATTCAAGATACATCTTCAACTGTTTTGAATATGATCATTCTAATAAGCCACATATGTAGTTTCAGATCCTGGTATGCATTATTTCACAAGGCGTTTTACAATGGCTGCATTACTTTTTAAATGGTCTCTTGGCTGAGAGAGGTGACAGAGCTTCAGAATAAATTCAGGCCAAGGTACTTGCACAATGATTCGAAACTGAGCAACAGCCAAGTGCAAATATAGATGCATGACTGAGCAGCTTCTATATGCTGCTACTTACGATTTCATATAACTCCAAAAACAGTTCTTGGAAGTTGGTGTTGCTATGCAGTTTTACACATGAAAACATGTAATCAGCATGCCACGCCTATGTTGTTTGATTTCAGCTCTGCTGCTTTTTCTGTAGAATCCATGATGGCAAATCGTGGCATAGATTGAGAGTCAATTAAATTATTGGGGTATTTTCCATCTTCTGATACATAGGCAAACAAAAGTAGCCATGTTGCTGCAAAGATAGAAAACAAACAAAAAAGTGACCAACCAGTCAAACAGCCTGCCCCGAAGAAAATTTAGAGTCCAGTTCTTAGTCTTCTCTCTAGGGTGTTCTGGGTTTCAGCCCACAGGCCAACATCGTTGCTGGGTTTCGGGTGCGAAAGGTTGGTTATTAGGTTGTGAGCTAGGTTGAACTGGGCAGGAACACATCACACCCCGAAAGCTCCTTTGCAGAATCTAACATTGGATTTGGACTCAGGCCAAAAGTGACAGACAGGGATAGCTACGCACTGTTTAGTACAAAATGAAAATGCAGATCCCTTGTTAAGATGGCTCAGATGGTAAAGAACCTGCCTACAATGCAGGAGGCAAGCGTTCAATCCCTGGGTCTGGAAGAGCCCCTGGAAAAGGAAATGGTAACCTCTCCTCTATTTGTGCCTGGAAAGTCCCATGGACAGAGGATCCTGGAGGGCTACAGCCCATGGGGTGGCAAAGAGTAGGGCATGGCTCAGTGACTGCCACTTTTCCTTTGTTAAAAAATTAGGAAAGAAGCATCATTAAAAGAACTAAGTACAAAGATTTTTCTTTTCTTCTGTGGTCAGTCTCTTGTCATAGTATTTTTATTAACTATTTAGTGGTGTTCTAAGTTTAAAAAAATAAAATGTTAAATGTAAAATTTAAAAAATGTTAAATGTAAAATGTAAAATTCATACTAATAATGTATCTTTATATTGTACAATGGCAATTTAAATGCAAATATAAGGGCATTTAACTCTTATGCAGAATCACGGAAACTACACAGTTCATATATGCCTGTATATTTTGTTCTTACCAGAAGAGTAGAAACTAACTCAACTGTTCTTATTTCACTTCTTTCTTTACTCACATTTGACCCGTACTCCCTAGCTTGCCCCTCTTAACGAACAGAGGACTGATAGGCAAAGGGACTATTTCATAAAGGAATGTTTATCTTTTCCTTTTCTTCTAAGTCATCAGTTTCAGTGTAAATTGTTGGCTGAAATAGGGAAATAACATGAGTAAGGATTTGATAGGTCTCCTTGGTCATTTGTGTTTCTTATTAAATACCATTGTGTTCTTTCTGTGTTCAAAGCAAATTTTGATCCTAACAGAAAGTATGGTTTCTTGGGGGATGTTGGCATCCCTGCTTACTTAGTTACAGATATAACACAATTACCTTGTACTTGCTTTGAGACCCATTGAACTTCCATGCCTTGTGGGTCTACTGGAATTCTGCACTCATGGAACCTCATGAATGCTACATGCTGGTGGGGACAGCAAGGAAGAGTAGTGCGGGTGCGTATGGGACAGATTTCCTGTGTCCACAAACATGCTCCATTATCCCATCGAACT
This sequence comes from Capricornis sumatraensis, assembly GCF_032405125.1. Taxonomy (NCBI): domain Eukaryota; kingdom Metazoa; phylum Chordata; class Mammalia; order Artiodactyla; family Bovidae; genus Capricornis; species Capricornis sumatraensis. Next base: position 43,065,673 of record NC_091087.1, read on the forward strand.
TCACTCACACAAGTTCAAAGATAAAATCACTAAGAATTTCAAGATGGCAATGATGGAGCATTAACCCAAAGACACAGGACCCTTCCAAGCACTAGACTCCGTGTGACTTATCTGACTGCACAGTTAGGAACCTGGCCTTCATAGCTGACAAATTTAGAAGAAAGCCTGAGGTTTTTAGTACCTGGTAAGATGGAGTTCTTGTTGTTGTTCAGTTGCTCAGTTGTGTCCAGTTCTTCGTGACACTATAGACTGCAGCACACCAGGCTTCCCTGTCCTTCACTAACTCCTGGAGTTTGTTCAAACTCATGCCCGTTGAGTCGATGATACCATCCAACCATCTCGTCCTAGGTCACCCCCTTCTCCTCCTGCCCCCAGTCTTTCCCAGCAGCAGGGTTTTTTCCAATGAGTTGGCTCTTTGCATCAGACAGCCAAAGTATTGGAGCTTCAGCATCAGTGCTTCCAATGAATATTCAGGATTGATTTCCTTTAGGATTGACTGGTTTGATCTCCTTGCTGTGCAAGGAACTCCCAAGTGTATTCTCCAAAACCACAGTTTTAATGTATCAATCCTTTGGTGCGCAGCCTTCTTTATGATCCAACTATCACATCTGTACATAACTACTAGAAAAACTATAGCTTTGACTATACAGACCTTTGTTGGCAAAGATGGAGCTGTGTCTCTAAAGTTTATCTCTACCCATGACCACAACTCTAGACTGGTTAAAATACCAACACCAGCTACCGAAGGACAGAAGTGTAAACAATAGCAGGTGGATGGAGGAGGAAAGTCTAACATGAAAAACAACTACTAAGGCAGCTCTGAGTTGCCTTCCCCACCAACTCCTTTATTTTGCAGTTTTGACCCAAGAGCAGGCCAAATCAGGGAACTGTGCAGTGGGTTCGGGCAGCAAAATCTTTGAGAGCAACCAGTCATTCTGACTAGAGGACAGAAACAAGGGGTTCTTGTCCTGCCAGCCTTAGAGAGTGGGTAAAATCTGGTTTTTCCTCTCTTTTTTTCTTGTCTCTCCTGAGCCTGCTCCAAGGCGAGCTCCAGCCGTAGATCCGCACTGCTGCGGTAGCAGTGGCAGCCCCACTGGCGCCTAAAACCTGAAGGAAAACTCATCCTTCTGAACTGGAATAAGCAGGAGAATGTCCTTGTTTGTAGGAAATATATACTAAAGTGTTCGAGGGTGATAGGGCCTCATGTTGGCAGTGACTCGGCCTGTGTTTATTTCTGCATTTATCTATGTACATGGAAAATCTGAGTTCACGTGGATGCATCCAATTGCAATCCAATACTACAAGGCTTATTCTGGTGTTCTCTTTTTCTTTGTTACTTCCTTCTTCATTGGTGAGAAACATAGTTCCCATTGGCTTTGATCCATTGACCCCTTTGATTAATCCCTCTGTGATGCCCTGCTCACCCTGTCCAGCTTATGATGTCTTCACCTGGAAGTCCTCCTCGCCCATTCATCCTCCAACACCCCATGACAGTTATCCTTCCGAACCTTCCCTTTCTCATTCTCAAGGGCTACAATACCCAGCTCTAGGAAATTATGCATCCCCCCATGACTAGCAGCATGGCTAGTCCCACCTAACAGTTTTGGGTTAAATTTTCCAGGAAAGGAGAGAATAATTTTCAAACATCCTCTAGCTTTCTTTCTGTCTTCAGGATGTAGATATCTATGAAAGTGAAAGTCCCTCAGTCATGTCCGACTCTTTGCAACCCCATGGACTATACAAGTCCATGGAATTCTCTAGGCTAGAATACTGGAGTGGGTAGCCTTTCCCTTCTCCAGGGGATCTTCCCGACCCAGGAATAGAACCCAGGTCTCCTGCATTGCAGGCAGATTCTTTACCAGCTGAGCTATATACAAGTACATAATTTCTCTGCTTGCTTTATACAGACTCACTGAATTTACCAAAATATTCCAAGAATCTAGGAAAGTGCCCCAAATGCAATACGCACTCAAAAATAGTTGTTGATTCAATTAGTATTGCCGTGACCTGACTTTCATGTTAGCCTCTGCTTCATGTTTAGATTTTTAAGCTCTATGGTCTGTACTGGATAGCACACACATAGCTTGCTATGTGCCCCTTATTCTCTTAAGAGCTTTCCATGAGTTAATTTATTTAATCCATACAACAGCCTATGAGATATGGACCACTAACATTCCTATTTTACTAACAAATTTGCAAGGCAAAGAGAGGTTACATAAATTGCCCAGTATCACTTAACTAGTAAATGGTGGGGTTAGGATTTGAACCCAGGCTGGAGTTAGAATCCATGTTCTTAACTACTACGTGAATAACTATGGCTTTATTTCTATCTTCCATCCCAGGTTGCTCCACTACGCTTTCTATTCACGCAGTAGCTTTTGAATATTTATGTAAATCACATGGCTGTTGGACTTCAGTGCTGACACTGGATATGAATTTCATGTGGCTCCCGGGTTATGATCATCTTGTCTCGCTTAGTATCTGGTGACACAATCTCTCTGGTTTAGTTAAAACTCAGAAACCACAAGTAAAACCACAACTGAAAGCCCTGGGTTTGCTGGAATGGCAAAGGCTTCTCAGTATGCTAGTACTTGCCCTGTCAACCCCTGTAGTAGCCCCAGGATGATACCCCCTTTGAGACAGGATTTAATAGGACTTGGGCTTGCCTCATAGCTCAGTTGGTAAAGAATCTGCCTGCAATGCAGGAGATCCCAGTTCAATTCCTGGGTCAGGAAGATCCCCTGGAAAAGGGATAGACTACCCATTCCAGTATTCTTCAGCTTCCCTTGCGGCTCAGCTGGTGAAGAATCCGCCCTCAATGCAGGAGACCGGGGTTCAATCCCTGGATTGGGAAGATCCCCTGGAGAAGGGAAAGGCTACCCACTCCAGTATTATGGCTTGCTAATGGGCTTATTTATAACTAATAGGGTATACATGTCAACTAGTGCTTTTGACATGAGTATCGGATCATCACATCTTTGTGACACCTATTTATACATATATATTTGCATCTCAATTTTGTCTTATGTGTCATTCATTAGGCCTTCAGTATTGGTTGCAACTCCCTTTCCAGTATTTTTTCATCTAAAATAACTGGATATTTTTAACCCTATTGTTCTTTGGTGGGGGTATCATTCATAATTCCTTCCACAGTAATGGCTAACCACTTGATTCTGGGAGTGTTCCTCTATATTTTAAAGTTGTTTTGATGAGCTCAACTAGGAATTCCCATTCTAATGATATATAACCAGCTTAGCCCCCAAACCTATTATTTCTAATGTCTATATTCTTCTTTGAGTCAAAATCCCAGGTACCATTTGCAATTAGGAATGAATGGAACTCCTGTTTCCCTAAGAATTTCATTTTCATGCCCAGGACTTTCAAGTTCCTAGTAACTCATCCTACATCTTTGGAAGCATTAGTTGATTTCTGTACCAAACACAGTATTTGGTACCAAACATACAGTGGGATGTGTTTCACAGAATTTTTTGTTATATGCCAGATGCATATATAGACCCTTAGCAAACCACCCTGTTCCTCAAAATGTGATTTTCTTTAATTACCCTAAGTCATTTCTGTCTAGAGCTAGGAGTAGTTTTGTCTAGTTACCCTTGAGAATTCTTATGGTTATGAACATCTTCCCTAACACGTGAACACATGCTTGGGGAGACATTACTTTCTGCCCTGGGGCCTGGTCTAGATACAGCGCATAGGAGTTCTCATCAAGCTTGGACACATTGGTTAGAGGAAGGTTGCTGAGAGGCAGCATCTTATAGAGATGAAACAAAAAGCAAAGGAGACCAACAGACGAAATCTGTCAGCAGGAAAGGGACAGACAGGACCAGGGGAAAGCCAGATCACAGCTGAGATGAGCAGAGGGTGGGAGGAGTTGTCTGAGACCCCCCACAGTGGTGTTATCAGGAGCCCACAGGCTCTCCAGATGAAGACAGGATGGTTGCTGTTCAAGCTGCGGACCCAGTGTGGGCGCTGATCGTGTGGCTTCTAGGGTGCCGAGCTCTTTCCTTTTTGCTTTCTGTGGCCATGTCACTCTACTCTCCAGGCTCCGACTGATTTCTCTCCATTTCCTCACTGTGGTGTCATGGTACATGGGCACTTGAAGGAAACTTTAATATTTTCATCTGCCTCAAAAAGTTCCTGTGGCTTAATCCCGACCAGCTCCTTTGAGAACACAGTGGCCCTCTGCATAGAATGCAGCTCATGGAGGTCTGTCTGCCCTCTTCCTCCCTTGCTCGCTTCATCCACAGCCTTCCTCTTGAAGCACGCCTCCTGACCCAGTGCACACTCACTCCCATCTTCTGATGTTATTACTTTCCATTTCTGACCTCTTTCCCTCCCTCGGGCCTTGGTACTGTCTTGCTAGCTACAAACTTTGGTTCTTTTCTTAACTCTAGTTTTTCTCCAGTGTCACCGCTTCCAGCAGTAAACAGTCATTCGGGTCAGCCCCACCCCAGAGACTGTCCACTGGCACAGCTCCTGTGGCCTCTTGTCCAGGGAACCTGCTTGAACCTTCCACATGGAATCCAGCTGCCACTTTCTTACTGAGAAATCTGTCATCTCACAGTGGCCAGAGAGAGGGACTCAGCTACAGCATTCACCACTCTCGTGGCAGCTGTTTGCCTCTGGCAAAAAAGAGACAAATTGAGCACACTTTCTGCAGGCCACTGAAATGGACCTCTTTGGCTTCTGCACCTTTGTGTTACCAAGTGGAATTATGTTTTTCTTTCCTGGTTCCTTTAATGGACTTACAGAAAACTAGCTGTATAGTACAATGCTCTTCTACCCTTGCTCCCCTAAAGAGTTAGCTTTAAAAATTTTCTTCTTCATAATGTCTCTCATTCCTTTTTCTCTTATACAGGGACAATTTAAGTGGAAAATGTCAGCCAATTTCCACAGTTATCTTTAGCCTGCTGGTGCATTTCAGCAGGCCCTATATTGTCTTTTATCAACAATGCCAAAAAAAAAAAAAAAACTGAATGATCTTGGAACTGCATAGATAATCCACAGTATTTATTTTCCATTTAGTGTTTCATTTTTTTTCCAACTCATTTTCCATCTAAATGGTGAACAAGAGACAAAGAGGAAGTACTTAGCTTTTACTTCACTTCCCATCTCATTTATAACAGTAGATAGCAAGAGAGATAAGCAGGATGTGTGAATTTATTCAAGGCTTCTCCTATGTATTAGAGACAAACCTAATAACCAGGTTCAGAGTTGAGAGAACAGTGTCTGATTTCTAGTTCATGGCCTGGTCGGGGATGGGGACCTACATACAATAAACCACAACATAAATATTGAGAGAGGAGCATTTTAAGGAGCATTCCATTTATGTGGAATATTTAAAGCTACCTAAGGGAGAAGAGGGCTTAGGGAAAGGGCTTCTCGCAAGAGCCTGAGGAGCGATGATGCCTGTGCTGAGTCACTTAAGGATTAGGAGGGTTGGCCAGATAGAGAGGGATGTTGATTTCAGATAGAAGGACCAGCACTGAAAGGGTGGGAGGCAAGACAAACTGAGAACTATGCTGCATTGAAGGAAACTGGATATGTCTGGAGTATGGGGGATGTGGAAGTGCTGGAAAGGAGTGAGGATGGGAAGAAGAAAGTGTAGGGCTGGGTCACAGGAAGCCTTATATGTCTGCCTATGTAATCTGAGCTATAGGAGGTGGGCTGGAAAGCCACTGATGAAATTGAAGCCATAGAAGGGCATTGTGACATTTATGCTTTCAAAGAGAATTTTGGCTCCAGTGTAGCTGATGGTTTAGAATGGGACAAGACTAGAGGCAAGAATATGATCATTAAATTCATACAGGGAAAAGTACTAAGGGTCTGAATTAAGGCAGAAGCCATGAAAATGAAAAGGAAAGAACTGAGGAAGGTTAGAGGGTTATCGCTGAAAGAATACAGTCCTATTCTGCTTATGTAAGGGTGACAGAGATGAAGAAATATAGAATAATTACCAGGTTTATTTTTTCTGTTTAAGTAACTGGATGGACTTTGTAATAATAGAGGGATTGTATTGTGAGAAAAAAAAAAAAAGCTGACATTTATTGAGCACTTCCTAAGAGCTAAGCAGTTTATGTATATTGCCTCACTTTACCTTTAAAATAACACTTTGGAGTAGGTACTATTACGCATGTTTTACAAATGGGAAAATGCCACGGAAAAGGCAAGTTTCTTTTCCAGGATCACACAAATAGGTGGCCATATTGGGATTTGAATACAGGTATGAATGCCTCCAGAATTTGGGGTCGGTGCACTGTCATATTTTGTGCATAGGAGATGGATTCCATTCAGGGAAGAGGTGATGAGTCCTGTTTGGGATATGCAGGTGGATTTCTGGTAGGCAGTTGTGATGTGGGTCTGAAGGTCGAGTGAGTGATTTGAGCTGGAGATTGTTATCGAGGGAACGAGACAGACAACAAGGAGTTCACTGAATTATCCAAACCATGACCCACCGTGCTCCTTGGATTCCTGTCTTTGTTACTCCATGAAAGAAGAAAGAGAGAATCATCTTGAGTGAGGTCAGACCAGGCTGCCACAGTCGGCCCTTTACCCTCAACCCAGCTCATCACTGTGCCTCAGTGACAGGAGCGGGTTAAATTTGCTCCACTTTCTCTTTTCCTTATGATGATTCTTATCATGAGAACATTAATCTTGTGCTATTTTCTGTTTTCATTACAATCTTTGTCACACAAGTGGAGCCTCAGAATGTTAATGCCTCATATCTTCTGTGAAGGATAGTAGAATTCTCCATTGCTTTGACCTTTCCAATGTTCTGTATTTCGATTGGGTCTGGAAGTTGATGATTAATGATAATTACAATAATTACACCAAGGGACTCGAAATATAAATTACCAAATGTTCAAAGGAAGCCACTTGAAACCTTTAATAGAATCTTGAACAATCTCTGTCCAAATGTTCCCACTTCCTCTGTCAGACATCCCTCGGTGAGTAGGTTGGGAGAGATTCAGCCTAGGTTGCAGCCAGAAGAATAAAAGAGCTGTGATTTGTGAGCCATGTTTTAGTTATATGAAGGGGGGGAAAAAGAAATCAATTTTTAAATCAATAGAATGGCCCTTCGCCCAAACAGCTTTGCTTAACAAAGAGTGAGCATTCCATAAAACAAGACGTCGCTTTTGATTCAGACCATTAACTACGATTCCCATTAGGCGGGAGGTGCCATGAGGAAAGGGGATATTTACTTGTCTCCTCTGCTCTGGTTTCTGGGCTTTAATTTTAGGGAGGTGTAGCTTTCCGGTATGGAGGGGTCAGGACTCCATGCAGCCTTTGCACGTTTGTCCACAGATGACACCCAAACTTAGCACCAGTGTTAGCACAATCATATTCTATGTGAGCCTTGGCAATGGGCAAGATGCAGATTTCCTGAGGCTTTCATATTTTAAAACAAGTAGTACAAACACTCCACTCCAGTGTTCTTGCCTGGAGAATCCCAGGGACGGGGGAGCCTGGTGGGCTGCCGTCTATGGGGTCGCACAGAGTCGGACACGACTGAAGCGACTTAGCAGCAGCAGCAGCAGGAAGAACACTGGGATGAGGGTTTCATTCTGAGACCTCTGGCTATTTTCTCCCTGCTGCAGTAAATTCTACCTTATTTTGTGGTACCAGTGTGATCTATAGAGTATCTCAGTTTTTATCCAGAGGGTTGGAGGGGTTGCCATCATGCTAGGCTTCCAAAGGGAAGAATTTATGGTGACAAGACATCTGTGGGTAGGTTGCTATGGAGTGTATTCTTACATGATGATAGGATGGGAAGAACTGTCTCTTCCTGCAGCTTTGACACACTTACTTGAATACAGGTATCGTGACTGCTTTTGACTGTGTCAGTATTTGTGGTATAGCGTGTGTGTGCTCAGTCAGGTCTGACTCCTTGTGACCCCATGAATTGGGGCCCACCAGGCTCTTCCATCCATTGGATTTCCCAGGCAAGAATAGTGGAGTGGGTTGCCATTCCCTTCTCCAGGGTGTCTTCCTGACCCAGGGATTGAACTCAACATCTCTTGCATCTCCTGCATTGGCAGAAGGATTCTTTACCACTTGCGCCACCTGGGAAATCCAAGGTGTTACATTATACACTAGGTCTAATTAGCCTTAGCCAGATTCTTGGCGTTTAGAAGTCTGTGTATTGAGAATGATGTAGGAGAGTAGAGGGATATCTTGGGGAGAGTGATGGGCAGTCCTTACAGCGTTGTTCTCCAGACATATATTGGACACTGAAAGTTTTCATGGAGGTCAGAATTGACCGAAACTGAGTGCTAACGTGAGAGCATTTGCAACAGGCAAGGTGCAGATATCCTGAGTTCTGTTGAGTTTTTGAATAAAAATAGTAAAAGGTATATAGCCCCGGATGGACCTTCTGGCTAGTAAACAGCAGCCCTCCTTCCTCTTTTTGCTCTGGGATCTCCAGGGTCCTGAGAGCACCATGGGTATTGCCAGAAGCACACCATGATGGTCACTTGGAAGGTTCTGGGGTCCAGATAGGCAGACCCCTATTCAGGTAACAGCTATGGTACCTTGGGGTGTTTCCTTTTTCTAGAAGATCCTATCAGATCCCCAAGGTTTTTAATGAATCAGCCTGGCGCACACTGAGGCAGTTTAAGATAATACCTAACCTGTAAGAAGTAGTCCTAAAAATCATGGTGCTGGACTTGTATGCACATGTGTGCATCTGTGTGTGATTGTATGCACATGTGTGCATCTGTGTGTGATTGTATGCATATTTCTGCTTACCTTAAAATTTCCCCTTTGGGAGTTGCCATGCTTCTTTTCGGCTTACATTACACCCCAGAAGATATAGGTAGGAAACAGGAGTTTTAATCCGGGATCTGAACTGGACTGAGTTATCTTTGTTATCACTTCTGTTCTGAGCTAGGCTTTAATTGCAGAAACAGAGTCTCAGAAGAATAACATGAACTCCATCTTGATGCCAATCAGTTAATAAATCAGTCCGGAAGCATTTGGTATGTTCTTCTCTTCAAGTGAGGTATGCTCTCTTGAGCTTTTTGTGCTGCAGAGATACTCAGAGCTTGTAGACATGAACTCAAGAAAATTCAAACTGTGACAAGTTGATCTTGTAACCTGGGCAGTTACTACTGTATTAAAGTGCATCCTGATTGTTGTTTGGAAAGCACAATGCTTTTGATCAGCGATTGAGGCCATGTTTTGGGGGTCAAGTATCTCATTACACTTGTATTTTCTTCCAAATGAATTTGTACCTTTATTTTAGTCTGCTGGTTGTTTTTTCTGGCTTGTTATTATAGCCTATTATTGCAGCCTTAAAAATAACTCCTATTTCCACTCCCAGAAGTTAAAAGAAACATTCCAAAAAAAAAAATCTAATGAAAAAGTTAATATACTAGTTTCCCAATTTGTGTGAATGCGGAGTGTATATATGTGTGTGTTGAGAGAGTTAGTTAATATATATTTGTACCTGAACTGAAGAGTGACTAAAGCCATATTCTCTTGTCTTAGCAAAGTGGAGAAAGAGGATTCAGATGCACAAGGTAAAAAGGATCAGTACCAGAAGGACTAGATGGCAATACTGAGCAGGATACAAGTGTGAACCAGTGCAAGGGCCACAAGCCAATTATTGTTTGGAGGCCGCCTAATGAGTCTGGAAAACTACCCAACTTCTAAGGTTCTATAGCTGCCTCACTTAGCTTTGATTTTTATAAATAGTCACATTCGTTCCAACCCCTGTCTCCGCTCCCGTTAGTAATATCAGTCAATTTATATATGTGTTGTGGGAAGTAATTAATTTAGATTCCCTGAACATCTGCTGGTCTCTAGATGGACTTGAACTGAAATTAAAATCATTGAGTCATTCACCCCACAAATATTTACTGAGCATACTGGGGCCAGTGCAGGCTGTTAGAGGCTCCCTCAGCAACCAGAGGTTCTCTGCAAGATGAAACACTCAAGAGAATTGGGAAAAGGAACGAAAAGCCATTTGAAGCAGGCCCCAGAGAATTCACTCATCTCTTCCTTTGTGACTATTACTGTTCCTAAGACTCTGATCCACGAGGGCACCTACATTCCTAGCTGGAATTTGAGATGGCTTTTCTGGGTTTGTCTTTCCTTGCTTGTCCGCCTCTCGTTTCTGGATTCATTCCTCCTCCAGCTACTGTATGTTTCTGTTTAGACCTATTTGATTTCCTGACTCGCTACTCTAGGCAGGCCAGCTTCAAGCCCTACCTTCCATGTCTTCATCTTAATATGTGGACACTGACCTGGAATTGGAAGGAAATAAGACAAAGTCTCCCATTATCAAGGAGCTCTAGACCAGGAACTTTTAATCATACAACAGAACGGACTCACATTCTAAGTCAGAGAGAAACAGCCTGGCCTGGATGTCCTTAGCTTGTTCTGAGGTCGTGTCAAGTTCAGTGTTCCTGAAAGATTCAGTGGCTTCTTCCACTGTGCCCCTGTGACATTCCGTGCTGATGGTGTTTGGGCGTGACCGCGGTCCCTTGCTGGGCATAGACTAAGCTAAATGGGGCAAGAGGATGAACTAGTTTCCAATTCTGGCTCTCCGCAACTCTGTTCTCACTCTTTCCTGTCCATATCCTGCAGGGTGTGATAATCACTTGCTGATCGATTTCAACGTCTTTTGGTGCTGAGTGAAAGCGCTTGTAATCCATTACAGTCACGAGGATTCTATTGGTGTTCCATTGCAGCAGACTCTGAATGATACCCTACCATGAAATAGTTAATCCAGCTGTCGAAATAGCCCCTCTTAGACTGAGATGAACTGACTCATTGTGTTTCCTGGTTTTTTCTTTCACATGCACTGGTGCATCAATCACACTGAAGTCCCGGTTTTAAATGATTACTACATGTCAGTGCCGGTGTCCTATTCATATAAGTGATATCCACATTTACCTGTATTGTAATGTTTCAAATTTACAGAAGTTACGCCATGTGTGCATTTTGTGTGACAGTTGTGGTTTGTGGACCCATAACAAATATGAAATAGTCACCATCACCAGTGAATCCTCCAGACCTAAGTTTGTAAATGAAACATTGACCTTCCAAATTCACATATTTTATTCATTTCTAGAGCTCCTGATAACTTACTTCTTCCGTGGCATTCCTTAGTAAGTGCATTCACTTTGTGATTCCTCTGAAGGCTGAAAACTCAAAATATTGAGCAAACTGAGAAGTCAGAGCCCCTCATTCTCTCGATCATTAATCACTGGCTGGGTGTGTGTGTCAGAACTCTGTGCTGCTCTGATTTCGCTCCTCTGCCCTTCGGGCAGAAACCTCGTCTTATTTGTGTCTCCTGGAGCACCCAGTACACTGCCGGAGCTCCATAAATAATTAATCTCGCCAATAATAATGGGAAGCAGAGGCTTCCAAGAGCCTTCCTCTTCCCCGTTCTGTGAAACTGGTGTTATGGTATTTTGACTATCAAAACAATGATTAAGCAGCTTTGGCACATTTTATGTTTGGGCTAAATGCGATTTTGCTAATGCACCATCTCATTGCTCCCTCCCCCAACACTCGTATTTTAATGATTTCTAATTAATATTGTAATATTTCTTGAATAATTCATGTTTTTAAACAAGAAAGGCTGGCATAAATTTATGTCAATCTGTTTGTGTATTGCAGCGCTGTGCATAACAAACAAACACAGTCTGCTTCCCTCGGAGACTCTCGGGGAGAGGCAACGGAAAAGCAGCATCTGAATAGGGGGCTGGAATTCAAGTTCATCCCCAGAAGGGAGAGGTGCCCCCAGGTGCCTTCTGAGGTTCCCAGACACCGTGGTCTTTGCTATCACCCCCTTATCAGGTCATCTTTTCTCCCGGCAGGTGCCCAAGGCCCATCACACAGAATCCTCCTCTCCTCCCTCCCTAGCTGTTCCCTGACCCCATGTCCCCTCTGTCTTCTCACTGCCTCTCTGGAGACTGCTCAGGGTAGGCACAGACGGTAATCTGATAGGCTAGTCAGGGCTGAGTGGCTAACAGTTGGGAGTCGGCTTATTCATTTAGCTGACAAGTATTTAATGGGCACCTGCTGCCTGCTTGGAACTGTACAAAGCCTGAGGGCACCATACAAGTTAGTTATTGGGTCATCTTGGCCAAGTAACCCAATGGTTCCTTTACTGGGGCTCCTGAAGAATCCACTAGGGATACTCTGGAAGGCTAAGGGGGATTTTTTTCTTTTTTTAAGGCTTTAAAACCCACTTCTGTACAGCTGCTGGAAGGAAAGGCTTTAGCAGAAGAGCTGGGTGCCATACTGCCCCTGCCAGCCCTCCTCTGAACTTCACACAGTGGTGATTTCTTTTCCTCAGTCCTTCTTCAGGACTAAGTTTCACATTCTATTAAGTTTCAGCATAAAATTGCTCAGAGATCTGGAAGCAGGAAGTCACTTTCGTACAGTACTTTCTCTCAGGTTTGGGGAAGCCTGCTGCTTTAGAGAGTTGTTTCCATTGGATATCAGCTGTCAAGTGATGTTTATTTCCCCCTTCTTCCTTGGGGCTGGAGAAAAGTGTTTAATATCTATCATTTCTGCCTGCAGTGTAGCACTACAATTGCTGTGTTGACCCTGTGGCTGGGGCCATTAATGCGTGCCATTGTTAATTAGCAGCCAGTGGAATACCCAAGCCAGTGACATGGTTCACTGAGATGGATGCAGTTGTTTTGATTGCATTGCTATTGTTAGGCAAACCATCATTTGTACTAATGATTTCCAAGTTGATAGCAAAAAGGTAGGTGGGAAGTGACTTAATTTGATGCCCCCCCTACACACACACACACACACACACACACACACACACACACACACACACACACACTGATTCTAGTGGTGAGAACACTCTGCGAGGCAATAGCACCTGAATTTAGTGAGGCTTTTATAAAGACCGATTGCCATTAACTGATCATATCAAGGTAGGGAGTGTTGGTGCCGATGTATCCAGTATCATCCTCCACCAGTGGAGAGGATGTTATCTGCCCTCCGATGGCCTGCAGGTGGCGTCTAGGGACACAGCCAGCCTGCAGACAGAGGAGGTGCCCAGTGTTGTTCCTCCTAATGATGCTGGAAAGGGGAGTTGAAAGTAAATGCAAAGTAGGAAGAAGATGCTGCTGGCAGGAAGAGAGGAAAGTTGGTTTGTCTCTGCCTGGAGGGCATAGGAAGTCAGGATGGAACTGAGAAGATGGTTAAATCTTCTGGAGGGAAGTTGAGTGTCTTAACAACTTTGAAAATTTTCAGAATGCACACTGTCTTTCTTGTCTGCTTCATGTCCTCTTGACATTTGGGTAGAATGTCGCTGCATCCAACCCATAAGGCTAGGATTAAGAATGGACATCTCCCTAAAACTAGATTGGACCCAGAAACCTACGTCTCTAAGATCAGTTATCCATCAACATGAATGGACAGTTTTTATATGTGTCTTTATCCATGTACTTCCCGTCCTCAGCCTTTACATTCAGGGATTCTTCCAAACTTGTGTCTTCAAACTCTGTTCCCCTTCTCTCTCACTTCTGGCATTCAGCAGTCTGGGACGTTGTCACAGATCAACTTCACTGCTAGGAAACATCTAAATTTGCACCCATTTTCCTCCTGTTCCAGACCATTACTACCTCCAGGGTTTTGGAATCTTTGGGGCTATGCTCCTTTTGCCATTTTTTCTCTGTCCTGGATCTTTAGCCTTCCAGTTTCATTGGTCTCAAGTTTCTCTTATTATAATAGAAAAACCTTAATGTTACCTTCCATGGTCTTTGAGCTAGAAGCCTGTATCTCCCCTTCCCTTCATAGGTAAGTTCTTTGAAATACCAATCTAGAATGAATATCTCCACTGGAGATATTCTTCCTTTACATCCTTTCCTCTGTTCCCGTCACTCCACTAACCTGCCAGCAAAGACCACAGCCTTCTTGTAACCATAGTAGGTGATGGATGTTCAGTTCTCATCTGAACTGGCTTCTCAGTGGAATGTCACAGAGATCAGGTTCTTTCTTCATTTGGGTTGGATTCCATGACAGTTCTCTCTCTCATCTTATGCCTCTGGTGATACCTTCTCAGGCTTGTTTGTGAGATGTTCATTCTATACCCATCACTTAGAGTTTGGAGTCCTCAGGGGCTCCTTCTGTCGCGCTCTTGTGTTTTTCATCCTTGTGGTCTTTCAGAGAAATCTTACCCAAGGTTTTTGTTACCACATAAAAAGCTGGCATTGCACCCTCTGGCCTCCTCCCTACCCTCTTTTAAGACCTCTGATTCTCTTCTTAAGCACAAGACTTTTTCATCACAACTCCACATATTCTCCTCTGACTCAGTATATTCAAAACCAATCATTCTTTTCTCAGAGCCTAAAACCTGATCTCCCTTCTATATTGCCTAAGGGCTGACAACCATCTGCCCAACTGTTGCAGCTAGAAAGCTGGCCCTATCTTCTCTCTTACCCTCCCTCATCATCCCAGGATATATTAATAACTAAGTCCTCTGGACTCTGTAGGTCATCATCGCCTTCACTGTCACTGCTCTAATTTGCATCCTCCTCATTGTAAAATGATTTTTCTAACTTGCACGCCATTTTCCTGCTCAGAATTCTTGAATTCTTTCTGGTTTTCCCCAAGTTAATAGATGATGGGTCCTTTTGGCCTCTCCAGCCCCGCTCCCCACCATTCTGCCTCCCATATGGCACGCCGCACCAAGCTACTGGCTAAGATTCTGACTGATGCCAGAGTTTCATTTCTCCACACGTCTGGCCATGCTGGATCTACTGTCTGAATGCCCCGTTCCTGGTCAGCTCCTATCTTTCCATATTCCAGCTAAAATGCTACCTTCTCTATCAAGCTTTCCATGACCCCACAGGGAAGATGGAAGGTTCTTTCTGTGTTTTATTCTCCTCAAACTCCGGGGTATGGCTTTTTTTTGTTTTATGCATCTTTCTACCTACTGGACTTAAAGCATCTTGAAGGAATGAATCTTTCTTTTTATATTTGTAACACCTGCTCACTGCCTAGCACAGTATAAATCCTAAGTAAATGTTTGTTGGAGTTATGTAACTATTCCACCCCTCCCTCCAAGTCACGCTGTGTTTTCATCAGACCTGAATTCACATTTTATTAAGATAAGAACAAAATCACCTATGATTCCCAGATATAGAATGCTGGGTTGTGGTTCTGTCCTTGTAACTTAAAAGGTATGTTACCTGGGAGAGAATGTTTGATCTTTCTGGTTCTCAGATAGGGGAGAGAGAGCATAAGATCAAGGTTTTCCTCCCAAGGAGACCAGGGTTTCTTGAAGGGAAGGAGGAGGTTGAGGATGAGGGACTCTGGGCCCTTCTTCCTTCTTTGTTTCAAAGAGCAGCTTCACTTTCATCAATTTTATATATTATGATCCCATGTAGAATTTTCTTTAAACCAAAGATTCCACTGCTAAAATACAATTTGGAAACCACTTCACAGGGTTATCTCTAATTCTCCTCTAGCTGAAAAAAATATATTTCTGTGGTTCTGTGAGCTGCATAGTAATATTGGCCTGACAAAGCACATCACCCAGCAGCACAATGGAAATGCATTACCTAATCTTTGTACAAACATTCTATTTTATAGGTTTCTACATAAAAGAGGTGGGGCGGGGGAAGGGGCAAGGGTGTAAAGACAGAGAGGGGAGCAAAGAGGAGGGAAGGGGGACGTGGGAGGAGGTCAGTGGAAGGAAGGGCAAAGAGAAAAGGTGAATTAAAGGCAGGCAGAGGAGTCCATCGCTCTTGCACTCCACGAGCATCTGCCGTGGAGACAGCATGCATCTCAGATCACAGAGGAGCCACGAGAAGTGCGCCTGCTCCTTCCGGAAGCCTTTTCACAGTGCTGAGTGTCAGTCTCGGATTCAAAGGTGCACATTTTTATGCTGCACAGACCCCACAAAAGCCAACAGCGTCCTTTAGTGTTCAAAGAAAAGGTGGTTCTCTTCCAGAGCTGGAAGACAGACTGTGTTGGACTTCGAAAGACTGCTGGTCTCTAAAATGATGCCATGTGAACTGTGTTTTACGTGAAGTTTAAGGGGTGTTCAATTTCCTGCATAGAACTGAACAAAATACTACTCCATGGTATGACAGGTCTGATGGGAGTTGTATAGTTTTCTGTGTTATCATGAATCACCATGAATCTTTTCTATTCAGAAGCTGCTTTACATGTAAACTAGAACAATGTTTATTCACTTAGTGTAATAGTGATTGGGATAAACAATGCAGAATGTGGAGGAGGTGCATAATATGGGACCAAAGCAGAAGCTGCAGATAGCTCTGAGTGTCTGCGCTGATTTACATCATTACATTGAAATGCAAGAAGGAATGTTGACTCTAAAGAAAATCAAGTATATTAAAATGAAGCTCTTTGCATTTTTAGAGTCATAGACAAAATAAGCCTGAAATCTACATTCTGTTTAAATGTCTTCGATAGAAAAGATAGAAATTCTGCCTAATCACAGATTTGAGGGGAAAGAAATACATCTAGATACTGAAGGACTGAAAAGGAAGCACTAAAGGATTTTATAATACAGAAGTATTTGTACTCAAGAAGTACATCCCATTGAAAATGTCATATTAAGTTGAGTTGCCCTTAGACTTTTAAAAATAATGTGAAGGTTGGCTGTAATTTTGGTATGGGAAATAGCCTGTTTTTAGCAGACTTATTTTAAAGCCAAAGTCTATTGCACACCTTTCTGAGGTTTCTTTCAGTCTTTAAAGGACTTATGCGCTGCCAGTTTCAGTCGAGGTGTGGACTTATTAACACTGACCTTGGAAAGAGCCAGAATAGTTAAACAAAAGCAGATTTGAAATTTACTATTTTGTTCTGTAAAAGCTGTCAACTAAGCAAGTGATTGGGTATCAAATTCCATTAGTGCATCTTATCACCTAAAGTCTTCAGAATGTTAACATACCCCAAGCCATAAGGTCAATCAAGGGAAGACTTTCCAGAAGCAGAAAACCAATGTAAATTTTGCGGTACATAAATCCAGCTTCTCTTGCAAACAGTGCAGTACACCAGATACTCATTTCTCTCTCTTTTTTTTTAATTGGCAAAAGCCACATTTCAGAACTTTGATTTGCACAAAGCTAATGTGACCCAAAAGGACTAAGCTGGGCAGCATAGGAGAACACATGTAGGTGAAGTGGCGGGGTCGGGTTGGGGGGGGGGGGCAGGGCGGGGTCCACATTGTACTTAACCTTCAGCAAGTCCATCGCACTTGGTTTCTTATGGTGAAGAAGGCACGTCGGTTTCTCATGAGTACACAGACCCTGTCCTAAGCATTGTCCGTGTGATTGCTCCTGGGGACTGAGGTCAGGACATGCCTTCCTTCCTGTTTCCTGCCTTCAAGGCATTGTGTGCACCATCATTCAGTCCATTTCAAATATCATCTCTCTCTGTTTGCTCAAACCTTGCCTTTGCTTCCTTCAGTATCTTAATAATGACCCAGGTTGCTGGAATATTTCCCAAATTATGCTTTAGATTATGTTACTTCTCCTTTCTAGTCCACTGTACACTTACCTGCTTTCTCAGCACATGAGTTTCTTTGTAAAATAATCACTATCAGATTGTCTGTCTCTGAAGTTTGAACATGGGTTGTTTTACTCATATATATATATGTTTGCTATTATGTTTGTGCTGCAAATTCCACTGTGTGAGAAACTTTTCTAGGACAGGCATCTTTTGTTTCCTTTAGCTAGGTAGAATGTACAATGGATAGCTCATGACATGGGGGTTCTAGCCACCCTAGATAACTCAGATCACAAATCTCTGTGTCCTCAAATTAGTTCCTGTCTAGAAGAGGTCTCTTTGCCTTCTCAAAGTACTTGGTATTTTCTTTCAAAACATTTATCACTGGTGTGACTTTATATTTACTTGCATATTATTGAGCAATGTCTGTCTGTCTTATTATACTCATAGCACCATGAAAGCAAAGACCACAATTGTTTTATCATTTTAATCCATTCTATATTACAGACCCTGGCACATAGTAAGTGTAAAATAAAATTAAAATTGAAAATGTAAAGTAAAGATTTCCTTTACCATTTCATACTTTTCTATGAACTCATGGGGCAGTATGCAGTCAAGACTATTTGGTAAAATATATCTGAACAAACATCAGTGCCTACTGAGTCATTCAGAAGTTTCGAGTTTGAAGATTACCACAGAGAAACAGATTTACAGAGTTCATTTTAAATTTTCAGATGGTTCCCAATATATGAAGCCCTCAGGGAAGTGGGACAGGGCCAAGGAGTGAGGTGCAGCAGCAAGAGAAAATCATCAGGAACAGGAGGTGTGAGGAATGGGATGTGACATGAGGCGCGTCCCTCTTGCTTGAGGGAGCCATCTCAGATCCCATGTGCAACATGGTGTTTAATTGTGAGTGTTAAGTTTTAAAAGGGATGTTAAACTAGACTATGATATGAAGACAGTAAAATCTGCAAATGTCATTGAGGAATGTTTGGAAAAAAATATTTTTAAAGAATTAGGGTTGGTGGACAGGTCTAATTGTCTCCCACTATTAAAAGAGTTAATACAAAAGTGGGATTAGTCTTTTCTATGGTCCCTAAAGCAGAATAAAAAACAATCCATGGTAGTTACACTGAGTAGCTAGAACTGGCTGAGGATTGAAGTGAACCTTATAACACAATGAACTTGCTCGGTGGGTGTTCCCCAGGGTCTGGGCTGGCATCTCCCGTTGCACTGGGAGCAGTGCCAGCCTAGAAGGGAGACTGGGCTGGAGCCCTGTGGCACCTGGGTGGAGTCCTGCTTTTGGCACGCAACACCTTGGATGGCAGTCACTGAACCTGCCAATACTTAATTCATACTCATCTGTAAAATGGGGGAAAAGTACCACCTCTGTCACAAGGTGCTGTGAAGATGTAATATGATAATTTACAGAAAGTGGAAAAGCATTTGATGACTTAAAAACTATCCTAGACTAAATGAGCATGAGACATTATTAAATGAAGATAAGTCAGTATTTTCCCTTAGACTTCAAATTTTCATTGTTATATACATAAAACCCTGGTATTTCATTTTTCCCTTCTATAAGCCTTTGATTCAGTCCATTCCATCCCCAGCCTAAGCCACCATACACACCCAGACACTTGGGGGAAATGTTTCTTTAAAATATCACATTCTGTACTCCAAATGCACAAAATATCAACCTGTGCTAGAAACAGTGTTATGTGTATTCCAAATTATTTCCTAGTGCCCACTCTGGGCATCGAGGTAGACTTGGGATTATGATTATATTTTGGTCAATGGAATATGAACAGTAATAATGTGTGCCATTTCCGGACTTGTTTATACACTTGGCTCATTACCCGTGCTTTGTATCACTCTGTTTTGGGAATCTTGGAAGCTGGGTGTTAAGAGGACAGTACAGCAATATAGAAAGGGACTAGATCCCTGAGTCTCTATTTGGAGGGCCGTCCCCATAGAGGGCCACCTGAGACACATCGGACTATGACTTGAAATAAGAATTAAAACTTTGTATTACATCTCTGAGATTTCAATTTTGTTTATTCATTTATTTGCCACAGAATAACCTACTTTATCTTGACTAATACAGAACTTAGTACCAAAAAAAAAAAAAAAAAAAGAACCCAAAGTGGCTAAAACAAAAACCTAAAACATAAGATACTGGTTTTAGTGTTCAAAGGGCTTGATATGAGTATTTAGCATTCTTATAATCTACTCCATGCCTAGCCCCCATCCTCAGTCACATAATCATTTTTAGCCCCTCAGTTATTGAGGTTAAAGGGAGACTATAATTAATGATAAATAGCATTTATTGAACCCATAGTTCAGGTTATGGACTGTATAGTACGTGCATGACCTTAATTAATCCTCACAACTTGCAATGGAGACACTGTTATTTTGCCTAGTTACATATAGAGAAATTGAAAACTAGAGGAAGTACAGCCTCCATGTTATTCAATCCACAATGGGGTACCTGGAAAGTTGAGTTTTATTCATTCTAAATTATCTAGGAATGGGCAAGAAGAATATGTTAAGAGGAAGCATCTATTAACCCAGGCTACAACTTAATATAGTAAATTGGAAAGGGGTAGAACTCACCAGAAAGTTATTATCTCAGTTAAGTCATAGGTACAGTACTTGGACATGTTTCAAATTGGAGAAGAAAAAAAATCATAAACACGCACACACATACAATTAAAACATAATAGAAGCCTCCAAATGACACATCAGAACACAAGTAGTTAAAGTATGGGCCCCAAAGTGGAACACACAGGATTTAGGGAGAATAGGCTTAGCTATAGTTCTGGTTTGGGGGCCAGAACTGTGCTGTCCAATATAGTAACCATGGCTACATATTTATCCAGAGAACTTGAAATGTGTCCAGTTTTGGTTGTGAGGTGCTGTAAGGGTAAAATACACACCAGATGTTGAAGACTTAGTACGAAAATATAAACTGTATCATTAAATCTGTTTAATGTGGCCAATAGAAAATTTAAAGTTACATCTATGGCTCACTCTTATGGTTCACATTTTATTTCTGTTGGACAGTAGTGAGCTAAAGTGTTAGGAATTGGGCAAGCCAAAGTAAACCGCAAAGAGTGTTCTAGAAATAGTTCAGATTTTAATGAAGGTGATACTTTGGATCAGTTACAGAGAAATTTTTCCGAAATCTTTATTTGATTTGCTCTCTTGGTGTATTCTTCTTGAGCGCCTTTCCTGGTCTCTAGTCATAGAAACTTTGTCAGATCTTCTTATAAATAATGCACTTGCCTAAAAAGGAGAGCTCCCTCAACCCCCGAAGTAGCTATGGCCAGACCAGTGCTTCTTAAATTTAAAGTGCAAAAAAATCACGAGAGTGGGAGGAGGTCTTGTTAAACCAACGTTGAGACTCAGATATTAAGTCTGGGAAGGGGCCTGAGAGGATGCCAGGCGTTCAGGTCTGAGGTCCAGGCCCGAAGAAGCAAGAGGCAAGGACGCATTAGACCTACCAGACTCAAAATTTGGGAACAAGAAAGAGAGGTGAAGTGATTGTCATAAAGTCAGAGAGATCCCACTATCCTCGATTAGCTTACTCCTCTCGATTGAGCTGTCTTTAGAGAAGGTGAAATGAACAGGCCACAGCACAACTAATCTGCTCAATTCTACTGTTGCAAAGATTGATGGAGACCATTCTATGATCAATTTGGTCATGACACCAGGTATCAGTCATGAGCATGACTGAAATGAATGGAATCACTTTACTCCAATCTGCTTTGCTTTTATTGTGTAAATTTAGCTGATCCTGATGGCTTGGGGACAGGAAAATCAGTGATACACCTAAGTCTACTAACCTTGTTGAGATAATTTTTGAACAAAAAATCAGCATATACATGCATATTAGTTATTATAAAAGAATTTGCCAGGTTTACTCATGTTCTCTTCTCAGAGGATGTACTTCCTTTCTGTTGAAGTTAGAAAATATAGTATTTGCAAAAATGAAATTTTGTTATAGTGGAATTAGTCTTCTAATTTGTGAAATCAGCTCAAAAAATAATTTCTCAAGGAGAGTCAAGGAAAATGTTTGGAGCAATTATATAATATTCAGTATAAGTTTATAATCTCCCAAAATGGCTACTTGGAAAAAGAGTCCTATGTGATTTTGTAACTTTTTAAATATTTTAAAATCTCATTAATTAAGTCTTTATACTGCTTTGCAACATCAAGTGTGGATATAGAGGCATAGTCAATCATGTCATATCGAAAAAATAAATTTTGCATGACACTTTGGAGTTTTTGAAGTTCTCTGGATAGAAACTTTAAATTCCTGTGACCTTGAGTCTCATTTTCTGTCACTCATAACATGAAATTACTTCTCTGTTGATTCTTTTTCTTGTTATTCCTGCAGTGGCCTCCTTATTTGAATTCAGATCTGGTTCAAAACATTGGCTGCTACTTTGACCCACACTGACATTTCAAAGGCTGAAGAATAATTAGTGAAATAAAACCCTCATAATTACTTTCTAACACACACCCACACAAAGCCTTTTGTTGAGCTGGCAGAATGGATTGGGATTTTTGTTGTGTTGTGTTTTGTTCTAAATGATTGAGCATGGAACTAAAGTGAAGTGACAGACATTTCTTGAATGCACAAAATGATCTGAAAGCTTAAGATACTCAGTGTTTCACCTAACAGTGTTGAAATCTTACTCAAGAATCAACTTCATTTAATATCCAATTTTAAACTTGAACTTTAACAAAAAAAGCTTTCTTTGGAAATAACTTTAGGATGGCATATGATATCATGTTAATACAACAGTCTGGTTAATTTTGTTTGTTGTCTTTTGTCTAGGTTGGAGATGACAAAAGAGTGAATTATTCTGATTCAGATAGTAAGATATGGCTCCAGCTTCTAGGAAAATGTTTCCTATGGTGTAAACATAATGCCTGTGTGTGTCCTGCACCTACTCTTTCCTTTCAATCTGATTTGTTGGTTGGGTTTAGGCTTGTGCACATGGATCTATCCATATTTGTTGTAAGAATGAGATCTTGCTTGTACCTCACTTCCTCAGCCCAAAGAAGAGAAATATCAGATATTCATTGCCTACTGTGGGTTGGATCCCACGTGAAAAGATTCATCATTGGGTCTTTGTGGTCCACATGCTATTCTATAGAAAAAAAAAATACAATTCTGAATGCTAGGGAATTATTAAAAAATCTCCTAGTACTGCTGTTCATCTCTTGGTCAAGCAGTCTGTTCTGTTACTGTTTGTAGTATAGGCTATGTGTTATTTTGTTTTAGATTATTTTTTATCGCTGTTGCTTATACTATTCTCAGAATCCTTGATTGGAGAATCCCAGGGACAAAGGAACCTGGACGGCTGCAGTCCATGGGGTCACACAGAGTGGGACATGACTGAAGCAGCTTAGCACACACGCACACATTCTATTTTCAGAGCACCTTTATAATAATAGCTAATGTAACCAATATGTCGAGCACACACATACTTCTGTAAGCAAAACACAATCTAAAGTGGTATTTCTCAAAGACTTTTCTCTTAGGGCCCTTTATACTGTTACAATGACCCCAAATACTTTTTGTATGTGTGTTATATATATACTGATTTAGAAATTAAAATTGAGGAATTTAAAACAACACACATACATGGTAACAAAATGATATATTTTTATAAAAATATTTTTGAAAACGAAATAGAATGTAATTGTTTTACATGTTTGCAATTTTTTTTTAATACTTGATAGAAGATGCCTGGAAGATATAATAGGTCTAGCCTCAGGAAAATTCTACTGCATGGGATAAGAAGACAGGAAAAACAAATCACGTCTTAGTGTTATTTTGAAAATAGTTTTGACCTCGTGGACTCTTTAAGTGTCTTGACTCCAGGTGTCCTCAGATCACACTTTGATAACTCCTGATCTGAAGAGGACACTGAGTGTGTGACTGAAACACTGTATTAAAAGCTCAGGAAGATTTTGAGTGGTGCCTCAGGAAAAAAAAAAAAATCCTTTAAGAATGTTAAGGCTGTGCTTCATGAATCCCCTCATTAAACAATAGGGCTGCCATGAATATTAACTATGTTGGCCTACAGGAACTTTCTAAGAATCTCAAGGTAGTGAAGGACTGATTATATGGATTTTGTCTAGCGGACTGAAGTCAATAGCTTTATAGGAAGCCCATAGGTTTTTTAACGAGAATTTTACCGTGATAAACAATGAGACATGGGTTTGGTCCCTGGGTTGGGAAGATCCCCTGGAAGCGGGCCTGGCAACCCATTCCAGTATTTTTGGCTGGAAAATCCCAAGGACAGAGGAATAGTGGGTTCACCCAGTCACAAAGAGTCAGACATGACTGAAGCAACTTAGCAAGCACACAAACATTGTCACCTTGAAGTTAAAAGGATACAGAATACAAAATGAAGAGGGCTTTGAACCTCTGAACTGCTATAGGTGGGAAGCAGACTGAGAAAAATATTTGTTTACAAATACTGGCCATTTCTCAGGAAAAAAAAGAATACTCAGAGGGTGAAAAAACAGCCCAGAGGGCAGAGCTGTATCATTCCCTGGCCCACCCCTAACACAGAAACTGCCAAGACCTGCCTGGCTAGATTTCAGAATTGTTAAGAACCAGTGACTTCTATGCATTTCCTGTTTTCTCCTCGTTGAGCGGTCCTACAGCAGTCCTCTTGTGCCTCCTGCGTTCGGGGTATGTGTGTGCGTGTGCTTGCACGTGTGCAGATACCTTGTGTCTTTAGTTCATAGATACTGAGATTGAGGAAGACTCCATTCAGGGAGCAAAAGAACCATAGTCAGTCAAGGAGCCCCATTTTTATCTAGATCTTATTTATATAATGAGAACTAGAAAGCCTTGCTGTAACGGAATGAGACTTTTGTAGACGTCGGGAGTGGGTCAGTATGTTTGTGTGTGGGGGTGACATGAATCGTGAGACCATGAGACAGACTGTGGTAGGCAGCCTCCAAGTTGATTCTCATAAATCTTGCCTCTAGGGCTTCATTCTTTTGTGTCTCTCTTCTCACATTTGATTAGAACTAGTTCTGTTAATATAGGACCAATAGAATATGCTGGGAGAGTCAGTATGTTTTCTGAGGCTAGGATATAATATGAGTTGAAGTTTCATCCTTGGTAATCTTAGATCTCTCACTCTGGGTGAAGCCAGCTACTCTGTGGATAGGCTCTGAGCAATCTGCTAGTCCTGTGAGCAAAGTAGATCTGAAATGGAGATTGTCCAGCTCAAACTTTCAGTTGATTGCAGCTCAAGCCGACATCTGACTGAGTGTCCTTAGATACCCTAACCCAAAACTTTCAGCTTAGCTACTCCCGAATTTCTTAAAGCCAATGAATATTTATCGTTATTTTGGACATTCAGTTGTGGTGTGATTTTTTTTTAAGTAGTAATAGGTAATTTGCACACAGATCAGACCCAAACACTTCTTCTGTAATGTGGAACATGAAGCAGGAATATTGACTGCAGTGGTTATAATTCCTGCAGCACAGCACAGAAATTTGAAGGGAATGCTTGTATCTTTCTCTGCAAAGAATCAAGGCCCCGCCTCAATAATTGTAGAAATATCCAGGGTTAGAAATCTTACCAAGCCTTTTGAATTTTGGGGGACTTAATTTATTCATCTTGAAAATTAAAAACAGTGATTACATGATTTCAAAAGATCTTTCAGAATTTGAAAATATTAGGTTTTGTAAATCTACTTCAACACATCAAAAACAATTCTTAGAATATCTCTGGCATTTTTTCCCCTTGTGGGATTTGGTATTATTTCTTTTAAGTGTTAGAAATTTCATTAAAGTTAACATTCTCTACCAGGTCATACTCAAACTATCATCTGTTAATGTGCCTTCTTTCTTCTCTAAGTGTCAAAAATATTACTGATGCAAAAGTCTCACTGTCCATTTGTGGTATGTAAGAAACCTATATCTTCATTCATTTTATGAAATCCATGCTAAAGGAACCCTTCTTGGATGTATATTATCACAGCACTCTTGTATTAATCCATTTTTCTCAGTTCCCCCTAGTGTACTGCCCTCTTGATTTCTCAGTGGTAGGGTCCATTTGAGACTCTTCAAGCTGACTGGCTATAAATGCTTCCACAAAGATCTATTTCTCTGTACAGGCCCCATAGATAATTCAGCTTCAGAATTCATACTTTTGCTATACAAAATACAGACTATCACAAAGATTTCCTTTATGCTTAAGGATAAAATGCTATGGTCTTAGTCTTCAAAATGGCATACCTCAAATAAAATGAATGTGCTTTCTCAGAACCATCCTCAACCAAATTTAATTTTAATCTTATAAGTTACCAGGACAGAGGACTCTCCTTGCACGGGCCCCATCAGCCTGGGACCAGCTAGAGCAGTGTGTGGGGCTGCAGGGGGAGAGCTGGCCCCTATAATTTCTACATGAGCTACCATATCTTATGTTAACTTTTCATCTCTCATCAATTGAAACCTTATACTTATATCCAATATAAGTAAAGATATCTTTCCACCAGTTAAGAACTGAAAATACAGTATATCACCAAATATTTTAATTAAAAAAATATACAGCTTGACATTTCAGTTGCATATTTCATCAGACCTGGAATTGTTATCTGTTTGAAAATATACTGCAAACCAACTAAATGTTGTAGAGTAACAAATAACAATATATTTTATAAATTTAATAAGAACTTTTGGTTGGAAGAATATATGGTTAATTCCAGCATTGTTATATTAATATTTATAATTGATATATAACATTATAAGTTATTAATTTGAAATAAACCAGCTGGTTTATCCCAAATTATTCATGGCATTTATTATCTTTGTTAAACTTTTACTCAATGATTGGTAAATTGTGAAGGTAATTTGAGCATTTAAAAATTTTCTGCCTTTATATAGCAAGGAAAGGTAATGAAGAGAAACTACTGTCCTTTCATATTAGGATCTCTTTAATTCAGCAATAAATATTCACCAAAGTGCATGCTATCTTGAGATAAGGTCATTTTCACCATCTATTCCATTAAAAATATGTTTATTTTACTTACAGGTGTCATCCATTAGGACAGGCAATTGACGTTTCAGCTAGTGGTCTTTGTCAAGGAAGTAGAACTTACTTTTAATGGAATGGAAGTTTCTAAATGACCCAATCTCAAGAAGCATGCACTCTGGTGAATTTTTATTTATTATAAACTAGTCAGCTGAAAATGCAATTTGTGCTGTAGGAGATGATCTGGTTATTTATGAATAGCATTATATCAGTTGTGTTCATCTAATTGGAAAAAAAATCTTTGAGGCACTTAGAAAATCATGCAGGCATTCAACAGTTTAAGTTTCTTTATTTTTTTTCCTTTCATAATGCTGTTTTTATCCTGCCCCATTCTGTCTTTGACCTCTTCTTTTGCCTCTATTTTTTCACTCTTTCTTTATTAAATTTAAATGATTATTTTTTCTTTCTGTCCTGAAAAATTCAACAAGTTATAATATACACACATTTCCCTTGTACCTCTGTCTGTCCGTTTTCTCCTCCTTCCCGCAGTGTCTCCTTCCCTCTTCTCTATCACGTTGGACAAGCAACTTATCCAGTGGCTCCAGGGAGAAAGTGACAACACCTTTTAAAGAGTGAGCTGGCTCTCAGTCCAAAGAAATATAGAGGCAATATCTCTGCAAAAGAATGAGGAAAAGCTCTAAGTAATATTTTAATCTCAACATTTCACATTCCATTGATTTTGATGACAGTGTGACAATGTAATGTCGAGAGTTGAATTTTTCCATGCGACTTAAAATGAAACTAATAGCTGACTTTACCAACTTTTCCTCACACAATAGCAATTTGGTAGCAGTCTTATCTCATGCATCATAATGAATTGGCAGTCAATGGCTATTTTGAGTTCTGTAAAAACACTAAAATGAACTTTCTCTGTACTACGGTAACATAAAGTCGTGGTACAAACAATCCCAAAATCTCAATGGCATAACACAATCAGAATCTATTTCTTTAGTAACACAACACATACCTTTTTCTTTCTCACTGTAGTTTGGCTGGGGGCTTTGGCCATTTTAATTACTCAGGGGCTCAGGCTAGGGGAAGCTCTTTGTCAACATGCTGCTGCTGCTAAGTCGCTTCGGTCATGTCCAACTCTGTGCGACCCTATAGATGGCAGCCCACCAGGCTCCACCGTCAACATGCACTTCCATTATTTCTGTGGTGATACACAGTGTGCTTGCTCTTATATCTTTCTTATTTTTGTTCATATTTCATGAGCCAAAGGGGATCACATGCCCTCACCAAACTTCACGTGAGTGGGGAAATACAGTCTTTCTAGGAGCCTCAAAAGAGGTAAGAACAGAAGCATTTATGCATTGGCCCATTCACTACACAGGATTCGAACAAACTCATGGAGTCACTGGGATCAAGGATTGTAGGTTCAGATGTCACCACCCCATTGGAAGGGTCCACTCTTATATGGCCGCACTTTGCATTATGGGTGCTGGATCACATGCTGTTAGGTAGCAGCAGTGGCTGGAGAGGAACTCCTCGGAATGTCCAGAGTGTTAGTTCAAAGTGAAACACATATCTGTGAAGTCATCACAAGCTGGCACCCATCTTTACTTTGTTTTTAATGCTGTAATCTTTATGTTTTGGATCAGATTAATATAGTTCCTCCTTTAAGTGCCAGGTCCTTTTGTTATCTGGAGAAGGCAATGGCACCCCACTCCAGTACTCTTTTGCCTGGAAAATCCCATGGACGGAGGAGCCTGGCAGGCTTCAGTCAATGGGGTCGCTAAGAGTCGGACACAACTGAGCAACTTCACTTTCACTTTTCACTTTCATGCATTGGAGAAGGAGATGGAAACCCACTCCAGGGTTCTTGCCTGGAGAATCCCAGGGACGGGGGAGCCTGGTGGGCTGCCGTCTATGGGGTCGCACAGAGTCGGACACGACAGAAGCGACTTCGCAGCAGCAGCAGCCTTTTGTTATTTCTTTTGTTTTTGTTAATCCTGTGAGAAGAACAGCAAGTTCATATGGTATGAGAGAAATAGATAAGATAGAAACTTTTATCACTACCAGATGCAAAGGTATTGCATATTTACTGTTGAAATTACTTCCAACACTTTATATTTTAAACTATCATGAAAATTGATTTTTTTCTATTATCTATTTGGATTGGATAGTGCTGGCAGAAAGAGAGCATGTTTATGTATATTTACATTGTAGCAATCCAATCATGAGATACAAAGCTTTATCTCTCTAGGTTTTCAACACAGAAAATTATATCGCTTTAAATTTTCACACCTACTTTCTGATATCTATACTTACTGATTTTGATTCATCTCATTACATCAGCCCAAATTTCCAAAACTAAGTTAAATAAAGATCAGCTACTGAACATATTTACCTTGTTCTTGCTTTTAATTAAAATGCTACTAGCACTTCTCCAAAATGAGTGCTGTAGGGTTTTTTCCTATTTTCTCTCATTTTTGAATTCTTTAAAAATATCATTAATTATACTAAATTTTTCAAGTGTTTTTGTAAGACATTTGATTTGTCTTATGTGGACCATAAATTTGATATATACTATTGATTTTTATTCCTTATCAAATATTTTTATTTTCCTTTCATTTCTTACAAAAATCTTATTTTTGCTTTCACCTAGTATTAGACTATTGACTACTTTGAATTGGAATTTTATGTGCTTGTGTTTAATCTGGGATATTTACTTATACGTTATTTTTGTGATATTTTGGTAAGATTGTAGTATGGGAGAACTAGCCTTGGTAATTTGTGAGGAACAATATATTATATAAAGCCAATGAATTAGTACCATTTCTAGCACATACAGAAATCTAAAATAGGTAAAGAAGGTTAAAGATAGTTCTCTAAAACCAATAGTTCTCAAAACCAAGAGCCTGCCAATGTCTTTTCTAATTGAATGTAATATAATCCGAACATTAAGGGAAAATACATCTTCAACTTTAGATTTAACCCAAAGCCATGCTTTTAATTGAGCATGGAGATGCCTTTCAAAACATACATCTCACAACATTTCTCTTGAAAGGAAAATAAGCCACAGTTTTACTTTGCTTCTGATTCTTGTAGAACTAGAGTAGGCTAATTCTGATGAGTATGTCTAATTAACAATCTGATTTTGGCAATATTCACGGCCAGAGTTTACTCAGTCACGATGCATTCAGTCAGCTTTAGATGCCAGCAGGGTGCTAGGTTGTGGGTAGAAAACCGAGGGGCCAGTGAAAGAAAGTTGTTCTTCACTCCAATCATGAAATTCCCTAATTATAGGGCCAGACACTTCTGAGACGTGCTCACCTGGGAGCTCAGTGGTAAAGAATCTGTCTGCCAATGAAGGAGACGTGAGAGGTGTTGGTTCAATCCCTGGGTCAGGAAGATCCCCTAGAGGAGGGCATGACAACCTACTCCAGTATTCTTGCCTGGAGAATCCCATGGACAGAGAGGATCCTGGCAGACTAGAGTCCATGGGGTCACAAAAAGTTGGACACAACTGAAGTGACTTAGCACACACTTCTGAGAAAGAATAGGGGTAGTGTCAGTATTTTTAAAACAGCTCTAAAGTTATTGGAAAAATAACTGGTTTCAAAAGAGACCACTATACTGGGAATCCATAGAAGTCAATTTCAGCTGACCCTCCATTTCAAATGATTGGAGGAGAGTCAGTGGGACCTCTGAATTGAAAGGACAGAGATTCTTCAGCTTCACTGTACAATAGAATCAGCTGAAGGCCTTATACAGTTTTAGATGCCCAGATCTCACCATGAATCAATTAATTTAGAGTATGTTGGAAAAGTACCTGCATGTCTTTATCTAGTGGCAGGAGGAGAAGGGGGTAACAGAGAATAAGATGGTTGGATGGCATCACTGACTCAATGGACATGAGTTTGAGCAAACTCCGAGAGCTAGAGAAGGACAGGGAAGCCTGGCGTGCTGCAATCCATGGGGTGACAAAGAGTCAGATACAACTTAGCAACTGAACAACAACAAGGAGAAAGAAAACAGCCATGATCTTTGCATTATTCCAACTTCATGATTTGGGGGTCATGTCTTTTTATGTAATTATGTGTTCTCACATAGAATGTGATACAGTAAACACTCAATAAGGCACTAGTTCCTCAACTTTGATGCCTATCAGAATCATCTGGAAAGATAATACAGCATGCAAAGCCCAGGCTTGCTGAAATAGGATGCAGTCAAGGTCTTTGTATTTTCATCAAATTCTTCAGGTGACTCTGCTACTCACCAGAGTTTAAGAACCACTATCATGAGATATTACTCAGCACATCACTTATGCAAGTCTTACTAGTTTCAGAAAGCTATGCAAGATTGCAAGTAAAATAAATAGCGATAAATAAATAACTAAATATAGATATGCATATTAAAATATTACACTAGGCTTTCTTAAATTGTGCTCTATGGGACACAAGTTTTGGGAGCAGTTAATATGGGAAAGAGTCGGACACAACTAAGCGACTGAACTGAATTGAATATGGAAAAAGCAAGAGAGTTCCAGAAAAACATCTATTTCTGCTTTATTGACTATGCCAAAGCCTTTGACTGTGTGGATCACAAGAAACTGTGGAAAATTCTGAGAGAGATGGGAATACCAGACCACCTGACCTGCCTCTTGAGAAACCTGTATGCAGGTCAGGAAGCAACAGTTAGAACCGGACATGGAACAACAGACTAGTTCCAAATAGGAAAAGGAGTACGTCAAGGCTGTATATTGTCACCCTGCTTATTTAACTTATATGCAGAGTACATCATGAGAAATGCTGGGCTGGAAGAAACACAAGCTGGAATCAAGATTGCCAGGAGAAATATCAATCACCTCAGATATGCAGATGACACCACCCTATGGCAGAAAGTAAAGAGGAGCTAAAAAGCCTCTTGATGAAAGTGAAAGAGGAGAGTGAAAAAGTTGGCTTAAAGCTCAACATTCAGAAAACGAAGATCGTGGCATCTGGTTTCATCACTTCATGGGAAATAGATGGGGAAACAGTGGAAACAGTGTCAGACTTTATTATTGCGGGCTCCAAAATCACTGCAGATGGTGATTGCAGCCATGAAATTAAAAGACGCTTATTCCTTGGAAGAAAAGTTATGACCAACCTAGATAGCATATTAAAAAGCAGAGACATTACTTTGCCGACTAAGGTCCATCTAGTCAAGGCTATTGTTTTTCCAATGGTCATCTATGGATGTGAGAGTTGGACTGTGAAGAAAGCTGAGCACCGAAGAATTGATGCATTTGAACTGTGGTGTTGGAGAAGACTCTTGAGAGTCCCTTGGACTGCAAGGAGATCCCACCAGTCCATTCTAAAGGAGATCAGCCCTGGGTGTTCTTTGGAAGGACTGATGCTGAGGCTGAAACTCCAGTACTTTGGCCACCTCATGTGAAGAGCTGACTCACTGGAAAAGACTCTGATGCTGGGAGGGATTGGGGGCAGGAAGAAAAGGGGACGACAGAGGATGAGATGGCTGGATGGCATCACCGACTCAATGGACGTGAGTTTGGATGAACTCTGGGAGTTGGTGATGGACAGGGAGGCCTGGCGTGCTGCAATTCATGGGGTCGCAAAGAGTTGGACACGACTGTGTGACTGAACTGAACTGAATATATGTTCTGTGGCTAAAATGCATGGCTGAAACATTTTAGAGATGCCACAGTCCAGACCTGTTTTCTGAATATTGGTAGTTCTCAATAGCATATAAAAAGCTTCAAGAAACCCTAAAATAAAAATTAACTAACTAATCTTACTTTCTTAACTTATGTAAACTTAAGTTTAAATAACTTTGGTTACTATTATCTTTACTGAAGGTCTATTAACATCCCCAGGACACCAGTTTGAGAAGCATCAGTGTAATAATTGAAAGACAAGTAAAATACTATTTAAGAATACTCCCCTTTTTTTAAAGATATGTGGTCATTATCATTATACATTGACATAAAAATGTAATGGAGTAATGAAATATTAGCAAATAGAAAGTTCATAATAAAGAGACATATTAAAAAGAATAAGGATTTTACTGAAATGCGTAGTTGTGATGCAGGGACAGAATACACAAGAGTGAAGAGGATAGTGAGATATGTACCTTCCAGGATTTTAATGAGATTCATGAAGTGTTCCATGTAATAAGACGTATATGTTAAGAATCTGTAATGAAGTGACTATGTGGGATGGTTTAATGAGCTGTCTCAGGAAGTGTCCTGTAAGATGGGCATCCTTCAGGGCTGAAATGAGATGGGTGAAAGGAAAAGTGTAATGAGCTGGTCACATAAAGGAGAGGCCGTATAATTAGATGTATAAAAGAAGGAAGGGAGAGTATATAAATTTTCCAAATATGTAAGATATAATGGGAACTAGGTTTTAATGTAATAAGATGCAGAAATGAAATGACAATGAAATACAAAAACGGAATGGTGTAATGAGATATGTAAGGACTGTGTAATGAGATGTGCATGTTTAAGGGGTATAATGAGATGCAAGATGGGAAAGGTGTAATGAGATGAGCACGTTAAATAATCTAATGAGGGGCATGAAGGAAATGATGTCATGTCACATGAAAATTGAAGAAAGTAATGAGATGTGCATTTTAAGGACTGTAATAAAATGGATAAAAGAAACTAAGGAGAATGAAGAGATGGAGAAGTCAAATCCTATTATTATAATGTGAAAAAGGAACAAAAAGTAATGTGAGGAAGTGGTCACACCCACCATTTCTAAGACCATACTCTTCGCTGTACTTATTTTGAGCTGACAAGTATTTTGGCCAACCACATACTAAGCACTTTCTGTGGGAATGTAAATGTATATGTGATTCCTGCCCTCAAGGGCCCATGGAGACATACAGGTGTATACAAACCAAGCAGTATCTCAATTATTAATTTGACATAATTATTAATTTCATAATTTCAAATATTATGAAAGTTAATAAAAATTATTTTTGATCAGAATATTTTACATGTCTTCAGAATCAAATGTCCTCTTGTGGTCCCTTCAAGTTTATAATTCTACTATTATTCATTTCTCCCTTCCTTGATCCCTGGGTTTTCTCTCTACACTATTAATATCTGTTCTTACCTAAATAGATCTTAACATATTTTTGTCTCATTCATATATCCCATCCTCAAAGTAGACTATTCTATTCTAATCTCTCTTCAGCTTAAAAGCAAAACGGAACTTTTACAATACTTTGGACTGTATCACTATACATCATAGTCTGGTGAGTAATGGATAGTAATTATCTTCCTGTGTGCTCCACCTTGTCAGTGCTAGATCTAATTCAACTTTCTTTTACCCACTGAGACTAAAACTTTTGCACAGTAGGTGCTTATTCAGTGAATCTTGAGTGAACACATGATTAGGCAGACTCTATTCATGAAGATAAATAAGTAGATTCTTAAGATTGGTCCATTACATTACATTGAAGTTATAATCAACCCACTTGGAGAGAAGCCTCTCTCACAAAATCGGAATTACTCAACATGAAAGAAATACTTTCATATGAGTTTGCCGAGGGGATTTGGTTTTACCATAAAGACACTGACCCCTGTATGAGCATGCCTTGACTTGTTTTTCACCAGACATCTGTTTGCTTCATTTACAAGCACTTCAGTGTTTTCAGGAACTCAAGTGCTGTTTTAATCAGTCTTGGAAGGAAATCACGGTGCGATTCATTACTGAACTCATCAACCTAAGGAACCATTGTTTCAGATGTCATCCTTGAGTGTTCTTCATTATAAGATGGCCTTCACATGATAACAAGCCCAGACAGAACTACATTGATCTTTTTATTTTAATATGTTCTATATCTAACTCACCTGGGAGGCTTGCAAGAAAATCCTGTTCAATTATTTACAAACTGCATGCAGCTGTGAGGTGCATATTGCAGTAATCCCGATCATTTATATAGGATTTCCACCCCCACAGACCATGTGTATGATGAAATAACATTCATAAGTGACCAAAGCCCCAGAAACAGCTACAGATCACAACACATGAAGCACATGTTGTCAGTTGGATGAAAAAAATTCATCTTCACTCCATCAGTACGCGGATCTGTTTTCTCTTGCTGATTCTCTCAGCAGAAACATGCTGGCTAGCTTTGGTATTCATGACTTCAGAATTCCTCTAAAAATCTAGATACTGTTTTTCCAATTGTTCTCCGTTTTCCCTCTCTACCCTCATTCTCCTTGATCTTTCTGTTAATACTGATGACATTTGTCAAATGCTTCTCCAACCAACCTTTTCCTTTGCAGGCCATTTCTCTCTTGCTCTGGACAGATTGATCCTCTGTCCCTACCACAGAGTGGTTTATTTCCTCCCATCACATTGAAGAGCAGCTGCAGCATTGTAAATTCCGTGAACTATACGTTGATTCCCCTGCTCATTTTGCTCTTCCTGTCTGACCTTGACCCACTGCATTATCCCAGGCATCCCTGGAGATGTACATTCTGACTACTTTGGTACTTCATGTAAATAGCGTTATCTCCACTGTGAGTATAGATGATATTCCATCCCTTCACTTGCAAACAATCAATGCGCCTGATCCACTTAAATAAGGAGCCATCTTGGCTGACCTGCCCTCCAAACCCTAAATCCATTAGCTTGTGTGTTTTGGAAAACAATTTCATTCTCGGAGCAAGCAGGGTCAGTTTAATTCTCAGACTCCTGCCACACCTAGATCTCTAGGCGCTTGTCATCTCACTCTTCATATAGGATAGTCATTTATGGAGCATCCTTTAGGTAGAACAAGTTTAGCTTTCTGACTGCCTAATTTCAAACTTTAACCCCTATAATAATGATGATAACACGTCTGCCAAATTTTCAATATACTATCATTACTTTTATTGTAGCTTTGGTTACTGATGTCTTATCACATGTCCCTTGTACAAGCTCATTACTTAGTAATTCGCCTAATTTCCAGTTCCTCAAGGAATGGAACTCTGACCTTGAACCCTTAGAATCAGCTGAAAACACTTGTTAATGCTGTTTGCTATATATATATATATGTATGTAAATATATATTTTAAAAATTTGTATTGGAGTATAGTTGATCTACAATGTTATGTTAGTTTCAGATGTACAAAAAAAGAATCAGTTATACATATATGTATCTCCACGCTTTTTCTAGATTATTTTCCCATATACGCCATTGCAGAGTATTGAGTAGAGTTCCCTGTCCTATACAGTAGGTCCCTATTAGTTATCTATGTTATAATATATAGAAGTGTGTATGCTGCTAAGTTGCTTCAGTCGTGTCTGACTCTGTGCGACCCCATAGACGGCAGCCCACCAGGCTCCCCTGTCCCTGGGATTCTCCAGGCGAGAATACTAGAGTGGGTTGCCATTTCCTCCTCCAATAGAAGTGTGTATATGTTGCTATATATTTTAAATACCACAGTGTTATGTATCCCTGTGCTAACCCTTTGATAAGATACCTTGTTCTTCTTGGAAAGTTTTTAAAAACAATTTAAAAATATTTTCAGAGAAGTTTAGCTGGGGAAAATCACTGTTGAAACTTGAATTAATGGCCTGAAAAATCAAGTGATGAAACACAAAAGGAAAAGACAAAGAATTATAAACCTTATGGGGAAAATAAGATACCCTCAAAAGAGATACAGGACAATTACTATATCAACAATTGTGTCCCAGGAATAAATGGGGTAACAGATGGAAGGAATGGAATAATTAAGTAATTATAGAAGAAAATGTCCCCTGAGCTAAATATAGAATTGAAATAGTATATATTTTAAAGGTTAGAAAGTAGAGTTAAACTTCTATCTTCATTTAAATGTTTCAGATTCCTAAGAAATGGATAGAACAGAGTATTTTAAACTGTTAAAGTACTGTGCTCAATATACTAGCAAATTTGGAAAACTCAGCAGTGACCGCAGGACTGGAAAAGGTCAGTTTTCATTCCAGTCCCAAAGAAGGGCAATGCCAAAGAATGTTCAAACTACCACTCAATTTCACTCATTTCACATGCTAGCAATAATGCTCAAAGTTCTTCAAGCTAGAATTCAACAGTACATGAACCGAGAACTTCCAGAGGTACAAGCTGGATTTAGAAAAGGTAGAGGAACCAGAGATCAGATTGCCAGCATCCACTGGATCACAGAAAAACAAAGAAATTACAGAAAAACATCTACTTCTGCTTCATTGACTACACTAAAGCCTTTGACTATGTGGATCAAAACAAACTACTGAAAATTCTTAAAGAGATGGGAATACCAGACCACCTGACCTGCCTCCTGTGAAACCTGAATGCACATCAAGAAGCAACAGTTAGAACTGGACATGGAACAACAGACTGGTTCCAAATTGGGAAAGAAGTTATGTCAAGGCTGTATATTGTCATCCTGCTTATTTAACTTATATGCAGAGTACATCATGCAAAATGCCAGGCTGGATGAAGCACAAGCTGGAATCAAGATTGTCGGGAGAAATATCAATAACCTCAGATATGCAGATGATACCACCATTATGGCAGAAAGCAAAGAGGAACTGAAGAGCCTCTTGATGAAAGTGAAAGAGGAGAGTTAAAAACCTGGCTTAAAACTCAACATTCAAAAAAGTAAGATCATGGCATCTGGTCCCATCACTTCATGGCAAATAGATAGGGAAACAATGGAAACAGTAACAGACTTTATTTTTGGGGCTCCAAAATCACTGCAGATGGTGACTGCAGTCATGAAATTAAAAGACACTTGCTCTTTGGAAGGAAAGCTATGACTAGCCTAGACAGCATATTAAAAAGCAGAGACTTTGCTGACTAAGGTCCATACAGTCAAAGCTATGGTTTTCCCAGTAGTCATGTATGGATGTGAGGATTGGACCATAAAGGCTGAGTAATGAAGAATTGATGCTTTTGAACTGTGGTGTTGGAGAAGACTCTTGAGAGTCCCTTGGACTTACACGGAGATCCAACCAGTTAATCCTAAAGGGAATCAGTCCTAAATATTCATTGGAAGGACTGATGTTGAAGCTCCAATACTTTGCCACCTGATGCAAAAAGCTGACTCATTGGAAAAGACCCTGATGCTGGCAAAGATTTAAGGCAAGAGAAGAGGATGACAGAAGATGAGATGGTTGGATGGCATCATTGACTCAATGGTCATGAGTTTGAGCAAACACCGGGAGATGGTGAAGGACAGGAAGCCTGGCATGTTGCACTCCATGTGGTTGCAAAGAGTCGAACACAACTGAGTGACTGAGCAACAACAAAGCTTGCTAAAGATACTTAACATATACCAAAACACAAACGTTATAGACTGTGATCAGATGCCTATTTGCCGTGTGGACAAATTCCACTTTGCTCTTCCATCTGTGTTTCTAGGGATGTATACCTACACAGTGGACATACATTTTCACGCTACTTATGGGCAAATTTCTGTAGCTCAGTATTATGATGCTCTCTTGCCCACAGATTTAAGCCATGTTCTTGAATACCAGTCATTTTTCCCCATATGCATAAATCTTTCTTGCTTATCTTTTAATTAGTTCATAGCCTGAACAGGTGTAGGAGATCTACTGTTTATCAAATCTTTTATTAGAGAAAGAAAATGTGGACAATTCTAAATCAATGTGAACTATAACCAGCAATAGTAGACAATATCTAATTTTTGCTACTTAGAAATGACAATTAAAATACTAGAAAAATAGCATGTACTTTATGAAGACAGTAATTGTTATAACTGTGCAATCTAGTTGCAGTATTTGGGAGGTGTGACACACTCTTTGGCTTCCTTGGTGGCTCAGTGGTAAAGAATCCACCTGCCAGTGCAGGAGATATGGGTTCGATCTTTGAGTAGGGAAGATCCCGTAGAGAAGGAAATGGCAACCCACTCCAGTATTCTTGCCTGGGAAATCCCATGGACAGAGGAGCCTGGTGGTCTGTAGTCCATAGGGTCACAAAAGCATCCAACATGACTTAGCAACTAAGCAACAACAAACAATAAACTGTTTAAATTTAGAAATTGTTTACTTGGCATGTTAAAATGTAAAGGCAAATGCCTTAAAAATAGAAGCAGAATATTTAACTTCCAAACTAGTATAGGAATATTTTAAGATGAAAACAACAAAGATATTAATTTATTGAAAAGAATAACAAGAGAAAAAATATAGAAAACCTAAGACAATATGGTAGAAATTAATCCAAGCAAATAGGTCATCCTGATCAATGTACAACAGTGAAGGTGAAAATGGCTCAGTAGTGTCCAACTCTTGTGACCCCATGGACTATATAGTCCATGGAATTCTCCAGGCCAGAATACTGGAGTGGGTATCCTTTCCTTTCTCCAGGGGATCTTCCCAACCCAGGTATTGAACCCAGGTCTCCCACATTGCAGGCACATTCTTTACCAGCTAAGCGTCAAGGGAGGCCCAAACTTTCAGGTAAAAGATGATTTTCAGATTGAATAAAAATCCTATAAAATCTAGTTAATGCTGTTTATAAGGGATCAACTTCAGAACAACAAGAAAGATTGAACTAGATGAGATGAAATCAATATATGCCAGACACATACTATTCAAAGAAAACTGGTAATAGTAGTCTCAGACAAAGTAGATTCCATGGCAAAAAAAAGTATTATGACGATAAATAGGATCACTGCATATTGGTGAAATATGGAAGATATAGTGACTCTAACATTATATATACTTCAGTTCAGTCGCTCAGTCGTGTCCGACTCTTTGCGACCCCTACTTAAGTATATAAAAATTTTACAAAATCACAAGAAAACAATAAATACACCATCATAGTAAATGACTAAAACATTTCTTTCATTAGTTGACGTACAGAGGAGCCCCAAATTAGTAAAAGTGAAGATGATTTAAACTATAAGATTAATACGCTTGACCTAAGGATATTTAGACCTGCTGGTATTGCCTGCTTTACAACTTTGATGACAAGGTTTCGGTGGAAGCTAAACACAACTCTCTGAGCTCTACATACTCTTGTGACTCTGAATCATCTTGTAGGAGAGGTTACCTGTTGTTTAGTTGGTCTGCTGTGCTATATACTGTGGAGTTTCATTTCCTTTTGTGTGTGTGTGTGTTTTGCATGATTATTTCGTAGCCAGCATTCATCCCAACTCTTTTTTTTTTTCTCCTGGTTTTCAGGGACAGGAAGTGTGGCAAGTGTATTAATTCCCTTGCCCTAATATTTCTAGCTTAGATTCTACCATGAGAAGCATTCTGTGACATTTTGAAAATACCTGAAGCAGAAGACTTTACTGCTCTGGAGATGGTGGTGTGTGGGCTTTAGCAGGTAGTAGAGGTGAAAGAGAAGAACACTCTGGTCTGGGAAAATTCCTCTATTACAAGATTACTGGTTCATTATAAAAGAGTGTAAGTTAGGAACGGCCACAGAGAAGAAATGCATAGAGCAAGATATGGGGAAATAGTAGCCCCGATGGAGTCTTCATGATGGGTTTCCTGGTGGCTCAGTGGTGAAGGATCTGCTTGCCAGTGCAGGAGATAAAGGTTTGACCCCTGGGTCTGAAAGGTCTGGCAGCCCATTCCAGTATTGTTGCCTGGGAGATCCCATAGACAGAGGACCCTGGTGGCCTCTAGTCCATAGGGTTGCAAAAAGAGTCAGACACAACTTAGTGACTAAATAACAATGGAGTCTTCATTACTTAGACTCGATTGATGAAATTATTGGCCATTAGTGACTAAACTCAATCTTCCAACACTCTAACCAGGAGATTGGTTCTTCTGGCTTAGAGACTTTCCAAGAGTCCTTTCATTAACATATAAACTCAGGTCTGGTTGGAAGGAGCTTATTTTGAATAACAAAAGACATCTTTAACATTTATATCTCTTAGGAAATTTTAAAGGTTTTAGGAGCTCTGTGCCAGAAACTGGGACAAAGAACAAATATATGTTTATTATTAAGAATTACAATATCATAAGAGATATTTGGGTCCTCTGTGAATCAGCTACCTCGGGGATGCAGAAAACTGATCAGTCATTCCTACAGTGTCCTGATTTCCTAAAAACTTGCCACTGTTTCCTTTGGCCTTTGATCTATGAAGCATCTAGTTATTTTGGAAGTACCCAATTCTCCATATTAGAGTTATTCATGCCTGCAATTTCTAGAAAATACCAAGAGGAGCAACTCCTTTAATTGATCCAGAGAAAGAGACCACTTCAATAATCTGTCTTCCTTGAAATCCATGTTTTAATTTGTACTGCCAACTAAAGACTGTCACG
Organism: Capricornis sumatraensis; assembly: GCF_032405125.1. Lineage (NCBI taxonomy): Eukaryota > Metazoa > Chordata > Mammalia > Artiodactyla > Bovidae > Capricornis > Capricornis sumatraensis. The sequence goes on from NC_091087.1 coordinate 43,106,426, forward strand.
TGCAATCCAGTGATGGCCATCTACAAGGATTAAGTCACTAGCCACTGGATTTGCTGGCCTTCAACACACTGCAAGAATTCAGGTCAGAGATCAGGAATGAGGCACTCTGTGCTCTGGGAAAACTGGCAGAGTAGACCTTTAGATAGTTATATTTTTAAGAGAAAATTTAATGAACCCCAACTCTTACATCTTCTCACACTTAGAAAAGCACTGAAACCTTTAACTAAGATATCTGTTCCTCGTGACTAGCAAAAACCAACAAACTTCTACCAAGATGTGTGCTTGGTTTCACGTACTTCCTTTGTCAAAATCACATGGTTCCTGATCTCTCTCCTTACCTCCTTATAATAGTTTCTCAGAGCTCTCTGAGAGGCTATCTCCTGGGCTATATATAGTTCATTAAGACACAGAATAAACGACTCACAACTTTAATTTTGCACATTTGCTTTTCATGTTTGTTTTTTATTGTTTTTGTCAACAGTTTTATTGACTGTGAAGGGACCCAGAGCAGACTTCTCTTCTTTGCCTGAACCCTATGGGGATCTGGAGCCTTGGTACCATCAGAGCCCCTTGTGCCCATCAGCCTCCTTGGTGAGGCTCTCCTGAAACTGGATCTCTTACTTTTGGTTGAAGATCCATCAGAGGTTGATAAACTCTTTCACTATGAAAAGTATGTTGTCCTTGCACTTAGGTTAAAGAAGAGCTACCTATATATTACTCAGGTAAAAGACATTGAGGTTACCCCCAACTGAGAAATACTAGGATGATTTTGTTCAGTTGAGAGATCCTGAATGTTTCCTCTTGAGCTAATTGTTACATCAATTTAGTAAGGAAACTGAAACACTTATCATTTCTCTCCTACTTGATCCCTCTACAAATTGAAGATAAGAATCAGATTCCCAGGAGCCTTATCAGGTGAATAAGGAAGGTCATCTTCTGATAGGTACAGGAATCTCATGATTTTGGGGACCTCAAGAAGAGAGGAATTCACCCAAATCTATAGATACTGCAGGTAAAATCTGATGGTAAATCCTTGATGTCACTTTCCTGGTCGTGAGAGACCTTTGAAAATTTTAATCTGAGATTTCTTATGAAAAGTTCCAGCAAAGCCTATTTTTAAAAGCCCGTATGATCAGTTATATAATCTGACTAAGCTTATTGCAACCAGACTTAAATTATACAAATTAGTCTTAATTTGGCTTTATCTGGTAGAATTGAGGATCATTTTAAGTTTTTCAGTGGATGCTGGGTTCTAGTGCTATATTTACTGCCAAAGATTCACTTCCCAGATAGTTCCTTGTTGCTATGTTACATTATTGTAAAGTCTAATTGAGTTATTAAAAGGACATTCAACTTGTTTTCTCAAGCTTATCAAAATAATCTATCCTTAAATGAAGATCAGATGTCTCATGACCTACAATCAGAAAATCATGTAGGCTGGGAAAGACATTGTTTAAATAACTCACTCAAGCCTAGATGGAAAGGCCCTTACTAGGTACTCTTAACTAGGTCCTGTACAGCAAAACTAAGAGGAACTGACTCTTGAATTTATATTTGCCACTTATAAAGGGCCCCTATACCAGACCAGTCTACAGAGTGGACTATTGACCTCAAAGTCACCTTAAACTACACCCACATCAAGATGAGATGGTGGGACCAGAGGCAGACAGCTATCCCAAGAAGCTGGACCTGACCCACATGATTATTTATAGTATTTTCCAGATTTCTTGGACTTTTGCATAAATCAAATGTTTTTCTGTCCTGAGTATGATCCTATGCATAGTTTGGAAATCAGTACAATTGTTGGGTTTATAGTCAATCATCTCAGTCTGTCTCTTCTGGGTTACCTTGGTAGATTTCTCCATGCCAAGGCCCTAATTGGATGGCCCTTAGAAAATTTATTCTAAAAGAAAGAAGTTGTATTTGTGCTCAGGCCACAGTTGATAGTATTAGATGTGGTCCCCTCACTTGGCCAATCAATCACATTTGCTCTGACCATGACTGTAAATAAGAATTTTATTTAAAGTTATCAGAGAAATGAGCTAATAAAAATTGTAGTAAAAAAAATATAACCTCCATCACCTATGGGATGGATTTATATGGCTTAACACTAGGCTATGATTATTTAAATTTAAAAGAACTTATGTTGGAAACAGTTAAGCCATGCTAAGAATTGGCCTAATAACACTAGGAGCTTGGGCTGGTTTCCTTATGAACAATGCCATTATATCATTACCTTTTAAGATAGCAATTGGTACAGAACAGACTTGGTTAAATGACCTGGGGATATATACTGGGCCTAATGAAAGTCCTTGGCTAAATTCTTTCTTATGACCTTGCTAGATCTAGTAGGTATACTGTACTCTGCCTATTTTACAGGATTGTCGTTTCTTACCAAATGTGTGACTGAGTCTCCAATAAAAATCCTGATGACTGAGTGACATGAAATGATCCATTCAAATACATGGTTCTATGAGATCAATGATTTTTATAGTGTAATTCTAGGTAGGGGAAGACACAGCAAGAGGAGACTATTTTCTTGCACTATAACAGACTAATAAAATAGATAATCCAAAGAGTTTTGTCTACTATTAACAGGACCTAGTCCAGCATTGGCCCAGGAATAAGCATTCCTAGCACTATGGGACAGCCGACTATGGGATCATAGAGTTGGACATGACTGAAGTGACTTAGCAGCAGCAGTAGTACTATGGGACAAAATGGTCATGAAATGCCTCCCAAACCTTGGTTAAATTTATGACTATTAGGAGGCACTACCAATGAAAGACCACCTGACGTGCCTCTTGAGAAACCTGTATGCAGGTCAGGAAGCAACATTTAGAACTGGACATGGAACAACAGACTGGTTCCAAATAGGAAAGGAGTACGTCAAGGTTGTATATTGTCACCCTGCTTATTTAACTTTTATGCAGAGTACATCATGAGAAACCCTGGGCTGGAAGAAACACAAGCTGGAATCAAGATTGCCAGGAGAAATATCAATAACCTCAGATATGCAGATGACACCACCCTTATGGCAGAAAGTGAAGAGGAGCTAAAAAGCTTCTTGATGAAAGTGAAACAGGAGAGTGAAAAAGTTGGCTTAAAGCTCAATATTCAGAAGACTAAGATCATGGCATCCGGTCCCATCACTTCATGGGAAATAGATGGGGAAACAGTGGAAACAGTGTCAGACTTTATTTTTTTAGGCTCAAAAATCACTGCAGATGGTGACTGCAGCCATGAAATTAAAAGACGCTTACTCCTTGGAAGGAAAGTTACAACCAACCTAGATAGCATATTAAAAAGCAGACATTACTTTGCCAACAAAGGTCCATCTAGTCAAGGCTATGGTTTATTCTAGTGGTCATGTATGGATGTGAGAGTAGGACTATAAAGAAAGCTGAGTGCTGAAGAATTGATGCTTTTGAATTGTGGTATTGGAGAAGACTCTTCCATCCTAAAGGAGACCAGTCCTGGGTGTTCACTGGAAGGACTGATGCTGAGGCTGAAATTCCAATACTTTGGCCACCTGATGAGAAGAGTTGACTCATTGGAAAAGACTCTGATGCTGGGAGGGATTGGAGGCAGGAGGAGAAAGGGACGCCAGAGGATGAGATGGTTGGATGGCATCACTGACTCGATGGACATGGGTTTGGGTGAACTCCGGGAGCTGATGATGGACAGGGAGGCCTGGCATGCTGCGATTCATGGGGCCGCAGTGTCGGACATGACTGAGCGACTGAACTGACCAATGAAAGAATGTCACTTGCCACCTGGTTCTAGAAGAATTAAGTCATTAGCCACGGTGTGGCTAACCTTCAGCATACCCTGAAAGGAATTTGGAGTGGAAATCAGGAATGAGGTACTCTGTGTTCTAGAAAAACTGTCAGGTCTTTAGAGACTTAAAGTTCCAGGAGAAAATTTAATGAATCCTAATTCTTACATCTTCCCAAACTTAATAGTTTTAGTGCTTTTCTAAAATATCTTTCCCTCATGACTAGCAGCAACTTTTTACCAGGATGTGTGCTTGGTTGCACCTACCCCTGCCTGAGCCAGAAATCACATAGATACGGACCTGCCTCCTTCTTCAGAACAGCTTCTCAGAGCTGTCTGAGAGGATGCTTCCTGGGCCATCATCCTCAGTAAGACACAAACGCAACTCACAGCTTTTATGTTGTGTGGCTTTTCAGTCAACTGTACTTACAAATATACAACTGCGAATGATTTGACAATACATACACATCTCTACAAACATACCTGCAACATGCATGAAAAGTGAACATATACTAGGCCAAGAAATAAGTCTCAAAAATGTCAGTGTTAATATATATCAGCTCTCTGACCAAAATGAACCTCGTTAGAAATTAATAAAAATACTCAAAAAAGATTATAACTAGACACTTCAAATAATCTCTTTCCAAATATGAGGTCCAAGAAAAAATCATAATGGAACTTAATGAGTAAGTATGAATAGACTATATGTAAAAATATGTAGGATGAAGCCACAGTGTTATTGTGCTGGGGTCACCAAGACAACCCTCCAATTTAGTAATTTGCTAGGACGACTCAGCAGACTCACCATATATTTGCACTCATGGTGATGACTTATTACAGTAAAAATGTACTGAGCACAGTCAACAAAGGCAAAGAGCATATGGGGTAAAGTTTGGCAGAAGCCAAGAGTAAGTTTCTAATAGTCCTTTCTCAGTGGAATCACACAGGATACACTTAATTCACCCAGTGAGGACTTCTGACAACACAAAAGAAACATTGCCAACTAGGGACAATTAGAGCCTCAATGACCAACATTTTAATTAGGAACTGATCACATAGGTACCCTTTGCCTGGTAAGTATTCCAGGCAAATTCAAGATTCCAGACTTCCATGATGATAGAAGGTGTTCCGAGTAAACCCACATTGGTTGTACAGTATAGGCACTCTTGTCAAATATAGTGGGAACCCTCCCAAAACCCAAGTCACTACATAACAGCAAAGGTCCAACCTTATAAGAAAGCCTTTCAAAGAACATTAGTCAGGCCTGCTCTAGTATTTTCTGTTTTCATTTACTTAACTGGAGAATAAATACATCATCTTAAATGCCTACATTAAAATAAAAGACATCCAAAAGAAGAAATTAGAATATGGTAGAATTATCCTTAAAAAAATACACAGAATGAAACAGTGAAAAAAATATTAATAGTAAAATTGTGGGCAGAAGAGCCTGGAGGGCCACAGTCCATGGGGTTGCAAAGAATTGGACATGGCTGAGCACACACACAATGACAACAGAATTAACTAAGCTTAAATTTGATTCCAAGAAGACTATAGATAAAAATTAGCTGGAAAGATAGGAAAAAAGGGGTGGACAGAGAAACAAATACAAGTAAGAATGAAAATGGAAATGCAACTATAGTTAGGATATTTAAATGGTAATAAAACCAAACGAATAATTTTATACAAGTAAATTGTAGTAATCAAATAACAATTCCTTGACTTGAGATCCATATCTGTTGTCCTTAACTCTGGAAGGGCTCTATGATGATTTGGCCAATAGAATATGGAGAAATGATGGCGTGCTGCTTTTCTGCACTCAGGCTTCAGAAGCCTGACAGTGGCCATTTCCTGTCTCTTGGAACATTCATACCTGGAACCAACCTATCTTGCTTTACTGAATCCAAGCAATTCTGTGGCAGTACCCACATAGAGAATAATGGTGGCCTAAATCCAACGGCCCCGGCTCAGGTTCCAGCAAAGAGCTTACCAGCCACATGAGTGAGCCATCTTGGAGGTGGTCCATTCAGCTTCAGTTTGCCTCCCCAGCTAATGTCATGTGGAGCAGGCATTTAACTAAATTCAACCCAAATTGCAGATTAGTGAGCACAATAAATTATTGTGTTATTTTAATCCATTAGGTTTTGGGATGGTTTGTTACACAGCAGTTATGGAAGATTACAGAATTTGATCAAGTTGACAACTCCATAGAAAAATAACAGAATTTTTCAAAAGTCATTCAAGATGAAGTAGGAAGCCAGAATAGTCCCAATATTATCAAATCAAGAGGATTAAAATGGCAGAGGAGGAAGAGGACATGGAATTCACTTCTCACCATAAACGTATCAAGAATACATCTTAAAGTTTAACAAATCTCACCAAGTAGCCGCTGAACTCTAGCAGAGGACCTCAGACACCTAAAAGGATAAGAAAGATTCCCAGAATAACCAGGTAGGACCAAAGTAGGAAGGGAAAAGGAAGAAGAAAGGATGCCAGAAGAGACTTGTGCCCCTGAGGGCAGCTGAAGGAGAGGAGAGGGTCCCACACCTGTGGAAGCTCCCTCACTGGCAGGGAGATAAGCTGGGACAGAAGTGGTGCTCATAGGCTCAGAGGAGAGTGCAGCAACCAGTTTGTGGCAGGCAAGACAGAGACAGACCTACACAGAGGGTCCATGTGATGCCCTGTGTGCCCCACCCTGAGATGTGTGTCAGGGGACTAAAGACCTAAATGTAAGTTTTAAATGTACTATAAAACTCTAAGAGAAAAATATAGACAGAGTGAAGTGACTGAAAGTTGTTCATCGTGTCCTACTCTTTGCAACCCCATGGATTGTAGCCCACCAGTCTCTCCTCTGTCCATGGGATTCTCCAGGCAAGAATACTGGAGTGGGTTGCCATAGGCAGAACACTCTGGCATAAATCAGAGTAATATTCTTTTTTGATCTACCTCCTAAAGAAAATAAAAACAAAAATTAAAGAGACCTAAAGAAACCTTAAAAGCTTTTGCACAGCAAAGGAAACCATTAGCAAAACAAAAAGACAATCCACAGAATGGAGAAAATATTTGCGAGGGAAGCATACAAATAGGTTATGCAGCTCTATATAAAAAAACAAACAAAAAACCCAATTGAAAAATGGGTCAAAGACATCCAGATAGCCAAAATGCACATGAAAATATCCTCAACCTCAGTAATTATTAGAGAACTGCAAATCAAAACTACAATGAAGTATCATCTCACACATGTCAGAATGATCATCATCAAAAAAATCTATAAATGATAAACGCTGGAGGTGGTGTAGTAAAAAGGGAAGCCTCCTGTAGGATTATGTATACTGTTGTTGGGAATGTTCATTGGTAAGACCATTATGGAGAACAGTATGGAGGTGCCTTAAAAAAACTAAATATAGTACTACCACATGACTCAGAAATTCCATTCAGCATATATCCAGAGAAAACAGGAATTTAAAAACACACATGCACCACAGTGTTCACTGAAGGACTATTTACAGTAGCCAATGCATGGAAGTCACTAAATGTCCATCAGTAGAAGACTAGACAAAGAGGAGGTGGTACACATAAGCATGGAATATTCAGTTCAGTTCAGTTCCTCAGTCATGTCAACTCTTTGCGACCCCATGAATTGCAGCACGCCAGGCCTCCCTGTCCATCACTAACTCCCAGAGTTCACTCAGACTCACGTCCATCGAGTCAGTGATGCCATCCAGCCATCTCATCCTCTGTTGTCCCCTTCTCCTCCTGCCCCCAATCCCTCCCAGCATCAGAGTCTTTTCCAATGAGTCAACTCTTCGCATGAGGTGGCCAAAGTACTGGAGTTTCAGGTTTAGCATCATTCCTTCCAAAGAAATCCCAGGGCTGATCTCCTTCAGAATGGACTGGTTGGATCTCCTTGCAGTCCAAGGAACTCTCAAGAGTCTTCTCCAACACCACAGTTCAAAAGCATCAATTCTTCGGTGCTCAGCCTTCTTCACAGTCCAACTCTCACATCCATACATGACTACTGGAAAAACCATAGCCTTGACCAGATGGACCTTAGTCGGCAAAGTAATGTCTCTGGTTTTGAATATGCTATCTAGGTTGATCATAGCTTTCCTTACAAGGAGTAAGCATCTTTTAATTTCATGGCTGCAATCACCATCTGCAGTGAGTTTGGAGCCAAAAAAAATAAAGTCTGACACTGTTTCCACTGTTTCCCCATCTATTTCCCATGAAGTGATGGGACCAGATGCCATGATCTTAGTTGTCGGAATGCTGAGCTTTAAGCCAATTTTTTCACTCTCCTCTTTCGCTTTCCTCAAGAGGCTTTTTAGCTCCTCTTCACTTTCTGCCTTAAGGGTGGTGTCATCTGCATATCTGATGTGATTGATATTTCTCCCGACAATCTTGATTCCAGCTTGTGCTTCTTCCAGTCCAGCGTTTCTCATGATGTACTCTGCATAGAAGTTAAATAAGCAGGGTGACAATATATAGCCTTGACGTACTCCTTTTCCTATTTGGAACCAGTCTGTTGTTCCATGGCCAGTTCTAACTGTGGCTTCCTGACCTGTATACAGATTTCTCAAGACGCAGGTTAGGTGGTCTGGTATTCCCATATCTCTCAGAATTTTCCACAGTTTATTGTGATCCACACAGTCAAAGGCTTTGGCATAGTCAATAAAGCAGAAATAGATGTTTTTCTGGAACTCTCTTGCTTTTTCCATGATCCAGCATATGTTGGCAATTTGATTTCTGGTTCCTTTGCCTTTTCTAAAACCAGCTTGAACATCAGGAAGTTCATGGTTCACGTATTGTTGAAGCCTGTCTGGAGAATATTGAGCATTACTTTACTAGTGTGTGAGATGAGTGCAATTGTGCAGTAGTTTGAGCATTCTTTGGCATTGCCTTTCTTTGGGATTGGAATGAAAACTGACCTTTTCCAGTCCTGTGGCCACTGCTGAGTTTTCCAAATTTGCTGGCATATAAATGTAGCACTTTCACAGCATCATCTTTCAGGATTTGAAATAGCTCCACTGGAATTCCATCACCTCCACTAGCTTTGTTCGTAGTGATGCTTTCTAAGGCCCACTTGACTTCACATTCCAGGATGTCTGGCTCTGGATGAGTGATCACACCATCGTGATTATCCAGTTCATCATCTTTTTTGTACAGTTCTTCTGTGTATTCTTGCCACCTCTTCTTAATATCTTCTGATTCTGATAGGTCCGTACCATTTCTGTCCTTTATTGAGGCCATCTTTGCATGAAATGTTTCCTTGGTATCTCTAATTTTCTTGAAGAGATCTCTAGTCTTTCCCATTCTGTTGTTTTCCTCTATTTCTTTGCATTGATCACTGACAAAGCCTTTCTTATCTCTTCTTGCTATTCTTTGGAAATCTGCATTCAGATGCTTATATCTTTCCTTTTCTCCCTTGCTTTTCACCTCTCTTCTTTTCACAGCTATTTGTAAGACTTCCCCAGACAGCCATTTTGGTTTTTTGCATTTCTTTTCCATGGGGATGGTCTTGATCCCTGTCTCCTGTACAATGTCACGAATCTGATTCCATAGTTCATCAGGCAGTCTATCAGATCTAGGCCCTTAAATCTATTTCTCACTTCCACTGTATAATCACAAGGGATTTGATTTAGGTCATACCTGAGTGGTCTAGAGGTTTTCTCTACTTTCTTCAATTTGAGTCTGAATTTGGCAATACGGAGTTCATGATCTGAGCCACAGTCAGCTCCCGGTCTTGTTTTTGCTGACTGTATAGAGCGTCTCCATCTTTGGCTGCAAAGAATATAATCAGTCTGATTTCGGTGTTGACCATCTGGTGATGTCCATGTGTAGAGTCTTCTCTTGTGTTGTTGGAAGACGGTGTTTGCTATGACCAGTGCATTTTCTTGGCAAAACTCTATTAGTCTTTGCCCTGCTTCATTCCACATTCCAAGGCCAAATTTGCCTGTTACGCCAGGTGTTTCTTGACTTCCTACTTTTGCATTCCAGTTCCCTATAATCAAAAGGACATCTTTTTTGGGTGTTAGTTCTACAAGGTCTTGTAGGTCTTCATAGAACCGTTCAACTTCAGCTTCTTCCGCATTACTGGTTGGGGCATAGACTTGGATTACGGTGATATTGAATGGTTTGCCTTGGAGACGAACAGAGATCATTCTGTTGTTTTTGAGATTGCATCCAAGTACTGCATTTCGGACTCTTTTGTTGACCATGATGGCTACTCCATTTCTTCTGAGGGATTCCTGCCTGCAGTAGTAGATATAATGGTCATCTGAGTTAAATTCACCCATTCCAGTCCATTTTAGTTGGCTGATTCCTAGAATGTCGACGTTCACTCTTGCCATCTCTTGTTTGACCACTTCCAATTTGCCTTGATTCATGGACCTGACATTCCAGGTTCCTACGCAATATTGCTCTTTACAGCATCAGACCTTGTTTCTATCACCAGTCACATCCACAGCTGGGTATTGTTTTTGGTTTGGCTCCATCCCTTCATTCTTTCTGGAGTTATTTCTCCACTGATCTCTAGTAGCATATTGGGCACCTGCTGACCTGGGGAGTTCCTCTTTTAGTATCCAGTCATTTTGTCTTTTCTTACTGTTCATGGGGTTCTCAAGGCAAGAATACTGAAGTGGTTTGCCATTCCCTTCTCCAGTGGACCACATTCTGTAAGACCTCTCCACCATGACCTGCCTGTTTTGGGTTGCCCCACAGTCATTGCTTAGTTTCATTGAGTTAGACAAGACTGTGGTCCTAGTGTGATTAGATGGACTAGTTTTCTATGAGTATGGTTTCCGTGTGTCTGCCCTCTGATGCCCTCTTGCAACACCTACCATCTTTCTTGGGTTTCTCTTACCTTGGGCGGGGGGTATCTCTTCACGGCTGCTCCAGCAAAGCACAGCCACTGCTCCTTACCTTGGACGAAGGGTATCTCCTCAGTGCCACCCTCCCTGACCTTCAACGTGGGATAGCTCCTCTAGGCCCTCCTGCGCCAGCGCAGCCACTGCTCCTTGGATGTGGGTTGCTCTTCCCAGCCACCGCTCCTGGCCTCGGGTGCAGGATGGCTCCTCTCGGCCATTCCTGCACCGTCGCAACCTGGCACTCTTGGCCACTGCCCCTGACCTCGGACGTGGGGTACCTCCTCTCGGCCGTGCTTAGTTCACCGGCCATTGCAGCCGCTTGTGCTTAGTGCACCAGCCAATATTACTCAACCATAAAAAAGAAAAGCATAATGCCCTTTGTAGAAATAGTGATGGACCTAGAGATTGTCATACTGAGTGAAGCAAGTCAGAGAAATACAAATATGATATTATACCATATATTTTAAATTAAAAAAAAATTTTTTAAGGTACAAATGAACTCGTTTATAAAACAGAGACTCATGGATGTAGAAAACAATTTATGGTTTCCATGGAGGAAGGGAAGCATAGACATGAATTGGTACATTGTGACTGACATATATACACTACTATGTATAAAATGGATAACTAGTAAGGTCTTACTATATAGCACAGGGAATTCTACCTCAATACTCTGTAATGAATTCCATGGGAAAACAATCTACAAAAGAGTGGAGGCATGTATATGTATAATTGATTCATTTTGCTGTATATCTGAAACTAACACAACATTGTAAATCAACTATACTCCAATAAGAATTTTATAAAGATTTAGAAGAAGGTATTATTAAGTTGAAATATATTTTCTAATTATATCATAATAAAAGATTGACTTAAGAAATCAAATCAGAAGTTTAAATTTTCTTATAAAGAGCAAATGAAATCCAGATAGTTGTATAGAAGACTTCTACCAATAGTAGACAAACCATTCATGTTTTATATAAACTCTCCCAGAAGTGAGAAAAAGATTTTTTACTACTTATTTTATTAAGACAGTATAACTGTGGTACTAAGCCAAACTCACCATGAAAAAAAATCATAGACTAGTATCACACATGATCATTGATATAGTTTCAAAGAAAATATGTACAAACCAACTAACAAAGTTTATTAAAATATTAGTGAAAATTGACCAAGTTTTATTTATCCCAGAAATGTAATAATGTTTTAGAAAAGAAAATCTAGAAATATCATTCATCACATTAATATATATAAAAGTGGAAAAACCCTTCATGGATCACAGACTTGTCACGGCAAAGGGGCTTGGATAACTCAATGAAGTTATGAGCCATGCTGTGCAGGGCCAGAGATGGATGGGTCATAATGAAGAGTTTTGACAAAATGTGGTCCACTGGAGGAGGAAATGGCAGCCACGCCAGTATTCGTGCCATGAGATCCATATGAACAGTATGAAAAGGTAAAACAATATGACACGGGAAGACGAAACGCCTAGGTTGGCAGGTGTCCAATATGCTACTGGAAAAACAGCAGAGGGCAATTACTAATACCTCCAGAAAGAATGAAGTGGCGGGGCCAAAGCAGAAATGATGCTCAGTTGTGGATGTGTCTAGTGGTGAAAGTAAAATCCCATGCTATAAAGAACAATATTGCATAGGAACCCGAGTGTTAGGCCCATGAATCAAGGTCAATCAGGAGATGGCAAGACTGAAAATCAACATTTTAGGAATCAGTGAACTAAAATGGACAGGAATAGGTGAACATAATTCAGATGACCATTATGTCTACTACTGTGGGCAAGAATCCCTTAGAAGAAATGGAGTAGCCCTCATAGTCAACAAAAGGGTCTGAAATGCAGTACTTGGGTGTAACCTCAAAAACGACAGAATGATCTGTTTGCTTCCAAGGCAAACCATTCAGCATCAAAGTAATTCAAGTCTAAGACCCAACCTCTGATGCCAAAGAATCTGAAGTTGACTGGTTATTTGAAGACCTACCAGACCTTCTAGAACTAACAGCAAAAAAAAAAAAAAAAAAAGCCATTTTCATCAAAGGGGACTGGAATGTAAAAGGAGAAATTCAAGATATACTTGTAATAACAGACAAGTTTGCCCTTGGAATACAAAATGAAGCAGGGCCAAGGCTAATAGTTTTGTGAAGAGAACATGTTGGTCATAGCAACCCTTTTCTGACACCCAAGAGACAGCTCTATACATGGATATCAATAGATGGTCAATACTGAAATCAGATTGATTATATTCTTTGCAGTCGAAGATGGAGAAGCTCTATACAGTTAGCAAAAACAAAACCTCGATCTGACTGTGGCTCAGAACATGAGCTCCTTATTGTAAAACTCATACTTAAATTGAAGAAAGTAGGGAAAACCACTAGGCCATTCACCACTCAGTCATGTCTGATTCTTTGCAACCCCATGGTCTATTGCTCGCCAGGCTCCTCTGTCCAAGGGATTGTCCCAGAAAGAAGACTGGAGTAGGGGGCTATTTTCTCCTCCAGGGGATCTTCCCCACCCAGGGATCGAATCTGTATCTCTTGCACTGGCAGGCAGATTCTTTACCACTAGTGGCACCTGGGAAGCTCCCACTAGGCCATTCAGGTTTGACTAAAATCAAATTCCTTACTGATTATACTGTGGAGGTGATGAATAGATTCAAGGAATTAGGCTAGAGAGACTACCTGAGTAACTATGGATGGAGGTTCATAAAATTGTACAGGAGGCAGTGACCAAAAGCATTCCAAAGAAAAAGAAATCCAAGAAGGCAAAGTGGTTGTCTGAGAAGGGTGTACAAATAGCTGAGGAAAGAAGAAAAGTGAAAGATATGAAAGGGAAAAATATACCCAAGTGAATGCAGAATTCCAGAGGATAGCAAGGAGTGATAAAAGGCCTTCTTAGATGAATAATGCAAAGAAAAGAGTAGAGATCTCTTCAAGAAAATGGAAGCTATCAAGGGGACATTCCATGCAAGGATGGGCAAAAATAGAAGTGGCAAGGACCCAACAGAAGCAGAAGAGATTAAGAAGAGGTGGCAAGAATACACTGAAGAACTATACAAAAAAGGTCTTAATGACATGGATAACTGCAATGATGTGGTCACTCACTTAGAGCCAGACATCCTGGAATATGAAATCAAGTGGACCTTAGGAAGCATTACTATGGACAAAGCTGGTGGAGGTGATGGAATTCCAGCTGAGCTATTTAAAATGCTAAAAAATGATGCTATTAAAGAGGTAAACTCAATATCAGCAAATTTGGAAAATTCAAAAGTGGCCATAGGACTGGAAAAGGTCAGTTTTCATTCCAATTTCAAAGAAGGGAAATGCCAAAGACTGTTCAAACTACAGTGCAATTGTGCTCATCTCACATGCTAGCAAGGTTATGTTCAAAATCCTTCAAGCTAGGATTTAGCAGTACATGAATGGAGAACTCTTGATCAACCTCTTGATTAGGGTGAAGGAGGAGAGTGAAGGAGCTGGCTTAAGACTAAATATTAAAAAAACTAAGATCATGGCATCCAGCCTGGTTCAGTTCAGTTCAGTCATTCAGTCGTGTCCGACTCTTTGCGACCCCATGAATCGCAGCACACCAGGCTTCCCTGTCCATCACCAACTCCCGGAATTCACTCAAACTCACATCCATCAAGTCGGTGATGCCATCCAGCCATCTCATCCTCTGTCATCCCCTTCTCCTCCTGCCCCCAATCCCTCCCAGCATCAGAGACTTTTCGAATGAGTCAACTCTTTGCATGATGTGGCCAAAGTACTGGAGTTTCAGCTTTAGCATCATTCCTTCCAAAGAACACCCAGGGCTGATATCCTTTAGAATGGACTGGTTGGATCTCCTTGCAGTCCAAGGGACTCTCAAGAGTCTTCTCCAACACCACAGTTCAAAAGCATCGATTCTTTGGCGCTCAGCTTTCTTCACAGTTACTGCATGCTAAATAGAAGGGGAAAGTTTGAAGTAATGACAGATTTCCTCTTCTTAGGCTCCAAAATCACTGTGGATGGTGACTACAGCCATGAAATCAGAAGACAACGTCTTCTTAGCAGGAAAGGGATAACAAACCTAGACAGTGTGTTGAAAAGCAGAGACATTACTCTGCCAAGAAAGATCCATATAGCCTAGGCTATGGTCTTCCCAGTGTTCAAGTATGGTTGTGAGAGCTGGACCATAAAGAAGGCTGAGCACTGAAGAATTGATGCCTTTGAACTATGGTGCTGGAGAAGACTCCTGAAAGTCCCTTGGACAGCAAGGAGATCAAACCAGTCAATCTTAAGGGTGATGAACCCTGAATATTCACTGGAAAGACTCATGCTGGAGTTTTGGTCATCTGATGTGAACAGATGGCTCATTGGAAAAATTCCTGATTCTGGGAAAGATTGAGGGCAGATGGAGAAGAGGGTGTCAGAGGATGAGAGATGGCTCGATGGCATTGGTGAGGCAATGAACATGAACTTGGGCAAGTTCTGGGAGACGGTGAGGGACAGGGAGGCCTGGTGTGCTGCAGTCCGTGGGATCACAAAGAGTCAGACACAACTGGGTGACTGAACAACAACAGAATAAAGAATGGGCTTCCCCAGTGGTTCAGAGGTAAAGAAACCACCTACAGCGCGGGAGCTGCAGGGGACGTGGGTTGGATCTCTGGGTCAGGAAGATCCCCTGGATCGCAGGAGTGGCACAGCAACCCAGTCCAGTGTTCTTGCCTGGAGAATCTCAAGGACAAAGGAGCCTGGAGGGCTGCAGCCCACAGGGTCACAGGGTCGGAAACTACTGAAGCGACTTAGCATGGAATGGAGAACTTCCAGATGTACAAGCTTGGTTTAGAAAAGGCAGAGGAACCAGAGATCAAATTGCCAACATTCGTTGGATCCTGGAGAAGGCAAGAGAATTCCAGAAAAAAAACATATACTTCTGCTTCACTATGCTAACGCCTAGGCATCTAGTCCTATCACTTCATGGCAAGTAGATGGGGAAAAAATTGCAACAGAGGCAGATTTTATTTTTTTGTGCTCCAAAATCCCTGCAGATGGTGACTGCAGTCATGAAATTAAAAGGTCCTTGCTCCTTGAAAGAAACGCTATGACAAACCTAGACAGTGTATTAAAAAGCAGAGACATTATTTTGCCAACAAAGGTCCATATAGTCAAAGCTGTGGTTTTTCCAGTAGTCATGTATGGATGTGAGAGTTGAACCATAAAGAAGGCTGAGCACCAAAGAACTGATGCTTTCAAATCCTGGTGCTGAAGGAGACTCCTGAAAGTCCCTTGGACTGCAAGATGGTCAAACCAGTCAATCCTAAAAGAAAAAGTGAAAGTGAAAGTCGCTCAGTCGTGCTTGACTCTTTGTGACCCCATGGACTATAGAGTCCATGGAATTTTCCAGGCCAGAATACTGGAGAGGGTAGCCTTTCCCTTCTCCAGGGGATCTTTCCAACCCAGGAATCAAACCCAGATCTCCCACATTGCAGGCGGTTTCTTTACCAGCTGAGCCATAAGGGAAGCCCAAGAATACTGGAGTGGGTAGCTTTTCCCTTCTCCAGGGCATCTTCCCAACCCAGGAATCAAACCAGGATCTCCTACATTGCAGGCAGATTCTTTACCAACTGAACTATCCGGGAAGCAACCCTACATATTTATTGGAAGGACTGATGCTGAAGCTCCAATATTTTGGCCCCCTGATGTGAAGGGTTGACTCAATGGGAAAGATCCTGTTTTTGCTGAAAGACTGAAGGCAACAGAAGGCAGCAGAGGATGAGATGGTTAGATAGCATCATCGACTCAGTGGATGAATTTTAACAAACTGCAAGAGATAGTGGAGGACAAGGGAACCTGGTGCACTACAGTCCATGAGGTCACAAAGAGTCAGACATGACTCAGCGACTGAACAACAACAAAGTAGAAAAGTGAATTTCCTTGATCTTGAGCAAAATCAAAACGATTCTAAGTATAATTCAGCATCCATTATAAAACCAACCAACCCCCAGGCAGAAAAAGGATTTAACTTGAGAAAGCCTATTTATAAGATATCTAATAATTTATAATTTCAGTTTTAATTTTTAAAACCTTATTACATTGATTTAAATGTAATTGGTACATTTGGGATCAAACTTTATAGTTTTCTAAATCATTTCTCTGTTCTTGAATGCCATTCATGAATAATTTTCCCCAGTAATTAGAAATTTTACCTTTATTATGTATGAAGTCTCTCTATGAGTTGCATATTTTTCAGCACTTTCTAAATTTTTAAGTTTATTAACAATTTGTTTACTTGTTAGAAACATACTTCCAAAATGATTGTCTTTTCATATATATATATATATATATGAACATTTTCATACATATATGTGAATATTTTTATTTTACTGTACCAGGTCTTAGTTGCAGCAAGCGGGATCTTTAGTTGCAGCATGTGGGATCTGATTCCCCGACCAGGGATCCAACAAGGGTCGTCTGTATTGGGAGTATGGAGTCTTAGCCTCTTGACCACCAGGAAGTCCCATGTTTTCATATATATATATTAGGTTGTTGCAAAAGTAATTATGGTTTTGCATTGCTGAACTTTTCCGTTTGATATTTGTGGTTATGTTATATATCATATTAATGCACACTTCTTGCTTTAAGGGTTTTTTGCTCATGACTTATTACTTGCTGTTCATTTTATTTTTATTTTATAATATGGAAATGATGTTAGACAAAAAGCACATTCTAGTGATCTTATTCAAGTTCAAAATGGGTCATTAACCAGTGGAGATAACTTGCAACATCAACTATGCATTTGGCCCAGGAACTGCTAATGAATGTTCTGCAAAAGAGATGAGAGCCTTGAAGATAAGGGGCACAGTGGTTGGCCATTGGAAGTTGACAGGGACCCATTGAGCAGACCATCGAAGCTGATCCACTTACAACTATGTGAGAAATTGCTGAAGAACTCAACACTGACCATTCTATGATTATTTGGCATTTGAAGCAAATTGGAAAGGTGAAAATGCTTGATAAGTGGGTGCCTCATGTACTGACCACAAATCAAAAACATTGTCGTTTTGAAGTGTCATCTATTATTCTAGCCAACAATAACGAACCATTTCTCCACTGCATTATGACATGTGATGAAAAGTGGATTTTATATTGCAACTGGCAATGAACCAGCTCAGTAGTTGGACTGAGAAGAAGCTCCAAAGCACTTTCCTAAGCCAAACATGCACCCAAAAAAGGTCGTGGTCACTGTTTGGTGGTCTGCAGCTGGTCTGAAAGCCACTACAGCTTTCTGAATTCTGGGAAAACCATTACATCTGAGAAGTATGCTCAGCACACCAGTGAGATATACTGAAAACTTGAACACCTGCATCCGACACTGGTCAACAGAAAGGGCCCAGTTCTTCTCCACGGTGAACCCTGACTGCAGATTGCACAACCAGTGCTTCAAGAAGTTAAACAAGTTGGTCTATGAAGTTTGGCCTCATCTGCTATATTCACCAACCTCTCGCCAGCTAACTACCATTTCAAGGATCTCAACAACCTTTTGTAGGGAAAATGCTTACACAGCCAGCAGGAGGCAGAAAATGCTTTCTAAGTGTCTGTCAAATCTCAAAGCATGGATTTTTATGCTACAGGAATAAACAAACTTGTTTCTCATTGGCAAAAATGTGTTGATTGTAATGGTTCCTATTTTGATCAATAAAGATGTGTTTGAGCCTAGTTGCAATGATTCAAAATTCATGGTCCAAAACTGCAATTATATTTGCACCGACCTAATAGTTTTAAATTTTCCTAGAAACATTAGAATTTATTTCCCAGTCCAACAAAACAATACAACCTTTATTGCTAATAGGTTACAATAAAGTTTTACACTAAACTGGGAAACTTTTTGGATGTTGAGTCTATCAAATAACATTGCATGTTTTTTCATTCATTTATTTTTATACTCTTCAGAAGCAATGTAGAATTTCTTCATATACATCTTGCTTATCTTTTGGACCAAATTTTCTGATATTATTCTATCTCTAGTTTTCTCTGTCTACTTAGACTGAATAGAGAAAATGTATATCTATTTTCTCTATGCAAATATGTACTTAATGGAATAAACAGGAGGCCTGCACAAATCTATACTCCTCTCATTAAAACTAAATAAATTCATTCATTCTTTTTACATTCATTTTTCTACTTTTCCAGTATCATTATAGATGGCTGTTTCAAACACGGCAGAATTTTACTTTCTTTTTGATACTTGTGATGTTATAACTGGCCAATGCAAACCTCTTTAGATATTTCTTCATGTTTTCAGCACTGCCTCTGGTATTTAAAAAACACCTTGTTTTCTCACACAGTGTTTTTCAAGCCTATTTTAATTTTTTTCCTGCCGTATAATAGAGAATTGCCTCTAATGAAAAGTACTATCAAAGATCAAAACCTAAGTGCTAGAGGAAGTAGCTTGATTCACATGAATATTTTGGTAGGTAGCATGATTTCCCTTGTAGACCACTTAGTAATAGATCATGAAATATCTTTAAGTGGTTTTTTTCAGGTTTTTTTTTTTTTTTTGAAGTCTATCATGATCCTCCTCAAACATGAAAGTCGCTCAGTCATGTCTGACTCTTTGCAAGCCCACGGATGGTAGCCCGTTAGGCTCCTCTGTCCATGGGGATTCTCCAGGCAAGAATATTGATGTGGGTAGCCATTCCCTTCTCCAGGGAATATTCCCCAATCAGCGATCGAACCCAGGTCTTCCACATTGCAAGTGGATTCTTTACCATCTGAGCCACCAGGGAAGCCCAGTCTATAATGACATATACCATTTAGCCCTAGCATTACTAAACCATTTACATTTAATTCTAATGTAATAATGTGTGCTTCCTAGGTGGTGCTAGTGGTAAAGAACCCTCCTGCCAATGCAGGAGATGTAAGGAGATATGGGTTCGATCCCTGGGTTGGGAAGATCCCCTGGAGGAGGAAATGGCAACCCACTCTAGTATTCTTGTCTAGGGAAGCCCAAGAACAGAGGAGCCTGGCAGGCTATTATAGTACATAGTGTCACAAAGATTTCAACATCACTGAAGTAAATACACACACACAATGTAATAATGTATTTATATTCTCCATATCATTTCTGTTTATATCTTTAGCTCTCAAAGCAAGTTGCAATTCAGCTGTCCTCTATAATGCTCTCCATCAAGACTTTGCATTATACTGACCACAATACAACAAAAAAGTAAAAGTAACATTCAAAATTGCCATGAATAAGATAGCTATAATTACCTTTTATTCTACTAATATTACTGGATACCTAAAAATCTCAACACTCTAGTGGAAAAAAAAAAGCACTAGTATAATAATTGGGGAAATAATCTATTTCTAATAGACACAAACTGTCTGGTAAAAGACTTACTTCAAGAAAACTGTAAAATTACATTGCAGAACTTAGGAAAAATGATCTGAATAAAATGGAGTCATGACATAACTATAAATAGCAACAATTTAAGATTTTTCTTCTTTTATATGTGATATTAAACTTCCCATGAAACTTTGCATATGTGAATACAGATGAAAATGAGTAAGTATGAGGTCCCTTGCTAGATTTTAAGTCATGTTATGTATACTGTGTTGTTGGTATTCTGTTGTCGGAATGAGGTATAACGAGCAGCGTAGAACTGAGTGGCTTACAGCAGCTAGTTTTCTTTCTGTCCTGTGTTTGCAGCTCAGGTGGGATGGCTCTGCTTCATGCTTTGGGTTTCCTGGGCTAGAAGCCAGCATTTCTGGGTTCAGTTCCGTTCTGTGTGCCTTCACATTCCCCTTGGACCACACAGGATGTGTTCTCTCAGTGGTTCACAGGACGGCGAGGCTTGAAACCAGCACCCCGTCACTTCCACCCACATCCTGTTGGCCAGGACATGGTCATAAGGCCAGCCCCAACATCAATGGGTTTTGGGAAATATACTGTACCCACTCCTCTGCACTTCAGGGTCACATGACAAGAGAGACTGAGGACCTGAATACAATAGTCAAATTGCCTCCACTCACTATAATAAGACAGTACAGTATTAGTTCAAAATCACTGTGGATGGTGACTGCAACCATAACATTAAAAGACACTTGCTCCTTGGAAGAAAAGCTATGACAAACCTAGACAGCATATTATAAAGCAGAGACATCACTTTACCAACAAAGGTCTGTACAGTCAAAGCTATGGCTTGCCCAGTATTCATGTACGTATGTGAGAGTTGGAACATAAAGAAAGCTGAGTTACAAAGAACTGATGCTTTTGAACTGTGGTGTTGGAGAAGACTCTTGAAAGTCTGTTGGACAGCAAGATCAAACCAGTTAATCCTAAAGGAAATCAACCCTGAATACTCATTGGGAGGACAGGTGCTGAAGCTAAAGTTCCAATACTTTGGCCGCCTGATGCACAGAGCCAACAGATTGGAAAAGACCCTGATGCTGGGAAAGATTGAGGGCAAGAGGAGAAGGGGATGACAGAAGATGAGATGTTTGGTTTTCATCATTGACTCAAGGGACATGGGTTTGAGAAAACTCTGGAAGATAGTGAAGGACAGGGAAACATGGCAGGCTGCAGTCCATAAAGCTGCAAAGAATCTGACACAACTGAGCAATTGAACAACAACAATATTAGCTTAGCCTTCTAGAAATCATGCAAATTTAATATACTAGAAATTAGGACAATTTGATAAGAAGATAATGGTTCAATTTATAAATGGCTCGCCAAAATAACTAACCATCTGAAAAGAAACACACTTGAGTCCTATTTCACACTATAATCAAAGAAATTTTACTAATATTATACATTTAAATGTTAAAAATTGTTATAATGTTTCAAAAAATTTAGAGGATTTGATGTAGAACTTTTAAAATAAAAATGTAATGCTGGGGTTTCCCTGGGGGTACAGTAGATAGAAATCCATCTGCCAATTCAGGGGCATGAGTTTGATCCCTGGTCTGGGAAGATTCCACACACTGTGGAGAAATGGAGTCTGTGTACTGCAACTACTGAGCCTGTGTGCTGGAACTACTGAAACCTATGCACCTGGAGCTTGTGCTCTGAAACAAGAGATGCCACTGCAGTGACAGCCCACATGCCACAACTAAAGAGTGGGCCCTGCTCTCTAACTAGGGAAAGCCCAGGCACAGCAACAAAGACCCAGTGCAACCAAAGATTAAATAAATAAAATGCAATGCTGATGCTTTAAAAGAAATAAAAGCACATTTAAGTATATGAAGCTGAAATACTCTGTGCCAAAAAGCAAACTGAGTAGATACCATTATTTGGGGAAAATATTTTCAAAGTATATGTGGAAGTATACATAGTTTACAATAACCATCTATTGGCCAGAAAAAGTTCTTACAAATTGATAAGAAAGAAACAAACCACCCAATAGGAAAATAAACAAAAGTTTCAAAAAAGACTTTTCAGAAGACAGAAAATTTGTATCACATATATGTGTATAAAAATAAGTTGAGCCTGCCTAGGTACCCAAGCTTCAGCAAAATCAAGATAATAGTGACCTTATTTTCCATTCATTGTGTTGGCAAAAATTACCAAACCACAACACCTAATACTGATGGGAATCATAGAAAAGGACATTTTCAGATATTAATGGTAGAAATTTGCATTGTTGCAGGCTCTTTTGGAAATCTATTTGGCAGCAGTTATTAAAATTGAAAGTACATTATTCAGGACTTCCCCAATGGTGCAGTGGATGAGAATCTGCCTGCTGATGCAGGGGACACAGATTTGATCCCTGGTCTGGGAAGATTCCACATGCTGCAGAAAAGCTAAGCCTGTGCACCAGAACTGCTGAGGCCTTTGTGCTCTAGGGCCCACTTGCTGTAGCTACTCAGGCCTGTGCACCACCACAGAGAAGCCACTGTAATAATAAACAAAAAAAATCTGTGCACCACAACGAAGAGTAGCCCCGGCTCTCCGCAACTAGAGAAAGCCTGCCCGCAGCAATGAAAACTCAGCACAACCAAAAATAAATTTTTTTAAAACCTACGTGATTCAACCAGAAATACTACGTTATGGGATCCTATCCTATAGAAATTAAAGTATGATTACATAACCACATATGTAAGGTGCCTTTCTGGGAGGTGGCATTATTCATTGAAATAAAACTTGGAAGCCAGATACAAGTTCATAAGTTTGCACAAATTATGGCATATTTGGATTTCACAGGATTTGTGTAACTGAGCTGGGCACTACGAGGCCTTTCCAGAATAAGCTGCCACCCGAGTCCTCCGCCTGCCTTTTGTCTGTAGAACAAACTTTAGTCAAAGAATAAATTTAATTCACAGAAGTGAAAAAATGCAGAAACAAAGGAAAACAGGCAAGCAAGACAAAACAATGATATTTTAGCCATAAAACAAAGTTCAAAGCTCTTTAGTTCTTCTTCAAGGACTATAGAAAATATTCTGAACCATGTCTTTTAAGATGTTTTACAGAGACTGAAACCCCCGTCAGCTGGAAGAAGTTGACTGACTGCTGCCCACAAGCATGTAGACCCCAGACCAGCTGGAACCCGAAGGTTGGTGATGCTGACTCCCACTTACCTCACCACCAACCCATCAGAAGAACGTCCAGGAGTTGATCATGCCCTGTCCTTTGAACCACTACTATAAAACTCCTCACCACCCCCTTCAGGTCGGTACACACACTTTTGAGGACATTAGCCCACTGTGGATCCCTTTGCGCAAGGCAATAAAGCCATTTCTTTCTACTTCACTCAAACTCTGTCTCCAAGATAGAATCTGGCACCCATGTACAGAGTCCAATTTATGGCCTCATTTGAGAGATGGAACAGGTCTTGGTTGAGTGTTTATCATAAGGTGGGAAACTAAGTGACTGGGAAACCCATTCTAAGTCCACGTACCTTACTTGGGAGAAAACTCTTAGAGCCCTATGTTGTTGGAACCTGGCTGGCTGCAGGCTTAGTCCCTACTTGTAGGTTCCATGAGACTTTACCAGGAGGGGTGGGGTGGGGAGCAAGATCAAGAAGCTGCAGAGAGCATGTACTAATTACTCAACAGCTGAACTAACTCATGTATCTGGGGTTGACTGTTGTTCTAAAAATAATCACAGAAAAATCATATGATTTTAAAACTGAGTCCAAATATTTTATTTCAGTGAGGAAGTAACTAGTGTCCACATGTTACATAATTTATGCACACCTCCTAAATGGCAGATCCAGGAGTAAAGTTCTCATCTCTCTATACCTTGACTCTATATTTATATTTTTCTGACCAATTTTTCAGCATTCTTTACTTTCCCTTATTTTGAATTTTATTTTTCACTTTTATCTCACAATTATCTTCTCTTTTGCAGTAGCGTTAATGGTTACCATTTATTGAATAGCTATTATGTGCCAGATTCTTTGCATACATTATTATTAATTGTTGGAACAACACTTTCCATTTGGATAATACTCAAAACAGCCATGGAAGGATAAACAGTTGGCTCACAGCTAGGACATGGTGCAGAGGGGATCTGAGCTGAGTTACCTCTGCTTTGTCACACTGCCTTCACCCCACCCCAGTCAAGTCTAGCTGCTTCCTCCTTGGGATGATTCTGTCTCTGTCTTTTCCTTTAAAGCAGTAGTTCTCAGCCTATGTGAATAATGTTAGAAAATATTCCCCATAAACATTTTTCAGATCAATATTCCCTGGAGAAGCAAATGACAACCCACTCCAGGATCCTTGCCTGGAAAATCTCATGGGCACAGGAGCTTGGTGGGCTGCAGTCCATGGGGTCTAAAGAGTCAGGCACGACTGAGCAACTAACACTTACTCAGACCAATATCTGATAGTAGTTATATTTTAGTATTTGCAATTATAGTATTTAGAAAATACAGAATGAAAATAAACTTCTATGGATTCAATAAAATGATATTTCTTAATTAATTTATATTTGATTAAACTTATGGTATCAGCAGACATTTGAAAAGAATAGTACATTATCTCATCATTTGAAAATGCCTGGAACGCATAAGGATCTAAACGTTCCTCACCATAGTTCAGGGTCTCCCTGGGGATCCAGAATTCTAAGACTGGAAGACATTGCTCTGTAGGTTGTCAGCATCTGTTCTGCTCCCTTAAGTTATTAGCCTACAGTTTGCATAGGCTGGTTTTGATCTTATCTATAGTGATCTTTGACTTGTTAATTAGTTCAGTTCCTAAAATCCTTTTGCACTTATTGCATGATCAGAGGCCTGATAAGAAAAGTGGTCTGCTCAAGATGATAGAACACTGTGATATTAGACCCACTTCTCACTCATAAGCACTTCTTGGTCCCCTAGCAAGCACTGAGCACGGAATCTCCTTGCTTCTCTACCTCTCAGCTTTGAGGTAATGTGCAACCTTTCTTTTACCTACCTAACCTCTTGTCAGTTCATTAAAGAAAAGTGTTATCTCTCTGTGTCACTAACCCCTGACTTATTTACTTGGTCCATGCTATCTATCTGGGCTTCACTGACAGCTCAGCTGGTAAAGAATCTGCCTGCAATTCAGGAGACCCCGGTTTGATTCCTGGGTTGGGAAGATCCACTGGAGAAGCGATAGGCTACCCACTCCAGTATTCTTGGGCTTCCCTTGTGGCTCAGCTGGTAAAGAAACCGCCTGCAACATGGGAGACCTGGGATCGATCTCTGGGTTGGGAAGGTCCCCTGGAGAAGGGAAAGGCTGCCCACTCCAGTATTTTGACCTGGAGAATGCCATGGACTGTCCAGTCCATGGGGTTGCAGAGTCAGACACGACTGAGCGACTTTCACTTTCATGCTATCTACCTACCATCACTTTCCTGCCCCATTCAATTCTAATCTAACTGGGCCTTTTGGTTATATTGAATATAATCTATGACCTACATAGTGTTTCTTGTTGGTGTAATTTGGGCTCCAGGAAGAACAGAAACTGGTACAGAGTTCTGATCAAGTGTTTGCTAAGCTTTAGTATGGAGCCATGCTTCTTGTTTGTCTGATCTGTAATTCCAGCTCAAGGGATGACTTCTAGGTTCTTGCACAGTTAACAACTTCTATAGTTTTTAGACTTTCTCTGAGTCACAGAACATTCCTTTAGGGATCTCATGTCAGAACTCTTGAACACAGGTACTATCATCTTCCCTATCTATGTAATCACATGGCAATGTGATCTAACTCGACAATAACCAGGATTTTGCTCCTGTCGCGTTCTAATTTGGTTCCAGAAGTCAATCAATTTTACCTCCTCTTACTACCTAAACACCCACACACTTTAACAGCCTTGTTTTGCGATTGCTAGTCAGCAAATTTGAAAAACTCAGCAGTGGCCAGAGGACTGGAAAAGGTCAGTTTTCATTCCAACCACAAAGAAAGGCAATGCCAAAGAATACTCAAGCTACCGCTACTGGAGAGGTGAAAGATGACTACAGTTGCACTCATCTCACACGCTAGTAAAGTAATGCTCAAAATTCTCCAAGCCAGGCTTCAGCAATATGTGAACCGTGAACTTCCAGATGTTCAAGCTGGTTTTAGAAAAGGCAGAGGAACCAGAGATCAAATTGCCAACATTCTCTGGATCATTGAAAAAGCAAGAGAATTCCAGAAAAACATCTCATTCTGCTTTATTGACTATGCCAAAGCCTTTGACTGTGTGGATCACAATAAATTGCGGAAAATTCTTCAAAAGATGGGAATACCAGATCACCTGACCTGCCTCTTGAGAAATCTATATTCGGGTCAGGAAGCAACAGCTAGAACTGGACATGGAACAACAAACTGGTTCCAAATAGGAAAATGAGTACATCGAGGCTGTATATTGTCACCTTGCTTATTTAACTTATATACAGAGTATATCATGAGAAACGCTGGGCTGGATGAAGCACAAGTTGGAATCAAGATTGCCAGGAGAAATAAACCTCAGATATGCAGATGACACTACCCTTATGGCACAAAGTGAAGAAGAACTGAAGAGCCTCTTGATAAAGTGAAAGAGGAAAGTGAAAAGGTTGGCTTAAAACTCAACATTCAAAAAACTAAGATCGTGGCATCCGGTTCCATCACTTCATGGCAAACAGATGGGAAAACAGGGGAAACAGTGGTTGACTTTATTTTTTGGGGCTCCAGAATCACTCTAGATGGTGACTGCAGCCATTAAATAAAAAGACACTTACTCCTTGGAAGGAAAGTTATGACCAACCTAGATAACATATTCAAAAGTAGAGGCATGACTTTGCCAACAAAGGTCCGTCTAATCAAGGCTATGGTTTTTCCAGTAGTCATGTATGGATAGGAGAGTTGGACTATAAAGAAAGCTGAGTGCCGAAGAATTGAGGCTTTTGAATTGTGATGTTGGCGAAGAGTCTTGAGAGTCCCTTAGACTGCAAGGAGATCCAACCAGTCCATCCTGAAGATCAGTCCTGAATGTTCATTGGAAGGACTGATGTTGAAGCTGAAACTCCAATACTTCGGCCACCTGATGCGAAGAGCTGACTCATTGGAAAAGACCCTGATGCTGGGAAAGATTGAAGGCAGGAGAAGGGGACAACAGAGGATGAGATGGTTTGATGGCAGCAGTGACTCAATGGACATGAGTTTGGGTGAACTCCGGGAGTTGGTGATGGACAGGGAGGCCTGGCATGCTGTGGTCCATGGGGTCGCAAAGAGACACGACTGAGCAACCGCACTGAACCAAACTGAATCTACTCCAGCTGTTGTATTATAAGTTTGTAACATATATTTACTTATAAAGGAAAGTTGTGTTATTTCATTTCAGACCTCCATTCTACTTGCCCAGCCTATGACTGAAGTTGGCCACGATCTTGGAAAATCATGCCTAATGTTTCAATATGAGAGCAACTCTGTAAAGCAGCAATTTTCAACCGTGAGTAAGGGTTGGATTTCCCCTACACAGACTATGTGGGTCACTGAAAGTTGATGAATACTGAATTCTTAAACTTGGATCTAAGCTAGGGAACTGGCCAAAATATAGTCAATAAGTCCAGAGTGGGTCAAAAGGTAAAATCAAATATAAACAAGCAATAAAAATCCAGATTGTTAGATCCAAGGGGGTCAGATAAAATGAATGAGATTTAGATATACGTATAAATATGGAACAACAGGAAATGTTGATGCATAATGGCACAGCTACTTTGGAAGACAGTTTGGCAGTTTCCAGCAAACCTCAACATACTGTGACCATCCAACTCAGCAATCTCACTCGATATTTCCTCTGAGGGGCTGAACATTTATGTCTACACCAAAACCTGCACCCAAATGTTTCTAGCAGTTTTATCAACTACTGCCCCAAACTGGAAGCAACCATGATGTTTTTCAGTACGTGAATAGATAAAACTATTATATATTCATTCAATGAATATTTTTCAGTGCTAAAAAGAAATGACTTATCAAGCCATGAAATGACCTGCGGGAACTTTAAATGCAGTTTACTAAGTGAGAGCCCAAGCCCATCTGAGAAGTCT
Organism: Capricornis sumatraensis; assembly: GCF_032405125.1. NCBI lineage: Eukaryota > Metazoa > Chordata > Mammalia > Artiodactyla > Bovidae > Capricornis > Capricornis sumatraensis. Next base: position 43,134,533 of record NC_091087.1, read on the forward strand.
ACATGCTATATGATTCCAACTACCTGACATCCTGGGAAAGGCAAGACTATGAAGACAAACAGATCCATGGTTGCCAAGTGTGGGATGAGAAAAAGACGAATAGAGAGAGTACAGAGGTTCTTTTAGAGTAGTGACAATACTTTGTATGATATTACAGTGGTGGACATATGTCATTATACATTTTTCCAAACCCATAGAATGTATAACACTAAGAATGAACCCTAAGGTAAACTACAGACTTTGAGTGATTATGATTCATTAATGCAAATTCATCTTCAGTAAAAAACGTAGCATTCTGGTGAGCAATATTGATAATCATGAAGGCTATACAGACGTGGGAGTTGGGGATTTATGGTAAATCTCTGTATCTTTCTCTCCATTTTATAGTACACTTAAAACTAAAATAGTCTTTTAAAAATTACATCGGTGGGCTCCCTTCCCAGAAATTTTGATATTAGTACTTTAAAAAATACTAATGTTTCAATCCCTCATGGACATCAAACCAAAGACTCGTGGGTAATGCAATATACAATCAGTGTTGAAAAACCTACATACATGTATTTAAAAGCAAAATAAAAATGCGTTTATTTTAAAATAAAACTGAACCAAATTTAAAAAAACTGGTGTATAACTTACTGGAACTAAAAGAAATACTTTTGTACAAATGAAAAGTGCATCTTTTCTTACCACCTTCTCACAGATACCACTTCCAGAGCATCTTACTTTCACGTGCCAATATCCTTTATTAGAATTTCTGTTATGTTTCAGACAGAAACCTGTATTTTCTTCAGTGACTTGTGCTTTCAAATTTAAGATGGATGTTTTAGCTATTCAGCTTGCAATGATTTTAAGTATTCTGAATAATGTACCACCACTTCTAAGCTACTAGTACAACTATTAAGAGTTATAATTGTAACTTATAAGTTATCAACTTCAAAGCAACTGACCGTTACTACTTTATGTGCTTTAGGGAAACTAAGCCAGCTTGCCCTAATTACTCTAGCCCCCTTAACTCCCATTGATAATCTCTTTTGTAGGTGAAGAAGTGAGATGAGCATTAGTGAAGAATGATCTAACATCTATTTGAATATTTGCTTTAAAAGTGTTATTTGATGGAGCTATCAATTCAAGCAGATTTCTAATATTTCATTAGAAAAGTCTGCAGTTAACCATAGCCAGAATAACTTAGTCCTAGTTAATTTACTGATTGAATATACAGATGATATGCAAATCAAAGTATTAGATGAGACATAACTGGCAATATTTTCTAATGCTTTGAATAACAATAAATATTTCAAAGCCTGATCAGTGGACGTAAAGCTTAAGAATGATGAAGTGCTATGTTTAGGTTTTAACAACTAAATCCTAAATATAGAATTTGATTTCCACTGGTGTTAATAGTTATGATGTAAGAGGTAGTGTCAACCGGTAACTAAGAAAACAAATTCATAACATTTATATATTTACAGTCATAGAGCTTTAGAAGAAAAAAATAAGCAAGTGAACTGAAGTTCTAGACATGGAGAAGCTTAATGAATCAGCTCATGAGATGCTTTCTCCTATGCTGGCATTTGTCATGCCTAGAGATGGACTGAGGATGGGCTTGCCACAGAGAGAAGGATACAACTGGAATGAAAGAGAAACCAGCAAAGCATTTGATGGCCACATGAGCTATGGTGAAAGGTTGGAATCTAGAAGGATCTCCTGGCTTGTGTTTTTCCACAAGATATTTAAGTGATAGGGTAGTATGGGGATCTTAGAGGGCTGGACTAGAAAAATGAATCACTCACAGTCTCATGGTGCTTTGAAGGAAAAGTCGCCCTAGAGGGAGGGGCCTACTACATACAGATGGTACTAGAGGAGGAATAATTCTAATTAAAGCTAAAACCTGGCTTTGACTAAACTAAATTCCTGATAGTGTTGTTTTGATTAGACTCTCAACTCTTCTGAACAACTCAGGAAAGGGTAAACCCTTTCTTGGAAAAAAAATTAGATTAATTTTAGACTCCATTTATTTTACATGCGATGTCTAGTACATAATAAAAACTTACAAGATGTGTAAAGAAGCAAGAAAATGTGTCTAATAATTAGGGAAAAAAGTCATTGATAGAAGAGATACACAAATATGTTGAATTGATAAAGACTATAAAAACCTTTAAACAGATTAAAAAATAGAAGACTGACAAAAAGGATGAAGAGAGTATTTCATTAAATAATTGACAACTATGAAAAAGAATGAATATTCTAGAACTAAAATATTCAAGATTTTAAATGAATTTTACTTGAACAAAGCAAAGGACATGCTTATAGAACTCAGGGGCAGGTCAACAAAAATTCAAACTGAAGCACAGAGAGAAAACAACTAAGAAGAACAGCAGCAAATAATGCATAAAGGATATGAGAGATACAGACACATGGCTTAATATGTATATAAACGGAGTATAAGAAAGAGACCAGAGAGGATGGGACAGATCAATATTCGAAAGGACAATGGCTAAGCATTTTCTAAAATAGATCACATACATCAGCCCACAGATTCAAGAATCACAGTGAACAGAACACAAACCAGATAAATACAAAGAAAACTGCCAAGTACAGGTGGTGACAAGTGGATGTAAAATTCACATTTCATTGTCCAGTGCTGATCGAATAATCACCCTCGTATGTGGGGGTGTAAAAAGGAAGAAAAGGAGATCAATATACTGGTGACAACAGTGAACCTCGACATGGCTCAGTTCAGTTTACTCAGTCGTGTCCGATTCTTTGTGACCCTGTGGACCACAGCACGCCAGGCCTCCCTGTCCATCACCAACTCCCGGAGTTCACCCAAACTCATGTCCATCGAGTCGGTGATGCCATCCAGCCATCTCACCCTCTGTCGTCTCCTTCTCCTCCTGCCCTCAATCTTTGCCAGCATCAGAGTCTTTTCCAATGAGTCAGCTCTTCGCATCAGGTGGCCAAAATATTGGAGTTTCAGCTTCAACATCAGTCCTTCCAATGAACACTCAGGACTGATCTCCTTCAGAATGGACTGGTTGGATCTCCTTGCAGTCCAAGGGACTCTCAAGAGTCTTTTCCAACACCACAGTTCAAAAGCATAAGTTCTTCGGTGCTCAGCTTTCTTTATAGTCCAACTCTCACATCCATATATAACTACTGGAAAACCAATAGCTTTGACTAGACGGACCTTTGTTGGCAAAGTAATGTCTCTGCTTTTTAATATGCTGTCTAGTTTTGTCATAACTTTCCTTCCAAGGAGTAAGCGTCTTTTTATTTCATGGATGCAGTCACCATCTGCAGTGATGAGCCCAGAAAAATAAAATCTGACAGTTTCCCCATCTATTTCCCATGAAGTGATGGGACCAGATGCCATGATCTTCGTTTTCTGAATGTTGAGCTTTAAGCCAACTTTTTCACTCTCCTCTTTCACTTTTATCAAGAGGCTTTTTAGCTCTTCTTCAATTTCTGCCATAAGGGTGGTGTCATCTGCATGTCTGAGGTTATTGATATTTCTCCCAGCAATCTTGATTCCAGCTTGTGCTTCATCCAGTACAGCATTTCTCATGATATACTGTGCATATAAGTTAAATAAGCAGGGTGACAATATACAGCCTTGATGCACTCCTTTCCCAATTTGGAATCAGTCTGTTGTTCTGTGTCCAGTTGTAACTTTTGCTTCCTGACCTGCATACAGATTTCTCAAGAAGCAGGTCAGGTGGTCTGATATTCCCATCTCTTTCAGAATTTTCCACAGTTTCTTGTGATCCACACAGTCAAAGGCTTTGGCATAGTCAATAAAGCAGAAATAGATATTTTTTCTGGAACTCTCTTGTGTGTTTTGATGATCCAGCAGATGTTGGCAATTTGATCTCTGGTTCCTCTGCCTTTTCTAAAACCAGCTTGAACATCTGGAAGTTCACGGTTCACGTATTGCTGAAGCCTGGCTTGGAGAATTTTGAGCATTACTGTACTAGCATGTGAGATGAGTGCAATTGTGTGGTAGTTTGAGCATTCTTTGGCATTGGCTGTCTTTGGGATTGGAATGAAAACTGACCTTTTCCAGTCCTGTGGCCACTGCTGAGTTTTCCAAATGTGCTGGCATATTGAGTGCAGCACTTTCACAGCATCATCTTTTAGGATTTGTAATAACTCAACTGGAATTCCATTACCTCCACTAGCTTTGTAGCGATGCTTCCTAAGGCCCCTTGACTTCACATTCCAGGATGTCTGGCTCTAGGTGAGTCAACATGCCTACACATGTATATTTTACTATTCTACACTTTTAATTTATTCTCCTTAAATTTCTCTGACCTAATTTGTCTCTTTAGGAATCTTTTTTTATAGTCATCTGAGTTTGACCTGTGCTTGAGAATAAAATAAATATAAATTTGGTAAATTTCACAAATGAGGACTCCTACTGCCTTTATTTCCCCAGCATATGCACTTTGCCATGTGACTGCAAGCATTTGGTCAGTCACTTCCAGAATCACTGGAACCTTCTCTTCTTTCTAAAACTTCTGTGGGGCTGCCACTTGGAAATAGTCAAGGAAAAATCTTTGCCACTCTTGATGGATATCATGTGTTCTTTCAATTGTTTAAAATTTACATGTATGTGGACATATTGATTCAACAAATATTTTTCAAGCACTGACTAATTGTTAGGCTCTAGCTGAGGTTCTAGGGATAAAAGAGTTAACACAAAAAATGGTTTACCCATGTGGACCTTATGTTATTTTTGGGGGGAGATGAAAAGGAAACAAAATGTAAGTAGAATATATTTTATATTATTGAATAATAAGGCAGGAAAGGAAAATGGAGTGTTGCAGTTTGAAGATGATTGTCATGGAAGCATCATTGAGAAGAAAGTAGGGAGTAAATAGGGAGTTTCCTGAAGGGGGAGGAAAAAACACTTGCAGGGTAAGCAGAAAACCCCTGAGGTAAGTGCACGCCCAAGGGAAAATGAATCAGTAAATGTGGCAGAAGAAAAATGAACAGTGTGTGCTGGGGGCAGAGGTATCAGAGATGAGGTCAGAGAGGCAATCCAGGCCCGATGTCAGCAGGGGGTGCTGGTGTGACGTCACCATCCCTGACTTTCTCTGGTTTAGCCAGGAACCCACTGGGAGGTTTTCAAGAGACAGGTGAAATAATCCGACTTGAAGGTTAACAGGCTCATTCTGAATTAGGTGGAAAATAGATTGAAGGGGGACCAGAAAAGAAGGAGATTCAACAGTTAGGAAGCAATTGAAATAATAGATGAATGGTGGTTTTGCTTTGGATCAAGCATGAGTCGTAGAGGTAGTAAGACATTGTTGAATTCCTTCAACCTTTGAAGGTTGTGCTGATGAATATGCTTATAGGTGAATGTGGGGGTATGAGACAAAGAAGAAAGGCAAAGTTTTTCATCTGAATAATTAGAATGATGACTGAAGACAATGTTGGGCTTAGAGAAGTGACCAGATCTTAGTTTGGTCTTGTTAATTTTGAGATGTCTATCGAGTACCCAGAGGGAAATGACTGAGAGGCAGATGGATACAAGAGTTCATGGGTTAGGGCCTTCCAATGCTGACAGAGAGTTATTCATGTTTTAAATAAAAGGCTGCTGACTTGTAACATAAAAACATATGAAAATATACAAACACCAGTAAAGGAAAACATATGTTAAAATTTAGAACACTAATACCATGTTTTAGCCACTTAATACACTTAATTTTTAGTTTAAAAATTAAAGGACAAAAGTATACAAATAGAGCTACAACAGTTAATGGATATATAATACAAAAAGTAAATTGGGACATCAAAAACATAAAATGGCAGTGAGTAAAAGAGTAATTTTTGTATGAGATTGAAGCTAAGTCCATATCAACATAAAATAGACCACTGAATTTGTAAGATGTTTTATATATACCCCATGGTAACAACAGAACAAAAACCTACAGTATATACAAAAGATAAAGAAAAGGGAGTCAAAGTATATAAAGAAATCAGACAACTTAAAAACAACCCCAAATAATCCAATTAACAAATGGGCAGAGGAAGTGGGCAACATTTTCCAAAGACACACAAACAGCCAAAAGGTACTTAACATCACTAATTAAAGCCATAATGAGATGTCACCTCAGATGTATCAGAATACGCTCTTATCAAAAGAAAAGAGATAAGTGTTGGTACGATGTGGAGAAAATTGATCACTTGTGCACTGTTGGTACAGCCACTACGGAGAACAGTATGGAGGTTTCTCAAAAATTAAAAACTACCATATGATCCAGCAATTCCACTTCTGGGTATATTCATTAAGGAAATGAAACTGGTTTCTTGAAAAATATCTGTACTCCCTTATTTATTTCAGTATTACAATGGCCAAGACATGAAAACGACTTACATGTTCATTGACAGAAGCATGGATAAAAAAGATAGCGTACAATACATATATACACACCGCCTTTATATATGTGGTGTGTATATATGTATATACACATATATGTAAAACAACAGAATGTTATTTATCCACGAGAAAGAATGAAATCCTGTCATGCAAAAAAAAAAATAGTTGGACCTTGAGTGCGTTATACCAAGCAAAAGAAGTCAGAGAAAGACAAATACGTTTTTTGTTGTTGTTAAAATAATTCAAAATCACAATAATGTGTTATCAACTATAGTCACTGTATTTTATATTAGATCCTCAGACCTTATTAATTTCATAATTGAAAGTTTGTACCTTTTTACCAACATCTCCCCATTTCCTCCAACCCCTGACAATTAGTCCCTCTTCCACCCTGTTCCTATCAGTTTGATATTTTTGCTTTTACGTTTTTAGATTCCACATATAAGATACTGTGCAATATTTTACTCACAGAGTCAGATTAGAAAGGTGGTTGCCAGGGGCTGAAGGGAAGGAGAAATGGGGAGATGCTGGTTGAAGGTGCTGGAGATACTGGTTAACCTTCCAGTTATAAGATGAATAAGCTCTGGGGAGCTAATGTACAGTGTGTTAATTATAATTCCCAGTATTGTATTATAGTTGCTAGGAGAGAGGATCTTAGATGTCCTCACCAAACAGGCACATGAACACATACACACATATGGTACCCATGTGAGGTGGTGGAGGTGTGAATTACTGTGGTAATCACTTTACAGTATATATGTGTATGAAATCATCACATGGTATAACCTGAACTTATACAATGTTTTATTTCAGTTATATCTCAATAAAACTGGGAGTGGGGAAGAGAAGGCAGAAAGGAGGAAAAGAGTTAAAAAAAAAAGAAAAGAAAAGAATGTGCTGTAGTGAAGGTGCTTCAAAGACTAGGTAGGAGTCCACCCTGGCCTATGTTGCTGGCAATGCAGGTAACATCAGGGCTGAGAACTGATCGGTAGGCTTAACCACCGGCAGCCACAGAAGCAGCACTGTGGATGGGCTGGCATGTCTTGCACGATGGTGTCTGCTCAAGTGTGTGAACGGTCATGAAGCTCTCCCCGCCTCTGCTCCATGCATGAGGAGGGCACAGCTATTTATAATGTACCCATGCAGGCGGGTGCCATTTTCTAGTTTGCACAAAAGCATAGTATTTACTAGCTGAATCCTGGGTGACAAAAGCAGGCTCTGGGCCAATCCCCGTTTGGAATGTGTTCAACATAGAATGGGAGGGGAGAAGTTGGAAACAGTGACTATGGACAGCACTTAGCTTCAGGGTAGTCATGCAACAGTAGAGAAAAAGTAAATGGGTAACTGGGAGTGTAGAATCAAAGAAACTGGATGATTATTTTAAAAATGGGAGACTTACACTACATTTGAATGCTGATGGGTAAGATTCAATACACAAGGATGCTGTGTGTTTACTTTCTTCTGGACACTATATGTTATTTCATTTATTTCTTTCCATTGGACAGGTAAGAAAGATTACAAGACCACATCCAAAGCTACATATTTGCCTACTGCTGTTTTCCCCATGCCTAGAAAATGTACCAGCACATAGCAGGCAGGCAATTAATACTGCTAGAAATTAGTCAGCGCTTGAATTGACATCATTTAATTCCCGATCCTGAACCTTTAAGAGTTGGACTTTGCTAACTTTTTCACGCAGATCTATGTATGTAACTGCAGTTTACTTGCTTTAATGGAGAAATAGAAGAAAGGAGACATTTATTCACAATACTAATCTCCCTGCAGCCCAGGAGCATGCTTCCCTATTTCTGTATAAGGCTGAGGACAATGTTTGGCACAATATAATCAAGGATTTGTACATTCAAAAGCTACTTGATTATGTGAGTTGGATTAACATTGATTATTCTACCAAATAGTTCATTTGATTAAATTTACATTTAAAATCTGTTTTAAAGGCTGATGTTTTACTGATGATAAAATAATGTATGCTCATTATAGAAAATACAGAAAATGCAGAAAAGTAGAAAGGAAAGTCAATTTACATCTTATTCCAATATCAAGAGACAATAACCTTTGATCAATTTGGTGTTTGTTCTCCTGTCCAAAAATTTTAACTTCCTGGAATTCGTTGTAATAATAGTAGCAACAACTCCATTCATTGTGCGTGAGCAAGGCCCGTTACCTCACTTAAGCTTCACAACCTGCCTATGTAGAAGGAATTACTTCTGTAACATTGTACGAGTGAGAAAAATGAAGCTCAGAGAGATGGAGCCACATTGTCATGGCTGCCCTTTAATTTACCCCTCTGATTTTAAGTGCTGTTAAATCTAATTTTCTCTCAGGTTGATAAGGGTCTGTTCTACTTCTAACTGTCTGTCAGGGACCTTTAACAATTAGACATTCTCCTTGAAAGCCTTCATTGATTGAGGTCCCTTAAAGATTCCGGGCCTTGCTTTGCCTCTGCTCTCTGCTCTAAGCAGCCTGTTTTGTAAATATACAGTTGCTTCCTGGCCTATTGTCCTCTTTACCAATTCTCAAGCTCCAGAAAAACAATGTTTCCTCGGATTCTTTGTATATACGTTTTCACTGGCACAGAACCTGATACAAAGTCTTGACACAATGGAGATACTGAATAACAAAAATGTTAATTGTTGAATCAAGAAGTTCTTCCAATTCCTGTGTACTAATCTTTAAACTACATGTTTGGGCTTTCTTTCTTTCTGGGACTCAGCATAGGATAAGATGAGAGAGAGGATAACTGAGGACCTGCCACTCTGTTTTTTAATAACACATTTTATGATTTTATAGGGAAAAAGAAACAGCACTTTGAAGGCTAAGGAGGAAGACAAAGGCACAGTTTGGGTATCTGATGCATTGTGTGGATAATGACGATGGTCACTTCTTGAACAGCATCAGTGCCTCCCGCATTAGAGCGTTGTTAGGCTTATTTGCTGTATGTGATCCCTGCTGTGTTAAAAAGGGAAATAAACATCCCAGTTTCATTTTCATAATTTTTGCAAGGGAAAAGAGAATCATTTTTTGTGATGCCCAGCTTTTTAGCAGCCTGCCAAAGTTACTATTACCATCATTTGTTACACTGGCTTCCAGAAACAAAACAAAGCAAAAAATTCCTATATTCAGTATGTCTGTTCAGAACCTATTTTATTTTTAACATTCAGTCATGCCTCTTTGCTGATCTCTCGCACTGCTGCTGTGTTGGCATTAGCTTTGCTATTTATGATTCCTGCATTTCTATTACGACTCTCACATGTTCTTCATTTCAGTGCAAAAATATATTTGACCTCTCCAAAAACAAACAAACAAAAAACCCTGCTAATCTAAATCCAGATCCCTCTGTAGTTCTGCATGTGTTTCCCAAATCTTGGTGACCAAATCCAGAACTGGGAAGAGAGGAGATTCTACCTCGTTCATATTTCATTGGAATGGAATGTTTATCATTGCTTCTCAGGTGTCTAGGAGGGCAGTGATCAATATGGAGGAGATATCTAACTGCTCACCTTCATGAACCAGTGAAATCCGTTTGCATTTCGGTGAGGATATTAGAGCACATTCCTGCCCATTCTGGATATGCATGTAGACTGGCCTGCTTTGATCGTGTTTATCTTGGAGAATCCACACAGTTCTCTTTTTGATTCAGGGTAAGGACCAGACTTCAAAGTTTGGCTCTATACTGACTAGCCTGGACTTCTCTTGTAAAGAGAAGAGAGGACACATTCATGTTTTGATCCACCTTTGATTGCACACAGAGCCCTTCCTTCCACCGCCACCCCCCCACCAACTCCCGAGACCAGGCTCCAATACTGTAGCTTTTTTCTTGGTCCTCTCTTTACCCACTGTATCCCTCTCTTCTCAAGCCTAAATGTGGGATAGGTTAAGTTCTACCTTTTCCTGCTTACTGTCTGCCAGTCCTGAAAAGCAATATATGATCTTATTCCACATGCTTTTATGTGCCCAGGATTTCGGTCACCTGATGTGAGGAGCCACTCACTGAAAAAGACCCTAATGCTGGGAAAGATTGATGGCAAAAGGAGAAGAGGGCAGCAGAAAATGAGATGACTGAATAGCCTCAATGATTCAATGGACATGAATCTGAGCAAATTTTGGGAGATAGTGAAGGACAGGGAAGCCTGGCATGCCACAGCCCATGGGGTTGCAAAGAGTCAGACACAACTTAGTGACTGAACAACAACAAAAATGTATTAGGCCAACAGTTCTCATTCAGAGTAATTTTTCCCATAGGGGGATGTTGGCCATGTCTGAAAGCATTTTGATTGTTTATACTGAGATGGAAGCGTGCTATTTAATGGCAATGGATGCAGCTAAACATCTGACAGTGCACAGGGTAGCCCCCACAACACAGAATTATCTGGTCTAAAAGATTGAGATACCTGTGCTGGGTCCTGAGTATAGAAGTTGTGTAAACCACAAGGCTTTTCTTCATACAAAGTAAAAACACTTTATAGGCACTATGGGGCTTCCCCTGTGGCTCAGTGGTAGAGAATCCTCCTGCTGATGCAGGAGACTCAGGTGTGATCTCTGGCTGGGGAAGATCCCCTGGAGGAGGAAATGGCAACCCACTCCAGTATTTTTGCCTGGGAAATTCCATGGACAAAGGAGCCTGACTGGCTTCAGTCCATGGGGTCGCAAAGAATTAAGATACAACTGAGCAGGCTCGCACACATAAAACAATAGCAGTTTGGCATAAATGACATGAGTTATACTATGATTAGAATAGGGAGAGCTATCAGAACATTTTCATTGAGATAATGCTTTGTCTAAGACTTGAAAAATAATTGGGGATTTTTCTTGGTGTGCAGAAATGGGGTGCAAGTGAAAGTGTTAGTCAGTCAGTCATATCCAATTCTTTGCGACTCCATGGACTGTAGCCCACCGGTCTCCTCTGTTGATGGAACTCTCCAGGTAAGCATACTGGAGTGGGGTGCCATTTCCTACTCCAGGGGATCTTCCTGACCAAGGGATCAAACCTGGGTCTCTTGCATTGTGGGCAGATTCTTTACCATCTGAACAAACAGAGAAGCTCAGAAAAGGGGTAAAGAGTGCATTTTAGGCTGAGGAAATGAATGAAGCAAAAGCTGGAGGGCAAACCAACATATCAAGTTTAGAGAATAAGGTATGGCAAAGGCATGGATAGATCAGATATGAGACATCCTATAGGCAGGGTCTCACACAGCATCCTAAGTCATTGGTTCTTTTTTTTTTTTTTTTCTAGAAAATATACTTAGCAATGAGGAGAGAGGTGTCTACATTGAATATATGGAGACTGGAGCCAAGAAGCTGGTTAGGAAAGTATTTTAATAGTCTGGTAATAAATGGTGGGGCGAGAGGGAATGAGCCTTGAATGGCCAGCTACTGGAAATCCAGGATGATCTTCCAAGGACATGGTGATTTTCTTTATGACCCTCCCTCCACAGTCTATGGTGGAAGACATGCTGAGGTTACTGCAGGTAAAATTAGGTCATCATCTCTTGAGTCAAAAAAATCAGGCTGTAGAGCATATTGTGAAGGCAGGGTCTGCTGCGAATCTGAAAGCTTACTGCTCTTAGCCCATCGTTTTCTAGTTTCAAGCAAAAGGGTTAAGTTAATGAAAGAGTCATCTGACAGGGAAGTGAACACAGGCAAGGGGCAGTTTGGGGGAAAGATGACACGTTCACTGAGATTCCTGTGGGGCATTTAGGAAGAGATACTTATAGAAAGAGACAAATTCTAATTAGTCTGTTATTAATATAGCCACTCTTGCCTTATTTGGTGTCTCTGTGTTGTATTTTTATATTCCTTTATTTTGTATATTTCTATTTTTACAGAGTATAAAGTTGGGTCTTTTTTTAAAAAAATCAAATCTGAGAGATCTCTTCTTTCGATTAGAATATACAGACCATTTATAATTAATATGGTTATTGATAAAGCTAGATTTAAATCTGCCATTTTGCTCTCTTATTTCTATTTACTCCCTCTGTTCTTTTTCTCTGTTTCTATCTAATTTTGGAATAATTGAATATTTTAAAATTTCACCTTATCTTCTTTGTTTGGGTTATTACCTCTAAAAATATACTTTGTTATTCTAGTGTTTTAGGCGTTATAGTGTACATTTTAAATTTATTACAGTTTACCTTCAAGTGGTGTTATGCACTTCACCTACAGTATAAGATACTTACAATAGTCCATTTCCATTTTCCCCCTCCAAGCCTCTATGCTACTGTTGTCTTATGTTTTACTTTTATACATATTATACATGTGTTTAAATAGTCGATTATATTTTAAAGATAATAAATAGTTAGAAGAGAATCTCATGCATTCGCCCATCTGCTGCTGTTCCCAGCCTCTTCATTACTTTGTGTAGGCCCACACTTCTGTCTGGTATCACTTTACTTTCACCTGAAGAAGGTTTTAAAGATTTCTTATAAGTCCAAGTCCTCTCATCATAAATTTTCTAAGGCTTTATATTTCTGAAAATTTCTTTATTTCACTTTCGGTTTGAAAGATATTTTTGCTGGGTATAGGATTCTAAGTTAGTGCGTATAGTACTATTTTAAAATTTAAGTACTTTAAAGATGTAGCTCCACTTTCTTCTTGAACTTATATTGTTTCCAACATGGAATCTGCTGCTGCCTATGTCTACATGTCTGTTCTCTTGGGCAACTTGATTATTATATATCTTGGTGGAGTTTTCTTCATGTTTCTTCTGCTGCAGGTTCACTGAGCTTAGAACCGTGGGTTTATAGTTTCCCTCAAACGTGGAAAAAGTCAGCTATCACGTCTTTCAACATTTCTTCCTTTTCCTTTTGGGAATTCTAATCACACATATATTTGGTAACTTCAAGTTTTCTCATAGCTCATTGTTCATTTTAAACTGATTGTGTTTTATTTTGAATTAGTTCTGTTGGTATGTGTTCAAGCTAATTGATCTTTCAGTCTTCTCTTCGGCAATGTCTAAACTTCCACTAGTCCCACCCCAGGTAATTTTTAGCTCAGATGTTAAAGGTTTCACCTACAGAAGTTTTGTTTGAATCCTTTTTTTATAGCTTTCATATCTCTACTTAACTTTCTGGACATATGAACTTCAGTTATAATAGTATTTCAATGCCCTCTGCTAATCTCAACATATGTACCGATTCTGCCCATTTCTTTTGATGAATGTTCTCTTCATTATGGGTCATACTTTAATGTTTCCTCACCTATTTCATAGGCTTTGACTGGAAGGCAGTTGTGAATTTTACCTTACTTGCTGTTGGAAGTGTGTGTCCAGTCTGGCTACTATGAACAGGCACTTTTATCAGCTCTGAGTGCCCTGCGCTGTTTACTCTTTTTTGGGTGGTGCAGCCCTGTGTCTTAGGTAGTTATTAATATCTCATACAAATGTACTGACAAGAACTATTCTAAATAGCTAAGTAGTGGTCAGATTTTTAAATTCCTTGGTCTTCTCCAAAGACTTTAGAAAACTTTAAAAAGAATTTTTGATATGCAGTGAATAGAGATGTCTGGTATGGTCAGGATAAAGGGCTCAAATGCCACATCCTGTGCCCCATATCACTTGCATTCACTAATTTATATTGGGATGGGAGATCTCAGGAGATAAAATACTTTGACCTGACCCCTAGTGATGTTCAAGGATATAGTCACATATCGAGTGGACCATTGTAACTCTAATGGAGTCCTTTTCAGGAAAGAAAATAGGACCCCTGAGAGAGATTTCATGACAAAAGACATCTGAAATAGTGAGCCATGATGTTTCTCATAAATCATGAGAAACACTGGGCTGGAAGAAGCACAAGCTGGAATCAAGATTGCCAGGAGAAATATCAATAACCTCAGATATGCAGATAACACCATCCTTATGGCAGAAAGTGAGGAGGAACTAAAAAGCCTCTTGATGAAAGTGAAAGAGGAGAGTGAAAAAGTTGGCTTAAAGCTCAACATTCAGAAAACGAAGATCATGGCGTCCGGTCCCATCACTTCATGGCAAATACAAGGGGAAACAGTGGCTGACTTTATTTTTCTGGGCTCCAAAATCACTGCAGATGGTGACTGCAGCCATGAAATTAAAAGATGCTTGCTCCTTGGAAGAAAAGTTATGACCAACTTAGACAGCATATTAAAAAGCGGAGACATTACTTTGCTGACAAAGGTCCGTCTAGTCAAGGCTATGGTTTATTCTAGTGGTCATGTATGGATATGAGAGTTGGACTGTGAAGAAAGCTGAGTGCTCAAGAATTGATGCTTTTGAACTGTAGTGTTGGAGAAGACTCTTGAGAGTCCCTTGGACTGCAAGGAGATCCCACCAGTCCATCCTAAAGGAGATCAGTCCTGGGTGTTCATTGGAAAGACTGATGCTGAAGCTGAAACTCCAGTACTTTGGCCACCTGATGCGAAGAGCTGACTCATTGGAAAAGACTCTGATGCTGCGAAAGATTGAGGGCAGGAGGAGAAGGGGACAACAGAGGATGAGATGGCTGGATGGCATCACCGATTTGGTGGACATGAGTTTGGGTAAACTCTGGGAGTTGGTGATGGACAGGGAGGACTGTCGATCTGTGGTTCATGGAGTTGCAAAGAGTTGGACAGGACTGAGTGACTGAACTGAACTGAACAGAGTGGGCTGAAGAGAGAAAGGCAGTACTGATTCTCATATAGCTACGTGGCTGTCACCAGAACTCATTCTAATCCAGCCATACACGTGGTGGGTGAGAGGTAGGAATGGAGTTGGGAAGACCTGAATGTAGCTACCTGCACACACTAATCGAAAAAGCTGAATGGATTTCAGACAACTTTGCTGGGGACACATTTTAAGGGAACATAATATTAACAAGGTTTCTTACTGTATTACCTTTGCCCAAGTGAATGAGTGGAGAGCTAAATAACAAAATGTTTAGCAAAGGCAGTTTGATTTAAAATAGGCAGTTTGATCAAGTAGCACCTTTTTTACTCAAATGACCACAGGGAGTCAGCAACACTAGTAGCAATGCTGGTGGTGTCATTGGTTCGCCAGCTCCAGCCACTGTGGTGGTGGCTGTGATGAGGACTAATGGAGGGAATAGTTGTCAGCAGCAATGGTGCTAAGAGAGAAAGTGAAGCCACCCAGTCATGTCTGACTCTTTGTGACTCCATGGACTATAGCCTACCAGGCTTGTCCATCCATGGGATTTTCCAGGCAAAAGTACTGGAGTGGGTTGCCATTTCCTTCTCCAGGGGATCTTCCTGACCCAGGGATCAAACCCGGGTCTCCTGCGTTGCAGACAGACGCTTTACCCTCTGAGCCACCGGGGAAGCCCAGCAATGGTGCTAAGTCGTAGGCAATCAGGCACCTGAAAGCAGGAGCAGGGCTAGATGGCTAGATATAAGTGGCATGTCTGTGGGACTAACAGAACCTGGACCGCTAAGCCACGGTCTTACTAGCTGTGATGGTGAGTGAAAGTTATTGATGGCTGCTATAAAACTTTGTGATTCTGTATTCTAATTAAAGGGCTCATGCCCACCTTGCCTTCACTTCCTTTAGTTAAGCATAATGCAGAAGAAAGATTCTCCTTCCCACTTCAAAAACCAATGGGAAGGAATTCTGATCTCCCAATTATGGCAGTGGGAGCAATTGAATTAGGAATTGAATTCCGGCCTTGAAGGGCTCCTTAGTAGGATGGTGGTGTCTAGGCTGCATGGTATTTACCAGGAAGCAGTTGCATGCAGTGACCGTCATGGCAGATTCAGACATTTGTCGGCACTGTTGGAGACTCTCAGAAATAATGATGTAAGAGAATTCTACAAACTAGACTCCTACCTTCTTCAAGAGGTGAGGCTTTTATATTTGGATCTTTGATATTTGAATGCAAACATGAATGGCAGAACATTATATTCACTGTCTAGGGAATGCTCCATACTTTATCTACACAACTTAATATATAATTAGATAATTCAATAAGTTAGATGAACCTTGACTGAGGCCTGTTTTATATGAAGCATCATGATAGGCCCCTTAAAGCATTAATCAGTGAATGCAATGCCCTCTGTCTGAAAAGATTTTTAATTTCATAGAAAGCACTAGATGAGAGTACCTGAACATGGTGTAATGTCCAGTGCAGTGCAAAAGGGAATCAGTGTATTTTTTCTGGATACTATGTGCAGACATTTAGTTAAATCCTTAAAATTTGGTTTCAACCAGGCATGCAGTATGAGAAATACAAAGCCCAAAGGAAGAAGCAATTCAATCAATCTGATTCAGGAAGACTTTTGGGAGGAGTTGGGATCTGAGCCAGCACTGAATGGCTGGCTAGTATGGGTAGTATTTTGAATAGCACACACCAGGAAGTAAGAGCATTTCAGGGAGAGGAAACCATGAATTAGAAAAGTGTGGCCATTTCACGATTGGATGGATTACTAGGTATCCTTAGGAGAGCTGTCAAAGGCTGGGCTAGAAAGATAGGCTGAAGGACACAGTGAGGATTTCATTGATAATTAAAGACAATAAAAAGTAAGCGAATGTGCAGGGGGTAGAGAAATAGTACATTGATCAGTCTCTAAATTATTTCCCTAGTTCCAGAAAACTAGACCTATGTAACTTCCTCCCTCGAAACACATCCTGCTCAAGTTCTCATACCAGACTACATAAAAAAACAAGTAATATTACAACAGTATCAGGGTGTCTACCCCTAAATCCAGTGAAGCTTAGCCTTGGCCACCCTCTATGACCCCTGGGAGTTACCTATCACTCCCATTTTTATTTCTAATGAGAACCTAATTTTCCCTCCTGGAAATTCTGGTTCTGTCCATGCCCGAATCATGACTGAACTTGTCATCCTCTTGAAAAACAATGGACACCATAATTTTCTCCATATCTGTGGGGTTCTGTCTTGCTTTCAGTGACCAGCCTCATGGCAGTTTCCATTTTTCTTTCTCTTTTTTTTTCCATCTTATTTGCTAAAGAGTCATTCATCATGGATTAGAGTCACAAAATATAAAAATGATGAAAATACTAATTTGGCAGCGATGAGGGGATGGTCTAATAGAAAGCAAGACTGTGGGACCCAATATGGGCCTGAACTCAGCATTTAGGGGAAGAAACAGATAGAAAGGAATGGTCAGGGAGAGAATGGGGCACATAAAGCACTTACTATTGCTGAATTACTGAAAAGAAATGAGAGATTTGTGAAATCCTCAGTCCTGAATCACTCGGTAACAAGGCACAGGGGCTGATGGGAGAGGAAGTGACCTGAATGAAGTTCACACACATGGGTGACTAGGAGAGGAGTGATGTGAGCTGTCAGAGCACTCCGTGGGAGATGCCAAGCTCAGAAAAATGAACTTGGGAGCCATGTAATGGAGCTTGAATTAAACTACTCTCTTTTGAATAAGTGAGAAACTGGAGAGTTTGGAATGGGACATATTGGCCTTAGTGACATACATATACATATATATGTATGCATATTTAAGCTTGGAGGAATGTTTGAGGAAGAAAGGTCAGGCCTCATTTTAATCCCAAAGAAGGGCAATGCCAAAGAATGTTTACCGCACAATTGCACTCATTTCACGTGCTAGCAAGGTAATGCTCTGAATCATTCAAGTTAGGCTCCAACAGTAATGTGAATTGAGAACTTTCAGATGTACAAGCTGGATTTAGAAAAGGCAGAGGAACCAGAGATCAAATTGCCAATATCCGTTGGATCATAGAAAAACCAAGGGAATTCCAGAAAACTTCTACTTCTGCTTCACTGACTATGCTGAAGACTTTGGGTGGGTCACAACAAACTGTGGGAAATTCTGAAAGAGATGGGAATACCAGACCACCTTACCTGCCTCCTGAGAAACCTGTATGCAGGTCAAGAAGCAACAGTTAGAACTGGACATAGAACAATGGACTGGTTCAAAATTGGGAAAGGAGTACATAAGGCTGTATATTATCACCCTGCTTATCTAACTTATATGCAGAGTACATCATGAGAAACGCTGGGTTCCAAAATCACTGCAGATGGTGCTTGCAGCCATGAAATTAAAAGATGCTTGCTCCTTGGAAGGAAAGCTATGACAAACCTAGACAGCATATTAGAAGCAGAGATATCACTTTGCCAACAAAGGTCTGTCTAGTTAAAGCTATGGTTTTTTCAGTAGTCATGTATGGATGTGAGAGCTGCACCATAAAGAAGTTTGAGCACTGGAAAACTGATGCTTTTGAACTGTAATGCTGGAGAAGACTCTTGGACAGTAAGATCTAACCAGTCAATCCTAAAGGAAATCAACCCTTGATAGTCATTGGAAGGACTGATGCTGAAGCTAAAGCTGCAATGGTTTGATCACTTGATGCTCAGAACCAATTAACTGGAAACTACCCTGATACTGGGAAAGATTGAAGGCAGGAAGAAAAGGGAGCAACAGAGGATGAGATGGTTGGATGACATCATTGACTCAGAGGGCATGAATCTGAGCAAACTCCAGGATAACGTGAAGGACAGGGAAGCCTGGCATGCTGCATTCCATGGGGTTGCAGAGTCGGACACAACTGAGATACTGACCAGCAGCATGGAACGTATATGTTGATTTGGGAATCTCATATCTTGGTGTGATAATGAAAGTCATTGTGGTACAGAAGAGATGAACTGAAAGAAAATAAAACCTCTACGGCAAAATCTTAAACACACACACACACACATATATATATTTTTTCATTCTGTATGTGATAGAAGGAATGACTGGGATCAGTGACTGGGATCAAGTGGCAAGGATGGCTAGGTGAGAAGAGTGGGAGGGGAGCATTCCAAGTAAATGTGTGAACTAAGTAAAAACAGTATGTGTGCTAAGCAAGTGAAGCTTCCCTGTAAGTTTCTCACATGTCTCTACCCTCCACCAAAATAACACTTCTAAGTCTTATATAGAAATTCTGTTGTCTTATACAGAAATTCCATTGCTAACTGGCTTCCCAAGTCCCCAGAGTCTATGACTGTGTTAGACAACATAAAATTGCCATTTTAGTAGACTAAAAATGGTGAAGCATTTGAAGATTTTATATGGCTTCACCTAATAGGGTCATATGTTTCCATATAAGTGAGTTTCCAGTGGAGGCATGCATAACAAATAAACATCACCTGTTCTCAAACCCCAACTAGCTCTTCTGTCCTGACAAATGGGCTGAACTATTTGTGAAATTCAATAATTTATTTTCTTTGAGAGGCAAGATCATTGCCTTAGGCTCAAGTAGATTTCTGTTTGGTTCCATTTATTGCTGCCTTCCTGTATGTAATGACCCCGTGCTTCTTTGTCTTGAAACTTCAGGTGGTCAGGGTCCTAGTGGTCCCTGTGGAGAATGGGGAGAGGGGTTGGTTCTCAAAGATTTATTTTAGTGGAGACCCAACATATCTGTGGACCTGGATGAGCATCACCCCAGCTGGGCTATCTCTGGGCAAGTTGTTGCTTAGAAGTAAAGAGAAATTCTCTCCAGAAATAACAGAAAGTACTCCAGTCTGATAGTTGGTGCATGGGATGGCTGAGTGGTCCACTGTGTTAATCTAGTTTCCAGACAGCTTCTGGATGCCCAGACAGTGTCTGTCAGGAAGATACAAATGCTCCCTACCAGTCATGCTTGTAAAACGAGCATCCACTCAGGCATCCACCCTGGATTTTCTAGATCTATCATAACAGCTCTTCCTCATTCTCTCTTTTCCTTTTCCTCGGCCAGGCAGAATCTCTTTCTAGGTTGACAAGGAAGCTCCTTTCCTCTCTGCTTTGTCTAAGATATTTTGTATAAGTGCTTTGATCCTTTCTTTTTTGCCTTTCCCATGATACCTCACCATTCCTTTGCAACAGATTGTGCCGACACTTTGTAACCAAAGTGAATCAGAAAATAATTTCCTTCTCCTTGAAGGCAAAAAACACTAAATTTTAAACAAACTTCTGCTGCGACGAGGGAAGGAAAGAAAAAGTTTAATTTCTGAATCCAAACAAACCTTAATGTTCACAACATGCCGCAATAGGTTGTCCTAAAAATGGTTACTAGCAATAACTACTTCGTGCTGCTGTGGGCAAGGGTGCTTCTTCAAATACATTCTCTTGCACTCAGAAGAGCTAGAAGAGTGTAGCTAGGAAAGTTTTCTCTAAGAGTTTACTAAATAAGTAGGGAACACAAGGGCAATGAAACCTTCCTTGTGGTCGACTGTGTTTATCATGTAAAGTCTGGAGAGACTCTGTTCTATTTATTGAAGAGCTTTGTCATTCTTCCTGCTTCTATTGTCTGATTGGCTACTAGATGCTGTCTTCTGGAAATTTTCAAAATTGCAGCACTTCAAGAAATTGCCAGGTATTTTTACAGCCAAACTGACGAACCACGAGGCTATTGTGTAAGCACCGATCCCCTCAGGAAATGCACAGTCCTGAGGCTTTGGGCTTCAAGGGCCGAGAGGCAAATTGTTTCCATCCATCGCCCTAAATTTAAACACACCTACTATGATATGTTTCCTTAGAGGAAAGAAAGATATGGCATTTTAGTTCTAGCTGGTTCTCTGAAAGGAAAGGCAGAATTTTTAATGGAGGGAGATAAGGTCTGCTTTATGTATTACGAAGAACTGAGACTTAAGCAGTTTAGCTACACTGCTTTTTGTCTGGGGGCAAAGGAGAAGAGCCAGCTCAAGTTTTATGTGGAAGAAAGGTGGTCCCCATCTCGTTCCTACTCACTTGTTCCTCTAAAACACACACGTGTGTCACCAGGACACTTCTGTGGTTCTCTCAGCCTAGCAGTTGATTTTGGTGCCTTTTGTGTGAAGTCAGATATACAGTGTTCATTATTATTAGCTAAAACAATTGATTCTGATCCACTGGAGCAAACCTGAGGGTAAGTGGTTGACTTCAGAGCAGCTGGTCACTGGACTAAGCCACTCGTGTGGCACTATATTTTCCCCCTACCTTTTTATGACTGCTAGTCAGTGTGGTCACATCCTGAGGGCCTCCTAAATATTTTCTGTGGGACTTTTAGTCCTTTTTCTCAATAGTGTTTCAGTTTCCCTTTGGTCCTGGGGAGTTGGGCTTTGGTCAGGGAAGACAGGATTCAGAATGGGATTTTACCACATCTGGAACTCAAAACTTTCCACCAAACCTACTGCAGTTACTGAAACCCCAGACAGGTTTTATCGCAGGAACAGGCCACAGAAATCCAGTAAACAATATAGTTATCACAGGGACAATTTTCTGAAAAAGATGTTTTTGAAGAAGGTGAGATCTGTGATCCATCAGTTCTTTACCTCTCAAGCAAAACAACTGTTTTCTAAAGCAGGAACGTGGCTTCCCCAACCACAATATTCCCATATACTCATAAGTGGCTGAATTCCAAATATTCTGCCATTATCCTTGAGTTTACAAATTGACCTTTCTGAAGGTCAACTAAATAATCCATCTGAAACTAAAGAAACTAGCAAACTGTAGAATCATTTGCAGTAAAAGGTAGTATCAGCCAAATTAAATGAAGCTGCATAATGGAGGGATGACCCCATATGAGGGGATGACCCCACATGAGGGGAGATGTATTAGATTCGTTCAGCTTGTGCCACTGCCATGAAGCAATAGTGATCTGGCAGCATCTCAGATGATGCTCTACTTTGGCACATGTTTCTCTAGAGCCTCTGGATGTGCCCTCTCCTCCATAGGGACTTTAGTAATTATTTGCAGAGTTAACTTTAATCTTAAAATGAAACAGGCATCTTAGGATACTCATATATTCCTAAGAATGCTCCTAAGAATTGCTGGCTTCTCTCTTGTCTCAAAATTTTCTCTTCCAAACAGAATGGTTGTGGGGAGGGAAGATGGGGCTTGCATGTGCATAGGTAAGCACTGGAGATGGGAAGGGTAACTGGGAAGACAGTCCTTTTCTTTTTCTCCCAAGATGCTGACAGTGACTGGATATGCTTCCCAACATAGTATGGTTCTGAGAAAGATACTGAAAATAGAAAAAGAGAGTTCTAGAAGGTACTATAGACAATTTCTAGTCCATATGGGCACGTGTGCTCAGTTGTGGCCTACTCTTTGAGGCCCCATGAGGACTCTAGCCTGCCAGGCTCTGTTCATGGAATTTTCCAGGCAAGAATACTAGAGTGGGTTTCCATACAGTTGAGTAAATCAAGGAAACCAAAGAAGCTAGGAGTCTTGTCTGATGTTTTGTCTCTTGTTCATAGCTGAGTCACTACAAGAATAGCAGTCTGTTTTCTCCCAGGATGATTTTTTCCGTTTTGTTTTTTGTAACTATAGTAGCCTACTTGGAGAAAGGTAAAGAAAATGAGAGTTGGCTCCACTACTGTGAACAAAATGATTTCAGGCAAAACAAGTGGCTTCTCTGAGCTTGCATTTTCCATTCGGAAGACAGAAATCTTTAATGACCATCTTAGTGATCTCTTGCTACTGCGGTGATGATAAAAAGACATGGTGTGAAAGAAGGCTTTTCTGAAGACTTTAAAATGCTGTATGGATATTAGAATCCCTTGCTTCAATTAAACCTTTTGGGTACTGGGTATTTTGGGGATCACCTAGAGACTGTGTTGAGTTTTTGAAACAGAATCCTTGACAATATGGGTAAGCAGCACCAATCTGCTGTCTGAGGCAGTATTTCGGGGTGTGTGTCTGTGTGTGTGTACAGGGATGAAAGTCTCAATCCAGCTCAGCTATCACACAGACATGGGCACTTAAGAGTAAGATGTGTCACTAAAGTGAAAGCCTTACTTAAAAACAGCGGATGAGGGGGAAATGCAGGCCTCTGTTCTTTCTTGGCTAAATGGGCTGATTGTTCTCTAGGCCTGTGGGTTTCCTTGGAGCCATGCCTCTTGGTGGCCATCAGTGCAGCAGAAGCAGCTGGGAAATCAGACACTGGCCTGCTCCAGATGGGGGATGCTAGACAGAAGCATCAGAAGGCAAGTTTTAGGATAGCTACAGAAATGGGTCTAGTTTAAAAAAAAAAAGAAAGAAAGAAAAAAGATTTGCAAATCTTTTCATCTACTCAGTTTTTCCCAAGCATTCCAAAAGGTAGGGCTGTCTACTTGCATGTAGAGTCAAATCCTGGAAGAGAGCGCCATTCCCAACTCTAACATGAAGACATGAAATACAAGCAAATGCTCAGGCAGGCAGAGTTCACAGTGACTAAAAGAACAAAGCGAAAAAGGAGGAAGAGCAGGGCGTTTTGCAAGCAAACAGCGTTTATACCTTTCACAGCAACTACCTCGTAAGAAGATCTGGGGTATATGCTATTTGTTTATACTGAAACAGGCAGTAGGGCATTTCATGTACAAAATGTTTTAGTGATGAATTATCAACAGGGAAGGAATGGAAAAGGCCAGCAGAACTCTTTTGTTGCCATCGGATGACATATAAAATATTCCCAGACATCAATTCTCTTGGAAAGTCTCCAATTTGGAAGATTATTTATTGGGGAGAGATGAATACTATTAGAAACAAATAGAGTCGGGAAAACGGTAGACTGGGAATGAATACTATTAGAGTCAAATGGAGTCAGGAAAACAGTATTGCCATACTTCTCCTAAATTTAAACTACACTCTCTGAATATGAGCAGAAAATAGAAAAGATGGCATGCGGAGAGCAGGCATTCGCCCGACCATCCTGATCCGTTCGCTGTAAGAAAGCACCAGCTACACGCCATAAGATCTAATTACCCAGAATTGCCTTTCCTGCCCCACAGCAATCATTTTGATGACAGGCTTCTCTGCACTGTAAAACAAGATGGGGAACCTGTGCTGTATAAACTGCCTCGCGCTTCCTTCCCTTCCTTTGCTATCAGCGTCCCTATCTCATTTATTTTCCACACATTAATGGTAGCAGTCACCTTGAGCCGGTGATGCAGAGTAATTTTCACAGAAACCTTGATCAGAAACCATAAATCAGCCTGATGTGCTTTTATGGTCTAATAACATTCCGGTTGCTCCTACAGGCCTGTATGTAAAACTGCATTGCAGTGAGTCCTTTGGTTGCCCAACCCCCTTTTGTACAGCGCATGCGCCTGCCCTCTCCAGCGCCCCGCCCCCACTACTCCTTCTCTTCTCACTCTTTTATCTCTCTAGGTATATACACGTGTGTGCATGTTCACTTAAGTCACGTGGATACAGTTTATTTGTGACAAAACCACATTTGAATGGTATTATACATACTCCTCACGGTGGCAGAAGAGGAAAATTCTTTCAGCAGCATAAAATGATGTATTCCTTGGATTTCTCAATGCTGAATCTTAACAAATGAAAGGTCTCTAACTCCAGAATAAAATGACGTAACATTCAGGGGCTACTGGGTCTGTCAAGTGATTCTATATGTATATATTTCTTATTAGAACACTGGATGCTGCATCCAGGTAGACTCTTGCCCCACTGTTGGCAGATATGCTGAGGCCTGGCTGGCTTGAAGCTCAGTGGTATCTGACTCTGCACTATGGCCTGTGGTCTGCAGTGCCTCTGACCACCTAATGGACCTGCGCTCCCACTACTCCTAGGAGGCTGAATTAATATGGAGCAGTGGGATTAGTGGAGAGGCAGGGAGCAGATTGGTGGGTTTGCGGTAGTGCATGTGGGGGCTTAGGGGAAATGTGGCAGGAAACCAGTGAAAAGGCAGTTGGGTTGGCAGCTCAGGGGCTCTGCTGGGCCTGGAGTGCTGGGCCTGTCGCTAGGGGATGATGGTGATACTGCAGCTGGTAAAGAAGCTCCAGTGTCTAACTGAACCAGTATGGGATTAGAGGTCGAATTAAGCAATGCATCTGAGTTCATCATCTGGGGTGACTTCACTCCCTCCAGCCTGCCTCGATAATCTAATCAGATCTGTGCACTTCTGCTCAGAACTAACAACAGCAAACCAAACCCATCTCAGGTCCAATCCACACCTCCTTCACCTATCAAGAGCCTGAGAGCTAGACATCTCTTGTGTGTGTGTGCCCGTCTGGAGCACACAGAAATTTCTGGTTTAGAATGGTTCAAAAATTCAGTTTCTCAGAACTGTGTTTTCCTCAGTATGGAAATACCTGCAACAGAAACCAATGTCACTCCTGCATTGCCACTTGGTGAATTAGTGCAAGAAATTAACAAAGACCATTTGACTCAGTCTGAGGGAATGTTTAGCCTTGCCTTGGAAGTGAGGAAAGCTGGTAATGATCTCTGATTTTTCACTGCTAATGCATTGAGTGATAATTACTCCCCAGTAGACCTACATAAATTCCAACCTTCTTAACTGGTGCTTCATGAATATACCAAAGGGAAAAAAGAACCCTGGGGCATTAATCAAATTTGCCAAGATACTACTCCATGCTGGTTAAAAGATACATCTGCAATATTTATACATAAATCTATTTTTATATGTCCACTAACGTTGCTCATGCATGCACTCATACGCTCATTTGTCGTGACAACATGGCCAGCATTTGTAAGGATGCTCCAAACGTCAACACAGCGGTAATTGCAGAACCTGGCTCTCACCTTCATCTAAGACTCTGTTTTCAAGTGTAAATTGTGATGTCTGATTTCCTCACTTTATACATAATGGTGACCAGGTTAGGCAGTGGCCACAGTGTTTGTTAAAATTTGTTTATTGTAGACTTAATTTTTTAATTTTTTTGCTGCTAGTATTTCAAGAAGCTGCAACCAGTTCAGCACCCCAAATCTTCAGTGAAAGCTCAGTATTGAATTTTTCAGAAAGTGACAGGCAATTTCTCCTTTTGCAATGGCCTGAGGTTTTCAGGATTGCAGTGGCAAAGGCTAAATGTGAAAAGGAAATGGGGGTGAGCAAAAGCCCTTTCTCTCCACAGTGTCCACTGCCCTTTGATGCAGAGAACAGCATTTGTTGTCTGTTTAGTAGCCATTTCTAAACCCTCCTAGCTGGAGGCAATGTACACCAGACCAGTGGGGTGGGAGCAATAAAGGAGAAATGCAGTGAAGAACAAATTCTTTTCAGATTAGCTGATTGGCAGTTGTGAATAATGCAGCTCTAGCACTAAAGCAAGAAAGAGCAGCTTCAACCTTGGCACTCATTATTTTGCTGTAAGCCTTTTTTCGCTAGGAACATTTTTCTCTTTCAAGTCTTAAACTATGTTAACTCCTTATGATCCAGCCATTTGTCCAAAAGGGTGAACTATAAAGACCCTTTGTTGAAACCTCTAACTTGTGGATGTGAAATGATAGCAAGAAACACTGGCATTTTCAAACATTCTTCCTACCTGCACTGAAATTATAACAGAAAGAAATTCACCCTGTGGGTTAAATACCTTTTATTTTGCATCAGATCTGAAAAACATTTTTGAAAAAAATCTTAAAGAAACAAGGTACATATGTGGTT
This sequence comes from Capricornis sumatraensis, assembly GCF_032405125.1. NCBI lineage: Eukaryota > Metazoa > Chordata > Mammalia > Artiodactyla > Bovidae > Capricornis > Capricornis sumatraensis. The sequence continues at coordinate 43,161,232 of NC_091087.1, forward strand.
TACGTATATGGCTACATAAAGAACTCAGATCATTGAAAATGGGAAGGTGTATGAAAAGATCATTTGGTGATTCTAAAGATACTTTCATTCTTGGCAGTCATGAGGATATAGCGTACCAGAGTGATCTTTAAATCCTGTGACCTAGTTCTAAAAGTAAATTATCAAACCAATTATAGCCTGGATTTATTTCAAATTGTTAAAAAAGAAGCACAACGTAAATTAGTCTTTTTTCGTAATTATTTCTATGATTTAACAATAATACATTTGTGTTCAATTATGACATTTATTGAGAGAAGCAATTTTTTTTTAACAAAATCATTTGTCTCTTCATGTATTCTCATTGATCATTAAAATATTTCTTTCCAAATTGTTAATTTTTATCCTTTAGGTCCAGTGATTATAATTTACAAATGCAGCTGTTTTCTTATTATAAAAATCAATAAATATTTTGATAAAATACTAAATGGCAAATTTATTTGTCTAAAAGAAAATTTGAATTCTCAGGTCCTTCAATTGTTAAAAATAAGGGATTACCCAGTTTCAATGCTGTTAGTGGCAGTATTTGTTGAAACAATTGATGTTTCCTTAGTAAAAAAACTTCCATTGTGTTTGTTTTTTTTTCCCCGCATCCTAAATTGTGAAGCTTTATAAGCAGGAATCCTATCTCAGTTATCTTCATAATCACCTCAACCTTGTTTAGAGCCTAACTCATATTTGGCATTCAATATGCCTGTTTTGAATAAATACATACATAAATAATAGTATAAGTAGTTAATTGCTAGGATAATATACTATGTCTTCTTAAACTATGCCAGTTTTTTTAAATTATGCAATAAAATAACACATTTATAGAGATCTCACATAAAAAGCAACTTGGGAAAAATATTAAACTTTTCTAAAACTATATTGTGATATTGTGATTTATAATAGGAAATATATATTTGACCATTGTACCAATTCTGGCACCGAACTCTCCAAACCCTTGGGATTTTCTAAGTGTTGAGAGTAATAAAAGTATCTTTTGTTATATCAATGAACAGACTTTTGGAAAGCACCTACTTTCCAAAGTAGTTGGTGGTTGGCTGCCAGTGGAGCCAACCGTGTGATGTGAGGGTTAGAACTTTTGTTCCATCCTCTGACATCTGGGGAGAGGAGAGGGGCTGGAGGTTGAGCTGATTGCCAATTGCCAATGACTTAATCAATCCCACCTATGTAAGGAAGCATCTGTAACAACCCAAATGGACACTGTTCAAAGAGCTTCTGAGCTGATGAACACAAGGTGATATAGGAATAATGGTATGCTTCAAGAGGGCATGGAAGCTCCCTGCCTTTTCGCCATGCCTTGCCCTCTGCATCTCTTCCATTTGACTGTTCCTGAGTTACATCCTTTTATAATAAACTGGTGATCTAGTAAGGAAAATATTTCTGAGTTATGTGAGCTGCATTAGCAAATTAATCTAATTTGAGAAGGGGGTCATGGGAACTTCTGATTTATAGCCAGTTGGTCAGAAGCACAGGTAAAATTTGGGCTTTTTACTGCCACCTGAAGGGAGGCTGGGTGAGAGGAAGGTGGCAGTTTTGTAAGGGCTGAGACCTTAACCTGTGAAATCTGATGCTATTTCCAGGTAGATAATGTCACAATTGGAGTTGAATTCTCGGACATTCTGCCAGTGTCCAAGAATTGCTTATGGTGTGAAGAAGCTCTCCAACATACACATATTGGGACTGGATCCAAGAACCTAATTTATTTTTGATCAGGCTCCTGTCTGGTATGGTTGCTAAGGAGTTTCAAAGCTCTGGTTTCTGTGAGCTAATGTGCAAATATCAGAGAAGGCTCTGAACTTATTTTCAGTTTGTAGCTGATATTTAGTATAATTTATAAGGCTCACTAGTCTGTCAATAAATAATTATTGAGCACTTTGTATATAACGTAAACTTCTCAGTTTATGAAGAATGCAAGACATGGATACAACTGACTCAAACTCCTTCCTCCTAAAGAAACCCATTTGAGGTTTTAACCACCAGCTCCTGCCACACAGGGGCTTCCACAGAAAATCTAGGAAGAAGTATTCATTTCTTGAGGTTCAGTGGTGGTACAGCTTCTGGGATTCTAGCTTTGATAGAGTCCTATCAATTTTCCACTCCAGTCTCCTGGCCAAGCTAACAACTCAAAGGACTAAGCTCTTCCTTACATTCCTCTGCATGTCAAAACTTCTGATGGTCCTAGGGTTTTTTTTTTCCCCCATATGAAAGATTACATTTCTATCTTAATGACATTTCATTCATCCTTGCAGGATCATTAAAAATAATACCTCCTTAAAGGAATTCCCTGACACTCCAGTGATTAAGACGCCTTGTTAGCAATGCACGGTGGGGAGGCGGGTGGTAGAAGGTGGGGTACAGGTTCGATCCCTTAGTTGGGAACTAAGACGCCACACAGTGTGGCCAAAACAAACAAAACAAGAAACCCTTCCCTCAGCCAAATACGCTTCATCTCTCCCTCTGAACTGTAAAAGCTATTCACTGCATACTTACGGCTCATGTGTGTGGGGCTGTGGTGCAGTCACGGTAGATGTTTGTTTTCTTTGGAGTTGACTAATGTTGTCTTTTACATATGTGCCCATAATTACACACACAGGAAAGTAAAGAATGACTCATAATATTCTTGAGTCTAATTCTTGTTCTAACTCTGTCCCCAAGCCAAAACTTTCATCTTTATTACAGTTAGTGCACATTCACTTTATTTTTCCCTTTAGACCTTTTGAAAGACAGCTTTTTCTTTTTTTTTCCTGGAGCATGTAGCACAGTGTCTGGTACATGACTAGAGTCATGTACAAGAAATATAATAGAAATAGAAATATTTAGTTTAAATAAATCGAATACAGTTTTTGTAGAGGACATAAGGGAAGACACCAAAGACATCAGTTCTTCAACTTTAAGTTACTTTCCAAAGACCTACCATGGTGATCAGATGGTTAAAGGTACAGGAGCACATAGAATATAGTAAGTTCTTGATGGAAGGAGGCTATCTAATAGAAGGAGGCATGCTGATAATTCTGCTGCTGCTGCTGCTAAGTCGCTTCAGTCTTGTTTGACTCTGTGTGACCCCATAGGTGGCAGCCAACCAGGCTCCCCCGTCCCTGGGATTCTCCAGGCAAGAACACTGGAATGGGCTGCATGTTAAGATGCTGGGGACAAACTCAGTCCTTACTGCAACTCATAGGAGCACAAGTGTTGGAATTGTTTTTCATTTATTCTTCTCTCCTTTTCAAACCCTCTAAAGGTGCTTCAGGCTTGTGAAAAACAGAGCGGAAAAGAATTATGAAAAATATAAGAAAAAATAATAAAGGAAATAATAAAAGGATGAGTGGGCAAAACCAACCTTGGGAAGACCTGCACACACTGTGTTCATGACGGAGAGAGTGAGCCCAAGTACCAAAAGCCAAGCCGCTGAGTCAGACTGTGCGGAAGCCATCCTAGGAAAAGGCTCACCCCTGAGAACTCAGCAAGAACAGCTAAGCAGAGCAGCTACCGCACTGTGATTTTGCATCCCTGGTGTCAATATTTCCTTCAGTTGCTGATAACAACTTGGAGCTGTGTGTATATTCCCCATGAAGGTTTGGTATGAAATTAAAGAGTACTGTTAACTTCCCAATGCCTTCAAATTGTATCCGGAAAAAAAAAAAAAAAAAAAAGTTCCCTTCATGCCTTGATGATTATCATCTTTCACGTGCGGTGTTTTGTTTAGGCTAGTTTCCAAGCAGCCACAGCAAATTCAGCCCCGTGCTGAATGCTTTGCTCATAGTGCCATTTAAGAAATACATGTTGAAAAAATAAATAAATGCATGTAAAGATGAGACATACCAGCCTATTTAAAGGGGTAATCCATACATTTTCCAACTCGGCATAGTTCAGGTTGTGGGAGAAAGGAATTCGGTGTTCTTTATATCTCACCTAGCAGTCATTATGATCGCAGGCAAGTGTGCATATGGCCATTTCTCAGGATGAATCAGGCCACGTTTTAATAGTTAGTTCCGGCAGTTCAAAGTGGAATGGATTTATTTCAAGAGGCTCAAGAAAACCTCATTTTGAAGGCTCTAATAAAAAGTAAGGATGATAAAGAACACTGTTTTCCATGATAAGGAAAATTCTGCCTTTCAAGAGAGACATCATAATTTCTTCTAATTATAAGAAAAATGTTGCTGCCTTGAGTGCTCTTATTCATGTGTACAGCCAAAGGGATTTTCTGCATAAAAGAATAATTAGGTTCTATCCCTTCATACTAAAAAAAAAAAAAAATCAGCTATCTTTCTTTTCCTTTATACCTTTTCCCCCTCATATTCTTTGACCTCTACTCTGCTGAATCTTTTATATGTCATGGAAGGAAGATTTAGAAGGGCTTTGATTTCTCCCATTCCTTTGGTGGCTGGCAGTGTTTGCTGTGCTGAATTTGGAAGTGCCTAATTTGGGAGTTCTGTTCATGTTGGGCTGTAAACTGATCAGATTTCATTTTATGTGTGAAGATCATTTTCAGTCTGTGGATTTAAACATTTTTATTTGCCTGAAATACACAGTACATAATGCACTGTAGGCTTTTACTTAGGAAAGCTCTAAAGCAACTTCATTTTAAGAGACAAAGGACATTCTGGGAAGCTTTACCCTTTAACCATGTAAATAGTTAAGAGTCGGGGTCACCCCACTGTTCTGGGATGGTGGCTGCAATCACATCTGTTGTTACCACATTATAATGGAAGGTATAGAAAGAAGACAGCTGAGCACAATTAGAACTTTTCATTGACCTGATTTGTGTGGTCCATAATTCTCAATTGCGTGGATAACTGCTGTGAGAGGAAAGATGCACAGCTGTAATGGAATTAATTCAACCCAAAATGTCAGCAAAGTAGAAAGAAAGACTGCTCAAACTCATAGTGAATGATAATATTGTTTGAACCTTCTGAGAGATTAGAATTTGTTAGACTTCAAAATGGAATATGATCTTTGGCTTTAAAATAGAAAAACCAATGCTAAATATAGACAGGAAAAGAAGTCTTAGGGATTCGATTTTTCTAAGAAAGTTTAGTGGCTTTCTGAAATCACTTTTGATAATAGCCACCGTTTCCTGACTGCTAATTCTGGAACAGACCTGGTTTGGGCATATTTATAACATTATCCAGCAACCATGGACAGTGGAGAAACTGAGAGGGAAACAACTGGTTGGCCAAGAGCACATGGTCAGACACTGGTGGCCAGACTTCACTTCTAAGTGGTTACACATCAATAGACTATCCAACCTGGCACCAAAAAAAAAAAAAAAAAGAAAAGAAAAGAAAGAAAGCTTGAGGTTTTTTTCTTATAAAGAGTTTTATTACATGAGCTAGATGCTACCATATACATAGGCAAAACAAGTTTATTTTGGTTTTAGGCCTCTTTGAGATAATAACTGCCTAAGATCATTAATCGATCATTGGGTAACATCCAGTTCAGTCATAAACACGACCCCTGCATGTGCTTGGAGAGGGGATGACTTCCAACCAATTGTTGAGGAGGGGAGATTCTTCCTTCCGTAGCTGCCCTTTAAAATTTTTTATTCTTCCATCTCACAAAATTTTTTCTTACTTACTAAGCTAACAGTTACCTGTAGTGTTTCAGGGGCTATTCCTTGCATATGAGAAAGGGAGATGAAATAATTTTGCCCACGAAAAGGACCAGACCCACTTGGGTGGCAAGGTGGCGGCCTTAACACACCTATGTGCTATACTTATTGTGGCAGCATAGCATGGCCGCTGACAGAGGGCTTAAGAGCCAGACCAGCCACAGCCGCCAGTGATATACATGTATGAATTTGTACAAGGTATTTAATCTCCTTGTGCCTCAGTGTCTTCACCTGTAAAATGACTATGATGACAAGAATAGAGTCTACATCATAACTTGTTGGGTGGATTAAATGAGTTCACACGTGTAAAGGGATGAGAGCACTGAAGGCATATAGCACGATGTCAGAGTAAGTAAGATATAATGGGCAGGGTATTTCAGGCACATTCTCTTCATTTAACCTTTACCATATCCCTGTAATAAGGTTATATTACATTTATTTTACAGATTAGTAAGTGAGTCTAATAGAGATTAACTAACAGATTCATAGTTGCTCTATGGATGTGAAAGTGAAAGTCACTCAGTCGTGTCTGACTCTTTGCAACCGCATGGACTGTATAGTCCATGGAATTCTATAGGCCAGAATACTGGAGTGGGTACCTGTTCCCTTCTCCAGAGGATCTTCCCAATGCAGGGATAGAACCCAGGTCTCCTGCATTGCAGGCAGATTCTTTACTAGCTGAGCCACAAGCTCTATGGATAGGCAAAGGCTAAATGAATTCTGCCAAGAGAATGCATTGGTCGTAGCAAACACCATTTTCCAACAATACAAGAGACAACTTTACACACGGACATCACCAAATGGTCAATACTGAGATCAAACTGATTACATTCTTTGTAGCCAAAGATGAAGAAGCTATACACAGTCAGAAAAAAAAAAAAAAAAAAAAAAACAACCAGATCTGGAGCTGACTGTGGCTCAGATCATCGGCTTCACATAGCAAAATTCAGGCTTAAACTAAAGAAAGTAGAGAAAACCACTAGGCCAGCCAGATATGACTTAAATCAAATCCCCTATGAATATGCAGTGGAGGTGATGAATAGATTCAAGGGATTCGATGTAGTAAACAACTATGGATGGAGGTCTGTAATATTGTATTGGAGGCAGTGAACAAAATCATCCCAAAGAAAAAGAAATGCAAGAAGGCAAAGGGGTTTTCTGAGGAGGCTCTACAAATAGCTAAAGAAAGAAGAGAAGCAAAAAGCAAGGGAGAAAGGGAAAGTTCAGTTCGGTTCAGTTCAGTTGTACAGTCGTGTCTGACTCTTTGCGACCCCATGAATTGCAGCACGCCAGACCGCCCTGTCCATAACCAACTCCTGGAGTTCACTGAAACTCACGTCCATTGAGTCGTTGATTCATCCAGCCATCTCATCCCCTGTCATCCCCTTCTCCTCCTGCCCCCAATCCCTCCTAGCATCAGAGTCTTTATACCCAATTAAATGCAGAGTTCCAGAGAATAGCAAGGAGAGACGAGAAGGCATTCTTCAGTGAACAATGCAAAGAAATAGAGGAAAAAAACATTAGGTGATAGACTAGAGATCTCTTCAAGAATACTGGAAATATCAAGGGAACATTTCATCCAAAGATGGGCACAATGAAGGGCAGAAATGGTAGAGACCTTATATATTCAAAAGAGATCAAGAAGAGATGGAAAGAATACATGGAAGAATTGTACAAAAAAGATATTAATAAACCAGATAACTATGATCGTGTGGCCGGTCACCCAGAGCCAGACATTCTAAAGTGAAAGTCAAGTGGGCTTTCAGAAGCACTGCTGTCAATAAAGCTAGTGGATGTGATGGAATTCCAGTAGAGCTTTTCAAAACCCTAAAAGATGCTGCTATCAAAATGCTGCACTCAGCATGTCAGCAAATCTGGAAGACCCGGCAGCGGCCAGAGGACTAGAAAAGGTCAATCTTCATCCCAATTCCCAAGAAGGGCAGTACTAAAGAATGTTCAAACCACTGGGCAATTGCACTCATCTCCCATGCTAGTAAGGTCATGCTTAAAATCTTGCATGCTAGGCTTCAGCATTATGTGAACCAAGAACTTCCAGACATCCAAGCTGGGTTTAGAAAAGGCAGAGAAACTAGAGATTAAATTGTTAACATTCTCTGGATCAGAGAGAAAGCAACAGAATTCCAGAAAAACATCCACTTCTGTTTCATTGACTGCACTAAAGCCTTTGACTGTGTGGATTATAACAAACTCTGGAAAGTTCTTAGAGAGAAGGGAATACCAGACCATCTTACCTGTCTCCTGAGAAACCTGTTTGTGGGTCAAGAAGCAACAGTTAGAACCCTATATGGAACAACAGGTTGGTTCAGGATTAAGAAAGGAGTACAACAGGGCTGTCTACTGTCACATTGTTTATTTAACCTATGCACAGAGCGCATTATGAGAAATGCTGGGCTGGATGAGCTACAAGCTGTAATCAAGATAGGCAGGAGAATTATCAACAACCTCAGATATGCGGATGATGCTACTCTAATGGCAGAAAGTGAAGAGGAACTAAAGAGCCTCTTGATGAAGGTGAAAAAGGAGAGCGAAAGAGCCAGCTTAAAACTAAATATTAAAAAAAAAATTGAGATTATGGCATCCAGCCCCATTACTTCATGGCAAATAGAATGGGGAAAGGTGGAAGTAGTGACAGATTTCCTTTTCTTGGGCTCTAAAATCATTGCAGATGGTGACTGCAGCCATGAAATCAGATGATTGCTTCTTGATAGGAAAGCTGTGACAAACCTAGACAGTGTCTTGAGAAGCAGAAACATTTCTTTGCCAACAAAGGTCTGTAGAGTCAAGGCTATGGTCTTCCCCCTGGTCATGTACGGTTGTGAGAGCTGGACTGGAAAGACGACAGAACACTGAAGAACAGGTACCTGCAAACTGTGGTGCTTGAGAAGACCCCCAAGAGTCCCTTGGACTGCAAGGAGATCAAAGCAGTCAATCTTAAGGGAAATCATCCCTGAATACTCTCTGGAAGGACTGATGCTTAAGCTGAAACTCCAGTATTTTGGTTACCTGATGCGAAGAGCCCACTCATTGGAAAGGATGCTGATGCTGGGAAAGATTGAGGGCAGGAGGAGAAGGGGACAATAGAGGATGAGATGGCTGGATGGCATCACTGATGAAATGGATATGAACTTGGGCAAACTTCAGGAGATGGTGAGGGACAGAGAGGCCTGACATGTTGTAGTCCATGCGGCCATGAAGAGCTGGACATGACCGGGCGACTGAACACAACCATAGTCACTCAACTTGCAATAATTCAAACCTTGGTAAGTTGAGGTACTAAGCCAGACTGGGATATGAACCCAGGCTGTGTGATGTGTGATTTTATTCTTTATATTCCTGGTTGAGAATTTTGCATTTGTGGTTTTAATATGCCCAGTATCAATATGTTAATATATTCATATATGATTTGATATATACATATATGATACTGTATTCTGACCCCATAGAGGGCGAGAGTGCCAGCTTTACTAAATGTACAGAGTCCCTTGTCAAATTATCTGCTCCTTTAATAGTGGGGTGATGAAGTACAATCCCTCTGATTCCCAACTGCCTAAATTTGAATTCTTGCTCTTCTACTTACTATGTATATACTGGGAAAGTTATTAAATTTCCTCTTGCCTTAGTTCCCTTATATTAAAATAGAGATAGTGCTAATATTTCTAGTGTCATAGAAATAATCTTTGTGATCATGAGTTTATGTTTAAAGCAGTTGAACCTGACACAGCAAACAATGCAGACTTTGTATTATTATTTTTACTATCATTATTCTTCAATGATTTCAGATTTGGATGGTTTTTAGAAGCCTTGGTTGACTGTGCTAAGACCGCTAAAGCAATAACAATAGGAATATGAGAGAATTAAACAATGTTCCACGGCTGGTAATCTGAAAGATTATGAAAGAGGGAGCCAGACTTAATTCAATAAAGTTAGAATCAGAAGCTTATTAATGGGGTTATTTTTTGGTTAAGAATTATCATTTTTTAAGAGTCTTGGGTCCCTTCCCTCTACCAGAATTTAAAATATCAAACAATTTGAGTTAAATCAATATATTTTTCAGGGCATTTTCATAGATTTTTATCAAGTATATTTAAAGGTAATTTCAAATTCTCTACAGCTAGCCAAAGAGATAGTATGAGTTAGGAGACAAGGGAGAGAAGGGATGATAGTGTATATAATGGGAAGGTATATAGCCTATTGAGGAGGGCATGGCAACCCACTCCAGTATCATCACCTGGAGAATCCCATGGACAGAGGAGCCTGGCAGGCTATAGTCCATGGGGTCACAAAGAATCAGACACGACTGAAGTGACTTAGCATAGCATACATTATATCCTTGGAGTTTTCTAATAATGATAAAGATTGTCTTCTGGGCTTGACTACCTACCCGTATTTAGCTGTGAAAGTAAATATTCCATGCTCTTCTCTTCACCTTGTCCCCTGTCCAGCAGTACTGCCTATCTCTACCCTTTAGCTTTTTGTATAGCCTACACTGTCCTCCTGTACAAGTCAGAAAAATCAGAATATATTAATTTTTTCTTCCCCTTCACTTGCCATGTCAGCCCCAGTAATCAAGTCTTCTCCTTTAATGAAGTTTTACTTGGTATAGCTCTCCTTTCCCACCATCATTACTTTAGATTACAGCCTTGTTAGGTCTCACTGCAATAATTTCCCCTCTCCAGTACTCTCCCTGCTCCCAGAACTGCTCTACTCCAAAGGATATACACAGTAAATGTTATCCTCATCATGTGGAACCTAGTACTCAATATATTTCCATGGCAAGATTTCCATCTATGGCTCAATTTTGGACTTAAATCTTGTTTCTTCCTCTCTCTCGCCCACCGTTCTCCACCCCTGAACAAATGCAAATCAATTGTGTTAAAATACTCTTATCTTTGTCATTGCTGCTGCTCCTGTCTGGACTAAAATCGAGAACTTCCATTTCTACTCATAAATGATCCCCTAACTCCTCTTACTCATCCTTCAAAACGCTGCATGCTATCAGTTCCTTTAAGAAGATATCCCCGATCCTTTCAGCTTTCAGCAGCTACATCTACTAAATCTTCGAACCTTGTAGGTCCATACGGTAATTATTTGACCATCTTCTTTCTAGGATGTGTGCATGCACGCTGTCACTTTAGTCGTGTTTGACTCTTTGCTACCCTTTGGACTTGAGCCCACCAGGCTCCACTGTCCATGGGATTCTCCAGGCAAGAATACTGGAGCGGATTGCCATGCCCTCCTCCAGGGGATCTTCTGGACCCAGGGATTGAACCTGGATCTCTTGAATCTCCTGCATTGGCAGGTGGGTTCTTTTTCAACAGCATGACCTCGGATGTAAACCTCTGAAACTCAGCTATTGGATATTTCCTCTCTGTTTCTTAGGACCTAGCTCAGTGTCTTTCACTGATAAGTGCTCAATAAATGTTTGTAGACTAAGATCTATAGCAATAAAAAACATAATCTTGAGTCACCTTAAAGTGAGATTTTTGTAGGTAATTCAAATAATTTAATAGCAATACATTAACATTTTCTGGTCAAAAGTTTCGGATGTCCAGAGTGTTCATATACCGATATAAAAAATAAGTTTGTTAATATCTCCTATGAGGGAAATGAAGTGCTTAATATTTTACATTTTAAAAGAACTTTCTAGTTATCAAAGCGCTGTAACATGCATTATCTTTGAGGCATATGACAACTGTGAAGTAAATAACACAGGTATTATCCTCATTTTACAAACGAGAAAACTGAAGCTCAGAAAGAACTGCCATATATAACATCACTCACACTGAGATAAGGTAATTTGAAATCTATTTTAAGACTCTCAAAATAAGAACATTTAAGCCTTTACTACATGCATTTGTTATTCCCACCGTATCATACTGTTCTCACATTAGTTACAATCAAGCTGGGAAAATATAGAAAAAGCGATGTGTATTAATTTACAGAGCAGTGTCATGAACTTTTATGTTCTAGCAGTAAAGTCAGATTTTAACCTGAGATTTGTCTAACCCCAAAATTCAAACATGCTTAATGCAAAAAGGGGCTGGCCAGTGGGCCAAGGAAGCCTGAGAGTCTTGAGTTCAATCTTTTTTTTTTTTTTTTTTTGAGTTCAATCTTGAATGGTATTCACAGCCATGGTTTGTGGAAGGGACCCAGCTCTAGGAGTTTTCAGAAAGAACTTGAAGGTAGCTTCATCCCAGGAGAAAATGGGTTGTAGCAGGGCTCCAGTCATCAGCTGATGATAAAGGAAAAGTGTCCTCTTCTAAAGGACACTAAAACTGTCCTCTTCTAAAAAGGGGCTTGTTTGGTATGGGCTTACTGACTTTTTGGGTACCAACAAGGTAATCTCAGGGCTCAGGGCAGGGCAACCATTCAAGCAAGGAACTGAAATAGGAAATGGGAACCAGGACAAGAGACCATTCTGCCAAGACACTAAGGAAGAGTGGAGAAGATGTACTTCCCAAGATAGACTTCTCTCTCTCTCTCCAAGGCTTCAAGTTTCCTTCTATCTTTATTCTCAGTCCTCATGACTTCATTTACCATCTCTATGTTGACAACCTCCAAATGTCATAGTTCAGACCTGAGTTCAGACTCCTAGAACCACAACCTGATGGACAGCTCCACTTTGGGATGCCTGCAGATGCTTCAATGCTGCTGCTGCTAAGTCGCTTCAGTCATGTCCGACTCTGTGTGACCCCATACAAGGCAGCCCACCAGGCTCCCCCGTCCCTGGGATTCTCCAGGCAAGAACACTGGAGTGGGTTGCCATTTCCTTCTCCAATGCATGAAAGTGAAAAGTGAAAGTGAAGCTGCTCAGTCGTGTCCGACTCACAGCGATCCCATGGACTGCAGCCTACCAGGCTCCTCCATCCATGGGATTTTCCAGGCAAGAGTACTGGAGTGGGTTGCCATTGCCTTCTCCAACTTCAATGCTAAATGTCCCCAGATTGAACTTACCATATACTGTCTTCATAAAACCTACTGTTCATATAATATTTATTTCAGTAAAACATAGCACCATTTACCTATTTGCCCAGGAAAGAAACTTGGTGTTTTTTACCTATACATCTGGTTAATTTTCCCTCACCTTTATCTGATCAATCCCTTAATCTTACAATTCTGTTTCTTTAATAGCCCCTGAAACTGTCCCATCCCTTCTACTACTTCCAAGGCTTGGGCTTTTGATAGACTAGATGATTGCCTGCAGCCGTGCTCGTTTCCACACCATGCTCCACAGTGAACTCAGCCTTATTCCTAGCACTCCCATCTAGTCATGTCTTCCCTGTGCTTTAAACCTTCCGTATATTCCCTGCTGCTCTTAGGATGAAGTCTGACCACTTTAGTGTGGGGTATAAAGGCTTTTCTGGTTTGGTCTCTGCCAACCTTCTCACCTCACAGCTTGCTTCCCAACCACAGAATTCAGACATATCCCTGATGCTTCAGTAAAATATTTTAAAGTCCTTGAAAGTCTTCCCTGACCATTCCTCCCCTACCCCCCAACTTGGTTGGGCATCCTTCATATTCCTACAGCATTCTTTGTCACATTTACCTCTAACATAGCACCTGCTATATTTTATTAGAACTGTTAAATTTTATCTCCTTAGTGAAACGACAGTTCTTTAAAGGAAGGAATGATAAGTTTTTCACTGTTGTTTCCCCAGAACCTCTCACGGCAGTTGGCCCATAAAGGTGGTCAACAAATACAAGTTGAATAAATGAGTCCCAGGGGCATCATCTGAGCAGGAGATCATGGGCCAATTCCAAAGTCACTGTTGGTGGGAGGATAACAAGTCTAATGACAGACATGGTTTTCCCTGGCTCTGGACCTTAGATTAAATCTGTAGCTAGAAGATATGCAATACCAGTGGCTGGCCAAAGATGCCCAGGCAGGCACAGCTGATTTTAGGCTCAAAGCTGGAATCTCTGACCTAACTTCAGACTTTTATTTACTTGTGTTTATCCCTAGGATGATGAACACAGTCTTGCCCGTTCTTGGGGCCCTGATCTGTGTGGAATCTAACAAGCTTCTTGGGACTACCTTCCTTTGGCTGTCTTATCCTTAGTAATTAAACAAGACCTGGAGAATTCCATGGAATGCATAGTCTATGGGGTCACAAAGAGTCAGACACGACTGAGTGATTTTCACTTCACTTACGGACCTCACAGGATTTACTTTATCTGGACAAGTTTTATTATTCTCTTCAGATTGATTCTCAAATAATAAATTAGTAGGCTCACTTAAAAATAACAGATTGGTATTTCTAGTTTATTAGTGGACCATATATCCAAAATCTGACTTTGGTACACATAAAAGCATCATGGAGAAAATCCATCCATTGGCACTGGGTAGTTTATGAGTTGCCTTTTTTTTTTTTTTTTTTTGCCACATAATCCCTTGGCTGTTCCTTTGATCAGCAGCGCAAATCCTAATTAAGGTTTCATCTGATAATTTGATTTCACGATAAAGATCTATTCTCAGTCAGGAGCTTTGCCTCCTTAAATTCCCGAGGTTAATGAAAATCACTAATCCAATGGATAAACAGGCAATGGAAAAGTCAAATCATAACTTTCATGTTTTCAAAAATACTGTGACTTAAGGGTTTTTGGAGGCTCTTACAAGGAAGCTAGATTGAGATGCAAATTTCACCAAGAGGGAACAGAAAACTTCCTAAGTGGGAAAGGGAATTATGTAAATGACACTGCTGTTTTAAAAATACAGAGTTTTCTCGTGCCACAGATCTCACAGGTGTTGAGGCAGTTCCCTTCCTAAATGACAGGAGATGACAAGAAGGTGAAGTCGAACTTTGCAGAATAAAAACACGGCAACGGATTCTGAAAATGAAAACTAGATTCTTGCTTCAGATCTGTTTGTCGTGTGGCCCCTGACTTTCTGGGAAGGCCCCTCAACTCTGAGTCTAAGCAATGTCAAGTTCATCAAGAACAGGTCACTTTCTTTCATCAAGAAACCAACAACGAACAAACCTGGGAAGTAAATGGGTGGATTTTTCTTTTCAAATCCTACTAGTTCTGGGAAAATTCCACAAGATTTTGACAACATTCCCCAAATGGTCTGAGCTAATAGCGGAGTTCAGCATATTACCATTCAGCAGGATGAATCCATATTTATTTCATGAAATTTAATTATACACCAGAAGAAAAATTTAAAAAAAAGGAACCAAGAGGGACATAGAGGAGATAATACCAACGTACTGAGAAAATAGAGAAAGGAGAACAGTTACATATATAGATGCGAGAAGGCAAGAAAGAGAATAAAACAGAAGCAGAATTTAAATGTGCCTGTGACCACTTATTCTGAACACTGCTTTGAAATACCGGAAATCATCTCTTGAATTTAAGGAGAATCTGTTCCATATTTGCTTTATGTCATCTAATTACAACAAACCATCTGTGCAGAAAACAACATATACAACACACACGCACAAATGTGCCCTCAATGTCCAGATGGAAAGGAAACCAAGTCTGGTTTTGTACCCTTTACCCAGAAGGTCACTGGTTCTAATATTTCTAACCCTCTCTTGTAGTAACAACGTCCTTGCTGCTGCTGCTGCTGCTGCTAAGTTGCTTCAGTCATGTCAGACTCTGTGCGACCCCATAGACTGCAGCCCATCAGGCTCCTCCGTCCATGGGATTTTCCAGGCGAGAGTACTGGAGTGGGGTGCCATTGCCTTCTCTGAAGAATGTTCATAGACAATTCCAAATCATTTACTAGAAAACTTTTTTTTTTTTTTTAAACAGAGTGGATGGGAAATAGGCTACCAAGTACAATTTCTGTTTAGAATTATCGAAAGATCAGTAATGATGGCAAAGCTGCTGCCTACTGCCAACCCTCAGGTATGCTTTTTGAAAGAAGTTGGTGGCTCCGGGCTATTCTGAAGTGAAGGCAGATCATCAGTCATTGAAAAATCAAGTACTAATTGAGTCTCTAGTCAAAATACACAGTTAAGAATCTCGCTGCTTTCTTATTTAAAACAGTGGCTCTCTCCTAGCAAGGTAAGGAGAAAGAATATCTGGAGTATTTGACCCAGTAACGAAAAGAAATTCTTTTTCATTGTTATCATTCATCATGCTGAAAGACAGCCTTCACTGTGACCTTGAACCTGAAAACAATGTGTGAGAGGTGTAGTGCGTTTGGAGAGGGCAGAGGAAAGGGTATACATACACATCTTTCTGAGCCAAGGGCTTAGGGTCCTGTCTTTCATGAAAAGAAAGCCACAACAATTTCGTTCACACAGCACGTGCAGAAGTTTAGTGCTCTATTTTTAAAAAGGTGGTTTTATTTTTCTTTCTCTATCAGATACAGTCCAGGGCCCATCTAAACCTAAATGACTTGAATCACATACAGTGGACCTAAATAGCACACATCTAAATGCAGAATGGTTATGGGAAGAGAACAGCTGGATTGTATAATAGATTCTTCATTTCAACCTAGAAGTAAACAACTCCTATGTGAATATCAGCTCTGTGAGAGCCATCCCCTGAACCACCCCCCACCCAAGGAAAAACTACTTACATTTTAGATGCAAGAATATTTGCAAACTGAAGAATTTTCATAAAGTTCCAATTATTGATACAATGACCTATGTATGAGTATGAGAATAAAGTGAAATAATCGACATTTACTGAGATTTTCCTATAGACGGAGCATGCTGCTGGCATGAGATAGGGTACAGTACAGTGTCAGCAACGTTCATCCTCTAATGAGACAAGTTTGTTCTAAGGCAAATGCTGTTCCCAGTTACTACAATGGCTATACAAATAAAAAGAAAGAAATACAGCAGGTAGTACACTTGTAAGAAGTATACACACACACACACACACACACACACACACACACACACACACACACACACACATACATACATAAAAGCTACATAACCAAGAGGATATTTAGTAGAGGTCTGATAGCACATCCTTGAGACAACTGCCTTCATTTGAATCACAGCTCCACAGCTTTGTGATCTTTTGGTAAGTTATTTAACCTTTAAGCATCTCGATTTCTTCGTCTGTAAATCAGACACAACAATATTATCTATGAGATGAGAGTGTTATGCATAAATAAGTTAACCCATGTGATGTGTTTCCCTCAGTGCCTGGCATATGTAAGTGCTCATATTATTATAATCTCACTGCAAACACCATACACACATACATACATGCCACACACAAGAGCATTTAGGACAGTATATCCATTTTACAGAGGGTAAATCAATTTTAAAAAGAGATGCTATAAAGACATAGGCATTAAAAGAAATCTAAATGTAAAAATGAAACCTAACAACAGTTAGAGATGGCAGGCTGAACCCCTGTATTTATTTCTGTACCCTCCCCAGAATTCACTGAAAGGAGTGTAAAGTATTTCTAAAAAATATTAATCAACAAGGACAAAGAGAAATGGAAGAAGAGGCAAGGTATCTGTGTAAGCAGAAACCAACAAGAGCAAGCCAGCTAATGCTGCAGAACTCCAGCAAAACTCCAAAGTTGAGAAAACCAGGAATGCAAGAAAGGCTAAAAGTATATATAAGGAATAACAGGATCCCTCTTTTTCTTCTCCAATACTTGAAAACAGGTGACCAGCCTTTTCCCCTTTTTCTCCTCTAAGACACACACATACACACGCAAAACAGAACCAGAAAAAGCCAGAAATAGAACCAGAGAAGCCATGTGTTAGACTTAGCACATCTAACATCCTGCAGGGCAGGGGCAATGAGGACTGAAAATGGGGATCAAATCAGTCTACACATTGAATCATGAGCTTCCTAGCTCCTTATACACAACCTTACCTTCATCATCCACAGTTCTGCTCCCAGGCTTACACCCACAAGTGAGAAGTTATAGGATCCCTCACTCACAAAATGAAATTGAAGATAATGCTGTCAAGAAGGCCTCCAATGAAATGGGCAAGTTCTGTTGGTAGGAAGCTCAGGGACTGACACACACCTTCCAACTAGCTTTTGAGTACTCCACTTTCAAATATAAATGGGGAGCTAGGTTTTACCAGGTAGTTGAAGAATAACTCTACTAGCTATGAGACAACCATAATAAAGAAACTTGGATAAAATAGAGCCAAGGAAAGGAGTAAGAAAAACCTTCAGGAAAGTACACATATTCTCAGAATGATGAGGAAAGATATTTCATTTATGAAATAGTAACTGACAATTGGGTACCTGGAAGGCAAAAATAAAGCTAAACACAAAACAAGGCAATTATGGAATTAGAATCTGAGGATTAGTAGTGAATATACTCAGCTGGCACTTCCACTGGGATACCAGAATCACTGTTAACAAAACGCACAGCCTTTCCTTCTCCCTAACCCCAGTGCATGCATCCAAAAAGAGTGAGCATGCAGAGATATAAATCACATCTGTCCTAAAGTTTCTCGAGAGCCAAAAACACTCTTATGTGTACTTTCAAACAGAAAATTTACTAAGACGGGGGTAAAAATACATTTTAAGTAATAAAAACATTAGTAGAACTCTTTCCTTTGCAAAAGAGTTTTAAGAGAGGACTGTTTTAGAGATAAAGTAAGGAGATATTGCTGGTATGAACCTGGCAACTCCCATTAGCCCATGTGAATAGCTGTCCCTAGAAAATGGGTAGCAGGCAATCTTAAGCATTTATTTCAGTGACAAGACAGGAAGGTGTTCTTCTCTGTTTAAAACAAGACCATGGCTGTGTCAAAGTGAGAGCTATCACATCACAGTATGTGATATGCTGCTGCTGCTAAGTCGCTTCAGTTGTGTCTGACTCTGTGCGACCCCATAGATGGCAGCCAACCAGGCTCCCCCATCCCTGGGATTCTCTAGGCAAGAACACTGGAGTGGGTTGCCATTTCCCTCTCCAATGCATGAAAGTGAAAAGTGAAAGTGAAGTTGCTCAGTCGTGTCCAACTCTTAGCGACCCCATGGACTGTAGCCCACCAGGCTCCTCTATCCATGGGATTTTCCAGGCAAGAGTACTGGAGTGGGGTGCCATTGCCTTCTCCGACTATGTGATATAGGTGGCATCAAAAAAAAAAGAATTAAAACTGCTGTACTCGTCATTGCCAAATTATACTTGTTGGGAAAAACTTGATTCAATCGGTTAAAATAATTTCTTTTCCCATATAAACTTGTAAAAAAAAAATATTGCCCTGGATAAGATGACTTTATTCAAGACTGTTGCAATTGGGGAGAGAGATTAATGTTACAAGGGAGAGATTGAACTCAACTCCACTGACACAAGGCAGATGGTGGTTTAGTCACTAAGTCATGTCTGACTCTTGAGACTCCATGAACTGTAGCCTGCCAGGCTCCTTTGTCCATAGTACTTCCCAGGCAAGAATGCTGGCGCGGGTAGCCATTTCCTTCTCCAGGAGATCTTCCCGACCCACAGATCGAACCTGGGTCTCCTGCACTGTGGGCGGATTCTTTACCGACTGAGCTACCGGTGAAGTTGTGACACCAGTCAAGAGGAGTTTTTAAGTGTAAGTGTGAGTTAGTGGACAACTGCTGGAGGAAGTTGACAAGGAAGTTGGCCCAGGTGTTTGCTAACTGGCACTTATTGAATTTAGGCTCCTAACCTCCCACAGAGAGTGGGAGGGGGCACTATCTTTCTTGATGACATTTTAAAGAGATGGTTCTCAGTCTTTGAGGAAGCCATTTCTGGATTGTAAAACCGGCAAGAGGTTGGAACAAGAGTTACATCTCAAGGGGTCAGAAAAAGAATTCACGATTTTAAGTTTTCAAAAGTAAATACTGGAAGAAAAGGAAGGTGGGGCCTAAAGTTAGGAAGAATCTATCTGAAACTATGTAAAACTGAGGGGAACATCAAGGCTGTCTTGGTCAAGGCTTGTTTTCAGTACTTAAAAATTCCCTTTATAGTAAATAAAGTGAAAAAAGCATGGCATTTGGAACAAAAAAGACAAGGGGATTAAATTCCAGACTTTTATCTCACTAGATGTGTGACTCTCCATTCAGTTATAGTGAAAACAAATACGGAAAATTAAATTGGATAATATATGTAGAGTGTTTAGCTCAGATGCAGACATACAGCAAGAATTCTTTAAATGTAAGAACTGATTATTAAAATGAGACTGAATTTAGATATAGAACATTTCTGGTGTTTCCTGATATGATGCACTGTAAAGAACACAGTTCCGTGTCTTTGATGTTTCTGCCAAAAATGTATAATCTGAATATAACCATGAGAAAACAAATACACCCAAACTAAGAGACATTTTCCAAAATAACTGACCTATACTCTTAAAGTCATCCACATCATAGAAGAAAGAACAAGGAACCATTTCAGATCAAAGGAACCTAAAGAGACAAGTTAGACAGCATGATCTAAGCCTACGATCTGGCATCTTTTATTGTAAAGGACATTATTATGATATCTGGCAAAATCTGAAACAGACCTTTAGTCTAGCTAGTAGTGTTTTACCAATGTTAATTTTCTGATTTAACATAAATTTGGGGGTTACATAAGAGAATAAACTTGTTTTTAGGAAATATACACTGAGTATTCAGGGGTAAAGTGGTATCATGTCTGCAACGTATTCTGTAAAGGTTCAGGAAAAAATAATATGTATATGGAAAGAGAGAAAGGAAGAGAAATATAGAGACTAATGTGGTAAAATTTTAACATCTGGGGACTCTAGGAAAAGAATATACAAGAATTCTTTATTCCATATGTGGTAGCAGAATAATGCCCAAGCCTCCCAAAAGATGTCCACATCTTAACCTTAACACATGGTTATGTTAACTAACTTGGCAGAGGGGACAAGGTAGATGTGAATAAGTTAAGATCTTGAGATAGGAAGATTATCCTGAATTATCCAGATAGCTCCAATATAATCACAAACATCCACAAGCAAAAGAGGGATTTCAGAGGCCAGACAGAGTTAAAGACAGATTGGAAGATGCTGCAATGCAGGCTTTGAAGATGTAGGAGGGGGCCATGAGCCAAGTAATGCAGGTGACTTCCAGAAGCTGGAAAAAGCAAGAAAACAGATTCTCCTTTAGGTTCTTCAGAAGGAATATAGCGCTGCTGACACCTTGGGCTTCACCCGGAGACAAAATATGTGTTGTTGTTTTTGTTGTTGTTTTTGGTAGGAAATGAATACACTATTCTTATAACTTTTCCAAAAGTCTGAGCTTATCTCAAAATAAGTTTTTTAAAAAGCTAATGACAGGTATTTTTTAAAGAGAGTATAATCTTTTAGCTGTTTTGGTCTAAACATTCCGAGGTGGAATTTGAGTTAAGTTATGGAATAGCCATAAAAACTAAAAAGTAATTACACCAGAATCTCAGTAGGCTAGTCAGTAAAAGTCTACATTGACATGTAGCACTAAGCATGTTTTGCAACTATTTTTAATTTATTTTAATATAAACCAGCATGCTAAGATTACGGACAATGGATACTGCCATTCTAATTAGCATATCAGAGGTATTTATAACCATCTTATTATATGTTTTCTATTTCTTTCAAAAGAGAAACCACTTGGGATAAAGTCCCATTTACCACTACCAATTTCTCTTTCTTCTCCCAACCAAACTTTTTTTTTTTTAAATCAAAGCTATTCTTTTCAGCACCAATTAAAACAAACAGCAATTTCTTACCCTCTCTTTTCAACCAAACAGGGGAGATGAGATAATCAAAACTACACATGTGAATACTAAAGAGATAAACAGACACAAGGGTAAAATAATTGTTTCAATATGTTAAAAAGAAGTTGGGAGCAAATTCTCAGTATTAACTGGGCAGAGTTTTTAAAAAATGTTAGCTTTGACCTATGACTTGAAACAGATTAAGAGTGTGGTTTAGCATCTAATAAGATGGTAAATTGGTGAATTTTATATAGGCTTGGAAAAATGCTGAGAGGTGGCTGAAAGAATTGAGTTTGGGAGAAGATAAGGTTAGCTGATTCTAGGGTTTTACAGGAGTATATCCAAAGATAAAAGCAAATATGGGGTGGGATTAATGCCAAAAGAGACTTAAAAGTTAGAAGTCAGGATTGATTTAGAGGTCAATGGGAATTTAAAACCTGGAGATTATTTCAGCTTCTGAAATCATATTGAAGTATTGACTGCATTGGGAGATTTCGTTTGTACTAAAAGTCTAAATGGCTTTGTTGTCATTTTGCTGTTTTGTCCTAGAGTCACAGCTAATTACGTATTAATTACAGGGGACTCAAACAAAAGTATTTACCAAATTGGTTTGTGGAGAGTAGCAGGCAAGAGAACAGGCTGCTACTTCTTTAGCGTGCACTTCAGTTCTATCTCCTTGAAACCTGGACAGGTTCTCAACAGTGCCTGTGACCTCCAAAAATAACCTTGGCCCCAAAGAACAAATGTGAGCAGGAACAGTTCCGCTTTCTATGGGGATGTTTGAGTCTTTGTTGGTTTAGGCTAGACCCTTGATATTATTTAACGTGGTTTATTGTACATAATTAGATTCTAATTTCTGGAGAGAGAGACATTTATTTTCAGCACTGAATTGGTAATTCGGGTGAGGGTAGTTTTAAATCCAGTGTGAGCGTTATTCATGCTGTATACTAACATACTTTAGAGGTAATTGTTTCTACTGCTTTTTAGGACACAGCTTGATGAATAAAATAAATTTGGAGAAGGAGAGACACAAAATGCAGAAATATAGACCATTAAAAAGCTTATAAACCCACAACAAATACTTTAATTACATTGGATGAATGTAAATCATG
Organism: Capricornis sumatraensis; assembly: GCF_032405125.1. Classification (NCBI taxonomy): domain Eukaryota; kingdom Metazoa; phylum Chordata; class Mammalia; order Artiodactyla; family Bovidae; genus Capricornis; species Capricornis sumatraensis. Next base: position 43,183,624 of record NC_091087.1, read on the forward strand.
AATGCTGAGCAGCTGGATGCTATGAAAATGTAAATGCAAACTAATCAGTGGAAGTCGAATAAAGCTGGAAGTGGCATAAATCAAAATATCCACTGGGGAAAGCGGAGGGGCTGCCATCAGGCATTTTTATATAACCACGTACTGGACATTCCAGCACATATAGACACACACATATAAGGTAATGGAAAGATTCTGGATCTAGCATCAACTTTAAAATGGCTCTGTGGATTCCTTATTTCCATAATGAGCTTACTCAAAATGTGTGCCTGATTTAATTTTTATGAAGCCACTAAGCCACCCCAGCTATTTTAATGATTTGGCTGGACCTGAAATTTAAAAATTGACTTTTCCTTGTGGTACCTTCCTGAACTATGTGAAGTGAACAAAGGAAGAAAGCGGGGAGGGTTTTGGAATATTCTTTATCTCATCAGCACACCTTTGTAAATGCTAGTCAGAAGGGGAATCTAAATAAATATGAGGGTTAACAAAATTCTTGTTAGCCTCTCCTGTGTCATTTTAACCTTCAAAACAAATTCCAGTTCTTCAAAACCCAAATGAGATCTCTACATGAGCCCCTCTCTCCAAAACTTTGCTTTTCCTCTGCTTTTTAAGTTTAAACCTTCTCCCTTCCATCAGCACAGGAAGCTATTTCCTTCTTTTCCTTGTGCACCCAAAGTCTATCTTTCCTCCCCTTGTCCCTCAGCCCTGGCTGAAACATATAATGAGTGAGAATAAAAACAAACAGCAAAACCTATTAGATTTCTGCCTTACAACACTGAGTGCACAAACATCTTTCCCTCTGCATTTCTGCAGTACTTAGTGACTAAGCAACGACAAGGCAGTCTAAGTTGTATCCGACTCTTTGCAACCCCGTGGACTGTAGCCCACCAGACTTCTGTGTCCCTAGGATTTTCCAGCCAAGAATAACTGGAGTGAGTTGTCATTTTCTCCTCCAGGGATCTCTCTGATCCAGGGATCGAAGATTTGTCGCCTGTTTCTCCTGAATTAGCAGGCAGATTCTTCACCGCTGAGTCACCTGGGAAGCCATTTACACTGCCTAGTGATTCCCAAATCTGGCTGGACATTAGAATCATTTGAGACACTTTTACAATTACAGATGTTTGGACCCTTTCCATTGGAGACTTTGTTATCAATCAGTCTGTTGTAGGGCTTAGAAATCAGACATATTTTTTAAAACTCCCCATATGATTCTAATGTGCCCCAGAGTTGAGAAAACTACTTCGGGTCTTATGTCTTACAGGCACGTTTATGAAAAGTATGTTTGTAGTGCATTCCGGAGAAGAGAAACTTCATTTTCCTTCTGATTTCGTATTCCTAGGAAAGAAGTCTCTGCCTCTGTCCAAGACATTTCAATCCTTTCTCTTTGTCTGTGATTCTGACAAGCAAACTTGGTTCCCTATGCCTAAAATGACTGCTATTTTTATTTATTTATTTTCATTTTTGCTAAGCACATCAGTAACCCAGGATCTAGAGACCCAGCCATAGATACTTTGATATCTAACTATCACAAATTATACTTACTAAATACACTTCAGTACCAGCAAGCAACTATTACCATATTGGCTTTAGGGATCTTGCTCACCGGAGTCATTTGTTCCATAAATGCTGGTTTATAAGGATGCAAGATTTGAGGATGTCTTTCATTTCTCCTCCCTTCTAGAGGTCTGACCAGTAGGGTTTCAAAATTTTTATTAATAAGCAGGTGAATGCCTTGGAAGTCCTTAACTGCTGTGCTTCTGTTAAATTTTGCTGGACCAAGAAGCTTAATGAGGCCTTACCCTTATTATTTTGAATCTAAGAGTCCATTTAACACTGCTTATTTGTTGTTCAGTCATTTAATCATGTCCAACCCAAGCCTTTGCAACCCCATGGACTGAAGCATGCCAGGCTCCTCTGGATTCTACCATCTCCTGGAGTTTGCTCAGATTCATGTCTATTGAGTCGGTGATCCTATCTAACCATCTTATCCTCCGCTGCCTTATTCTCCTTTGCCTTTTATCTTTCCCAGCATCAGGGTCTTTTCCAATGAGTCAGTTCTTCCTGTCAGGTGGCCACAATATTGGAGCTTCAGCATTCGTCTTTCCAATGAATATTCAGGGTTGATTTCTTTAGGATTTACAGGTTTGGAATATGCAATAATATACACCACAGATCTCCAGAAGACAAACCCTGGGCCCTGTTTGGGCATGTGGACTCGGGAGGAAGAAAGTGGCCACAGGTACCTGGGCACAAGAGGTAAAAGAGCAGGCAAGTACCCCATTGGGCTTTAAAGTGAGGGCCATGAGCACTGGTGAAATATGGTTCAGAGAATATCCTGGACTTTGACCAGTTAGACCAGTTGCTCCGTCTGTGGGAAGGGCTAGACTATTAGCAGAAGTTTCCTCCTCTGTAAGATGAAAAAGTAGAGGAATGAGAAACCTTGCGTCTAACATAGTGGACAGCCAGGATTTTGAAACATGATAAAACCCTTGATGCATTTGAACATGCAATATGTATTTCTCTCAAAGAGCATAGAGGAGTAGATAGAGCAAGGAGAATAATCCTTTGAGCCCAAGATACAAGACTTAAAAGTTGTAATAAATTACAGCTGAAGGAGACCTTAACGTTGACCTATTTTAGTGACACTTCAATCTGATCTACTGAGCTGTAGGATCTCCAGGAAACTCATTCTGGGAGACCCCAGAGAAGGAGTGGATGGGGTGCTAGGCCCCTTAACCCTCTGTTTTAAGTAGAGCTGTTCCAAAGTCAACTTTAAGAATATCTCTTCTAAACAGGGCTATGTCTTTTAAAAGGAATTTGAAAGACCTCCATTGAAGAATGCCAAGCTAACTATCAAGAAAATTAGAAAATGAATTACTGTTCAGGAGCAATAGAAGACCTTGAGGGACTCTGCAGTGCATGCCAAACACAGTTCAACATTATACCAGGTACCACTTGCCCACTTCAGTCAAGGAACAGTAAGGAGGCAAGAGATAAAGTCTCCTAGTTTGCCAGAATCCCATTACCTTTTAATTGAGGGAGCAAGAGGGACTTTTACCTAGATGAAATCACAGAAGGCTGTGAGGTATAGCTCTGTTAATATGAAGAAATCTTAGTGAACAAAGCTGTTTCCATCTAGAAACAGTTTCTTCCTTTGATTTACGGGAATTATACCATCTTGGCACTTATTCTTGCTACATAAGATGAGCTACGGCATATATTTAAGATATGAGTTTTCTAAATGATGCTTGTGGGGCACTGTCTATACTAGGAATTAGCAAACTTTTTTTTTCTGAAAGATCAAACAGAAAGCATTTCAGCTTTGCAGGCCAGATGGTCTCTACAGCAACTACTCAGTTTTGTGGCAGTAGAGAGATGTGGAAGAGAGCAGGCATGGTTGTTCACATGGAAGAGTACGGACATGGCAGAACCTGACCATGATTTCTGCTGCTGCTAAGTCACTTCAATCGTGTCCGACTCTGTGTGACCTCACAGACGGGAGCACAACAGGCTCCGCTGTCCCTGGGATTCTCCAGGCAAGATGAATGGAGTGGGGTGCCACTGCCTTCTCCATGGCCAAGATTTCTGACCAGATTACTATTAGCGAACCTAGACACACCTGGCATGTGTTACTCACCACCTACTAATGATAAAGAGTCTCTATTAGTAAATACTATCAGAAAATCTGATTAGCATATTTGCGGAAAAAAAAAAAATTCTTGACCATATCACTTCTTTCTTTTCCTTCCTCCATTCTCCCCACTGAGCCCCAACTTGTCTCTAGGGTAAGAAGGGTGAATTACAGACCAGTTACTAACATTTGTCTTCCTATACTGCTAGGATGTGAGCTCTGTGAGGTTAGGCATTTTTCCCATATGGTGTTGTAGGTAGGAAATGTAAACTTATACCTGGAATATGTGTCAATTCCATTCAGTATGTATCACTGCCCCTTTCAGAGTACAAGTGACTGGTTGGCCTCCTCAGTGGATGGTGGCAAGCTGGGACATCACTATCAGAGTCTGTTGCTGTAATGTTGGATATTTAGCAGTGGCAACAGCTAAGTCATCCTTGGTTAGTGGGAGCCTTTGCTGGCTGGCCCATGGCACATCCATTCATACATCCAATTTTTTAGCACTGCAATGGCTAATAGGGTCTGGCTGACACCAACTGGTCAAGCCATTCTTTTGACTTCTTGGCTGTTTAGTGCCTCTTCCATGATGGTATTAAATTCTACACAGTGGAAGAGTGTTTTACTGTTGATAAACTCCCTTCTCTCCAATTTTATATTCTGCCCTTGTTGATATATCGATCCCAGGATTCAGTCCCATTATATGCTTCCTTAGCTTGTGTTGACACATGTTGCTGAGGTGCTGAAACTTCTTCAATTACAGTTTCTTTCTTACCTTAGCCAGCCCAGTGTTTCCCTGGCTAAGCATCCCTAGGACTTAATTCTAGTTACTGGTTTGGTCGCAAGAAGATATGAAGAGAGAGATCTTGGGTTGAGGGTGTATATATATTTTTTTCACTAAAAATAGATGTCTCTGCATCATTTTCAAAAGAAGAGAAGGAGAATGCTAGCCTATAGGGGGGAGCATGGGGTCACTGGAGCCTCAAAAGATTCAGAGAATCTGGGGGATTAAAGATTTGAGTACATTGATTAGATATGCCTATCCCAAGTCTCAAGGCCTCAGAGCTTCCCAACCAGTGCCTTTAAACCTGCATAGCAGAGTTACAATGGCTAGGAATTCAACTTTACCAAAGCACCACTATCTTTATAAGTGATTCTAATCGGATCCAAAGATTATCTGCCTTTACCGAAATCAGATTGATTATATTCTTTGCAGCCAAAGATGAAGCAGCTCTATAAAGTCAGCAAAAACAAGAGTGGGAGCTGACTGTGGCTCAGATCATGAACTCCTTTTGGCAAAATTTAAATTTAAATTAAAGAAAGTAGGGAAAACCAATAGAACATTCAGGTATGACCTAAAATAAATCCCTTATGATTATACAGTAGAAATGACAAATAGATTCAGGGGATTAGATCTGATAGACAGAGCACCTGAAGAACTATGGATAGAGGTTCGTGACATTGTACAGGAGGCAGTGATCAAGACCATCCCCAAGAAAAAGAATTGCAGAAAGGCAAAATGGTTGTCTGAGGAGGTCTTACAAATAGGTGTGAAAAGAAGAGAAGCTAAAGGCAAAGGAGAAAAGGAAAGATATAAACATCTGAATTCCAAAGAATTCAGCAGAGTTCCAAAGAATAGCAAGGAGAGATAAGAAAGCCTTCCTCAGCGATCAATGCAAAGAAATAGAGGAAAACAACAGAATGGGAAAGACTAGAGATCTCAAGAAAATTAGAGCTATCAAGGGAACATGTGATGCAAAGGTGGGCACAATAAAGGACAGAAATGGTATGGACCTAACAGAAGCAGAAGATATTAAGAAGAGGGGGCAAGAATATACAGAACTACACAGAAAAGATCTTCATGAGCCAGATAACCATGATCGTGTTACTCACCCAGAGCCAGACATCCTAGAATGTGAAGTCAAGTGGGCCTTAGGAAGCATCATTATGAACAAAGCTGGTGGAGGTGATGGAATTCCAGTTGAGCTATTTCAAATCCTAAAAGATGATGGTGTGAAAGTGCTGCACTCAATATACCAGCAAATATGGAAAACTCAGCAGTGGCCACAGGACTGGAAAAGGTCAGTTTTCATTCCAATCCAAAGAAAGGCAATGCCAAAGAATGTTCAAACTACAGCACAATTGCACTCATCTCACACGTTAGCAAAGTAATGCTCAAAATTCTCCAAGCCAGGCTCAACAGTATGTGAAGCATGTACTTCCAGATATTCAAGCTGGGTTTAGAAAAGGCAGAGAAGCCAGAGATCAAATTGCCAACATCTGCTGGATAATTGAAAAAGCAAGAGAGTTCCAGAAAAACATCTACTTCTGTTTGACTAGGCCAAAGCCTTTGACTGTGTAGATTAAAACAAACTGTGGAAAATTCTGAAAGAGATGGGAATACCAGACCACCTTACCTTCCTCCTGAGAAACTTGAATGCAGGTCAAGAAGCAACAGATAGGACCAGACATGGAACAACAGACTGACTGTTTCCAAATCAGGAAAGGAGTACATCAAAGCTGTATATTGTCACCCTGCTTACTTAACTTCTATGCAGTGTACATCATGCAAAATGCTGGGATGGATGAAGCACAAGCTGGAATCAAGATTGCCAGGAGAAATATCAATAACCTCAGATCTGCAGATGATACCACCCTTATGGCAGATAGAGAAGAACTAAAGAGCCTCTTGATGAAAGTGAAAGGAGAGAGTGAAAAAGCTGGCTTAAGAATCCACATTCAGAAAACTAAGATCATGGCATCAGGTCCCATCACTTCATGGCAAATAGATGGGGAAACAAAGGAAATAGCAGACTTTATTTTTGGGGGCTCCAAAATCATTGTAGATGTGACTGCAGCCATGAAATTAAAAGATGCTTGCTCCTTGGAAGAAAAGCTATGACCAACCTAGACAGCATACTAAAAAAACAGAGACATTGCTTTGCCAACAAATCTCCATCTAGTCATATCTATGGTTTTTCCAGTAGTTATGTATGGATGTGAGTGTTGGGCTATAAAAAAAGCTGAACACTGAAGAACTGATGCTTTTGACTTGTGGTGTGGAAAAGATCCTTGAGAGTCCCTTGGACAGCATGGAGATCCAATTGGTCAATCCTAAAGGAAATCAGTCCTGAATATTCATTGGAAGGACTGATGCTGAAGCTGAAACTCCAATACTTTGGTCATCTGACGTGAAGAATTGATTCCTTGGAAAAGACCCTGACACTGGGAAAGATTGAAAGCAGGAGAAGGGAACAACAGAGGATGAGATGGTTGGATAGCATCACCGACTCGATGGACATGAGTTTGAGTAGGTTCCAGCATTTGGTGATGGACAGGGAAGCCTGGCATGCGGCAGTCCATGGGGTTGCAAAGAATCGAACACGACTGAGTGACTGAACTGAACTGAAGCTGCAAAAGCTGTGAATTGCTTTATCAGCTATCAAGGAGACTGATTTTAACACTTTGTTAACCATCCCCAAGCTTTGTTTTCTCCAGTGAATACATAGCACCAGCAACAGTTATCCAACCCCATTGTCCTTATGATTACTCACTCTCAATCCCGCAAATATTTGATGCACTGCGTTATCTATTGCATTCCCTTCCAGAACCATACAATATGAACTCCCCACTGGAGAGTCTGAACAATTGAATTCGTCCAGTATGTCAGAGATAAGCCTACTTTCAGACTTGCCAGTGGACTGGTAGGTAACCTGCTTTGTAGATTCTGTCTCCTTGGTCTACTCTAAGCATCAACTATCCTTATGTCTGCAATCAGATTTCCTAGGAAACAAACTGTGAGATGGAGAGTCACACACAGAGAGTTTGGGTATGCTTTTGGCAACACCTGTGAGGGCTTGAAGGACTCAGGAGTGGGAGACATTCAACTGCAACGGAATTACAACAAATTCCTGATCATTCCACAGGGAAACTTAGTCACTGGGATGGCTGTTCAAAGTTGTTGCAGATTGTGGAAGGAGGATCAAGGTCTTTGCACATCTGCACCAACCAGTAGTCAGTGGATGTAAGTTGCTCCTGGGAAGGGGATGTAACCTTAGGTAAGGTAGCTAACTCCCTTTCTGGAAAATTCCTGATTGGAAGAGATTTTTTATCAGTGAGCCATCAGCAGGCAACACCCTAGCTATCAAAAGGAATGAGTTCCTTAAGTCTGAATGTGGATCAGAGATGTGAATCACAACATTTAATTAAGGCAATAATAGTGAAAATGAAAAGGAGAGGATATATTTGAGATTTACTTATGAAGTCAAAATGACAGGTCTTAGACATTGGGTTTGAGGAATCAGAGAGAGGAAAGAGTATGGAGTAGTGTAAGGTTTTTAACTTGGATGGCCAGGAGAAGAGAGATACCATTCACAGAAAAGTGAAAAATGGTAGGATTAGTCAGGGTTGGGGGGGAAGACAGTAGTTAAATTTCAAACATTATTGGTCACCTGTGGAGCATTTAATGGGGATTATAAATTATTTGGAAATAAGGATCTGGTAATTATGGAAGATTTTAACTGGAAAATTATAGCTATCAATTTAAAGAACATAGTTTGTAAAAGATCTACAGAAAAAATATATAACAGAAGAAATAAAAACCAAGGTTGAAATCTGAAACATTTAAAAATGCAGATGAAGACAGCCAAATGGTTCTAACCAAGACCATAGACACTCTCCCAGTGACAAATCTAAACAAACATTTTGAAGTTTTCTGGCCAGCCAAACTGGCATATCACACTTTCTATCTTTGCATGGATCCAGAATTCCCCTCTAAGGAGAAATAGTTGCTGCCTGCTGGAGTATGTAGCCATTAGGGTCTTAATCACAGATGCATTCAAATTATGTAAATTTGTTCTTTCTTTTTCTTTTTCCTTCCCTTCCATGGGCAGTTTATTCCTAAAGGCATTCAACTGGGGCAAAGCACTTCAGGTCTTCCCTTCCTCAAGGCAGGGAAGAGTTGTGGTGGCCCAGAGTGTAGTACTGGGATCTGATCAAGGTGAGCAGGATGTTGTCCTAGGAAAGCAAGGAGGGAGGTATGGGGGACGGTCTTCTGGGGTGATGACTTGGCACAGGGAAGTAGAACCCAAGCAGGATAAGGAGAGTGTTCATGCACGGGGTTGAGTCTTACATGGAGTATTAGAGACCAAATGGGTGAATAGCGTATCCTTCCCCATGGAAAAGAGTTTTACTAATTATCAAATGCACAATAATATATTTGTATATTTGCAAGCTTTGATCATATTTCTCTTCCAGGTCACATTTGATACTACAGGTAACTGTCATACTTGAAACATTTTCTTTGCTAGGCTTCTAGGACGCTTTCCTCCTAAATAATTTTCCTATTTCCTTCATATCCCCATGCAGACTTCCATTCTATCTACTCTTCTTTATATGATGGTTTCCTTCTCAGCCTTCTATTTTTCTCCTCTACCTACCCTTCCTCAGTGACCTTATCAACTGCCACCAATATATCATTAGTATTTTGCAAGTCCTGTATATACTAATTAACACTTCCCTGCAACAGTTTGGAACTAAGGGCTATTTAAAATTTAACACAAAAAACTTACAAAACCTTTCTTCCTGATTTCCCAGAACTAGTTATCTCAAACCACTATTTCAAGCACCTAGTTTGAAGACTGTGTCCAAGGTTCTTCAACTCATTATTGTCTCCTCCAAATCACAACTTCCTTATCATTACTGTTTTATTCTGTGAGATGGCACAAATCCTTATCCAACTCTCAAAGCCAGAAGCCATGAAAATAACAACTATGACCTCTCTTTTCCTCTCACACTTAGTCACTCACTAAGTCCTAATGATTCTGCTTTGTATATATTTCTTGAAGTTCTGTCTCTATTTCTCTTTCCCATTCTCATGGTCATACCTCAATGCAGACTCTTTTCTTCTCTAAGCAAGATTACTAAAAATGCTGTCTTGGTCTCCAGTCTTGTTTCCTCCAATTCTTTCTCCATACTACTTCTGGTGATCTTTTTAACTGAAAATATGGTTGTGCTATGCTCCTGCTTGAAACTGTTCAAAAAGTTCCCCTTACCTAAGCAAAACATCCACATTCCCTGGCATTGCCTGCATAATGCTTTATCAGCTCAACCCTGATGCTTTTACACTTAGCTCCAATAACAGTAACATTCTACACATTTGGGTTTGACTGTCATGACGTGAAACAGGTTTTTATTGAGGTATATCTGCGTTCTGCCAGGAGTTTTTCAAGATAATGAACTGTTTTCATTTGTGTGCAAGAAAATTTGCCCCTGAAACAAATGTGAAAAGTGTACGGAACATTTATATCCTACGGTCAATGAGCTTCTGAAATAATCAGAATTGCATTCTAGGAACAGGAGACGAAACACAGCACAATGACTGCAAACCTACCCATCTCCTGAAATTTGATTTTGTGAACTTGATTCTATACATAAGAAAGCAAAAACCTTTCAAATCATTTTTACAAACAAAAAGAGACAGTTACTTACTTCTGCAGTTAAAACACACACACACACACACACACACACAGTGGGGAGTAGTAGGAAGATATGATTGAGGCATTCCCCTGGTCCTCTTTATGGCCTACATGAATCTTGAAATCCAAAATATCTTCTTTTGAATATTATCTCCTCAGGGATGTGTTCTGCCTAAGTTTATGAAATAGCTTTAAGCAGAAAAAATAAGTGAGCCCGTCACATGTCCTGTAGGCAAGGCAGCTAGACAGGACATTGGAAGTTTGCAACCATTTTAGATTAAAATTTCATTAAAATTCTTGGCCATTAGGTGACATTAAGAATATTCTAGTAAAAAGTACTAGGAAAATAAATTCATTTCTGAGTCTATTTTCACAGGCCTACACCTAGTATTTCTCAAGGGACTGCTACCTAACCACTTCTGCTTGGCCAAACCGTAAGGCACAGGGAAGTTGAATTTGAGGGTCTAACTGTACTCCCCATGTATCTGGGGACATCTTTACAATCTTTGAATCCATTTATATAAAATTATATTCATTTTCCTAAATGGTGAGATATTAACACACAATGAAATCTACTTGCTGATTAGGACTATAGGTTGATTGCACTATGTCCTTTACAGAACGTATGCCATTGCCTTGGGCATCTTAGCTGTTCAATAAATAATAAATACTTGTGGATTCAAGTTTAATTCTATTTCATGTCATTCTGTAGAAGAGATTTGACATTGGGAGATTTAGCTGTGCAAAGCTAATTCTTCTATCAGTGCATTTCTATTATTCCTATCTCTGTGGATGCACAAAAATATAACAGCATATTTGGTATTTTTACAAGTCTTCTTTAAAGCCAACATTAGAATTCACCAACTGTATTTCCAAAAAAAAAGCTCTCTCTCTTTCAAAAAAGTAGTATTTTTGCTTTATTGATAACTTGACAAGCTGCATGAAATCAAAGAAATAGACCTAGGCAATGGGATTTGAAGGAGCCCACTCCAGGAAAATTTCTATTCAACAGAGCATCCAGATTACCTAAGCAAGGATACTGAAGCAGTGCATACACTTACATAACAAGCCACAGATGATGATAATTGAGGACCAGTGGTTCAGGAGAATGTGTCTGACCATTCTTGTGCCCATAGACACGTCCAAGGTGCTGATTAGGCTTCATGAAAGACAGCCACTCTCATTGTACCTTTTTTTTTTTTTAGCCTTAATTATGCTCCTTCAACTTGCATTTTCACCGTATTTGACTAGACAATGACAATCTAAGTACATTTCCACAGAATGTGCAATTTCCATAGGAGTGGAAAGTGCACTTGTAGATTTAAAAGTTCAGCTTCTTACTGATCATCTGATACTTTATTTCCCACATGGACTTAAAGTGCCCCACTTGTTCATGGAACTGGGAATGAGTATATCAAGACCAAGATTCCCCTCTTATCATTAGAAGAAAGTGCCCAGTTACTGGGAAAAATGCCATTAAAACTTTTACATCTTTTTGTTCTTTTATTTAAATAACCTCTGTGAAAGTGAGTTTTTCTTTTTAAGTTTTATGATCTGTAGTTTGAAGAGCTGTGTAATTATTTAAGACTAAATTAAAACATGACAGGATTTTTTAAAGAACATAGCTTATTAGGGTCAATTGTTTAAAAAATCATATTTTAGAGAAAATGGATTAATGCTGGGTTCTCTAGAAGGACTGTCCAACAAAAAATGAGTTCTTTTTAAGTTTTCAGTTTTTTTTTCTTTTATAAATTATTTTGCCTATAAACACAGACATTCTTTTCTACCATGACACCACCATTCTCTGTTCTCCCATCCTCACCTTACTAGAACATATCTGGTTTAAGATAAACAACAATCTATTAAAAAATTAAAAAATGTATACCTTACCTTAGTAAAGTCAGTCTAAGGGAGTAATTGTCATTGCCTATAACATGGAACTTGAAATGCAGTTATCTTTGAAAGTATGCTGTAATTTTCAACATAAGATAGATGATTTCATCAAAATGTCCAAGGACCCTGGTTTCATCTATGGGCACCTTTCTTCTAACATAGCTCCAAGAAGAACATTCAAGAAGGATTTACCAAGTGTGTGTTCCATATTAGTACCATTTGTAGAAGTGGATAGGACAGATAGGATGCCACCTTTTAACTGAGGGTGGTAACTGGGAGAGCTTCCCTGTTGGCTCAATGGTAAAGAACTTGACTTCAATGCAGTAGCTGCAGGAGACACAGGTTTTATCCCTGGGTCTGGGAAATGCCCTGGAGGAAGGCAGGGCAACCCACTCCAGTATTCTTGCCTGGAGAATCCCATGGACAGCGGAACTTGGTGGGCTAAAGTCCATAGGATTGCAGAGAGTCAGACATGACTGAAATGACTTAGCACACACACACGCATGGTAACTGGGAGGAGAGAGGTGATAAATATGACCCTTTCAGATTGAGATGTATTGTAACAAGCAAAAATCAACAGAATGATGTGTTAGAGAATATTCCAGCTCTGTACTGCTGAACAACATCCAAAAAAATCAACCTATACTGAGTGGGTTAGTACAACCTTTTATTTTGCCAACGAACTGCAATTTGGCCAGGTCTTAGCTGGGACAGTTCATTCTTACTCTTAATGGTAGTAGCTGACTTTACTTGCGTGGATTCAGTTTAGCACTGGCTGTGGGCTGTTCTCCATGTGGGTCTTTTCATAGTACTTCCTCACAGCATGGAAGCTGGGATCCATGAGCACATACCCCAGGAGACTCATTGGAAAAGACTTTAATGCTGGGAAAGATTGAGGGCAGGGAGAAGGGGGCAACAGAGGATGAGATGGTTGGATGGCATCAATGGACATGAGTTTGTACAAACTCCAGAAGATAGTGAAGGACAGGAAAGCCTGAAGTGCTGCAGTCCATGAGGTTATAAAGAGTCAGATACAACTTAGCAACTGAAAAACAACCACCCCAGCAGACAGGAAGAAGTAGTTGCCAGTCTCTGATAGCCTGAGCTGGACACCCAGAGAAGCATCATTTAGGCTATGTTCCACTGGTTAAGCAGTCATGATTCTGCTCAGACTCAAGGGAAAAGGTTTACACCCACTTCTTAATGGAAAGGATGGCAAATAATTTAGCAATCTTTAATTTACCTCAGAGGGCAAATGAAGGGAACGGTCATAAAAGAACTCACACAGGAACTGACATTTAGGTTGAGACCTCATGGGTGAAAAGGAGCCTGAGGAATAAGGCTCACTCAGCATTCATTCACCAATAGTTACTAAATGCCTCTCACTCACAAAGTGGGGCTCGGACAGTAAAGAATCTGCCTGCAATGCAGGAGACCTATGTTTGATCCCTTGGTCAGGAAGATCCCCTGGAGAAGGGAATGGCTACCCACTCCAATATTCTTGCCTGGAATATTTCAGGGCCAGAGGAGCCTGGCAGGCTATAGCCCATGGGGTGGCAGAGGCAAACAAGACTGAGCAGCTAACACTCACTCGTAAGGTACTTTTAAAGACACCAGGCATAAAAGCATGGATAAGGTATTGTATTGTCTCTGAATGGTTATATTCAAATGACAGAGTAAAATATGTAAAAGAATAGTGACAGGGCAATGCAGTAAGGTATCTAGGTGTTGTGGGATTACAGATGAAGGGATCCTTAAACCTGATGGAGAATTCAGATATGCCTTCTCAGAGGAGGCAAAGTCTCAGCTGCCATTCGAAAGGCAAATCTCTCAGATAAAGAAGAGAGAAAGTGAAGACTCTGGGAAGCAGAAGCAAGGAATGAGTGTTTGCAGATTTGAGGCAGCACAGGGGAAAAGAAAAACCCAGCTGCAAGTAAACTGAGATGGCTTGGTTGGAGGCCATTTAAGAGCAGAGACTGAAACAGGCTAGAAATGAGGCTGTGTCTGGACCACAGCAGACCTTCAACACACAGTTCAGCGGTGTGCCTGCTAAAGAGTCAGGAATTTATCTTGCAGGTAACGAAAAGCCACATGATGTTCTACTTATGTCACTGGCGTCAGTGTGTTAATAGAATTACACCAATTATGTAAGTATGTAACATGTCTGTCCTTTTTTAAATGTTGAATATGCAGTTGAGACCACAGCTCCTGGAATTTAAAACGACTGAGCTAAAATTCTGGTATGATGACTTGCTTAGTGTGACCTTGGATAAGTTACTTAGTCTCTCTGTGTCTCAATTTCCTCCTGTGTAAGACAGAAAGAACAGTCCCCCTTCTCACTGATTTGTTGTGAGAATTTACAGGAATGATTTCATGCAAAGCATTTAGAACTTGGCATGTAGTAAGCACTCAGTGCTTTTAGTATTATTTATTATATAGTCTCAACCCATGCCCACCTTCTGACCCCTCCTCTGAGTTAAGGCATAGCCTGATGGAGCTCCCACACTGCTGAAATGGTCACCCCATGCTCCTCGAATTAAAATTTGCCATTGTAAAGAGTCAATTATAAATATAAATTAGAACATTTATCTATCTCTACCACATTTAACATAAACAAAGATAGTGTTTTGCCCATTAGAAAAACCTTCTGGGATGAATTATATTCTTCCAAACACTAAGTCAGTTTAAGCAGAGCTGGTAAAATAGACAAAGAAGTAACCAAAAAAAAAAAAAAAAAAAAGGAAAAGTGTTTTTCCGTTCCTCACCCTGCCGTCTGAATACTTCTCCTTAAACCTAAGTCACATCCTATCCTTCCTTCCCTTCCTCCTTTGCCCCCTCCCTAGACTCCTTCATTGCCTCCCTCCTACAGATGCATTTCCCTTTCTTATATAGCTGAAGAAAATCTATTAATATCTTCAATTAAAAAAAAACTGTCCACTAGCCTTGTAGTTAGCTTCTGATTGGCAGCAACTATTTTAATTTGAAGCTAAACTGCTCTCTCTCAGTTGCCAGGCAGCGCTTCGAATAAGAAGAAATCTTTCTTATGAAAGAAAATGACCAACTTTACAGAAAAAAAAGGCATTCCACCAAATCCAATTCAGCCCAAACATTTTAAGCAAATGCTGACCAGTAGGCAGAACTCCTGCCTCGCTTGCTGGACACTGTTGGTGACCAGAAAGAGCTGGGGAAGAATTCACGATTTCTCCATTCCAATGCCCTCCTGTACATGTCTGTGCTCAGGCAGTGGGCGCACACGCCAAAGGTGATGGTGTGCAGTTAGCAGCTGGATCCGAGCTGTTCTTCTGAGGGCAGTGGCTTCTTTTTGTCATCCTGTGCACAGAGGAGTGTGTGGGCAGGCACGTGGAGAGAGCTGATGCATTCTGACCCTTGTGGCAGCTGATCAGGATGATTGGCTAGTAGTGGCGGCTTTGTGAGCGTACAATGTGTAACAGCCAGCGGGAGACAGACAGTGTTGGGAGAGGAAGAAGGCATCCAGAGCCAGTGCCATTAATACGGAGATTCAAAACAGCAATTTCAACCTCACTTTCTGAAATTAGAGGCTCTATATGGTGTTATTATTGTTATTTAACATGTATTGAATGCCAACTGTGAAGCAGGTTCTGAATGGAATATTAAGCAGCTACAATCTCTACCCAGTGGGTTGCAATGTACATAAGACAACACAATAAGAAATGGGAGGAGGGGACTGGCTCTCACCTACACAAGTTAAGGGGGCCGATTCCTCTTTTCTCCATGAGTCCTTGGATTTTTCTGACTATTCTCTTTCCAGCCTCCATCAGTCACCTTTGCGGTGCGTGCACGCACCCTCAACCTCACTCTGAGTACATCAGCCATAATGAACAAGTGCTCCAGAGCAAAGTGGAACTATTCAGTGCTGCTGGGTCTGGAAGTGCTGACATTGGTTTTCTAGGGAACACATTCTGTATTGATAAATGTCAGGACCCAAAGAACAAATTTAATTCAAGGCGAGTCCAATTTGACTTCCCCAGATAATGGCACAGCAGCCAACCTCACTGAAGAGTGTGTGGATGGAGGAGTCTCATTGTAAGGATGTGGTGTTTAATCATCTTGAAAAGAGTCAAAGGTCATCTACTCCTTGCTCCTCATTAGCCACTCTGGGAATTTTTACTGTTGTTTGTCTTGATTCTCCCTTCACGTTTGATTTATCTGCTTGAATTTGAGATACATGTTTAAGCAGAAATGGCACATTTATTTAATGCAAACAAACTGACTCTTCGTATTTATTATTTAGATCAATAAATGGACATCCTAAACACTCTTTGCCAAAGGGCATAAGTACAAACTTTAAAACACCACAGTCAGCAGCATTTCAAAAACCCCATTTTAAAAGCAATTTCCTCAAAAGAGCCCCTTCTCAAGGATCACCAGGTTGGAAAGTTATGCTCTGGGCTTTGCAAGTCACTTGACTAAGGCTCCACCCATGAAAATGAAAAGGGAGTTCCATAAACAAGTGGAAGTGTAAGATATAAAATAAAGGTGGTTGTTTGAAAGTGAATATTTAATACTTTCCAGAAATTTGGGAACTAGGTTATATTATGGCTTGAAACATGGCTTTCCAAACTGCTGTCTGTAGAACTATTAATAAGTGAATTCTCAAAGCTGGTCTATAGTTCTGATGGTGGTGGTGATGGTCAGAATCTGTAGTTGTACTGAACAAGCTTTAAGAAATGTCTACTAGGTCAGATTAGAAACCTCTCCTGAGCCAAGAAAAATTAACATAGAAAACCATTGTATCAGAAACAAAATGTAGCCAATCTTTGCAGACAGGGAGCAGAATACAGCAGGGACTCTACAGAGGATTCCCACAGGAAAGCTGAATTATGGTCATGGGTTTTTCTTCACTACCTCAGGCACAGAAGTCACACCTAGGAGTTATAAACAATGGCTTTGTAGGTGACCCACTCTATCCCGCATATTTTCAGTCCCATACCCCTCACTGTCTTGGCTATACTGTGAATCCTTCTTCTAACTTGACATAGAATTCCACAGAGCTAGACCTGCTTCATCCTTGAAACCATTGACTCTCATTTCTCTTTCAGCTTAGGAACCCTTTACTACTTACTGGGATTCAGCTTCAGACTCATCAAGAGCTCCGTTTCCTCGATTCTAGACTGTTCTTCCAAACTACTTGCCTGCAAAGTTGCTACTTGCTCTCTGTGGGTTTTTCTCTCACCACATTTAAACACACTTAAGCTTCTCTCGGGCTTCCCAGGTGGCTTGGTGGATAAAGAACCTGCCTGCAATGCAGGAGATGCAGGAGATAGGGGTTCAATTCCTGGGTCAGGAAGATCCCCTGGAGGAGGGCACAGCAACCCACTCCAGTGTTCTTGCCTGGAGAATCCCATGGACAGAGGAGTCTGGTGGGCTACAGCCCATAACTTGCAGAGTCGGACACGACTAAAGTGACTGAGCATGCATGCAAGCTTCTCTCATCTCATAAAAAGCAAAAAAACCAAACAAATGCTTCTGTTAATCTTATGCCCCCCCCAGTGCTGTTATCTACCCCTTTCCCTCTTCCCAGTCTGGTGCCATGCAAGGTCGCTGCGTCGTTATCTCCCTAACCCACTGCCATGACCCCGCTGGAATTGTTCTGGTCAAAGACACTGATACCCTGTTTTGACTAAAAGTTACTAATCTGAAAGGCTTTTCCATTCCATTGATGGTTCTGTTGGTGCATTTTTAAAAAAAAAAAAACATTATTTTCTCTTGAAGTATAGTTGATTTATAGCATTGTGTTAGTTTCAGGTCCACAGCAAAGTGATTCAGCTATATACATTCATTTATTGGTCAGAATAAATTATACATTCATTTACTGGTACTTTTTCAGATTTTTTTCCCATATAGGAAATTAGAATTCCTTATACAACAGGTCCTGGTTGATTATCTATTTTATATGTAGTAGTTCAGTTCACTTACTCAGTTGTGTCTGACTCTTTGTGACCCCATGAACCACAGCACGCCACGCCTCCCTGTCCATCACCAACTCCTGGAGTCCACCCAAACCCATGCCCATTGTATCGGTGATGCCATCCAACCATCTCATCCTCTGTTGTCCCCTTCTCCTCCTGCCTTCAATCTTTCCCAGCATCAGGGTCTTTTCAAATGAGTCAGCTCTCTGCATCAGGTAGCCAAAGTATCGGAGTTTCAGCTTCAACATTAGTCCTTCCAATGAACACCCAGGACTGATCTCCTTTAGGATGGACTGGTTGGATCTCCTTGCAGTCCAAGGGACTCTCAAGAGTCTTCTCCAACACCACAGTTCAAAAGCATCAATTCTTCAGCACTCAGCTTTCTTCACAGTCCAACTCTCACATCCATACATGACTACTAGAAAAACCATAGCCTTGACTAGACAGACCTTTGTTGGCAAAGTAATGTCTCTGCTTTTCAATATGCTATCTAGATTGGTCATAACTTCCCTTCCAAGGAGCAAGCGTCTTTTAATTTCATGGCTGCGGTCACCATTCGCAGTGATTTTGGAGCCCAGAAAAATAAAGTCAGCCACGGTTTCCACTGTTTCCTCATCTATTTGCCATGAAATGATGGGACCAGATGCCATGATCTTCATTTTCTGTATGTTGAGCTTTAAGCCAACTTTTTCACTCTCTTCTTTCATTTTCATCAAGAGGCTCTTTAGTTCTTCTTCACTTTCTGTCTTAAGAGTGGTGTCATCTGCATATCTGAGGATATTGGTATTTCTCCCAGCAATCTTGATCCAGCTTGTGCTTCCTCTAGCCCAGCGTTTCTCATGACGTACTCTGCATAGACGTTGTGTGTATATGTGAATCCCAAACACCTAAGCTGCTGCTGCATTTACCCAATCTCCTTACCATCCATGGAGGTGGCTGCGTGCATGCTCACTCAGTCATGTCTGACTATTTGCAACCCATGAACTGTAGTTTGCCAGGCTCCTCTGTCCATGGAATTTTTCCAGGCAAGATTTCTTGAGTGGGTTGCCATTTCCTTCTCCATGGCATCTTTCCAATCCAGGGATTGAACCCACGTCTCCTGCATTGGCAGGAGGATTTCTTGTTTTTTACCACTGGGCCACCTGGGAAACTCATGACAAGGAAGTAGTTAGCAGCCCCTAATAAAAGGAAACACAACAAGAGATAGTGGGGACACTGGAAGTTTCTCCCCTTAATAGATGACCTTTCCTAAGAAGCTCAAGAATGAGCCAGCCCAGGTTTCAGACCAGCACGGCTCCAATGTTGTCCTGTGTCTCATTGCCCTAGGCTGCCTTTAGCCTCCTCAGTACACATTCATCCTCTTAAGATTCCTTAAATTTCGATTGACATCGTTTTGGTTTTCTTCATTCTTTCCTGGTTGCATCTCATTATGAGAATAACTTCTGAAGGCAATATGTAAAGAAAAACTTGCATATAGTTAAAAGAAATAAAATTACCCTTGATAATTACTGAAATTGCCAGTGAAATGTAAATGTGTCAAGATGTTCACACTGTAAGAGTCATATAGGAAGTGAAACCTACTGACAGAATAATGTATTGAGGTTTCCCTGCTCATGCTCAGTTAAGATTAAGTCGACTTAGTGACAGCACCCACATTTTTTTTGTCTTTTTTAAAAATTTTGAAATAATTTCAAATTTACAGAAATGTTGTCCCTGCAAAATGCCAGTTACTCCAGTATTCCTTCATCCATTTTCTCTCTGTGTGTCTCTCCCTCTGTTCCTTTGTCCCTCTCTCCCTTCCTCTCTCTCTGAATATATATTTTCTGAATCATTTGACAGTTGTTTGGAGACATTGTGCTTCTTTACCCCTAAATATTACAGGTGTGTATTTCTTTTTTTTTTTTCAGCTTACATATTTTTTTCCTTTTTAAAAAATAATTTAATTAATTAATTTATTTTAATTGGAGGCTAATTACTTTACAATATTGTAGTGGTTTTGCCATACATTGACATGAATCAGCCATGGGTGTACATGTGTTCCCCATCCTGAATCCCTCTCCTCCCTCCCTCCCCATCCCATCCCTCAGGGTCATCCCATTGCACCAGCCCTGTGCACCCTGTCTCATGCATCAAACCTGGACTGGTGATTCGTTTCACGTACGATATTATACATGTTTCAATGCCATTCTCCCAAATCATCCCACCCTCACCCTCTCCCACAGAGTCCAAAAGACTGTTCTATACATCTGTGTCTCTTTTGCTGTCTCGCATACAGGGTCATCGTTACCATATTTCTAAATTCCATATATATGTGTTACTATACTGTATTGGTGTTTTTCTTTCTGACTTACTTCACTCTGTATAATAGGCTCCAGTTTCATCTACCTCATTAGAACTGATTCAAATGCATTCTTTTTAATGGCTGAGTAATATTCCATTGTGTATACGTACTACAGCTTGCTTATCCATTCATCTGCTGATGGACAGCTAGGTCAGCACCCACATTATATACGTTATCTTCCTCTACCTTTTTCTTCCTATGTACAGAGTAAAATTTTTATATTTTTAAAATACTCAAAATAATCTCAAAGTTAGAGATGTTACAATATATAAATAAAATATATACAAAATATAAAGAATTTTTCCTCAATGATTATAGAGAAGTAAGTTGCCCATATAATCATGATAAGCAACCCTCACCATCCTAATACTTCGGCATGTATCCAACAAAGGGCATTGTTCTATATAACCATAATGTAACCACCAATATTAAAAAATTATGGGAGTATCATACTTCAGTTAATTGAGTGTATCTCAGTTTCCCCATATGGTCAATTATATATAACTCCTGGTTGAAACCTAAAGTATGGCAGGATACAGAAAGCTACCGACCAGCTGGTAATAATCAACAGAATTCACCATAACTGGAATAACAAACAAGGCTTAGGCAAAGGACAAAAACTGACTCCACATGAAGTCATGGAAAATAAATTCATCTAAATATTTTATTTAATTGTCAACATGATTTTAGGCACTGGCTTGTCACATATTGGTCTTTTTTTTTTTTTTTAAGTCCTCTATAAGCACAATAGAAGCTTTAATTGAGTGTTGGTATTTTGGGCTGTTTTCTAAGACTTAAGAAAATTTATGTTCTTATTCCTCTTTCCATCAAGCATGCTTGGTTTGCATGTTTGGGTAATGACTCTACATCTAAAAATTAGACAGTAAATTGGTACAGCAACTACGGAAAACAATATGGAGGTTCCTGAAAAAATTATAAATAGAGCTATCCTATGATCTAGCAATCCTGCTTCTGTGTATTTATTTAAAGAAAATAAAACACTAACTTGGAAAAAATAAATTTCAATTGTCATTCATCTTTCCATCAATTATGCCTGGTTTGCTTGTTTGGCTAATAATTCTACATCTAAACATGTTTTTCTTTTAATTGAATCTATTAATAGTTTTCAACCAAGATCAATCTTGTCCCCAAGGGTTCACAAACATTTGTCGATTTCTGAAGACATTTTTGGTTGTCATAACTAGGAGGTAGCCTCCTGCTCGCTTCTAGTGGGTAGACATAAGAGAGGTGGATAAATAGTCTTCAGTGCCCAGGACAGCCCTCCACAATGAAGAGCTATCCAGCCAAAATGTGGAGTACTCAGATTAAGAAATCTTGCTCTAAAGCAAATTGTTTCAAACTGAAGATCTTTGAACCTCAGTTTAACATGCTGATAACTTAAATGCCTCAATAGCACATTGTCAAATGAATTTTTCTGCTTTCTGAATTATTACTTTAAAAATTTTGTTTAGAGCTCATTCCCTATGGCTTATGTTGGCCACACCTGAGAACTCACAGGTCGGGTTTGTGTGGGAGGGCAGTCAATTCCAGTAAGACTTGGTGAGACATCTGTTTTTGGTCTAGGTGAAAACATAATTTATTCAAATCAGGGGGGAGGCCAATCCTAAAAGGTAAACTGTGCTTCTGTTTCTAAATGACAAATTTCTAAGTTGTATAGGCACAGGAGGCAAAAGAATGGAGTATGTTAGGTGATGAGACATTACCACTCATAAAGTCTATCAAAGTGCTATGTGTCTGTAAGGACAAAGACCCCAAACACCCAGAACAAATATTTCCCCATGGAATGGTTACCACTAGCAACAACATCCTGTTGCTAGGCAAATTCAGGTCAGCTCTGGGAGTAAACAAGCAGCCTCTAGTCGCGGAGGTATGGCAATGAATGATGTACAGCTCCCCGTGACCTATGGAGTGTATTTCAGCAGCCACGGGTCTGTTACTACATAGGTGAGTGGAATAGGTTTGTTAGAGGTCCTCACTTGATACCATGCACCCACACTTTCAATTATGAGCTGGTTTGGAGGGCATCAAAAGTTGTTTTGACACAATGTCTTTTATTGGATGAAACTAAGTCTGAGTTCTAGATTTAAAGCTGTTATGAGAAATCATTTTTTCATTTATAAAACAGTTAAGATGTATTTTTAAAAAACATGGAAAAGCTTGAGAAGTCAGCGTGGAAAAAGGGTAGAAAACTTCAACCATAGTATTCAAGTCCCTAAGGCAAACTGTGATTTAGACAATAATAGTTTAACTGGGGAAAAAGAGTATTTTAGTAGTAGGGACCAAGCTAAGAATAGGCCTGTATATAATACTATCTATCTTCATATTACTAATGGGGATGCTACTTTGAAATAAGGTGGTGGGCTGGGCCAGACCATAGAAGAGCTAACATAACTTACTTCCACTATTACTCTCCCCCCCATAATATCTAGGCTTTAGCACAGCAGAGTATAAAAACTCCCAGGATATACCACACGCTCACACATCTCCATGGTTTTGTACATATTGTGCCTTCTCTTATTTGGTTGGCCAACAATTTATTCTTTACAGTACATTTTAGATCATTTACTAAGATAACTACAAAGAATCATGAAAGTGAAAGTGAAGTCGCTTATTCGTGCCTGACTCTTTGCGACCCCATGGACAGTAGCCTGCACCAAGCTTCTCCATCCATGGGATTTTCCAGGGCAGAGTACTGAAGTGGGTTGCCATTGCCTTCTCCAGGGAATCTTCCCGACCCAGGGATCAAACCCAGGTCTCCCACATTGTAGACAGAGGCTTTACTGTCTGAGCCACCAAATAATCATGGTCACTTCCATAATGAAGCCCTCTCTGACTATCCCAGGTAGTCATTCCTTATGTTCCATTATAGTCGCCTCTAGTATAACTACAATGATGATGTCTACCTCTAAATTTTCTCAAAATGTTCTAATTTTAAATAGCTGACCCTAGAAGTTATTATGGTCTTTGGTTTTATACTATTAGCCAAAATGTGGTTTCCTGTGCACAGTGCGGCCCCTCTGGAATATGGGCTATAACTCTCCACCTTTTCATCATCAGTGCCTCAAATGTATCTGGATACAGATTTCTGGCTTAATCTATGCTTGTTGGATGTATTAGTGAATAGGCAAATAAGAGAGTTCCAGAAAAACATCTATTTCTACTTTACTGACTACGCCAAAGCCTTTGACTGTGTGGATCACAAAAATCTGTAGAAAATTCTTAAAGAGATGGGAATACAAGACCACCTTCACCTGCCTCCTGAGAAATCTGCATGCATGTTAAGAAACAACAGTTCAAACCAGACATGGAGCGACAGACTGGTTACAAATTGAGAAGGGAGTACATCAAGGCTGTATATTGTCACCCTGCTTATTTAACTTATACACAGAGTACATAATGCAAAATGCTAGGCTGGATGAAGTACAAGCTGGAATCAAGATTTTCAGGAGAAATACCAATAACCTCAGATATGCAGATGACACCACCCTTATGGCAGAAAGTGAGGAAGAACTAAAGTGTCTATTGATAAAAGTGAAAGAGGAGAGTGAAAAAGTTGGCTTAAAGCACAACATTCAAAAAATGAAGATCATGGCATCCAATCCCATCACTTCATGGCAAATAGATGGGGAAACAGTGAGAGACTATTTTTGGGCTCCAAAATCACTGCAGATGGTGGTTGCAGCCATGAAATTAAAAGACGCTAGCTCCTTGGAAGAAAAGTTATGACCAAGCTAGATAGCATATTAAAAAGCAGAGATATTACTTTGCCAACAAAGGTCTTTCTAGTCAAGGCTATGATTTTTCCGGTAGTCATGTATGGATATGAGAGTTGGACTGTGAAGAAAGCTGAGCACTGAAGAATTGATGGTTTTGAACTGTGGTGTTGGAGAAGACCCTTGAGAGTCCCTTGGACTGCAAGGAGATCCAACCAGTCCAATCCTAAAGGAGATCAGTCCAGGGTGTTCATTGGAAGGACTGATGCTGAGGCTGAAACTCCAATACTTTGGCCACCTCATGCGAAGAGTTGACTCATTGGAAAAGACCCTGATGCTGGGAGGGATTGGGAGCAGGAGGAGAAGGGAATGACAGAGTATGAGATGGTTGGATGGCATTAGTTCAGTTCAGTTGTTCAGTCGTGTAGGACTCTTTGTGACCCTATGGACTGCAGCACATCAGGCCTCTTTGTCCATCTCCAACTCCCGGAGTTTACTCAAACGTATGTTCATTGGGTCGGTGATGCCATCCAACCATCTAATCCTCTGTCATCTCCTTCTCTTCCTGCCTTCAATCTTTTCCAGCATCAGGGTCTTTTCTGAGTGGATTGACATGAGTTTGTGCAAGCTCTGGGAGTTGGTGATGGAGAAGGAAGCCTGGAGTGCTGCAGTCTGTGGGTTTGCAAAGAGTCAGACATGCTGAGTGACTGAACTGAATTGAAGCCAATGCATAATTATTTATAGTACCTTACAAAGTCTCTACTATTTGTCCTTCTAAAATGTTTCATATACTTTATTTATATACTGTTTGAGATGAGCACTAAGGGTTAGAGAGATTCGGCTAGCTATTTCATGTAGCACTGATGGGCGGTGCACTTATGCCTGCTGTGGTCATCAATATCCTGAGTGCTCTATGTAGGGTAAATACTAGGCAAACTCAATGAGAAAAGTTTGTTTTCAATGTCCCTCCCATTATCTGTGTCCTTTTGCTACCTCACCATTTTCTGGCACTCAAATAGCTAAAAATCTTACACATTTCTCCTTGAATATCAGTTATACAGAATTGGATTAATCATAAATTTATTGTATACCCTCATCATTGACCCATATATGCTATGTTTTCAGTTATTTAGCTGCAATAATTATTTTCAATAATGTGATAAGCATCCATGAACCCACCACACAAAAGAGGTAGGACATGAAAATACCATATAGCTCTCCAATCTTGTTTTGGAAGCTCTCCAATCTCTATCACCACCTGAATTTTATCATCCTGAATCTTATCTTTGTCATTTCCTTGTTTCCTTTTAAGTAGTGCTTTATTTCATTGCATTTACTTGATTTCTAAAAAACAGAATTTTACTGTTTTTATTTTCCTACAAAGGATACCATGCTTTATTGCAATAGGTCATTCTTTTGGCTTCTATTGATTTGCATTTTTTCATTATTATTTTTTTTACTTTACAATATTGTATTGGTTTTGCCTTTTTTAAAATTTGGCTGCACCAGGCCTTAGTTTAGCATGCAAACTCTGAGTTGCAGCATGTAGGATCTAACCCTGGCCCCCTGCACTGAGAGCCTGGAGTCTTAGCCACTGGACCACCAGGGAAGTCCCCTTCATATGCATTTGTATTTTTCCAGGTTCTTGCTACTGTAAACAGTGCTACTGTGAATACTCTAGGGCCTCTCTCCTGTGATGTTGAGCACGGCATCATCTGCATACCTAGGAGTAGAGCTGCTGGGTTCTAAGGTACATGAATATTCAACTTGGAGATAGAACATTCTATCTTCCAAAGTGCTTTCGCTAACTTACAAGTCAATGATCAATGTATAAGAGATTGTGTGCACCCATAATCTATCATGGAATTATCAAACTTCATGTTTGTTGAATAAACAAGTTCAAAATGGAGCTTATTATCTTGAATAAAAATGGGGATAGTGGGCTTGTCTCTTTCCTGATTGTAAAGGCAATACTCCTGATATTTCCTTATTTAAGATGATGCTTGAAGAGTATCTGTTTAAAAAGACAAGACCTCTCTATCAGGTTAAAGGAATTTCTTCTAATTTACTAAGAGGTTAAGTGTTTAATTATGTGAAATACCTGTCCTAGATAAGCAGAAACATTGTACGACATCCCTTATATGCAGAATCTAAAAATATATGATACAAACTCATTTACAAAACAGAAACAGACTCACAGACTAGAGAATGATGTTACGGTTGCCGGCAGGGATGGGGGGGATAGGTAGGAAATTTGGGATGGACAGGTACATACCACTACATTTCAAATGGATAACCAATAAGGACCTACTGTATAGCACATGCAGCTGCTCAATGTTATGTGGAAGCCTGGATAGGAGAGAGTTTGGGGGAGAATGGATACATGTATATTTATGGCTGAGTTGCTTTGCTGTTCACCTGAAACTATCACAGCATTGCTAATCAGTTCTACTCCAATACAAAATAAAAAGTTTAATAAAAAATAAAACAGAATGTGTGTCCTACATCTATAACATGATCATATGTTTTTTTCTAATACTAATCCAGCCTTGCATGTCTGGGATACACCCCACTTGACTGAGGTATAGTAACTTTATTATTTATCAGCTACAACTTAATTATGTTTAGATTTTATTTTAAATATAAGTTTTAAAAACATTGGAATATGACTGTTGACAACACTCTATAATGCCAACTTTATCTGTAGCTATGGCAGTCAGCATCTCAATTTGGATTATAATACTTATGACTATACATTTCCCTTGAAATATCTTTTATTAGATTCTACAGATTGACACATGAAACAAAATTGTTGTGCTTTTGTTTCTATTTATTCTTTTCATATTAACTTTAAATAATTGTTAAGACTATATTGAGCAACTAGATCTTTCCTACATATCCATTATATATATGAAATGTATCTATCAATATGTATTATATATATATTTTGCACAGAACTTCTGATCTGCCAATTAGATCAAGTTTTAAAATGTGTTCAGATCTTCTATACTGGTAATGGTTTCATGCCTGTTTCAGTTTCGTCGCTCAGTCGTGTCCGACTCTGCGACCCCATGAATCGCAGCAAGCCACGCCTCCCTGTCCATCACCAACTCCCGGAGTTCACTCAGACTCATGTGCATTGAGTCAGTGATGCCATTCAGCCATCTCATCCTCTGTCGTCCCCTTCTCCTCCTGCCCCCAGTCCCTCCCAGCATCAGAGTCTTTTCCAATGAGTCAACTCTTCGCATGAGGTGGCCAAAGTACTGGAGTTTCAGCCTCAGCATCAGTCCTTCCAATGAACACCCAGGACTGATCTCCTTTAGGATGGAATGGTTGGATCTCCTTGCAGTCCAAGGGACGCTCAAGAGTCTTCTCCAACACTCCAGTTCAAAAGCATCAATTCTTCAGTGCTCAGCTTTCTTCACAGTCCGACTCTCACATCCATACATGACCACTGGAAAAACCATAGCCTTGACTAGATGGACCTTTGTTGGCAAAGTAATATCTCTGCTTTTTAATATACTATCTAGGTTGGTCATAAGTTTTCTTCCAAGGAGCTAGCGTCTTTTAATTTCATGGCTGCAGTCACCATCTGCAGTGATTTTGGAGCCCAGAAAAATAAAGTCTGACACTGTTTCCACTGTTTCCCTATCTATTTGCCATGAAGTGATGGGACCAGATGCCATGATCTCAGTCTTCTGAAGACTGAGCATTAAGCCAACTTATTCTCTCTCCTCTTTCACTTTCATCAAGAAGCTTTTAGTTCCTCTTCACTTTCTGCCATAAGGGTGGTGTCATTTGCATATCTGAGGTTATTGATATTTCTCTCAGCAATCTTGATTCCAGCTTCTGCTTCTTCCAGCCCAGCATTTCTCATGATGTACTCTGTATATAAGTTAAATAAGTGGGGTGACAATATACAGCCTTGACATATATAGCCTTTTCCTATTTGGAACCAGTCTGATGTTCTATGTCCAGTTCTAACTGTTGCTTCCTGACCTGCATATAGGTTTCTCAAGAGGCAGGTCAGGTGGTCTGGTATTCCCATCTCTTTCAGAATTTTCCACAGTTTATTGTGATCCACACAGTCAAGGCTTTGGCATGGTCAATAAAGCAGAAACAGATGTTTTTCTGGAACTCTCTTGCTTTTTCCATGATTATTTATTAACACTCTGCAAACATACAGAGTGTTAATAAATAACACTTATTTACAAAAAGATAAGGCTATTTTGTTGGCTGTAAAGATATTTAAAGTTGCTATATCTCTTTGGTAAATTGAAATATTACCACGATGCCATGCTCCTTTGCAAGTGTAATTTTTCTGTAAGCTTACTCATCTGATACTAGGTTGCAGTAGTTTCTTTAGGTTAGCATTTGACTGATATGTTGTTTTCTATCCTTCTCTTCATTTTTTCTTTAGGTTTTATATATGCTTCATCTGCACAGCTGTATCAGTTAAGTTTAATTCCCTGATATTTATTATAGTTTATATAACATTTAACCAGCCTTTGGGGCATGAATGCCTGAGTTGGCCAATCTGCACTAGATTCTCTCAGCACTTTACACTTTGCCCTAATCTTACTTGTCATGGTAGAGATCAACGAGCACTTTTTCTTGTCCTAAAGTAAGGATAAAGGAGAAGAAGCCAGGATGACCTCTAACAATCCTTTTCTTAGGAACCCCCACAGCTTTGCCTTGCTGCCTCTTGCCTCAGGTCAAAGCTGTATTCCTCCCACACCAGCCAAAACAGCCTCTTCACCCATGGGTTTCTCACAGAGGTGTTACGTGTGTACCTCAACTTAGTCTTGAAGGAGGGAAGCAGTCATTCTGCTACTTCACCATCACGGCATCTTATTAAAAACTATGTCAGTCTCATTAGCAATCAAAGAAACTGAATTTAAAAAAGTGCAGAGTACCACTTGTATTACCACCTTGGCAAGCATTGTTTTAAAATGAAAACTCCCCAAATTTAACAAAGATTTGACTGAATGGGCCTTTTCACACACTGCTGGTGAGTTCTAAGGAGACATCACCTATTTTGTAATATGTATAGGGATCTTATTGTGAATAAATTCTTTCACACAGCAACGCATTTATATTTAATGACAAAAGTATCGCTATTCTGTTTATAATAATTAAAAACTGAAAGCAATATAAAGTTTTGTATAGGGATTGTTTACATACTTGTGGTATGTCTAGAAAGTGGAATATTCTGTAGCCATTCAGAAAAAATTTTAAAGACCAAATATGAAATATAAAATAGAGTATATTAAAGTATAAGTGCTTATATCTTGAGTGATGAAATTATAAATGACATAAGTTTTCCTCTTTTTATTTAACTGAGTTTTCTAAATATTCTCTAGTGAATACGTACTATTGTTCTAACAGATTATTTCCTTTACACCATTTATCCTGAAAGTCCCCCTAACCACAGAAGACAGAACTAATATAATCAACTACTTGAAATAAAAGACTAGTGGATTAGCCCTCCAGCATCTTTCACATTTTAACTGGTAACTTTGTCTTGCAAAAGAAGACTCTGAAAATGGTGGACATACCAGGTACTTTCAGGCTTCCCAAGTGGCTCAGTGGGTAAAGAATCTGTCTGCAATGCAGGAGATACATGTTAGATCCCTTGGTTGGGAACATCCCTGGAGGAGGAAATGGCAACCCATCCCAGTATTCTTGCCTGGAGAATCCCATGGACAGAGGACCCTAGCAGGTTACAGTCCATAGAGTTGCAAACAGTCAGACATGATGGAAGCAACTGAGCACGCATGCACACACCAGGTACTGTCAGGATATAGAATAACCTTCACATCTCTAAATCATTTCACATGTCATATGCCATCTTTCTATTCAGGAGAGAGCATATTCTCTCCCCCCGTCTCAATTTCTCTCTCAAAATATGTGTATATAGACACACTTACATACATAAATCACACGTTTATCACACATACACACAATGGGAGACACAGAAGGGGAGAAAGAGAAAGGATGAGACAGGGTGGTTCACCCTGAGATTCACTGGCTGTAAACCTGGCACCAGAGAGGGTGAGAAAGCAAGTACTTCTCAGATAAACATTGAAGTACACGTGCTATATGACTCCTATCATGACAGTCTTAACTGAAACACACCTACTTAGAACCAGGCATTCAATCACCACTACTCTTATGGAGTAGAGGTTCTCTGGACCCTTTAGTAGGTCCATGGGGCATCAGAATGTTCACAAAATACTAAAATGATGTTAACTAATGACTTGGAACTATAATAACATTGTCTTATCTTCTACCTTAAATATATTCATCTTCTTCACTAGGAATTTCATTTTTAAAAAGAGGTAATTTGGTACAATCTGGAAAGAAAGCATGAATTTCGATTAACTAATCCAGTTACTCAGTTGCTCGGCTTTGGGTATATCTCCTACAGACAACTGCTAGGCATTTTCTTTCCTCTCGTGGCAATATAACTGAGTCTAGAGAAGCAATACATTAAAAGGAAAGCATGAAGGATGCAAAGAGGTAATCCATCCAGGGGCCTTCACCCCATGGCCACCAGCCTTAGGCCAGGATCATTTAAGATGGGACAACTGTAGTGAATGCTTGAGGACTTCTGCAAGGCTCGTCTTGGTACCCTACATCTTTCACATGCCAGCCAGATTTACCCTTTACTTCTGATCCCATCACTCCTCAGTTTAAAATTCTTGAATGACCACTCATTGCCTTAGGATAAAATACAAATCGCTAATTTGTCTTACGAAAAGATCTAACTTCTGCCTGCATCTCCACTGTCAAATTAACCCCATTCTGCCCATAC
Organism: Capricornis sumatraensis; assembly: GCF_032405125.1. Lineage (NCBI taxonomy): Eukaryota > Metazoa > Chordata > Mammalia > Artiodactyla > Bovidae > Capricornis > Capricornis sumatraensis. The sequence goes on from NC_091087.1 coordinate 43,214,464, forward strand.
CAGACTTACTAGTTAGCTCCCAAAGTGCACTTTGCTCTCTGGTGTCTTGATCCTTTTCCGACTGGTGATGGTTCGTCTGAGAAGAGCTATAATTGAGGTCTGTATTAGCTATGAGAGTACAGAGTCTGTGTGTGCAGAAGCTGAGAAAAGCATCGGAAAACAGGTAACCCTTGAGAGGCTCTTAAGGCTCCTGTAAACACTGTACTTAATTCAATGCCAACATTTATGCAAAGATCCGCAGACTGGAAATTAAATAACATGTATTTCAGTTTCCTTATTATATAACGTAAGGAGTTAAGGTCAGTGCTGTGCACATTTTCATCCAGTCAACATTTATTTAAGGAATATTTATCAAGTGCCGCTAAAACGCCAGATACTCTTGTAGGTCCTGGAGACATAATGAAATATTGAACAAGTAGTAGTCCCTGATTTCACATATCTAACATCCTCGAGTAGAGGCAACCAATCAACAAACAGGCAGCGTAAGTCAAGTAGATTATAAAGAAGAAAGACAAAACAGAGTACCAGAAGCATATATGTGTGGAGAGTGGCTGTTTGATACAGGATGTTAGGAAAGGTGCCTCTGAGAGGTCGCATTCAAAGAGACCTGAATGAAGAAAAGAAAGGACCCTGAAGCTCTCTGGGAGGAATGTTTAAAGCCACGAAGACATCAGTTACTCTGAGCCTGAACGTATTCAAACAGGCTGAAGAGCAGTGGGGAGAACGGGGAGTGAGGAGGAGAGAGGCGGCTGGGGTCTGATTCACTCTAGGGCCATGCAGGCCTTGGAAAGAATTTTAAATTCTATCCTAATGATGAAGGAAAGTCAGAGGAACATTTTAAGAAGTAGAGTATCTTGATCTGATTATTCACCCATGAATAGTTTATAAATGGCAGACCCTGGGGGGAGAACTAGGATGGGTGTATGTCCAGGTTTTCCAGGGACAGGCTTAGTTTATATGCATGTCCTTCACTCTCAAAAGTAGGAAGACAGCCTGTAATTCATAGAGAAATGCAGAGCTAGGAAAGCAAAATCTCCTTTATCGAGGAGAACTTAAAGGCTCACTTAGATGGAAAATTCCTACTCTATATAGTGAGGGAGACTGACTGTACAGTGTGACTTCACATACCTCTTGGTCAGACACTCTACCTGCCATCAAGCCTTGAATAGAGGCTTAGGCCAGCTGAAACCAGTCTTAAAAAGACCATGGATGGTTACAATGTGCAGAAAGAATTAGCTGTTCCTGAATGCAGACACTGCACTAATGCCTTGATTTTTCCCCAGAGCCAGGCATGTTGTTAGGCATATATCAGATCCTCACTCAGTATTTTCCAAAAAAAGGTTGAAAAACTTGAATAACTTCAGATTCTGAAATTAAAAAATATAAAAGTAGGGTTTTCTTCACTAATTTTATTAGTCTGATACTGTTTAATAACTGAGGGATAATATGTAACATAAAACATTTTACTGCATTCTATCATTTTAGTGAAGTGTGACTTATATTACATTGTTTTTGTACCTGGTATTTCTGTCTATAAATGTGCTTAATTTTTCAATGAATAATGAATTAGTTAATGAACCACATTATTTTTTAAGACATAAAGCTAACTGCTATAGTCATAAAATTACTCAGATGACATTTTGTTATGGGAATTATTATAACACTGATTTCTCTCCTTACTGTTACACGTGTGAGGCCACATTCAATGGTTGTTCATAATAAGTGAAATAGTAGTATATAGAGACATCTGAACGGTAGTCTATGCTATATGTGGTCAAAGTTTAGTCAAATATCCCACTTAACAACAGTCATGGGTTTTTACCTATTGTCTCCATAATGTAATTATGCTTCCTTATGTTGGCAATGCCCATCTGTTCTTTGACTGTAAACTGTGATCTAAGTTAGAAGGTAAAGAAACTCATCAGATAAAATGCTTAAGATATTACAGAACCAGTGACAACATACCATTGTAGTTTTCTTCTTCCACTAGTTTTTCTTAATTAATGTCATTGACACCTGTTCAGAGTGAACCATGTCTCTTTGCAAAGACTCTTGAGATGAATAGAAAAATCAACAAGACGACCATGGGCTATTTAGCTTTTGTAACACCCCCAACTTAGGCTATTTACCCATTAACATTGGATTTAGAAAATTTGCTAGCGACTTTTCTTTTGATAAAACAAGACATTTTCCTCCTCATATTCTAAAATCCAGTCCTCAGGTTCTTTGCAGGGGTCATTCTGTCCACCCCTCCACTGACATGCTTTCACATACAAAAGTGCACATCATCATTCAGGGCTGGCTATATGATGGATAGAGTACAGACTATTTTTCTGAGCTTCTAAAAGTAATATGTTTGGTTTGAGAAAATGGATGAAACCCCTGGCATCCATAGTGGATGCTCTGGTGCTGTTTCAGGGTATGGCAGGGCAGAACGAGCGCTGATCTGTTTGCTAAAGTGACAAACCTGAGATTCTAACTAGGTTCTCCCCCTGGCTGGCTATGGGACTTTGAGTTATTGGAATCCCCAAATTGTGTCAGCTCCCTCATTTCTAAAATAAAAAGGATTGCAATGTGTGATCTGTAAGGTCTTTCCTAGCTCTGAAAAAAATTTTAATGCTCTATTTAGTTTAGAAATCGAGGCCTTTCTTGTGGCTTTCTTAAGACCTGGTGCTTTAAACCCTTTTGCCTTGCAGCTGAGGCTCTATAAAGTTAAATGTTCATTCTCGCGTATGCCATGGTTTATTAGAAACGAGTGTCAGGAAATGTAGAGAATCCTATATTTAACATCTCAGAATTGGATACGAGTTTGATATAAATAGCAGGTTGTTATCTGAGTAGATTACAATGGATTTACTATCACGCAAATTAAATCACTGGGGACAGATGTGTTTTTAGAATTGTCTGAGACAATCAATCTCTGAGGAGAAAATTTTTGGTAGCTGCCAAGCTGTCCTGTATAATTCAAAGATATGCCACCCAAGCACTTCCTTTTCGGTAGCCAATAGAGAGTCTTGGCAGGAAAGGAAGGATCAGAAAAGGGCAGGTGTATGCTATTCTAAATTGCATACTACAGTCTTTTGGGAAATTGTGAAGCATTTGGAAGAATGAGCAAGAATCAGTAGAAAGCAAAACAGGAAGAAACATGATGGATAACAAAACGTGCAAGAAAGAGACAAAGGGGTGGGAAATAACTGAAAGTCATACTGCATGGTTAATGAAATATCTGACTTTTATGATAGAAGAAAATGAAAGCAAATGGTAGGAGGGGACTGACCAAGGTCATGAACAAGAAAGATGATCTGAATGCATTAGAATGGAAGAAAATGGTGGAGTTGGAGAACACCTGTGATGAGAATGTGGTAACTGCACAGATGTAAGAGGGACTAAGAATACGAATGTTAAAAAAAAAAAAGAATACATATGCTGAAGAATCAATGGAAAAAAAATACTTCAAAATGATTTCCCAGCGAGACTGACAAAACTGGCATTTCGTATCAATACTGCAGTAACCAAAATTTAATGACTGTTTAGTTAATGAGAAAAGTGTTATTTCAATAAAAGATGTTTTTCATTATTTTAAAGATCTAAACATGAAAAAGAAACATTTAAAAATACTAGAAGTAATTATAGGAAAATATTATGACCTTAGGAAGTGAAACAGTTTCCTAAAACACAAGACTGATATATTTTCCTTCATAATAACTATAAACTTATCTATACAAAAATATACTGTTAAACATAGAAAGATGAGAAAATGTAAGTTATTTGCAACATGTATAACAGACAATTACTATTCAGAATATATACAAATATTTCCTACAAATCAATGGAATAGACAAATTTTTAAAGGTTCATATTAAATTAAATAGAAGATATATATGAATAAAAGGGTTTTTAAAAGTGCTTTTCCAGTGAGATTTGGGTAATTGCTACTAATGGTAACAGTCAGGTCTTTAATGAAAGACATGATACTCTTTGCCCAATGAGAACCTTGTTTGTTCTCTGACCCAGATAATAAGATTCTATCACTAATCAGCATCATTTGTATTTGACAGAAATGGAGTCAGCAAACTTATTCTGTAAGGACCAGATAGTAAATATTTCAGGCTTTACAGCCACTAGTTTCCTAGTGCTCCTATAATAAATTACCACAAACTTAGTGGCTGAAAACTACACAATTCAGTTTGGGAGGTCACAAGTCCCAAAATCCCAGCGTTGGCAGGGCTGTGCTCCTCTTGGATGCTTCAGGGGAGAATCCATTCCCTTATGTTTTCCAGCTCCAAGACCACGTGCATTCCTTAGATTACATCCCCTTCTTCTCTCTTCAAAGCCAGTAGCACAACATCTTTATATCCCTCTCCTCTCCTGACCCTGATACTGGGCTCACCCAGATAACCCAGGATGATTTTTCCATCTCAAATACTTAATCACATCTGCAGAGTCTCTTTCGCCATGTAAGTTAACATTCACAGATTCCTAGAATTAGGACAAGGGTATCTTTGGAGGCAATTATTCTGCCCACTATATGGGTCCTTTGTCTCCTGTTGCAATTTCTCTACCCTGATAGTGCAGAGGTAAAACAGCCACAGGCAACACGTGAAATCAGTTGGTGTGGCTGCTGCTGCTGCTGCCAAGTCGCTTCAGTCGTGTCCGACTCTGTGCGACCCCACAGACGGCAGCCCACCAGGCTCCTCTGTCGCTGGGATTCTCCAGGCAAGAACACTGGAGTGGGTTGCCATTTCCTTGTCCAACGCGTGAAAGTGAAGTTGCTCAGTCGTGTCCGACTCTTAGCGACCCCATGGACTGCAGCCTACCAGGCTCCTCTGTCCACGGGATTTTCCAGGCAAGAGTACTGGAGTGGGTTGCCAGTGGTGTGGTTGGGTCCTTCTAAAACTCATTTACAAAAACAGAATTCAGAATTGTCCCATGGGCTCTCATTTGCCAACCCCGGGAAGATCCTCTGGAGAAGGATTAGGCTACCCACTCCAGTATTCTTGGGCTTCCCTTATGGCTCAGCTAGTAAAGAATCTGCCTGCAATGCGGGAGACCTGGGTTTGAACCCTGGGTTGCGAAGATCCCCTGGAGAAGGGAAAGGCTACCCACTCCAGTATTCTGGCCTGGAGAATTCCATGGACTGTATAGTCTATGGGGTCGCAAAGAGTTGGACACGACCAAGAGACTTTCACTTTCACTTTTCACTTTCAAGGTAGATTAAAAAGGCAGGAACAAATCTAACATAAAAAATTAGAGGCTTACACAAGCATTCAAAGAGCCAAAAGGAAGGACGGAAAATGAGGACTCTGGCTTTCAGAATATCTAGAAGGGCAGGAGTCCCAAGGAAAGAGATGATCTTCACTGTCTACTGTGTTGCTTTGGTTTGTATTTTGGAGGAAGCCTGGAAGCCATGCATGCTCAGCCTTCACTCACACCTGCTCTCAGTTATACTGAGTTGGTGGAATATAATTTCCTGGATTTTAGCTCCTTCCTGAAAGAGCTTAGAAGGGAGTGGGTGGTACTCAGTATCATTAGATAATACCTGACAAACATGGTGAGCTCTGGTTTAAAAAAAAAATTATAATTTCAAATAAGCATGGAGAGATGCCATGAAATGGCAGATGCATCAGAGAAATACTTGTTGGGAAATGAATGGGATTTTCAGCCAGACTCGTTTCCCAGTTCTACAGTTTGGCTGATTATACGTTATAAGCATGTGATAGTGTCTGTCTTTGTTTTCACCAACTGGACATAAGCAGTCTGCTCTGACAGCTTTGAGATCAGCCACAACTGGACCTCAGTCCTGTCTCTACCTCTTTCTATGTGACCCAGGTAACTGCCTTGGTATCAGATTCATCAGTAAGATGTTTGTGACAGTATCTATCATATGATTTGGATAGGAAGAGAATAAGATAATATATGTAAAGTGCCTGGTATGAAATTGATGCTAAATAAATAACTATTACTATTCACACTTCCTTTATAACTCATGGGACTGAATATCTTAGAGACTTTTAAATAAAGGATGGGTTCTCCATTAAATATTCTTACTGGAGAAAATTCCCCAATTTTTTCTCCTGTTTCCTTCACTGACTCCCCTTGCCCCAACCTGTTCTTACCCCACCCATCCCTCAGGTACAGTGGCTCACCTATTTCTGATATCTGGGTGATAAGCCACTATCAGGTTGAGTGGACGAGGTCATCCTTGAAGGAGACGGAGGTCTCATTTTGGCCTCAAGTCTCTGACACATTGTCCAATAAAGTTTTACTACCAATCAAGCTTTACACTCAGTCTCGCTGAAGTCTGACCCACATTTGATTCAGCTTTCCTGTATAGACCCTGGGATGAAGACTTGGCCTACAGGGGAGTGGTGAGTGGTACAATTCATACACCAAACCCTACCTTGTACTTTAAGCAACTGCCCTGAGATATGAGACATTTTCTTTCGATTTTTATCTTGGTTAATAATGACTTTCATTTAAAAGTTTATTAACATAAAGCTAAAAAAATGCTTTACTTTCTGATTATTCAAAGATATATTAAAACTACACCAAAAATAATTGTTTGCTGATATGTTGTGCTACACTGATTTGTTAAGGTGTGTGTCTTTATAACAATTTGATGGACAGTTGTAGTGTAGAGTTTCAATGGCTTACGATGTAGAAAGGAAAGCTACCATGTAAGAATATGTGTTTATGCATTTTACTTCTCTGGTACATTACATATTGTGTCAACTAAAGTTTCTACTTTTGTTATTTTCCTTATAGGTGAGAAAAACTGAAGATACACAACTTGCCCAAGGATCTTACAATTGATCGTAACAGTGTGCTAAGAACTAGCCAGAGAAACAAACTGAAGAAATACTCAGCTTTGCCGTTTATGGCCCTCATCCTACATCCAACTCTTTATCATCATTTTTGGGCTGGGCCCAGCAAGGTCTCTCACATATCCATACCCAGGAGCTCCTGACAGTCTCATGCACAAAGGAGCCCTGTGGTGAGTTGGAAATCAGCAGCAAAGCTAAGCTGAGAAACCCCCCCACTGCCAATCAGCCCAGAGGCAAGGTTAAGTGAAGAATGTGCTGTCAGCCCCTGGCATTTTCCCTGTAGAGGAAACGAGTGCTGGCTAATAGAGGCCAGAGGTCTGCATGGCCTTAGGATGAATTCGAGGGGTTGATGATTGAGCAGTAGAAGGGAGAGGACCTAGCCTAAGGGAGGCTAGTAAACCTCTCCTATGAAGCAGAACATCAGCTGGAACAACCCACTCATAAGTAATAAACTGGCATTAATAACTTAGCCCAGCTGACTCTGCATTACCGTGTACATTCTCTTAAGCTAACAGAAAGATGAGCTTCAGTTCAGTTCAGTCGCTCAGTCGTGTCCGACTCTTTGAGACTCCATGAGTTGCAGCACGCCAGGCCTCCCTGTCCATCACCAACTCCCGGAGTTCACTCAAACTCACATCCATCGAGTCCATGATGCCATCCAGCCATCTCATCCTGGGTCGTCCCCTTCTCCTCCTGCCCCCAATCCCTCCCAGCATCAGAGTCTTTTCCAATGAGTCAACTCTTCTCATGAGGTGTCCAAAGTACTGGAGCTTCAGCTTTTCTGTGGGCATATCTACAAGTATACACTGCCTACAAAAGAATATTTACAAGGTCTACCTTTTGGCATTCATTTGGCCTTAGTATGTAGCTAAGAACCAGTAAGAAGCACCCCAAGAGTGTTGAGAAAAATTAAAACGTATGTTGCTGGGCCTTTATAAGATCTAAGTTTCTCTCCCAAACACTGAGTTGAAGATATAGTAGCAGAAGTCCTTCCCCCAAATTTCTAACTTGAGGCAGTGTATTTCAACCAGTTAGCATACCAAATCAGGTATCAACCAGAATCCTAAAGCTGGAACTATCATTAGTTTTCTGTAAATTAATTTCAAGAGTCTCGAGCTCCTCATGAGAAATATAGAAATCTACCTGCTTTATAAGGTCACTGGTCGTTGAAAAGGCCAAATTATAAAAGGAACTGTGAGAACATTTAAGAGAATTTCTAAAGTGTTAGAAAAGGGTAGGTTTCCTCATAATAGAAATCTACATTAAACTGACGTGCACATGGACTGCTTAGGCTGAAAATGTGCAGGTAATGCAACCCACAGATGAGTTATTGCTTCTGAGGGAGACTTCCAATTTAGATTTGCAAACCCAAATATGATGCAAGAACACTTTCTAGATGGATTGAGAATATCGTAAAAGGCCATGAGCAGATATAAAAGCAAACTGCACTGGAGTTCATTTAGAGGGAAGTGGCTACAGGGTGCCAGGCATTATGGTATTAAGCTCTATTTTATTCAACATCTTTATTCATCATCCAGAAGATGAGCAAAACAGCACATTAATTAAATCCGCAGATGGTGCTAAACAGACATTTCAGAGTCCACTGTGGGCAAAGTAACAATATAAAAAGACTCGATTTAAAAGGATGCAGAGCAACACACTAATGAGTATTTGTGTTGCTACAATGAAGGTTCAAAGTACACCTAAAGTGGAATATGAAATGCTGCTAAAGGCCTGGAACAGGGTGATAACAATTAGCGATGATAAGGATACAAATTAAAATATTATTGGCAGTAAAAAAGAGCTGTATAACTCACTTTCTGTTTTTTTTTTCATGTCATGTTATCCCTTTGCTTGACATGCAGACAGAATTCATCTCACAGACGAGGCACGCCAGATGAGATCAGGGTGTACGGTCGTCATGTGGGACTAGGAGCATAAAGGGACCTGCCTGGATAGCCCCTCAAATGTGTATTCTCACACCATCTCACCAAGCCAGCTCCTACTGGCCTGCTAAGTCATGGTCTTCTTCCTTCTCGAACCTTGCTCCACAGTTTACTCTACATAAAGCTACCAGAATTGCCTTCCCCTAACATTGTTTGACATACCATGTCCCTGGTGAATAAGTGAACAAATAGCTCTTAATTAAGACTTCTATCACTCTTTTTTCCTCATTTAAAAAAAGTTAATATAGTTGTCAGAGTCTAAACAAAAACTATTCAATGCTCCTCCAAATACTTAAAATAAAAACTGTTATATGCCATTTCCTTTAATTTTCTTCCCATACCTCTTAATTTATACCAGGCAAGGTCCTAAAAAGAATTAGATGCTACGCTCAGAATACTTCAAGAGGGTTTAATTACAAAGGGGCTTCTCACTGAGGTGCAGGTTTCAGGGAACCACGTATTTGGCACAGTTACCCAACTGTTTAATATGAGGTTGACTATCAGGCTCTCTAGATCTGAAGGGATGAGAAACTTCTCAGAACCTAGAAGGAGAGGTCATGTAAGGCTGACAGCCTTGAGAGAAGCAGTGACATTTAGTTCCGAGCATCAGGCAGCTAGGGAAGTCCCTGGTGGCTCAGATGGTAAAGAATTCACCTGCAATGCAGGAGACCTGGGTTCAGTTCCTGGGTTGGAAAGATCCCCTGGAGAAGCGAACAGCTACCCACTCCAGTATTCTTGCCTGAATTCCACAGACAGAGGAGTCTGGTAGGCTACAGTCCATGGGGTCACAAACAGTTGGACACGACTGAATGACTTTCACATATATACATATCAGGCAACCAGAGACAGTTCTGGTGGGAAAGAATGAAGGTGATGGATACCTTGATCTCACTGTTGTCCCTCCACTCAATCACCTTTTAGAGCTCTCCACTGACCCAAGCAAAACAGAAGCCAAAGAAAATAGAGGCCATTCACTTGGCCTTTATAGGTGACCCTCCCATGGCAGGGAGGGTGGAGGGCGGCAAGTGGCAGGTACCTGGCATGAGATTCTCACCTAACACATTGAGAAGATAAGTTGGGAATGAGGATACAAGTAAGTGGGCCATCCTAACTATATCCTAGCTTCCTCCTGCCTGAGAATATAACTAACAGGACATATTATTAGTACTTGATTGTTTTAACAAAATGTAGTCAACTTTGGCCAAATGTTCTAACATACATAAAATACACAGAACATATAAAAGTATATATGCAATGCTTGGGTAACTCATAAAGAAATACAAATGAACACCTGGAACCTGTAACATTTTACAGAGACCATCATCCTCACAGTGAAGTTTCTCTGTGTACCATCCCTGGAAACATCCTCCAATATTCACCAGAGACAAACACTACTCTGAACTGTTTCATTCTCTTGCTTTTCTTCATAGAGTTGATTTTAACCCTAACCAACATACATATATTTTTTTAACATTGCCAATTTTTGAACTTGTTATGGGTGGTATCATATTAACGGGACTTGTTTTACAATCACTCAGTGTTCTGAGATTCATCCATTTTGGTGCACAGAACTGTTTACTTTTACTGTGATAGAGTGTTTTATCATGTGAATATTTCATAACTATTTATCCTCCTTTGATGGACACATTTCACTTATAGTTTATTGCTGTTGAAAATTAAGTAATTACGATTGTTTTCATTCATGTCTCCTGGTACACATGTACAAAAGTTTCTCTAAGATGTACTACCTAGGATTGATAATACTGGGTGACAGAATATGTGTATTTTAAACTTTATTACATAATTCCATAATTTTGCATCAATTTATTATCCCAAGAGTCACATTTAAGAGTTTCTATTGAGCTTCTCGTCCCTACCAACTCTAAACTATGTTATATAATTTTTTGAGCCCAGTGTGGGATGGTAGCTCATTTTGTGTGTATTTTTTTTTTTTTTTAAGTTTTCAGGTGTGATTGCAAATGAGTTTGAGCATCTTTTTATTCTTGTATCTTCTTATAAGAAATATTTTTTCCTGTGTGTTATTTGGGGGATATTATTTTCTTCTTAAATTGTGGAAGTTGTTTTTATGTTCTGTACATGAGTATTTTGGTGGTTATATTGTAAATATCTCCTCCTTAGTTGTACATTTAAAGCTTTCTTTAATACTACTTTTCAAAACCAGAAGTTCTTAATTTTATTATAGTTAATTTTATTGATTGTTTCTTTTCTGGTTTATTCTATAAATCTTTCCCTTTCTCAAAAGCATAAACAGAATATTCTATATTGTTTCAAAAATTTAAGTTTTGCCTTTATATGTGAGTCTTTAATCCATTATCTGCATTCTTTTCAATAATAATGTTTTTCTTGGCGATTCTTCCCTATAAATTTTAAAATATTTGTTGAGATTATGACTAAAACTGCAATGAATATTTAGATAGAATTGGAAAGAACTAATATCATTAGGATATTTAGTTTGTTTAGTAAAATTATATTTTCTATCCCTATTCTGGCAGCTAGAAATGCAAATGGCTTTTTTGGACACATTGATCTTTCATGTAGTAAAATAGTCTCTTATTAATTCAGACAATTTATAGAAAATCTGGAGTTTTGAATGTAGGAGAAATCTTTGAAAAATAGTTTTATTTCACTCCAATCCTTATAATTTTGCTCCTTTTTCTTGTTTTATTATGTTATTCAGGAGTTCCAATATTTTGAATTAGATGAGACAGTCATAGACATGCTCATGTTCCTAAAGTGAAATTTAGAACACTTTTAACTTTTCCTATATGCAGGGCAGGAAGCAACATTTAGAACTGGACATGGAACAACAGACTGGTTCCAAATAGGGAAAGGAATACGTCAAGGCTGTATATTGTCACCCTGCTTATTTAACTTCTATGCAGAATACATCATGAGAAATGCTGGGCTGGAAGAAGCAGAAGCTGGAATCAAGATTGCCAGGAGAAATATCAATAACCTCAGATATGCAGATGACACCACCCTTATGGCAGAAAGAGAAGAGAAACTAAAAAGCCTCTTGATGAAAGTGAAAGAGGAGAGTGAAAAAGTTGGCTTAAAGCTCAACATTCAGAAAACGAAGATCATGGCATCTGGTCCCATCACTTCATGGGAAATAGATGGGGAAACAGTGGAAACAGTGTCAGACTTTATTTTGGGGGGCTCCAAAATCACTGCAGATGGTGATTGCAGCCATGATATTAAAAGATGCTTACTCTTTGGAAGGAAAGTTATGACCAACCTAGACAGCATATTCAAAAGCAGAGACATTACTTTGGCAACAAAGGTCCATCTAGTCAAGGCTATGGTTTTTCCAGTGGTCATGTATGGATGTGAGAGATGGACTGTGAAGAATGCTGAGCGCTGAAGAATTGATGCTTTTGAACTGTAGTGTTGGAGAAGACTCTTGAGAGTCCCTTGGACTGCAAGGAGATCCAACCAGTCCATTCTGAAGGAGATCAGCCCTGGGTGTTCTTTGGAAAGAATGATGCTAAAGCTAAAACTCCAATACTTTGGCCACCTCATGCAAAGAGTTGACACATTGGAAAAGACTCTGATGCTGGGAGGGATTGGGGGCAGGAGGAGAAGGGGACGACAGAGGATGAGATGGCTGGATGGCATCACTGACTCGATGGACGTGAGTTTGAGTGAACTCCGGGAGTTGGTGATGGACAGGGTGGCCTGGTGTGCTGTGATTCATGAGGTTGCAAAGAGTTGGACACAACTGAGTGACTGAATGGAACTTTTTACCATAAGGTAGAATTTTTACTCTAAATAAGCCTAATATTTTGAGACTTAGATTTTAAAATTAATCTACATCACTTGTATGTCAATTCAGGAATTACTTTTTTGAGAAATATTGACAGTTAATATTGCAGACTTGTAGCTCAGTCAGTAAAGAATCTTCCTGCGGTGCAGGAGACCCAGATTCGATCCCTGGGTCAGGAAGATCTACTGGAGAAGGAAATGGCAAGCCACTCCAATATTCTTGCCTGGAGAATCTCATCGACAGAGGGGCCTGGCAGGCTACAGTTCATGGGATCATAAGAGTTGGTCATGACTTAGCGACTAAAAAGAGAGGGAAATTGCAGAAGTTGGTGCTACTGAAGTCTAAACTTAACCTTATGAATCAGTTCAGTTGCTCAGTCGTGTCCAACTCTTTGCGACCTGATGAACCACAGCACTCCAGGCCTCCCTGTCCATTACCAACTCCCAGAGTTTACCCAAACTCATGTCCATTGTGGAGAAGGTACTGGCAACCCACTCTAGTACTCTTGTCTGGAAAATCCCATGGATGGAGGAGCCTGGTGGGCTGCAATCTATGGGGTCACACAGAGTCGGACATGACTGATGCACCTTAGCAGCAGCAGCAGCAACATGTCCATTGAGTCGGTGATGCCATCTAACTACCTCATCCTCTGTCATCCCCTTCTCCTCCTGCCTTCAATCTTTCCCAAAATCAGGGCCTTTTCAAATGTGTGAGCTGTTCACATCAAGTGGCCAAAATATTGGAATTTCAGCTTCAACATCAGTCCTTCCAATGAACACCCAGGACTGATCTCCTTTAGGATGGACTGGTTGGATCTCCTTGCAGTCCAAGGGACACTCAAGAGTCTTCCCCAACGCTACAGTTCAAAATCATCAATTCTTCTGTGCTCAGCTTTCTTTATAGTCCAACTCTCACATCCATACATGACTACTGGAAAAACCATAGACTTGAATAGATGGACCTTTCTTGACAAAGTAATGTCTCTGCTTTTGAGTATGCTGTCTAGGTTGGTCATAACTTTCCTTCCAAGGAGTGTCTTTTAATTTCACGGCTGCAATCACCATCTGCAGTGATTTTGGAGCCCAGAAAAATCACTGGGAAAAGTGGAAAAAAGTCAGTGAAAAAAGTCAGCCACTGTTTCCCCATCTATTTGCCATGAAGTGATGGGACCAGATGCCATGATCTTCTGTTTTCTAAATGTTAAGCTTTAAGCCAACTTTTTCACTCTCCTCTTTCACTTTCATCAAGAGGCTTTTTAGTTCCTCTTCTCTTTCTGCCATAAGGGTGGTGTCATCTGCATATCTGAGGTTATTGATATTTCTCCTGGCAATCTTGATTCCAGCTTCTGCTTCTTCCAGCCCAGCATTTCTCATGATGTACTCTGCATAGAAGTTAAATAAGCAGGGTGACAATATACAGCCTTGACGTATTCCTTTCCCTATTTGGAACCAGTCTGTTGTTCCATGTCCATTTCTAACTGTTGCTTCCTGACCTGCACATAGGTTTCTCAAGAGGCAGGTCAGGTGGTCTGGTATTCCCATCTCTTCCAGGATTTTCCATAGTTTCTTGTGATCCACATAGCCAAAGGCTTTGGCATGATCAATAAAGCAGAAACAGATGTTTTTCTGGAACTCTCTTGCTTTTTCGATGATCCAACCAATGTTGGCCTATTCAAACAGATTTAGAAGAAAACTGGGAGAACTAAATATGCAAATCTTTTCTCTTCAACCCTCCCTCTCCCATCCCTGAGGGCCCTAATCCACTTCACTCTGTTATTATTATCACCACTTAATTTGAAGAATAGAGTTGCCATTGTTTGATAAGGTAAAGATTGTGGGAGCAATAGGTTTGAGGATAAAATATCAGGAGTTCATTTTCTAAGTTTAATCAAAACTGCTTTTTAAATATTTAACTAGTAACATCAGATAGACAGCCAAGTGCCAAGTCTGGAGTTCAGTCTAGAGGTCCAGGCTAGCACTGAAATTTGGCTAACATCAGCTTTTACAGATGGCATTTAAAGCCGTAAGACTGAATGGAATCACCTAGGGGCAAGTAAAGACGAAGTAGAAAGAATCAAAGACTGAGGACTGGGAACTCATATTTTAAGATATGACATACAAAATGAACAACGGAGGCTGAGGAAGAGATGTCTCTGAAGAAAGAGAATGAAGAACACATGGTTCTCCTTAAGTCAAGTTCTGAGTCCATTCCGAGGAGGAGGGTGCAGTCATCTAGGTCAAATGATGCCAACAGATCAAGTAAGAAGAGGATTGAGAACTGAGCACTGGACAGTTCACAGCACAGAAGTCATTAGTAACCTTCCTATCATTTGGTAAAATCACTGATGACACATTCAAGAGAGAACAGGGAGACAGGATATTATTCTGTGTATAGCTGTGTGACCTGATGTTTTCACTTATTAAAAATAGTTTCTGTGTGCTTAAACATTCTTTTATAACACCAGTTTCAATGGCTGGATAGTACTCAAGTGTAGATGTTCTGCAGTATATTTAATTAATTCCATATGTTTGAATATATGAATTTTTCCTTTTCTCCCCTGTTTGCTTGTTAACACACTGGAATATTTAATTCATTTTCTATTTCTGGAATTCTATATTTATTTTCTCAGGTTAAATTACAAGCAGACTTGCTGGCTTACAGGATACATGGAACATATGTCACAACATAATAAAGTATATTATGCTATGATATTTCACAAAAGAATGAAAGTGAAAGAGAAGTTGCTCAGTCATATATAACTGTTTGCTACCCCCATGGACTATACAGTCCATGGAATTCTCCAGGCTAGAATACTTGAATGGGTAGCCTTTCCCTTCTCCAGGGGATCTTCCCAACCCAGGGATCAAATTCAGGTCTCCCACATTGCAGGCAGATTCTTTATCAGCTGAGCCACAAATGAAGCCCAAGAATACTGGAGTGGAGACTATGTGAAGGCTAATAATGAAATCAGAAACTTTGTTTATCTATTATTAATTCAATACATGCAAACTACACATTTTGAGAGGAAGTTTAATCAGAATTTTGAGAGCTGTTACAAGAAAGTGAAAGTAGCTGAGTGAAAAGTAAAAGTAGTTGAAAGTCAAATCTGGTTTATATGCATCTTTTCTTTCATTCAACTTTTTTTTTTTTTTTTTTTTGACTGATTACAGTATGCTTGACCTTGGGGAGACAATGACTATAAAATATAATCCTATTGAACTACATAGCCTATATCATCTGACATTTCCTTAGCTAGTAATCAGTGTATGAAATAATATTACATTTTCTTTTCTGCCAGTGGGTAAGTAGGATTGATGTAATTTTTGGTGTTTAACTGATCTTGATGCCAGATAAGGGCCACTGATAGTGAGTCAAACAGAACCTTGACTGAGCTCAAAATTTTGAGGTTAAGTACTCTCATCCCTTCTATTACTCCTAATAATTATCACGGGATAAAGATTTTTATATTTTGAGGGCGTGGTACAAGGGATGAATGTCAAGAAATCATAAAATGGCTTTTATATTTAGTTGGGGCTTTCCAGGTGGCGCTAGTGGTAAAGAACCCACCTGGCAACGCAGGAGACCTTGTTTTGATCCCTGGGTCAGGAATATCTCCTAGAGAAGGGGATGGAAACCCACTCCAGTATTCTTGCCTGAAGAATCCCATTGACTGAGGAGCTTGGCAAGCTACAGTCTATGGGGTCGCAGAGTCCGACATGACTGAGCAGGCAAAGTAATACGTTGGTTATTGGGGATTGGTAGGGGTGATTAATTTAAGATGTGGTTAAATGAAGGTAAGACAACCTTTTGGACAAAGTTTGAAATCTACAGAGTCTACTCCCACGAGGCCAAGAGACAGGTCAATAAAACCTTCCAAGATTCTTCAAGGCAAATGGGTTCTGTTCCTGTTACAAAAAGAGCCTAGTGGATTAAATATGGAGGAGTGTTTGGTTGTAACAAAAATAAGGAGATATCATTACACTAGTAAAGAGAGTGAAAGAGGAAGAAAGAATATACTACGTATATTTGAAAGGGTGCAAGTGAAAGAGCTCTCATACACTGCTAATGGCACCATCAATTGCTATCTCTCTCGAAAGTAGTTTGACTAAGTTTCTAGAGTCTTAAAATGTTCTACTTCCAGTAATTTATCCTAGGAAAATATCTGGAAGTGTCCTCAAAGATTTATGTATGTTGATGTTTATTATAGTGTTATTTATAAAAGTAAAGAGTTGAAAACAATATAAATGTCTGCCGATAGGCACTTGGCATAATAAATTAGGGTATATCCATGTAATTTATTTCTATGCAGCAGTTTATAATCATATTTTCAAAGACCATTTGATAGCATGGAGAAATATTCACAATATAATGCTAAATTAAAACTGTCAGGTACAAGCAAACAGCATTAAACAGCTACCACTTACTGAACATTAATTTTGTACTAGGATATGTATTCAGGGCCTTAGAAACACCTCCCTTAATAATCTTCTAACAAATCTGTAAGATGGCTATTGCTATTCTTAATTTATATACTGTGAATCTAAGGTTAGCGAGTTAAGCTGCAGTACAAATCCAAGTTGTCCTACGAAATAGAGTAGCTTCAAGTATGTAGAGGTACTGGAGGAAAAAGGTTTTTCAGAAATCCAGAGACATTTTATATGCTTCAAGTTCAAGGGAGAAAGAAAGTGGCAGGTTATGAAATAGTTACAATCTGAAGAGTGTTATATCACTCATTATAGTTTAAATTAATCTGGTAGGTGACAAAAATACCATCAAAGTTTAAAGAACTGAGTGAAATGATCTTACGTCTTGTTTTAGAATGGTAACTGAAGAACTTGTACCAGGGGTGGGATTGCCATGTGGCAATTGGCAGTTATTCAAATACCAGTCAATAGAGGTTTTGTCTCTAAGGGGTGATAATGAAGACGGAGAACAAGAGACAGATTATAGAGACACTGTGGGTAAAGAACTGACTAGACTCAGACAGAGAAGACATGAAGTTCTAAGACACAGGGAAGGGAAGAGACAATGATGATTTTAAGCTTCCAATAGCAGTAGTTATATACACAGAAATAACTAATGAAATAGAAACCAAGGGAAAATTCAATACATGGAGCAGCTGACCCTGAGTTTGATTTTAAGAAAGTTTTATGTGAGGAACCACTTTAAAGGAGGCAATCTAGAGGCAGAAGGTTGTGGAGTTCAGGGGAGAAAAACAATGTTCAAGTACAGACTTGAGGGTTGTTTGCATATTAAAGTTATTTGAAGCCATGGGAGTAAATGAGATTTCCAACAGAAAGAATATAGAGCAGGGCTTCTCAAATGAGTATGGATGAGTTTCTCAGAACTGCCTGAAGAGATTTCTAAATTACATATTCAGTCATTGTCCACTCAAAAAATTCTGTCTCCTTTTTCTGTAGGGGGTGGAGAGACCGTGGTTTGAAAAAGTAAGAAGAGCTGAGCTCGAGATTTTTGTTTTTAACTGTTAGCTATATTGATAGATGTTTAATAGATACTTTACAAAAGAAGAGTTGATGGATGCAGTTCGAATTCTTGAGGCCACAGTCCCTGCATGAAGAGCTGGGGTTAATATAACTCTGATTATGTCCCTAATCGGTGATGATATATACCAAGAGTGATAATATTTCCTTTGTAAGAGCAATAGGGCCTGAAAAAAAAATCACTTGGCATGCCTGAACTTACATGTGGTTTACATTTCAACACTGAATTTGTAATTAGACATTGAATCTTTGAATTCATTTTCTCTCAGGAAGAGTTTCCAGGCAAACTCATAAGAGCCTGTTTCATACCAATATATTCTAAATGGTGTTTATTTTCCAAAGAAAACTGGTACCAAATCATATTTTTGTAATTTGGTCGAGTTTATTAAAACAGAGGAATCACAAAACAGAATGGACTGCATATGCAAGGTGATAGCTAAGCCATGAAGATGAAGAATAAAAAAAAAAAGGACGATTCATAATGAGTGAGCTATTAATTAAGAAAAAAGAGATGAGATTTCCAGCCTCACTCCCAAGTGGTTCACTAGGTAATGACTTCAGCCTATAGCACCACAGGTTTTTAGGTGCAAAGACATGTCAGCGATGAGTATGAAGGAACTGGATGTTGGCCAGTCAACCAATCATCTCTTCATACTGAACATTTGAAGATATGCTCCTTAATTCACAGAAGTTTTTAACCTAAATTATAAAAGAAAAAACTTTTATGTAGATACCAAGGGACCATAAGAGAAGGATCAGAGATGAACAGTACACAATAGAATCTCACTATCCTCAGAATCTTGCCCATTTCAGCTCTTCTTGGTTTTAATGTGACATGATATAAACAGCCATGCATTTTCTGTACTGTATGTGTATTGGAGAGCTACAGTGAATTACAAGAGCTATATTCGCCTTGCTTTATAGTTCCAGTTATTCCTCCCAGGGAAGAAAGGAATTTGGATGGTAATTCAGTAAACTTTTGTGGTGTTACATTTGACTGGATTAGGCAAGAAAAAAAGTGAGAGTTTTACCATTAAATTTTAAAAATCTGTTTTAAGTAAGTCAGACAAAAAACCAGTAAAAGTACAATTGAATATGTAGTTTGTACTTGAGTCAGACAGGACACTATGTTAGTCCCACGCAGCACACAATCAGTTGAGAAAGTTAGATTCTAGAATAGGAAATGAACTGTTAAGGGCACTGCTACATTTCAAGTACCAGTGGGTGGATGAGAACCTGGACTTCCATCTCCATTATCACAGCAGAAGACAGACAGGGGTAGAATTAACTAGACTCACACATTCCTCCCACAGAGAAGTTTAGAAAAACACACACCCACCACTCAGTCCACACTTTTCTTTCATATGTCCATCAGAACCCCATTTCCTTAGTTTTGCTGCATACATACATGGTCTTGTATGCCTAGACATGTGGCAGAGGTACTCAGCAGGTTCTCACAACTGGTCTTTCAAACTAAATTCTCCCACGAGGGCTCAGTTCTGAAACTGGATACTGCATACCTGGTGACCTGTTATTGAGAAGAATCGAAAGCAAACCTCCTTTGTGTTAGATGGGACAAGAAATGTAAAGCCAGGATTCAGGTGGAATGAGAAAACTCATTTTGGAAAAATCTCTGGAATAGAGACTTTTGTCACTTTCCAAGGGTCCAGATAGACTGTAGCCTTTTATTTTCTAATGGGGCAGGTGAACTTACGAGACTGAAGAGAATTCTTTGTGGCAGAGAGAGAGGAGGTAAGAGGGGTGGGGTGGGAGGTAGAGAAAAAGGAAATCTTCCAGGTGCTGCTTTAAGAAGGTAAGAAAGGTCCCTTTAGAGGTGCTGTGGACTTGGCCAAAATAAGAAAAAGTTGCTACAATACAGAGACAAGGCATACGACTTCAAGGAGAAAGCACAGTGGGAGACTTAATTCTAGGTAACAATACCACAGTATAAGGTTAAATAATGGCTAAAAGTGATTTATTATAGATTTTCTTAAATCTCTCAAGCGGACAAGAAAAAAATTCCTAGACTATACTCAAAAGAGAAATACTTTTAGAGGTATGGAGACTATCTAGGGGACATACATAATTTAAGAAGTGTTTGCAAAGTACATATGTTGTTTTTCAGGCATGGCAGTACTGGAACAGGTTTGATGAAAAAAAAAGAAGAGAATCAATACTTAGAAAATATCCTTGGGAGTATAATTTCTAGGTGAGAATATACTTGTTGTCAATGTCATCTCCACAAAAACTCAAGTTTTTAAAGTGTAGTTTGAATCTTTCTGACCTGGCCTTTTGCTCTAGTTCTGAAAGCCAGCCTCCTACCCAGATGCTCAAATCCAAATTGACCTGGTCAATTACCAATGCTTTTAGCAGTCACTGGACATACAACCAAGCTCAGAGTAGCAAAAAGTTAGGCTACTTTTGCTATAAAAATTATCCTCATATAAAGAGAAATATTCTGCAATATCATTGTTCAGTTGCTAAGTCATGTCCAGTTCTTTGTGATCCCATGAACTGCAGCACACCACACTTCCCTGTCTTTCACTATCTCTGGGAGCTTGCCCAAACTTGAGTCAGAGATGCCAACCAACCATCTCATTCTCTGTTGCCCTTAATTCTGCATTCTGTAATATGTTACCAAAAAATAAACTCCAGTTCTTCTGCCCAGTCATTAATATGGTCTACATCTTATTTTTGTGAGTTTTAAAGGAAATCTGTGCTCATTAGAGAAAAGTGACTATAGTAGAAACTTTAAGTGGAGGTTTATAAGGAGCAGGGCAGCATGATTAGTTTCTTTCAATATGAAAATTTTAGGATAAAGAGATTTTTTTTTCTTTTGGTGGATTTGATCTTTAGAAACTCTGAAAAAGCTGTTATAGTCGTCAAGATGTTGTCCCACCTGCAGGGAAATAAAAGCACTTTCCTCATCTTCCAAGGCATAATATTACCACAGTTCTGAAGTATCTGAGAGTATCTTTGCATGAGGAAAAGATTGAGATTTCCCAGAGGCCTGTGCATTGCACTTCAGTGCCCTTCCTCTAAGAATGTCAATACCCTCGGCAAACCTTAGCTGAATCATCATTACAGCCCAGACAATAGGCATCGAACAACTCACTGCATTTTCTTCTCCGTGTATAAAGGAGACTATAAATTGGAATGGAGTGTGTCATGGCTAGGGGTCAAAGAAGGCATTTTCGAAAAGGAACACTGAATCCAATATCTAACATAACACAGGAGTTGGAAAAGGAGTTTTCTGTTCAGCTTGTCCAAAAGTTCTTTACTGGTTGACAGAGGAAGTGAAAATTCCTATATGGCATTTTGCAAGCAAGACTCAACCCCACGTTGCAGGAATTTACAGAAGAATGGATAGGAGGGTTAGGGTTTGCCATACCATAGCATGCTGCTCTCCCAAGAGATTTCCTTTTCCTTATTTTTTACATTCAGAAAATTTAGTCTTAACCCCTTCAGTAACCCTGAAATTCACTTAAGAGTCTGGCAGTCTTGCAGGATAGGATGTCTCCACTTGTCTCCACTCCAAGAGAAGTGAAGGTGCTACTGGTAAAGAACCTGCCTGTCAATGCAGGTAGATGTAGAAGGCACAGGTTCAATCCCAGGGTCAGGAAGATCCCCTGGAGGGGGGCATGGCAACCCACTCTAGAATTCTTGCCTGGAGAATCCCAAGGACTGAAGAGCCTGGCGGGCTACAGTCCATAGTGTCACACAGAGTCTGACACAGAAGCAGAGAGTCCATGCACCACGGCAAAGTATGTATTTGCTTGAATATATGATACACTTGAATTTGGCCAACCTTCCCTGCAAGAAACAAAGAAACGCTCTTTCTCTTTTAAGCACTAAAGGGCACCATGTTAAATGACCCAGAGGGCAAGCTGTTTGTGTGTTATCTCAACATGTTTTGTCATCTCTGCTAACCTTGTGCGTGTTTTCTGTCAATAGACTGAACATTTTAAGAGGTGAGAAAGTGGCATTTATAACTGCACTCTGAATCCAGAATGAGTTCCAATGTAGTATACGACATTGACGATCACCAACTTTAAGGACATTTGGAGTAGCTGATCTCTGGTTCATGAATAATGAGTTATCTTGGTTTTAATAATTTAGTTTAAAAAACCTTTTCCCTCTATTCTTTATCTGTGAAGTTGCAAGAGCTCTCTACCTCACCTTAGATGATTACTTAGTTATATTCCTAGAGGGCAGATATAAGTTAATGAGCAACAAGGGAGGGGACAAGGAGGCAAGAACAAAAACAGCATATTGCCTTCAAGACTATTAACGTCCCTTTGTGGAGGATGGCAACAGCTAATGTCTGGCAAGAGCAGTGGAGGAAGAAATTGCTGCAGGTTCAGGTGGGAGAGTGAGTCACCTTGAGGCTGGCACTGCTGATGAGGTTTGGAGAATAATCTTTCCATTAGGAGTGGGTCCTCCTTTGAGGATGGGGATATTATTAATGTCCAGTACTTGAAATGTTTGATTTACTTCTTGTGTGTTGCACAGGAACAAAGCATTAAAGTCCCACACATCACAGATCCATGGAGGGTTTCTTTTAACCCATCTGTTCTCAAAGATATTAGGTGATTTTTAGAGTTTGTAGCATTTCTTTTGCTGTGTGGGCATATTACAGAGATGCAAGCTATTTGAATGGAGAGATAAATAGGTAAACAAACAGGTAGGTGGGTCGATACATAGACGTCATCACTTAGGATTTTTAGTAGAAAAAGGTCTTGCCTGTACTGTGCCTCTCGGCAAAGTTCCTGTTTATGGGAAAACTGTCAAATTTAGATATCAAAATAGTTAAGTCACTTCTAAAGTACTTGCAACCACAGAGAGTGTCTAGCAGATTTTATTAATAATAAGTGATTTTCATAGAGCTGGATTTGGAATTGTGTGCTTGCTTTAAATGTCAAGTCATTGTAATGAGGTATTAGCTTGCTTTGGCTTAAATTTGTATATTTTATTCTTACTCACTTTTAAATACCTTTTCTTAATCCCTTATTTTTGGCTCATTTGGTATGATTATCATTCCAATTTTTTGCCTCCTGAATAATAGATTCTAAATCATTCTCATTTTGGTCTTTGATTCCTTATTAAAAATCCTGAAGCCTAACAGCTAATGATGCTATTGATGCATGGTAATGCCGCATTTAATCAAGGATTTTTCCCCCCCAGTATTACACCACATCTTTCTCACCCCAGCAATGATAATTTTTGTGTTTTTCCATTTCCCCTTGTTATTTAATTGAAGAAGCTGGGAACATACATTTACAGTCAGTGAGCCCCCCAAATGACCTTTTACCTAATAAGGTGTTTTCACTTCTAATCAATATAATTTTATGGTTGACACCTCTTTATTTGAGGTGGCTTTGGGTATTTCTGCATACAGCTGTTCTATATCCCTCTATTTATATGGATTTTTACCAACTGAGCTATCAGGGAAGTCTATTTAAGTCCCTAGGCATTTTATTAAAAACAAAGGAAAAAAACATTATGTGTAGGAGGCAAGTCCTCTCAGATACAGGCTTTCCAATGCTCTTAAGAGGTATCAGAATTCTATGAGTTTACAGAACATACTTACTTTCCCAAAGAGCTAATCATTTAAAAGATGCCAGATTTCTCAGTGTGAGATAGCTGCCTTTTGATTTTAAATTGGTCAAATAGGTTTCAAGTTGGTCTTGTTTTACTGGTTACAATAGTTGAACAATAGTTTAAAAAAAGACTTCTGGTCAGCTGGCTGGTTGTAAAAGCAAAGTTTGCCATTCATTTGGAGTTTTTGACTTGCTAGGGAATTAGTCAAAAAAATGATCTATGAAAGATAAAGGTGTTTAATAAATACTAGTATGTGTGAATTTTGTGGCATTTGTTTCATTATCTGGAAAAAAAAATTCCCCCATCAGTTATGAGGAAGTCCTGAGCTATTAGTGTTAATGAGGCCAAATGTATTGGTTCAACCTGGATTCCTTGGTACTGTGCCCAGCTTCAAAATACACAAATGTGTGCTGGGGTCACCAGGAGGACCACGTCACAGTGTGAAGAGGGAAGGAAAGACTAATTTACCACTGGAGGAGAAGGAAATCTATGAAGTCACATTTTCTACCTTTTGTCAAATACACATTATGTCATTTTATGAAGACAATTAAAGAACTGACACAGGATGATATTAAGTAGGAATAAACTATGGGAAAGTCAAGAGATCATTTCCAGCTCCTAGAACTACTTCTTGAAGCTTCTTGGTAAATTTGTAGAGGGACAAGGATTGAAAAGGGGGCAAAATAATTAAACATACCCTCTTAGGTGTAAACTCCTAGTCAGTGTGCCTCTCTTCCAAAACTTAATAAAAACCAATAGAAGTAAACAGGATTAGGTACATGCAAAAATGATTTTAAATTGAGTGGCTCCAAGAACAAGACTTGGATAGGCAAGGTGATAATATCACATATCTAATGAATATGTGAAAACTGCTACAAGTGCCCAGGTGTATTTGATGTGTATACAGGGAAGAATGACAGTGACTCAGGCCTCAAGGGAGGAGTACTATGCAAGATAGGCTATTTGATTGTATGTGTGTTTGTAATAAAAATATCTATTAAAGTACTCTACCTCTTTGTGCTCTGATTTCAGCTACCATCAGTCAACCTACTGATTACTAAGAATCTCTTAGGAATAGGAGTGTTTGGTTAAGAATAATTTTGAAAAGATTTGATTAAGAATGAATTGAAATTCTAGCTTAAACTCCCATCTCTTAGAATACTGTTGACCTACTTCTGTTGAACGATGGTGACAACTATACATCAGGCATCTTTTCATTTGAAGAAATAACAACAATGAACATGGTCATGACTAATTTTCTCATGGAGTATCATCTTTCTCTATGCCACCCTTGTCAACAGTTTGTCAAGAAGTCTGCTATCTCTGTTTGCACAAGGTATCCAGAATCTGATTACATCTTCACCTCTCCCCTGCTACCCATAGTCTTCTTGTGTGTGGATTTCAGCTATGGTCTCCTAACAGGTCTTCTGTTTTTTAAGTTATGTCACTCTCAGACATGGTCTATTCTCAACAGAGCAAGAATGATGCTTTCATAACACAAGTCAGACGGTTATTTCTCTGCTCAAAATCCTGCAACATCTCCCATTTTACCGAGAGTAGGAGCCCTTACATTGGCCTAAAGGGCCTGGGTCACCAACTCATTTCCTCATCCTTTCTCTTGCTCATTCTCCAGCCACATCAGCCTCCCTTTCCCTTCCACAGGCCACACACACCCAGACCTCCCTCAGAACCTTGGCATTTGTCCTGTCATGAGAACAATCTTCACCCAGAAATCTGCTGTTTTTGCTCCAATGTTACATTCTCTTATGACGCCTTCCATGGCCACACTCACTTAAAGTTACAATCCATTCTCTAAGTACTCCCAATTCTCTTTACTTGGCTCTATTTTTTTCTATTTTTATTTATGTAAAAAAATTTTTTTTTACTATGGTAAAAGTCACATAATATAAAACATACTATTATAACCATATTTAACTATACAATTTAGTGGCACTAAGAAGGCAATGGCACCCCACTCCAGTACTCTTGCCTGGAAAATCCCATGGGCGGAGGAGCCTGGTAGGCTGCAGTCCATGGGGTCACGAAGAGTCAGGCACAACTGAGTGACTTCACTTTCCCTTTGCACTTTCATGTATTGGAGAAGGAAATGGCACCCCACTCCAGTGTTCTTGCCTGGAGAATCCCAGGGATGGGGGAGCCTGGTGGGCTGCCTTCTATGGGGTCGCACAGAGTCAGACACAACTGAAGCGACTTAGCAGCACAGCAGCAGCAAGTACATTTACATTGTTGTACAACTCTCACCATCATCCATTGCCCTAATTTTTCACCTTCCTAAACTGAAACTCTACCCATTAGATACTAACTCCTCATTCTGCCTCCTCCCTCACCTCCAGTCCCTGGAACCTACCAATATATATATATTTAATTCCAGTACACTTTCTGACTATGAATTTGACTGTTCTAGGTACCTTGTCTAAGTGGAATCAAACAGTATTTGTCTGCACCTAAAGTACACTGAAATGCATTTTTAAGTTTCAATATATGTTTTACAAACAGACTACCTTTTCTTCCTCTAGTGCTATAGAGTAGGTTCTCATTACCTATTTTATAATAGTAGTTATGTATATGTCAATTCCAATCTAATTTATTCAATCTCCCATTCTCCCCTTGGTTTTCATGTTTATTCTCTTCATCTGTCTATTTCTGCTTTGCAGATAGATTCATCTGTATACTGTTTTTCTAGATTCCACATATATGTGTTAATACACATTTTTCAGACTTACCTCACTCTATGACAGCCTCTAGATCAATCCAATAGAATAAAAATTCTATTTTTAAGAATCACTTTCTCATATACTATATAATGTTCAAAGTTATTATTTGTGTTTTTATCTAGAACACTAGAACAGAAATCTTTAAGGCAGAGATTTTATTCACACACACACACATTATATATATATATCTGACAGTGAGCTTGGCACATAGCAGGCATTTACTAAATTGACTGTTTAATGAATGAGCCAAGTACAAATAAATGAATAATCAAAAGTTGTGACAATAATTGACAAATAATGCCCATGATTTAAGAGCTTTACATATAAATTACATAAAATTACCTTGAAAACAACCCTAAGAGATAGATGCATTATCTCCATCTTAAATATGAAGCAACTGAGCCACAGAGAAGTTAAAAACATGTTACCTGCTAATATAACTTGAGTTAGGGTTGAAAGGCAGGCAGTTGGGCTCCCAAGAAGGCCACACTCTTAATCGTGAAATGCTACCACTTTTCTGCTGTCAAGATGCTAGCAGTGTGACAAAAAGACAGATATAGCAGGAGAACTTGATCTGGTCTGGAGTCTCAGGGGAGGCCTCCCAATGAAATGGCTTTAAGTCAAGAAAAGACAAGTAGCACTTAGCTGGTTGGAAAGAAGGACCAGTCTAAGTCAGCTCAGCTTTTGGGCGCTAAGAATTTGGGAACTGAGCAAGCTGAAAATGCAAATTCAGCTAATGCCACCAAGATAAGAGAGTGCTGGTCATACCTCCGCCTTTCCACACTATGGTGGTGTCAGGAGAGATGAAATCCTCTTGCAAAAAGGTTAGTTACTGACCAGTTTGGGTGGAGAATTGCTCACACTGACCATGTAACTTAATTATAGAGTCACTCCACTTTTCAAGGTATAGGACAA
The DNA here is from genome assembly GCF_032405125.1 of Capricornis sumatraensis. Taxonomy (NCBI): domain Eukaryota; kingdom Metazoa; phylum Chordata; class Mammalia; order Artiodactyla; family Bovidae; genus Capricornis; species Capricornis sumatraensis. Next base: position 43,241,773 of record NC_091087.1, read on the forward strand.
TGCTTGGAGAAAGTAAAGATGAGGAAAATCATATCTGTTCTGTTAAGTGGACCAAGGAGGACCTGTAAATAGGGTTGATCATGATCCCTATGACTGAGTGGGTTTCACTAGTAGGACTGGGGTAATAGGAAGAGACTAATTGGTTCCTGGAGGTGGCTTTGAATGCTTTGCAGAAAGTCTCAGCTGCAACTATTTCAAAAATTAACAGCATGAGGCAATGGATAGACCACTCATTTATATGTTAGTGCTTAACTGCAAATGGGGGAAGTAACTGGAGCATGCATATACCAAAAGTCTCAGATGGGGATGGCATCTGGATTCCATTTTCCCAGTACCCACCCCAACTATGCTCTTTGTTTTCATGGAACCCTCATAAGCGTTCACTTGTGGTTCCAAGGATTCTCCTTCAGGCATAAGAGGTGAATTACAAGTAGGTTTCCAGAACTGTATTATATCCCACACGCTTAAGGATCCCATCTCCACGTCACGTCACACGTCCTATGAATTAATACTAACATGGCTATGAATCATGGGTAGAAAAGTTTATGCTTTATTGGGTCTGACAGAGCAGCTGATTTCTGGGTATCCTTCTCAACAAAACTGCATTTCAAATTGAGGCACTAAAATTCATGGGTATCAGTTTTTTCAGTCAATGTCTTCTTATGAAATTATTCACAGCAACTCCTATGTAATACTACCTTTTTAAAGATAAATTAAATAGTTAAAATAAATATTACATACAATTGGTAATATGCAGAGATTTATGCTTTACACATTGGTTTTTATTATGAAGGTGGTAAGATTAGGACTCTAAACTCATTTGCCTTCCAAGTTTTATTTCTTTTTGTCACCCTAATGAATTCATTCTAATTAATTCTCTAGAAAAACAGGTCTAGAGAATTATGACTTTTGAATTTTGAGTTTTATGTTTTAAACACATGCATTATGACTTTTATGTTCTAAACCCATGCCAGCTTGTCTAGAAAGCCCCCTTTCCCATCTCTGACTCTTAAAATTCCATCTCTTAAGACCCTTTCTGATCTACCCAATGGGAAATGAATGTCAGAGAGAATATAAGTATTTCCCATGCTGATTATGATAATTATAATGCCTTCATTTTCCATTAAAGAAATATCTTATAGTCTTATTTTAATATTATTATACTATTACTTTAATACTGTGATAGGTCTAGGGATATAGTAGTAAAAAATTTACTTAGTCTTACATTTATGAAATACAGAAATAATCACATATATGTATAAGGAGAAATTGTGGTAAGAGTTGTATTGGGAAACTACAGGCTATCATGCAAAAGAATAAGGTTAAAGAAAATAATACAGAGGCAAAAGTCAGAGAAGACTTCCCAAGGAAGTGACATTTCAGCTGAGATCTGATGGATGAATAAAAGTTATCCAGGTTAAGGGAAGAGGGAAGTATTTGAGACACAGGGACTTGCTAAGTTATTAGGTGGAAAATGTCTTGGTGCATTCCAGGAACTTAAAAAAGTCGCTTGTCTCATATTGTAGTTATATATGGACCCTTCTTATCTCTCAGATGGAAGAAAACTTTATTTCTGCCCCATAAATAATGTACACATTATTTTATACATAGAAGGAACTCAAAAAGCATGTTAGAGAACTGTGGCTTCCAGAAACTGTAACTAACTTGTTTTGAACTTACTCTCCTATGTAAATAATTATGAAAACAGGAAAAAATATGAGAATAACTTTCAAGCATTGGAAACTGAGCAGCCCTATTATCCTTGAGAGAAAGGAAGATCCATGAGGTAGGCTTATTATTCCCAAATGTCTATATGGGACAGTTTCCACAACTTTGCAGTAATGAGGTAAGTCCAGGATAAAGCAGAAATCTCAGGGGAGGAGCTGTAGATTACATCTGAAGTGGCCAAGGCAGGTGGAACTGGAGGAATACAGGATGGAAAGTGAAGTATTCTTCTTGTATCCTGTATAGGGAGGGCACCCTGCAAGTTTGCATCAGGGTTCACTTTCTGTCCTTGGCTGAGGGTCAAGTGCTCATGAACAGGGCATTGTCCATGAGGCCTAGCAGATAGTGACTTTGAGGAGGCCAAGAGCAGAAGTGATATCGGATATTGCACAGGACTAAAAGAGGTCAGAATTTGGACCAGCTAGAGTAGACAGACCTCACTGAACAATCTAGATATCCAGTCAAGAGTCTGGAAAAATCATGACCCAGAGGAAAGGAAATACCCTAGATCTAATTGAGAAAAAAAGTCCTGAAGTCAACGCTTCCTACGAAGTACAAAACCAAGTTTAAAGGATCAAAATAATCGATCAGTCAGTTGTCAGATAAAACTTGCTGCTGCTGCTGCTAAGTCGCTTCAGTTGTGTCCAGGACTAAAATGAAGATAACGTACATGAAACTCTCCACGAAATAACATATACAATGGAAAGTTATGAGACAAAAGCCGGAAAACGTTGCCCATAATCAAGAAAAATAATTTTAAAAATAGATATGAATAGCAGATATAGATTTTAAAACAGCTATTATAAACACATTCAAGGATTTAAATGAAAAGGTGGACAAATCTCAAAGAAATAGAAACTAAAAAGAAATGGAAATTCTAGAGTTAAAAATAAAGTGATATCAAATAAAAGGATTCTGGATGGTTTAAATTATCTATCTAATCTAACAAATTAGATAATATTAGACAATAGATTAGACACTATGTTAAGAAAGGATCAATAATATTATTCAAACTGAAGGGAAATAAAAATATTGAAAACACCAGCAAAATCTCAATTACCCATGAGATGATATTGTGCAAATATAAGTACAGAGTACTAGGAAGGGAAAATTATCAAGAATGCATCAGACAAAAATACTGAGTAAACAACTGAAAACCCGAAGTTTGGTGGAAAATAGTACCACAAAGACCCAAGAGTTTCAATAAACCCTAAGTAAACCAAGTCTAAAAAATAGCATGTAAGCACATCATACTCAATTAGAGGAATATTACTATGTACAATTTAGCACAAATAAATTTGACAAGTTAGATGAAAAAGACAAAAATTCTAGAAAAAAAATTTTCTAAAACTGATAAATATAGAAAACCTGAATGCTTCTCAGATTATTAAAGAAATGTAATTCACAGGTAAATATTTTCCCACAAAGAAAACATTAGGTCTAGATAACTTCACTGGTAAATTCTACCTGATATTTAATAATGATTAATATTTTACATGAATCATTTAGGGAAATAAAGTGTGGCAGTATTTTCTATGTCTTTTTATGAAACCAGCATTAACTTTAAAAGCAGCCTAAACAAAGACATTAAAATAAAATTACAGACCAATATTTCTTATGAACCTACTAATAAAAATTCTTAACCGAATATTAACAGCAAATGGAATCTAGCATTATATAAAAAGAAGCAAATGGAGTTTATCCCCGGATTGTAAGGTTGTGACAAGATTAAAAAGAGAAAAGTCACATTAGCAGAGAATAAAAATCATAATTACCTTAATTGAAGCAAAAGAACAAGCAGATAACATTTAACACTCGTTCATGACAAATTCTTAAACTAAGCATAGACAAGCATTTTAATTATAAATGACATCTGTGAAAAACCATCCTTTAACATGATAGTTGAAACTGACATATACTCCACTTTTTCCCTACTATCAAAAACAATGTGAAGGTATTCACTTATACCATTCTATCCAAAGCTGTACTAAATCTCCTTAGTTCAGCTCAGTTGTTCAGTTCATGTCCGACTCTTTGGGACCCCATGAACTGCAGCACGCCAGGCCTCCCTGTCCATCACCAACTCCCGGAGTCTACCCAAACCCATGTCCACTGAGCAGTGTAATATGGCACAGAAAAATGTATAAAGATTGGAAGAGAAAGAATAAATTTGTCTATGCATAGATGACATAGTTACATCATAATGTATGTACAAAATCCTATGAAACCCAGAAAGACACTATGACTAATGAGTAAGAAAGATCCTAGAATACAAGGTCAACATACAGAAATCAACTGATTTTAACACCAACAAAGAACTGGAAGATATTAATAACCCACACAATTTAACAGCACCAAACAATCCCACAAAATATTTAGGAATACATTTAATGGAAGATATATTTGAGTCTTCTATATTAAAAATTATAAATCTTTAAGAGAAAATTTAAAGACCTAATTAAAGAAGAAACATGCCATATTAATGAGTTGAAAATTCAGTATTTTTAAGATTCCCATTCTTTCCAAACATAGAGATTCAAAGTAATTGAAGTAAAAGAGAATAAAGACATAGCATAGATACTGACAACCTGATTCTAAAACTTAAATAAAATCAAAAGATCTAGAATAGGTGAAGCAATCATCAAAAAAAGAGGGAAAGGTTTGGAGGCTTAATTAAGTAATTAATTAATACTACTTAATTTTAAGCATTAAGTGACAATAACCAGTGCAGCATTGAAACACAGACAAATAGATCAATGGAAGCAAATAGAACATGCAGAAATAAATACTTACATGGTCTAATGACGTCACTGCAGTTTAATGGGGAAAAGCAAGTCATTTCAACAGTTTGCAATGAAAGTAAGGAAAACAGTGATTGCCACTTCATGTCACATACAAAAATTAAAAACTACAACTATAAAAGTGCTACCATATACAACAGAGTAATATTATGACCATGGGTTAGACAAAAAGGCTTTTTAGCCATGGAACAACAAACTCTAAATATTAAACTATAAAGATAGATTTGATTAAATTTAAAAGTATCTGCTCATCAACGATGCCCTAAAGAAAATGTTAAGACAAGACACAGGTGGAAGGAATGTACCGACAATACTTGTATGTGATAAAGGATTTATCTCTAGAACATACTAAAAGCTCTTACAAATAATAAGCAAACAACACAAACAGGTCAAGGTCTTGAACAGGTATTTCCCAGAAGACTTAGAAATGGACTACAAGTACATGAAAATGTGCCCAATATCATTAGTCATCAAATCAATACTACAATGTGATAATAATTTACTCCTAACAAAAAGGCTAAAATTTAAAAATGAACAACACTAAATGTTGGCAAGGTTTTAGAGCAATGAAACTCTTATGCATTTTTGATGGGAGAGAATGTAAATTACTATGCTTGAAAAAATCCAGTAGTTGCTTATGAAGTTAACTATAGGCCTACCCTATGACTCAGCATTTCATTCACTGATGTAACTTTCTTGTTGGAACTATTACAAACTTAGTGGCTAAAGTCAAAACAAAGTTATTACCTTACCGTTCTGGAATTCAGAAGTCCAAAATGGGTCTCATTGGGCTAAAATCAAGGTGACGCCAGGGCTCCATTCCTTTCTAGAGGCTCAAAGAGAAAATTCACTTTTGTGCCTTGCCTTTTCCTTCTTCTAGAGATTGTCTGCATTTCTTGGCTTTACAGCTTCTTTCTACCTTTAAAGCCAGCAACATCCAGTCTCTTCTTTCCCACACCACATCTCTCTGGAACTGACTCTCCAGCGTTTCTCTACCTGATATAAGGATGCTAGTGATAATATTGGGCACACCTGGATATCCAGCGCATGCTCCTTTGCGCTCCCAATGCTCAGTCGTGTCTGACTCTGCAACCCCATGGACTGTAGCCTGCCAGATTCCTCTACCCATGGAATTTTCCAGGCAAGAATACTGGAGGTGGGTTGCCATTTCCTCCTCCAGGGGATCTTCCTGACCCAGGAATCAAACCTAGGTCTCTTGCATCTTCTCCATTGGCCACCTGGGAAGCCCTGCTCCCTTTAGGTCAGCTAATGATTAGTAACATTACTTCCATCTGCTACCAGAATTTCCCTCGCCTTGCAACTTATTCACTGATCTGGGGATGTGGATATACGAGGGGCTATTACTCTGCCTACCACAAGTATTTATCTAAAACAAATGAAAATATATGCTCACGATACACTTGCACAAGACTGTTTGAAACAGCTTTATTCAGAAGAGACCAAAACTAGAAACAACTATCATTGGAGGAGTGGATAAACCAATAGTAGTAAGTTATTAGAATGGAAAACTGTTAAAAATTTTTTTTAAAGAACATTTAATTGATGCACTAAACAATCCCTAAAACGTTACAGTGAGCAAAAGAAGCAAGGCATAAAAGTAAACACAGTATGTTTCCACTTTTATGACACTCGAGAACAGCAAAGCCAAACTATGGTGATAAAAATAAATATACTGGTGACTTTAGGGGCAAGATTGATGAGAAGAAGGAAGAGTGAAATTTCTGAGATAGGTGATGGAAATACTTTATATCTTGTTGCTTGATGCTGTGAAATTACACATTTAATTTTTCAAAGTATACTCTTCAAGTTCAAATTTAAAGTCTATGTAAATTTGGGGGACAAATTTAAACATGAAAACCCTACCTTTCACTTTGCTGGAGATAATTCAGAGATGTTTTTAAAAGTGCAAAGCAAACAGTGAGAGTTTTACTTTTTCTTTTCCAATTTGGATTCCTTTTATTTCTTTTTCTGCTCTGATTGCTGTGACCAAAACTTCCAAAACTATGTTGAATAGTAGTGGTGAAAGTGGGCACCCTTGCACACAACGGAGTATTACTCAGGCATTAAAAAGAATACATTTGAATCAGTTCTAATGAGGTGGATGAAACTGGAGCCGATTATACAGAGTGAAGTAAGCCAGAAAGAAAAACACCAATACAGTACACTAACGAATACATATGGAATTTAGAAAGATGGTAACGATAACCCTGTATGTGAGACAGCAAAAGAGACACAGATGTATAGAACAGTCTTTTGGACTCTGTGGGAGAGGGAGAGGGTGGGATGATTTGGGAGAATGGCACTGAAACATGTATAATATCATACAAGAAATTAATCACTAGCCCAGGTTCGATGCAGGATACAGGATACTTGGGGCTGGTGCACTGGGATGACCCAGAGGGATGGTATGGGGAGGGAGGTGGGAGGGGGTTCAGGATGGGGAACACGTGTACACCCGTGGTGGATTCATGTTGATGTATGGCAAAACCAATACAATATTGTAAAGTAAAAAAAAAAAAAAAGTGCAAAGCAGATTTTTTTTCAGTTTTATTGAGGTGTAATTGACAAAGTTATATGTTTAAAGTGTACATGATGATTTGATAATGCATACATTGTAAAAAGATCCCAACAATAAAATAAGACATAATTTTTGAAAGTTAGGGAGAAAAACTTTATGAAGTTTTCCCCCATGCCACATGGGGTTACACTTACGTATAAAATGAAGTCAGAGTTCTCAATGTGTGCATGCGTGCTCGGGTGTGTCGGATTCTTTGTGACCCCATGGACTAGAGCCCACCAGGCTCCTCTGTCCATGGAATTCTCCAGGCAAGAACACTGGAGTGGGTTGCCATTCCCTTCTCCAGAGGATCTTCCCAACCCACGGATTGAACTCTCCTGCACTGGCAGGCAGGTTCTCTACTGTCTGAGCTACCAGGGAAACCCATATATGTGTATATATTACATATATATATATATATATATATATATATATATATATATATATGTAAATAAAATATCAGCCAGGGTGCTGATGCAAAGCAGATGATAGAAATGATCCAGTAATGGGGTGTTCCTGGGATAACCTTCTTTAGCCAGTTTACTGAAGAGTCCATGATACTAGGGTGCTGGTTAGTCAGCACTGAAGCATCCCAAGGTAGAATCTTGGAAGAAACAGGTGGTTTGGATGAAGTGAGAAACGTTGAAAAAATAAAGTTTTCACAAAATTCAAGAGCAAGTATCATGCATCCAAGATAGTGAATCATAACAGGTATAAAGGATTTGAAAGGTCTCAGGCATTCATCAGTGAATGGGCTGCTGATGCAAGATCAAAAGTGAGCTCTGTGACTGCAGAGTAGAAACACAGAGGAAGCTGCAGTATTGAATTATCAACATAAGCAAAACGAAAGTATCTAAGAAATAAGGTAGAGATCAGAGGAGGAAAAATGATGGTGACACTGGCTGCCAGCAATGTACTGACACGATGTTAATCTTGGCAAGGCAGCAAAGGGAGTGTTGGTATAGAGGATGATTTATGTATTTTTTTAGGGCATTCGCTTCACCTCTTTACCAATCTTAGATATAAACATCCTTCAAAACTTAGCTCAAGTTACTTCTTTATGAGAAGTCTTTTATGGCTGGGACTCCGGCTAGTTTGTTAGCTTGTTCTTTTATTCAGTCACACACTTACTCTCTTAATGAGGGTGCGTCATGTGGCAGACACTGATGTCCAAACTCTTCTCCTAGACTACAAGAGGCAACACCTCTGAACTTGACTTAGGTTCCTGGAGGCCTGGGCAATTATGAACAGGGGCATATGGACCTATGAATGGGCAATTATGGACCTATGAATGCACAGCATGGGAGTGAGAAACCATCACAGAGCAAAGAGGAAACAGTATATACAACCATGAAAGGACAGTGGGGAAACACTTGCAGTGCAGATTAAATTCAGGTATAACATTATCACACTACTGCACAAAGGGTCAGAACAAGTAAGCAGAAGTCAAAACTTGGGAGACAACCTACACATTTTCCTACAGCCTATACACGTCTGTGTGTGTTAGTCACTCAGTCATGTCCCATTCTATGTGACCCCATGGGCTGCAACCCACCAGTCTCCTCTGTCCATGGAATTCTCCAGGCAAGACTATTTGGATGGGTTGGCATTCCCTTCTTCAGGGGATCTTCCTGATCCAGGGATCGACTTGTAATCTCCTGCATTGCAGGCAGACTCTACCGTCTACAGTATTTTTTGACTGATAAACCTTTCCACAGTTATACATACAGTCATGAGCTTCCTTAGAATATTTTGAAGTGATTTGATCACTTTTGAACAGTATCATCTGGCGGGATTCCAAAGGAGAAAGGGCGGGAAGGAGAACTAGACAACCACTCTTGTGTGGATTGCTAAGTGGAGACAAGGTGGCTCATGACAGAAAGTTAAAAACCCAACAAATCCAAAAATTGTCAACCATACCCTCAAGGCATGACAGGGACAGAGTTTCATTTTTTTGCTCCCATTGTTTAGAAAGTTCACTGTTTGACAAGACAAAGGGGTGCGACCCTGTTTTGGCCATTTTACTTCAGGTTATGGTGGAGAGAAAGACAGATGAAGAGATAACAGCAGAGACAGAAACTGCAAAAGGTGGGTGAGAGAGAAACGAAGATGGCCAGAATGAGGAAGTTAACAGCGTTTTGATCTGTAAGTGGCGTGGGCACAGTGACCCAGCTGTGTAGAGTGATAGCACAGGGTGGGAGGGGCTTGTCAATTCACCTTTTGGTTCCTATCAGCTGCTCCTCCTTCTCCCCATTTTGATTTGAGACAATTTCCTACTCAGAAATAAAATGCTATACAGTCGCAGCTTTAAGACAAGATCCACAGTTCCTGCTTCCAACCAGACTGTCCCTTAAAAGCTTCCTAAATGGCTCTGGTTTCTGCTCAAGGATGTGAGAGCATCTCTCTCACCCTGATAATTAAAAAATAAATGAATAATTAAAAATCCAGAAAAAGTGCAAATGTATGACTTTTTTTTCAAATCCACTGGAGAAAGGAGGCACAGGCAATACACGGGTCACAAATCCAAGGAGACACAGGCACCTAAGGGAGCAAAGAGATGTGAATGATTCCTTACGTGGAGTAGAGGGCCAGCGTAAGGAGAGTTCAGCTGGAGTGGATCACACGGTGGTAAAGGGTGCATGTGGCTGGCAGGAGAGTGCAAAGCACACTCAGGTTTCTTCTCCATTAACCTCATCATGCTTTCACAGAATAATGAGGAAAGAACACTTAAAAAGACTTTGTTGTGGCAGTGGTGGTAGACAGGGAGAACAGCAGCTTATGCAGGATAGGTATTTTAAGACGCCACCTAGACAATTTCCCTCATCTTCCCTATAAAGAAAGTCTTAATCTGTGGCATGAAGGTCAACAAACATTTTTACCCTTAGGACCTAGGTGAAAATTCGTGGACTCTGGGAAAAGCAACAGGGAGAGAAATATCTCTATCATTCATGCTGCTGCTGCTGCTAAGTCGCTTCAGTCGTGTCCGACTCTGTGCGACCCCATAGATGGCAGCCCGCCAGGCTCCCCCATCCCTAGGATTCTCCAGGCAAGAACACTGGAGTCGGTTGCCATTTCCTTCTCCAATGCATCAAAGTGAAAAGTGAAAGGGAAGTCGTTCAGCTGTGTCTGACTCTTAGCGACCCCATGGACTGCAGCCCCCCAGGCTCCTCCGTCCATGGGATTTTCCAGGCAAGAGTACTGGAGTGGGGGGCCACTGCCTTCTCTGCCATCATTCATGAGGGACAGGAATACATGGAGGGCCCAGGACTAAGTGGTGGGATCGAGGAAAAGCACTAAAATGGCACCAGGGACAGGTGCCTGCCTCAGAGTGGGGGTTAATCAGAACAACAGAGAATGCTCCCCACTCCCTCTGAACCATGGCTCTCCCTTCCCCCTATCCCACTGATGAGCTTGCAGGAGGAAATAACAGCTAGATACCACTGATAGACCTAAAAGAGATCCTGTCTTGGAAGAGTTGAAGGGAAAGACCTAAAAGGTAAAGTAGATATTGCTGTCAAATCAGCTCCTTGGCCTGTAAACACAGTCACTACAGGAATCTGATGCCTGTGGTTCCTAGGGATAACTATAGTAATATAAGACCTTCAACCCACACCAACTCCTAAATATAATACACTCAAATCTGCACACTAAGGTCCTATCAGAGAAGAAGGAATGCTTATTTCTAGGCATAAACTATTTATGTCGCTCTCCAGTGACTACATAAGACATCTGGCTTTCAAAAGAATATGGCAGATAAAGTATACAGGAAGTGAGTAAAGATACAGAAGTTATAAAGAACAATTAGACCTAATTCACATTTGTAGAAAACTCTACTGAATGGTTGCAGAATATATATTTTCACTAGAGCACTGGGAACAGTCTCCAAGATAGACCATATTGTGGCTGTAAAACAAACATCCACAAACTTAAAATACTAGAAAAAAAAAGCCAAGTATATGCTTGATTATAACAGAGTCAAACTAGAAATATAAATAACAAAAAATTATCTGAAAAACCCCTAAATATTGTTGAAAACAAACAACATACTTCTAATGCCCCCATATGTTACTGAGGAAATTTCAATGGAAATTTTAAAATGTTTGACCTCAATGAAAATAAAAGTACCACATTTCAAAATTTGATGGATGCAATGTAGCAGCGCTTAGATAGAAACTGATAGCAATAAATTCTTCTCACTTGAGCTTTGCTGCTGCTGCTGCTAAGTCACTCCAGTTGTGTCCGACTCCATGTGACCCCATAGACAGCAGCCCATCAGGCTCCCCATCCCTGGGATTCTCCAGGTAAGAACACTGGAGTGGGTTGCCATATATAATTGGCATAAAACACTGTGTATCTTTAAAGTGTACAACATAATGATTTGATATATGTATATTCCATGCTCTTCTGTTGGGTGAACTCAATGGCCAGGTCAATGGCCCACTCCCAGAGTGGATGATGCTGGAGATGCTTCACTGTCAGCCTGGGTTACTGTCCAATCTCCTTGGTCAGGTGAGGCCACAGGCTATGCAGAGTCCCAAGCCTCTGAGGTTGAGCCTAGCAGTGTCACTTGCTAGGCTCTGAAGCAGGATGGAGTTGTAGACTAGGTTCCAGAGCTGAAAGGTACCATAGGCTGCACTCCAAGGCTACTCAGGGTCACTGTTCAGATTTCCTGGTTACGTGGTGCAGAGGCTACGTTCAATAGTTAACAGGGTTGCTGACTTGGCTTCTTGACACACAGGCCTTCAGATATGCTCCATGGCTGCCAGACCACGCTTCCTGCCAGGGCAGGACTGGAAGCTATGATCAGCATTGGAATAGGACTACAAATTTGCTCTTCTTACTGGTTAGGAACCTAGAATGGGTTCCATGGTTGATATGGCTCACTGGCTAGGGATCTAAATCAAGTAGAACTGACAACTGAGCTTTTCTGGGCCAGATGAGGTCACCAACTTGACTCTGCAGATGAGTAGAGCTGGTGGCTGGGATCTCTGCTCAGGCACCACTGGAAGCAGAAATACAGTCAGCAAAGACCCAAACTCTGATGATGGTAAGCTCTGCCTCTGTTCTAAGTCTCTATGGGATCCCCAATGGCCAAGCTCTGTAGGTTCCTTCCTCCAGTGGTTCCCAAGAGGTGAAACAAGTGAGCCTCCTGGGAAGTGTCCTACAACACTGAGGAAGCTGAGTGTCCACCTTGGCCCTTTTTTTCCCACTGGAGAAGCTGTGGCTTAGAGGAGCCCCCTTGGTGCAGTGGTGTGACGGCCTGGGAGAGATGGTTTCTCTTACCCTTCTGACACAGTCCGCCTTGGTCTGTGTTGTCTGGGAGGTATGTCTGCCTCATCTTTGGGTTCTGGGATTTTTGAAATGGTGTCTGGTCTGTGAATAGTTGACAGGTGGTCTTTTTTGTGATGGGGACTGAAGTTGGGAATGGCCTATGTCACCATCTTGATCATGTCACTTCTCTAAATTTTTATATTGGAAAAAAAGAAAGGTTTCAAATCAATAATCTAAGCTTCTATCTTAAGAAACAAACGAAAGGAGAGCAAAGTAAAACCAAAGGAGGAAGAAAACAACAAACATAAGAGTGAAAATTATTTATTAAAGAGAACTCATTATTATCTTCAGAAGACACAGAGTATTTGACAAGATTCAACATCAAAACTCATGATAAAAACTCTAAGGAAACTAGGAATAGAACGGATGTTTCTTAATATGGTAAAGCATACCTGTAAGGTAGTTGCAGATAACATCAGACTGAATGGTGAAAGAGTGAAGGCACTATCTCCATCTGGAAACAAGACAGGAAATATTTTTTCAATGCTCCCATTCAACGTTGGACTGGAAGTTCTACCCAGTACAAAAATATAGTAAGAAGAAAGAAAAGGAAGGTGAAAAGACGAAATAAAACTGTCTTTATTCACAGATGACTATGTAAAGAATTCCAAAGAACTTATAAAAATGTGTTCAAACAAGCAAGGGTGTAAGCAAGATTTCAGGACACAAGATTGATATACAAAAATCAATATTATTTCTATAGATCAACCATGAATGACTGCAATTCAAAATTTTAAAAACTTGTTTAAATAAAATCCCCCAAGTGTTATCTATACATCCAACAATGTGTGTGTTTAATTTGTATATTGAAGATATAATACATTGATAAAAGGGTTTTTTTTTTCTGTCAATATAATACATTGATAAAAGGGTTTTTTCTGTCATTCTAAATTTTATTGATATTTATTATTTTTTTAATTGGAGAATAATTGCTTTACAATATTGTATTGGTCTCTGCCATATATCAACATGAATCAGCCGTAGGTATACATATGTCCCCTCCCTCTTGAATCTCCCTTCCACCTCCCACCCCACCCCACACCTCTAGGTTATCACAGAGCACTGGTTTTGAGCTCCCTGAGTCACACAACAAATTCCCACTGGCTATATGTTTTACATATGGTAATGTTTACATATGGTAATGTATATGTTTCCTCGCTACTCTCTCCATTCTTCTCACCCTCTCCTTCCCCGGCTGTGTCCATCAGCCTGTTCTCTATGTCTGCATCTCCATTGCTGCCCTGAAGTCAGGTTCATCGAGACCATCCTTTTAGATTCCATATGCCTGAGTAAATATGTGACATATTGTTTCTTCTTCTGACTTGCTTCACTTTATATAATAGGCTCTATGTTCATTCACCTTATTAAAACTGATTCAAATGCATTCGATAAAAACAATTTTTTAAAGGCCTGTAGGTCAATGAAACAGAAATAGATATACACAAATATAGTAGGTTATAGTTGTTGATTTTTGTCAAAAGCACAAATGCAATTCAATGGAGAAAGACTAGTCTCTTCAAAAGCTGTAGTGGGAAAAGTTGGACATTTGTATGCAAAACAAAAGTTTCAACCTATATGAAAACTAAAGTGAACTATTTCAGTTCAGTTCAGTTTAGTTGCTCAGTCGTGTCCGCCTCTTTGCGACCCCATGAATTGCAGCACGCCAGGCCTCCCTGTCCATCACCATCTCCTGGAGTTCACTCAAACTCACGTCCATTGAATCAGTGATGCCATCCAGCCATCTCATCCTCTTTCGTCCCCTTCTTCTCCTGCCCCCAATCCTTCCCAGCATCAGAGTCTTTTCCAATGAGTCAACTCTTTGCATGAGGTGGCCAAAGTACTGGAGTTTCAGTTTCAGCATCATTCTTTCCAAAGAAATCCCAGGGCTGATCTCCTTTAGGATGGACTGGTTGGATCTCCTTGCAGTCCAGGGGACTCTCAAGAGCCTTCTCCAACACCACAGTTCAAAAGCATCAATTCTTCAGCGCTCAGCCTTCTTCATAGTCCAACTCTCACATCCATACATGACCACTGGAAAAACCATAGCCTTGACTAGATGGACCTTTGTTGGCAAAGTAATGTCTCTGCTTTTGAATATACTATCTAGGTTGGTCATAACTTTTCTTCCAAGGAGTAAGCGTCTTTTAATTTCATGGCTGCAGTCACCATCTGCAGTGATTTTGGAGCCCCAAAAAATAAAGTCTGACACTGTTTCCACTGTTTCCCCATCTATTTCCCATGAAGTGATGGGACCAGATGCCATATCTTCATTTTCTGAATATTGAGCTTTAAGCCAACCATTTCACTCTCCACTTTCACTTTCATCAAGAGGCTTTTTAGTTCCTCTTAGCCTAGAGTTAATATGTAAAATTGTCAAACTCCCAGAAAATAGTCTAGAAGAAAATCCTGAGTTACAAATGAATAAAGAGGATGGGAAAGAAATGAACTCAGGTAAGTATGTTTGATAAAAAGTGATTTGATTAGATTCTATAAGGCTATATAGATAGAAATAATTTTATACTACCTTCACATTTTATTTGGTAAATGTTTCTCTCCCAGAAGTATGGTTTATCAGTTCTTAAACTATAAATATACTAAGCAAGTAAGTAAATATGCCTTGATAATGTCAGCAAAGGTTCTCATCCTAGGAAAAAGAAGTTGTAGATAGGCAAAAAGGGGAGGCCCAAATGAATCATGTAGTTGATTTTAGACTGTAGTCAGAGGTATCAACATGAACTCATGATGGCCCAACTAGATACGACTTAAACAGCAAAACAAATAATAAGAGTATTGCCAGGGGGATGGGAGGAGGGATAGTTAGAGAGTTTGGATTGACACGTACACACTGCTAAATTTAAAATGGATAACCAACCAGGACCTACTGTATAGCACAGAGAACTTTGCGCAATGTTATTTAATAACACAAATGGGAAAAGAATTTGAAAAAATAGTAGATACATATATATGTATAACTGAATCACTTTGCTGTACACCTGAAACTAACTCGACATTGTTAATCAACTGTTTTGTTGTTTAGTAGCTCAAGCTGTGTCCGACTCTTTGCGGCCCCATGAACTAACTTGTTGAGCTTCTCTGCCCATGGGATTTCCCAGACAAAAATACTGGAGTGGGCTACCATTTCCTTCTCCATAATCAACTATACTCTAATATAAAATAAAGAGTTAAAAAAAAGAAAATTTAGCTTATTGCCAGTACTCAGTGAATATTAAATTATAATCATATTGCTATGGATATTCAGGTTCTCTGACATGGTTACAACTTTCTATTTGGTTTTTGAAGTGTGCAAGGTCCTATAAAAAATGTTTTCTGGAAGTGAAAATAATAATAACAATGAATATTGCTATCTAACCCCAAAGCATAACATAGGTACACATGAATCCAAAGAGATATACAAAGAAAGCTGAACACATAAATAAATGGGGAGGTAGGGATACCACAGTAGTAATTGCTGCAAGAAACATCCACCAAATGGCTGCTAAACACAGAGAGTGAAAATTTATACAGAAACAGGATAACTATTTTACCCCAAATATTTGTTAATTATGAAGTGTACCTCTTCCTACTAGAGTGAGTAGCCTTTGCCTTCTCCAGGTTTTTCCCAACCTAGGGATCAAACTCAGGCCTCACACATTGCAGGTGGATTCTTTACCAGCTGAGCTACCAGTGAAGCTGTATCTCTCCATAATACTTATTAACTGTAAATGGAAAAACAGTAATTTTACAGTGAAGAAACCTGACAGACACCACCTTATCTAAGTGATCAAAGTTAATGTTACTGGAAATATATATTGACATCATCTACTCCTGACAGGTACAAAGTACCTGTTATCCTTCCCAATATTCCAGAGACTCAATCTAATAAAAAGAAAACATCAGGTCATGGAAGAAAAGCCTGATGAATCGTCACAAATTAGAGGAGACCAAGGACACATGGCAACTAAATTAAATGTGAGATCTTGGATTGGATCCTGGAACAAAAAAAAGGACATTTATGGAAAATTGGTGAAAAGTGACTAAAGTCTCTAGTTTATAGTACTGTGCCAGTGTTAATTTCTTACCTTTGATAATTATTCTATGGTTAGATAAGTGTAAGAGGATGCATAAAGGGCATTCTGGGTAGTCTTGTGTACTACTTTGCATTTGCAAATTTTCTTTAAGTCTAAAATTAGATCTAAATTAAACACTTAAAAAATGACCAAAAAGCTCTCTATACTTCAAGAGAGGCCATTAAACATATACAACATAAAAGTTTTCAAAGCTTTTCATGAACTTGCTTAGCATTCTACATTTTACACTTCAAAAATCAAGGGGCTTATAATTTCCACTCTTTAAAAATGATGAAACAAAAAAAATGAGAATTTTAAACTGTGATTTATAAGCTCTTCTCTTCAAGTAACAGATTGTGGGTGGGGAGAGTTTTTATTCCCTACAAATGAAAAGCCAAATTAGATATAATCATCACTAGAATTTATCTGTTTAATTTCCATAGTACTAGAGGCATCTTTCGATACTGAGCAGAATTTAGAACAGATAAATGTAACATATGGAAATGGATCTTGCGTAGAACTCACAAAGCAAATTTGTAGTTAGTATTGTTTTTATACTTCCCATCAACTTGTACTTTAGCACTGGCATCCCTTATTTCTCTTTGATCTATCCAAATGCTCATTGTGGATATGTTAAAAATTAATATATTACTAAAAACAAATCATACAAATAAAAATTATCATGATGGTACTAAATTGGATGAGAGATCTACTAGACAGTTAAATCATCAGCCACCTCATTTTATTTGGGCTTTACTAACTGGTGGAAATCCTCATCTCAAAAGTATTCAGAGGTTCTTCAGTTTCTTCATTAAAAATTTTTTTTAATGTATTTTTACATTGTTTAATCTTAAAAACTAGCAACTGGAACTGATGACATTACTGACTTTAACATCTCTCTGAATAATATTAAATCTCTGATATTTAGTATTCAAAAAACATAGGCCTAGTGATTAACTGGGGAGTCAACTATTTTGAACCCTTAACTTGCTTATACAGAACAAAATAGGAAAAAATGAAAAGGCAGTTTTGTATCATTTTGGATACTTCCAGCTGCAGGTTACAAGATCCTCCTAGGCAGAGTGGCTCTAGAGTTTGTTATTCACCCAATTAATGAAGACTGAGAAAACCCAGCTTCTTTATATATTTCTGTTGCCACATTTTCCTACAGAAATTCCAGCCATAATGCAGTCCAAAGAAAGACTCTGTTCCTCTGTCACTTTTCAAAAGAGAAGAAATCTCTTCAGGAATTTTTTGCCATCCAGTTGACAGTCTATCATGTCTTGTTGGCCAGAATTGTGTTTCTTTTCCATCCCTAAACCAATTACTGGCAGTAAACCAATATACGAATCTAGGATTGACTCCTGAAATGAGAATACACTTTCCCTGAAAGGTGAATACTTAGATAAAGCTAGTTTGTGTTGAGAAGGAAGACTGAGTTAATGAGTATTGAGTGGGCAGCCTACTATGTCTACTAAAAAATGTCTCCTGGAAGAATTTAAGTTTACCAAATTGCACAGAGAAGGAGAGTGCATAAATAATGAGAAACGCTTAATTCAGCGTTATGAGAGCTACGAGAGAAATATAACCAAGATTCCATGAGTGCACTCAAACGAGGAAGAGTGGCTATTTATGTCACCAGAGACAGTCTCTTGCCAAAGGTAACATGTGGGCTGGATGAGGCCGGAGTAATACAGGGTTGGGTGGGGTATGGGATGGCAACAGTAAAGACAGATGTGATCCAAAGGGGTTTCCTATTCTAAACCTAGTTTGTGGACCACCCTAGAATAAATTGAAAGCAGTTGAAGGACTTTAAACATTGAAGGAACATTATGAGATTTGCTTTTAAGAAAGATCGCAGGGACAGACATTTTACATTCTTCATTATCTGATCTTATTTAGCACTTTATCATTCATGTTCTGCTATGATTTAGTTTTCGTGTGTGAGAGAAAGAGCATCTCATCTCCTAAACTTCGTCATAAATGCGAGAAGGCAGAAATGAATGGCTGGTTGCTTCTCAATACACAGAACAGTGACTGGTATCTAGAAACTGCTCGTTTTGGTGCCGATTGTCAACTACTTCTGTCACATTCCATCGACAAAACTGCACTAGCCATAGCTCTGGATGTCAATGAAGGATGTGGAGAAAGGGTAGGGATGGACTCCGTTAGATTACAGTGCATGCTGCAGTTTCCTCATCAGTAACACAGATGACTATCTTTCTCTTTCAGAATTTTAAGGATTAAATATATTTCAGGTAGAACATCCGCACACTGGGACTGGATGAATACAATTTTGTCTTGTTTCTTTCTTTATTTTTCTCTCCCTCTATGGAACATGATAAAAAGAAAAGTTTTTGCTTATCTAGCACATCAAACTATCCAAGGGAAACACTCAGTAAGATACTAGAATAAATAAATGAATGACATTCTGCAAAAATGACTTTCCATACGATAGTTAAAGATAATGGCACACTGAAGAGAGCCTTGGGCAGAAAGACAATGATCTTAGGCCTTCAATTTGGTAAGCTTAGAAGAAATACAATTTTTTAAAGGGTGTTTTATTTTCATTTATTTAGGCTGGACAGAGCCGCAGGTGTCTACATTACAACCTCACCACGTCTGAATATAGATTGAATTTCCTCGCCCCTACTCCCATGCTTTCCATACATCTTCCTCCCTCACTCTTTTGCAGGGATCTTCAGGACCAGAGCTTGAGTTGCTCGCTGAGCTGTTTCCTATTGCCTGGTTTACCTATAAGTGTAGGAAGTTAGAAGAATGCCCCATAGACCAGAGTGCTGCTGCTGCTGCTGCTAAGTTGCTTCAGTCGTGTCCGACTCTGTGCGACCCCAGAGACAGCAGCCCACCAGGCTCCCCCATCCCTGGCATTCTCCAGGCAAGAGTACCAGAGTGGGGTGCTATTGCCTTCTCTGATACACCAGAGTAGTGGTTCTTAATCCTGGATGCACCTGGTGAGAATTACCTGGTGAGATTTTTAACTAAAGATTGCAAACCCCACTTAATACTAGAATCTCTGGGAGTTCAGTTCAGTTCAGTTCAGTCGCTCAGTCGTGTCCGACTCTTTGCGACCCCATGAATCACAGCAGGCCAGGTCTCCCTGTCCATCACCAACTCCCAGAGTTCACTCTGACTCACGTCCATCGAGTCAGTGATGCCATCCAGCCATCTCATCCTCTTTCGTCCCCTTCTCCTCCTGCCCCCAATCCCTCCCAGCATCAGGGTCTTTTCCAATGAGTCAGCTCTTCACATGAGGTGGCCAAAGTACTGGAGTTTCAGCTTTAGCATCATTCCTTCCAAAGAAATCCCAGGACTGATCTCCTTCAGAATGGACTGGTTGGATCTCCTTGCAGTCCAAGGAACTCTCAAGAGTCTTCTCCAACACCACAGTTCAAAAGCATCAATTCTTTGGCGCTCAGCCTTCTTCATAGTCCAACTCTCACATCCATACATGACCACAGGGAAAACCATAGCCTTGACTAGACAGACTTTAGTCGGCAAAGTAATGTCTCTGCTTTTGAATATACTATCTAGGTTGGTCATAACTTTTCTTCCAAGGAGTAAGCGTCTTTTAATCTTATGGCTGCAGTAACCCTGGGAGTTAGACCTCTGATAATATTTTCATGTGATTTTTATGAGCATTAAGTGTTGAGAATTGCAGATATACATGGTAAGTTGCTTCAGTCGTGTCCAACTCTTTGCGACCCTATAGACCATAGTCTGCCAGGCTACTCTGTCCATGGGATTTCCCAGGCAAGAATACTTGAATGGGTTACCATGCTCTCCTCAAGGGAATCTTCCTGACCCAGGGATCAAACCTGAGTCTCCTGTGTCTCCTGCATTGGCAGGCAGGTTCTTTACCACTAGCAGAACCTGGGACGCCCCCCAACCACAGATATAGTACTTCCCAAAGTGTTTTGGTTCATCTATGAGTTCAATTGTGGAGAAAAATCCCTGTAACATGCCTGTCACTATTCTATTCTACAATTTCATTAGCAATTTGAAAGCTGTTGAAGGCATAACAAATTCACCAATGGCAGCAGAAAAGATCCAGTGGATCAAAGCCAAACATAAGGTTTAAAAAAGAAAAACCATTGCTTAATTAGCATTGCATGTAAAATGGAACCAAGGATCTAGTTGCTAACATATTAATGTGACCCAACAATATGATAAAGGCTATCAACAAAGTAAGTGCTGTCTTCAGATACGTGAATCAATGTGAAACATCTTTCTATTTGTCTGCTCAAGATTGGTTCAAGATGGCAGAGTAGAAAGTGTTTTCATCTTCTGTGAGAGCACTAAAATCGCAACTAGCTGTTGAACAACCATCAACAGGAAGACACTAGAACCTACCAAGAAAAGATACTCCACATCCAAGAACTAAGGAGAAGCTGCAGGGAGATAGTAGGAGGGGTGCAATCATGGTAAAACCAAACCCTGTAACTGCTGGGTGGGCAACTCACAAACTGGAGAACAATAATATCAAAGAAGATCTTGCACTGTGGTGAAGGTTCTAGGCCCTACATCAGGCTCCCAGCCTGGGGATCCGGAAAGGGAGTAGGAATCCCCAGGAAATCTGTCTACTCACAGTATAAGTTGGCAACTGGGTTAAATCGCGTTGCTGCTTGTTTTTGCAAACAAAGTTTTCTTGGAACACAACTACATTTATTTATGTATTGGCTATGACTGCTTTTGCACTACAACAGCAGAGTTGAGTATTTGCATCTGAGATCATAGCGCCTGCAAAGCTGAAAGTATTTACTATCTAGCCTTTTGCAGTAAAGGCCTGTCTATCAACACTTATTCTACTCTAAGTCTCACCGTCCCCATCTTCCTTAGTAGTAGGACCTACAACTGTTATCTGCACATATGGCAGCTTAAAGACTGCATTTCTCAGTATCCTCTGCATCAGGTATTTCCTGTGACTGTATTCTGGCCAGTGAGACATGTATAGAAGAATTTTGTTCCAGCTTTCTGAAACTTTTCTTAAAGGATGGTCCCTTCACCCTTCATGCCAGTTGGAAATGAAACCTGAGAGCTGGAGCTCAAAGAGCCATCTGGGTCCGTGTAGATAAAGGCCGAGGTTTGGCAGCCTGGAACTGAAAGGGGCCTAAGATCCCGAGTCCCTGACGACTTTGTAGAATTTCCATAATAGCCCTCCACTGCCATCTGCCAGGCATTTTTTCCATAAAATTAAAAGAAGTATTGGTGTGTTTAGGCTACTATTCACTGGACTGGGATGCTCTGTCACCGACACATGAACCTGCCTGATAGATACAGATGTGTGATGTCCAGATTCTAGGACTGATTCTGCTAGTTCAACACATTTGGACCCTTCCTTTCCATGTGAAGTTACAGAACTCTCCATCTCGGGAAGGTTTTAAGTTGATCCTGAGTAACCACCTGTCAGACAAGTGACGCAGAGTTCCCTGAATTGGATGGAGGTTAAATTATATGACCTCCAAGATTCTAAGTTGGTTATTCCTGGACCACATTTTTTTTCTTTATTAATGGAAAGTGTTAAATGGGTTCTTAGTTCAAGCACTTAAAATGATTAAAGTAACCAGCCAGAAAGCCACGCTGCCAAAATGGAAAGAAAGTGCAGAAGGAGTAAAATACCAGCACAATTTTAACTTTCTATTTGCAGTAAAGCAACGATTTGGATGGTACATTAGGCTCTCATTGAGGAAAGCACTGACACTGCATCAGATGACAAAATCTCCTGTCCAATAAGCTAGAGCTATCCATTTCCACAGAAATGCTGGGACAAGGGAAATATCACTCCATATGGGTGATTCCTTTAGCATAAAATTGTTTTACGCTTATTTTTTACAGTGTAGTTAAATTGAGTCCAGCCTGAACACCAATACGTACCTTTACATATCCTTTATTAAATAAACATGAAGGAACAGGAAATTCTTGAACTACCAGAGGATAATAGTCAGGGATTCTGTGACTCTGGCACAAACATACCTTCTCAGTGTTGATACATCTTTCTATTTTCACAGGATTCATTATAAACATAGTTCCTCAAGGATCATGCCACGACCCAGCAAGACAAGCCATGTTTTCTCATTATTTTCTTTCATAGTGTCTTATATTTATCCTTCAAGACATTGCCACAAATGTAATTAATCAATCGTGAGATCCCCTCCTAGTAGACTGTAAGGTCCTCAAGCACAGGGGCCTTGTCTGTCTTCCTGTGCTCTTGTCCTTAATGCAATGACTGGCAAGAGGCAATCGATAAAAACTTGTGAATGATGATGATGATGTAGTTAGGAAAGGTAATCCTGTTCTTTATTATATGCTACCTTCACACTGGGGTGTACTGAAGGTTTCCCAACTTTAAACAACCTGAGGCGGGATTATTCTTTTTGAAAGAAGTTATTGCATTTTAACCCAAAAGGACAGCCATATCAATGACAAGAAACTGGAAATCCTAGCAGTGGAAACTTGTTATCTTCTTTTTGGGTTGTGAACATGTGAGAATGCTTTCATGTTTGGGGAATTCCCAAACCAGTGGCACTGCTTTGGGTATCAGCTTTGGGATACAGCTGAAAGTAGCAGACACTTCTCTCCTGGGCTCTCATCCACCTTGGGAATAAGTAATTGATCTAGATTCTAGTCATTAACAAGCTTTTGACTTTGAGCCAGGAACTCTGACAGCTCTTGTGGCTTGAAAATAAGACCTATGTAAAATTCGGTACCATAAGTTGGTACTCCACAACAGAAAGAGAGAAAAGGTTTGATGTGATGATGCTGGGAAGAATGAAGACTTGGCATGAGTTCAATAATATGGATTTCCTTTAGGAAATTTCCATTAGGTCAATCAAGCTGCTGCCATTGGTGAGTTTCCATTTGTCAACAGCACTAATCCTAACTCTTGATGGGCATTTAGATGCCAGATGTCAGGCTGATTACATGTGATTTATTTAACCATGAAAGGAACTTCAGTTTTTCCATATTCAAACAGATAGCTGATAGCTTAGGGTGAATGGTGTTGGGTTCATGATCTCCAAAGAAGAAGATTTAGCTATGGGACCAGAGACCAGGCTTGACCACTCAGGGCTCTTCTTTGGCAGAAGTTTTATTACAGTGAAAAGGGACAGAGAAAGGGGGCAGAGAGTGCCCCCCTCGCTAGTCTTAGCAAGGGAGCTATATACTTTTTTAATTGGTTATTACAATAAATCAAAAGAATGTCTCAACATTGTAAAGGTCTCACCAGACCCAACAATATACATTTTAAGATGACAGGATTAGTCAGAAGGTTCTCATGAAGGAGAAACATGTCCTCAAGCAGGACACATTGTTGTTATATAATCATAGGTACAGAGTTTAAGGGAAAATATATCCTTGAGCAAGATGAGTTGTTTTGTTGTGCAATCATCAGTTCTGGGCTTAAAGAAAAACAAACAAACAAATGTTTGTCCTTTTCTCCTCCTTGAGAATTCCAGACCCCTATCTCCTTTTCAAAAGCTCCAGACCCCTCTCTCCTCGTTGGGGAGCTGGGACTTCTTATCAACCTACCTTGAAATTGACTCTCTCATAGCTATTATTGGTTTGACCTTTTTTCCCCCACCTACAATGTTTCTTTCAACAACCATCCATGAAATTACTGAATACCCTATACCACACAATAGTGTCTCACATAGCACTGGTGATTACTTAGACTTATGCTTAAAACATAATTAAGGCAATAAAATGATAATTGTCATAATTTGCTGCTTGATCCAGAAACAACCAGTGGCATATACCAGTAGGATGTTTTATTAAAGTATATTTGAGTGTCAGCTGCAAACAACTTGTGAGGCTGAGGTATCTTACAAAGTGATATATACTCTGAACCAGAAACGAACACACTTATTCCTTTAGTCAAGACACAGAGTTCCAAAAACCAAGGTATGGGAATATAAGTGATTTATATCTTAACTTGGGTATCCTTAAAAGCACAGCTTGTGGAGAAAGCTGTATATAGGCCGTTTGGTAAGTGTACTTGAGAGGAGGCAGTTAAATAGAAGGAATGAAGCGCAATAAATGTCACAGCTGATACAAGTTTGTATTTTCCAGTTCACCACCACACGGGGCAAATGGTACTAAGACTTGCATCTTATGAAAAGCATCTTATGGTGTTCCTTTTGGGGAAAACATTCCCTACCCCCCACCCCTACATGGACAAAGGTGGCTCATAAGCTTCTGGTCTGCACATGCATGAGTGCTGAGGAGGTTCCTGGACTGCTTGTGACACAGAATCAGAGAGGCTCTGGAGCAGGAAACCAGAGGGACATGACACAGACCCAGATGGCACCAGGCCCAGAGCTTCTCAAAGCCTGCACGGGCCTGGTCATCACTGAGGTGGCTTGAGAAAGACAAGAGGCTGAGAGGATTTGAAGGGCACACGAGTGAACTGTTTCAAACATTTCACTAATGTCTTTAATAGAGTTACTGTCACTGATTAACATAAAAATCCATGAAGTGGAAGTGTTAGTTGCTGAGTCTTGTCAGACTCTGCGACCCCATGGACTGTAGCTTGCCAGGCTCCTCTGTCCATACAATTCTCCAGGTAAGAATACTGGAGTGGGTTTCCACTTCCTTCTCTAGGAGATCATTCTGACCCCAGGATTGAACCCAGGTATCCCGCATTGCAAGCAGATTCTTTACTATCTGAGCCACCAGGGAAGCCCTATAACAACACATAATCCTTAAAATATTTTTGCTCTGAAGACTATAATTCTTGGTGTTAACAACTTAGAAATCTTAACATCAAAGAGGAAATTCTTCCACCTGGGGATGAAGAATAAAGTAAGAAATATATGTGTGTGTGTGTGTGTGTGTGGGTGTGTGTGTGTGTGTGTGTGTATCCATCCTGTTGGTTCTGTTTCTCTGGATATCTCTGACTAATAAAGGGTACACTAATTAAAGTGTCATGAGCGTGATTTCACATAAAATTTAAATATATAGATATGTACTTTATTAATACACATATGCACACATTAAACTTTAGTCATGATCATTACTGGTGATGGCCTACAGGTTCTGTTCAGCCCTCTCTCTAAGGAATATTTGCTGTTTTATTTCCTATTATGCCTTAGCTGAGGCTATCTGAGAAGGTAGCTAGCCAGTTCACAAGATTGGAGAGTAAATTAGATTTATAAATAAACAATTAAAAATGCCAGAGAAATGCTCGGCTATTCCCATGAAGCAATGACATGCTTATAAATTTAAAAGAAAGCAGGTTATTTGTGGTATAAACAATGCTAATTAGAAGAATCATGCACCAAATACATAGAAAAAATTTTGAAAGAAAACCTAAGGACAAACCATGCTCTGTCCCTCTCTCTGCAACAGCTTATAATACTGTTACTTTGACTTGCTTTTCCTAATTCTATGTACAACTAACTAAAGATTCTATGTATTTAAATGCTTAATAATAATTCTCATTACAGTTATCACTTTACCCACTTTTTGTGGAAAGTAAAAACATCAGGATTATCTTTGGAAGAAAAAGGAAGAGGAAAGGGAATTACCCTGTAACAGTCATTAGGATACCCTCAGAAATGGAGCAACAGAAATAAAAAACTGAATATGGCTTCCATTCAGGAAGGCACTGTGTGGTCAAAGCTCACTGATATTTTCCAATTCATCCATAAATAATAATAATTTTGCCTTCTTCATTCAAGTTCTGACACCTATGCTTACAATTTCCTTCTTACCACATTGGCTGTGCAAAATAGTTGGGGTGATAAAATCAGAATTGCTTTTTGACTAGCCATGACAAAGATGGATCAAAGAACTGATGGAGAGGAGGCCAAGCCGGGACACTGGGAAGCAGTTAGTTTAGGTGTGATGTGCTGATGAACTCTAGAAGGAAGATTAATGAAATGAGTAGGAAGGGACATGACTGAGAAACATTTTAGGTATTTCTCTGTGAAGAATTAAGGGGGAAAGAGGAAAAAAAAAAAATTCAAGCCTTCCCTGCAGTAATAAGGTCTAATTGTTATTATGTGCAACAGGGACTGAAATTGATTATAACTCATTCATCTAAAAAGATGTGAAAAAAAAAGTACATTAATTCAACTTTGTGGTATGTAGTTCTAAATAAGTGATTTCAAGATAAATTAAATATTTTCATTCTTATACATTAAATGATCTGACAATCTAGCTATATTTGAAATATGATAATTACATTAACAGTATTCTACAATTTCCAGAGCAATTTTACATAGATTATTTCAGAAAGTTTGCATGAGATAGAAGTGTTTTTAGTTTATGTAGCTCTTAAGTTATTTAATACTCATATACCTATATGTTTTCTTTTAACTCACTGTATTCACTCACTGATGAAACCTTTGAACTTAAGTTTTGATAGAGACAACCTACTCTCTATTTCCTAGCCTATCTATCTAGAGGATATCTAACTAATCCTTTAAAACCTGGTTACTGCAGGAGAGGCTTTCCCCTGCTGGGTGTGTATGATTTTTTACATGTGTGGGGTAGATATAAGTTATCAAGAGGGCAGAAACCAGTAGTGTCTCGTTTGCTTGGGTCCATGAAGTCAACCAGTCATCTTTGGCTTCTATAGACTATCCCCTGCAATATCTAAGGTCATGATGAGTCAAACCCACACACACAGGTGGAAAATCACAGCTGAAAAAGAAGAGCAGCTTTATTAAGATACTCAGCTTTATTAAGATAGTTGAGAGGCCCAGTTTCGATAAGTTACACCACAGGTATGCAGACATGTGCTGGCCAATGAACTGAATTTTTTTTTTTCCACAAAAATAAAATGTTTTTAATTTTATTAAGTTTGAAGTGAAGTCGCTCAGTCATGTCCAACTCTTTGCGACCCCATGGACTGTAGCCCACCAGGCTCCTCCATCCATGAGTTTCTCCAGGCAAGAATACTGGAGTGGGTTGCCATTTCCTTCTCCAGGGGATCTTCCTGACCCAGGGATTCAACCTGGGTCTCCTGCATTGTAGGCAAACGCTTTACCATCTGAGCTACCAGGGAAGCCCTGGGAAACTTTATTAAGTTTAGTTATAGCAAAAAACCTGTAGTAAGTTTGAAAAAGATGTCTGAACTTTGTTTCTTCAACACAATAGATATTAACTCTTAAAAGTTTTTTCTTAAAGTTATGATCATAGTTTGAGTTCATTTTTGTTTAAACTGTGTATTTCTTTAATAGTTTAAGGTTCCAGGGAGTAAAACTGAGTCCGTTATCACAAAGAAATCAGAAGAAAGTGCTTATGTGATGTAAATATCAAACAATTTGAAACCTCTGTTTGATTGTGATTGTTTTGAATCTGCCTGCAGTGCAGGAGACCCGGGTTTGATCCCTGGGTTGGGAAGATCCCCTGGAGAAGGAAATAGCAACACACTCCAGTATCCTTGCCTGGAAAATCTCATGGACAGAGGAGCCTGGAGGGCTGCAGTCCATGGGGTCACAAAGAGTCGGGCACGACTGAGCGACTAACACTTACTTACTCACACTTTGATTGTAAAGAAAAGTTTTCAAAACTTACACTTCCTTTCATGATGATTTTAAAAAAAGAAATTGATTAATATGTAGACAAAATATCCTATAAAAAAGATAAATGAGGTTCAGAGTACCAAAAAAATACATCATGGAGAACTGATAAATCCCAAACGACTACTCATTAACTCAGCTATTTGTCAGTCTTCTCTGAATTACCTAACCAGTGGGGTTGGGTTCAGGACACTGAGTCAGACACTTCCCACGCTTAGATTCAGACCATATTTTATCATGTTCATATCTGAAACAGGACCTTGTACATTTTTTCCCCCTTAGAATTTTTAACTCCCTAGCTCTCTTCTTATTCTCTACAGAAAAGGCATATGCCTTCTTCTCTTCATCATTAATCATAATCATCTGAATCAAAAAACCTACATAAAGGTATCAATTTTATTGTCAAGAATATTATTCATATAGCTTACTGACTTTGGGTTCTAACATGTACCAGCTGAATTTTTTCCATCTGCACCAATTTCAATTGTAAATCATGTTTCTTAGTCTAACATCTATCCTTTTCTATGTTCCTTGAAGAAAAAGGTCATATTTGTTGCTGTTATTGTTTTGTTTTGTTTTAAGTAACAGGGACTTCCCTGGTGGTCCAATGGTTAGGAATCCACCTGCCAATGCAGGGGGCGCAGGTCAATCCCTGGTCCACAAAGATTCCACTTGCTATGGGGCAACTAAGCCCATGCACAACAACTGCCAAGACCGTGTGCTCTAACTACTGCAACCCATGTGCCCTAGAGCCCGTTCCACAACAAGAGAAGCCACCACAATGAGACACCTGTAACCCACAATGAAGAGCAGTGCCCGGCTGTTACAACTAGAGAAAGCCCATGCACAGCAATGAAAAACTAACACAACCAAAGAACTTTTTAAATAAAAAAATTCAAAATATTAACTGCATAAAAATTTTAAAAGTAACAGATTTATTAAGATATTATTGATGTAAAAATTGCACATATTTATTGTACACAGTTTGATGAACTTGGACCTGCTACATACACAAACTTTCTGTTTTCTCTTAAACAATCATGATAATCTTATTCTCCTTGCTAGTGATTGGCTTAGGGATATATAAATACTCTATTCTGGCCAATGATAAATAAAAGTGAATATGTTAGAGGCTTCTGGGATATTTTATCTACTGAATAAAAGTGGAGAGAAGGGGGTGAACACAGTGGAAGAGACTCCCTTTTCTCTCTCTCCCCTTCCCCTGCTGGACTTGCTCATATCTAAATGTGACATCTGAAATGCACTGGCCATCCTGTGATCCTAGTGGGGAAATTTTCAGAAGGTGGCAGAGTAGAAAATTGAAAAGAAATTGGTTTCTTGGTGGCAAAATTGAACCAATGAATTAATCAACCTTGGAGGTTCACTAACTCATAATGTTCTCATTTTTGAAATAACAAATTTTCTTATTGTTTAAATCAGTTAGGACTTTCTGCTATATGTAACTTCTACTAACAAACTGTCAGTTCACAATATCCTTTCATGACAATCTAGGTTTATTCCCCAATTCTTCATCTCTTATAGCTTGCTTTTATTTCAATTCCTATTTTCTCTTTGCTTAAGCTTATCTTCAAAAAAATACATCTGAGTTGGGTGACGTACACTTCTTGAGTCATATGCCTGCAAATATATATGCGTATGTGTGCGTGTGTGTCTTTGTGTGTATGTATATCTATTGCCATGTTTGATTGATATTTAGCTGGACATAGTATTTTCTTTCAGTCATTTTCCTGAAAAACTTTGAAGGCAATGCATCATTGACCTCTGGCTTCCAATGTTGCTCATGAGAAGCCTCAAGCAAGTTCAATTTTCATTCATGTTTAGGTAAGCTGTATTTTTCTTCTGAAAAATTTCAGAATTTTTTTTCCTCCTGATTCTTATACTTCTGAAATTTCATAAGACAGGTTGTGTTTCTTTTTAAAATTTTATTTCTTTGTACCCAGGAATCTCTTTTAATTTAATAACAGATATTCAACTCAGGGACATTTTCTATTTCTTTCATAATTTTCTCACTTCCATTTGCTAGTGGAAATCTGACTACATAGATGAACCTATTTTCCACATCTCTTAACATTCTCAATTCTCTTTTCTTCTTTAATCTCTTTTATTTCATTATTTCTCTTTTATTTTATATTTTCTTACACTAAGTTTCTCAACTCTTCCTTTCAAATTAATAATCATAATTCCATTATAATAATAAAAAAACAAACATGCAGTGCTTATTTATGTGCTGAGTACATATACTAGTTTATAAAATACAATAACCCTAGTAGTAGATACTAATATAAATCCATTTTTCAGGAAAGGACACTAAAGTAAAGAGAGCTTAAGTAATCATGTAGTGTTGCACAGCTACTAAGTTGGCAATATTTAGATTAAATCCAGAGACCGTGACTCAGGACTTGGTCATTTTAGCAATTATTCTCTCCTGGTTTACAATTGGATAGTAAAAATGTTGTGAAGAAGAGGTAGAGGTCATTGTTCAAGAGATGGAGAGGATAAGTGAATGGACACAGCTCTGGATTGTATCACAAATTCCCCACTCAGGCTTCCTGAAGGTCAGTGGTCAGTGCAGCTCTCCAGAATGGGAGTACTGCTATGTAAGGAAAGCCCCAAGATGTAGCTTCTGCCTTTATACTATCATCACAGCACTCCAAAGTTTCCATACTAACAATATTTGAAACATGTTGTTTTATACCCCTGCTGCATTCTTCCAAATTCCTTTTCTTGCTATCACCAGGCTAGGGTATTGCTGACAACATGTTTACCTTGCCTTTTTCTTTATTTCCTTTTTATACCCTAATTAAGGCTTCCTAGGCTTCCCTGGTGGCTTAGTGATAAAGAAACTACCAACCAACACACGAGACCTAAGAGATGCAGGCTCAATCCCTGTCAGGAAGACGCCCTGGAGAACGCAGTGGCAACCCACACCAGTATTCTTGCCTGGGAAATCCCATAGATAAGAGGAGCCTGGTGGGCTACAATCCATGGGGTCACAGAGGAGACAAAAATGACTGAGCAACTAAACAACAAGGAACCAGGCCTGTGCCCTGGGACAATTTTGTGCCATATGGATTTTGGGTCTCTTTCCAGTTTTCAGACATTGTTCAAACTGTCCTAGACATTTCAGGCAGTCTTTCTTATTGCCACAGATGTCATAGATTTATTAATTTCTTGTATAATTTTATTGTTATCATTTTAGTGGTAGGGGGAATGGATGTGTTCAGCCATTTATTTCCAATCAAGTGCGTGGTAGTCTGAATTCTTCCAGTTACCTGAAATACTCATCCTAATACTCACCTTAGTTCAGTTCAGTTCAGTTCAGTCACTCAGTCATGTCCGATTCTTTGGGACCCCATGAATTGCAGCACACCAGGCTTCCCTGTTCATCACCAACTCCTGGAGTTCACTCAGACTCACGTCCATCGAGTCCGTGATGCCATCCAGCCATCTCATCCTCTGTCGTCCCCTTCTCCTCCTGCCCCCAATCCCTCCCAGCATCAGGGTCTTTTACAATGAGTCAACTCTTCGCATGAGGTGGCCAAAGTACTGGAGTTTCAGCTTTAGCATCATTCCTTCCAAAGAAATCCCAGGGCTGATCTCCTTCAGAATGGACTGGTTGGATCTCCTTGCAGTCCAAGGGACTCTCAAGAGTCTTCTCCAACACCACAGTTCAAAAGCATCAATTCTTCGGCGCTCAGCTTTCTTCACAATCCAACTCTCACATGCATACATGACCATTGGAGAAACCATAACCTTGACTAGATGGACATTTGTTGGCAAAGTAATGTCTCTACTTTTCAATATGCTATCTAGGTTGGTCATAACTTTTCTTCCAAGGAGTAAGCGTCTTCTAATTTCATGGCTGCAGTCACAATCTGCAGTGATTTTGGAGCCTCCCAAAATAAAGTCTGACACTGTTTCCATTGTTTCCCATCTATTTCCCATGAAGTGATGGGACCGGATGCCATGATTTTAGTTTTCTGAATGTTGAGCTTTAAGACAACTTTTTCGCTCTCCTCTTTCACTTTCATTAAGAGGCTTTTTAGCTCCTCTTCACTTTCTGCCATAAGGGTGGTGTCATCTGAAGTGATGGGACCGGATGCCATGATCTTCGTTTTCTGAATATTGAGCTTTATGCCAACATTTTCACTCTCCTCTTTCAGTTTCATCAAGAGGCTTTTGAGTTCCTCTTCACACTCTGCTATAAGGATGGTTTCATCTGCATATCTGAGGTTATTGTTATTTCTTCCAGAAATCTTGATTCCAGCTTGTGCTTCTTCCAGCCCAGCATTTCTCATGATGTACTCTGCATAGAAGTTAAATAAGCAGGGTGACAATATACAGCCTTGACATACTCCTTTTCCTATTTGGAACCAGTCTGTTGTTCCATGTCCAGTTCTAACTGTTGCTTCCTGCATACAGGTTTCTCAAGAGGAAAGTCAGGTGGTCTGGTATTCCCATCTCTTTCAGAATTTTCCACAGTTTCTTGTGATCCATGCAGTCAAAGGCTTTGGCATGATCAATAAAGCAGAAATAGATGTTTTTCTGGAACTCTCTTGCTTTTTTGATGATCCTGCTGATGTTGGCAATTTGATCTCTGGTTCCTCTGCTTTTTCTAAAACCAGCTTGAACACCTGGAAGTTCATGGTTCATGTATTGCTGAAGCCTGGCTTCGAGATTTTTGAGCATTACTTTACCAGCATGTGAGATGAGTGCAATTGTGCAGTAGTTTGAACTTCCTTTGGCATTGACTTTCTTTGGGATTGGAATGAAAACTGACCTTTCCCAATCCTGTGGCCACTACTGAGTTTTCCAAATTTGCTGGCATATTGAGTGCAGCACTTTCACAGCATCATCTTTCAAGATTTGAAATAGCTCAACTGGAATTCCATCACCTCCACTAGCTTTGTTTGTAGTGATGCTTTCTAAGGCCCACTTGACTTCACATTCCAGGATGTCTGGCTCTAGGTGAGTGATCACACCATTGTGATTATCTTGGTTGTGAAGATCTTTTTTGTACAATTCTTCTGTGTATTCTTGCCACCTCTTCTTAATATCTTCTGCTTCTGTTAGGTCCATACCATTTCTGTCCTTTATCGAGCACATCTTTGCATGAAATGTTCCCTTGCTATCTCTAATTTTCTATGAAATAAGGAAAGTCTTTCCAGGAAGCCCACTTCTGGCAATTTTTCTGGGAGGTAGTAAGTAGGCACATTTATGAACCGTGCAGAAAACCAATGCATCTGCTGGAGTGCAGATCCTGTTGAATGTGTCCAGTTCTACCAGATAGACTGTCCAATTTTCTGAGTGCACTTTGGAGTACAAAGATTTTTATCATTCTACTCTTGAGTGAAGAGAAGGCATACCTAGTGCTTGCTTTAAAACATGATTGAATTTGGCAGCAGGCATATAAGATTGAAATCTTAAAAAAAAACAAAACTTTTGGCCATTTTGCAAATGGCATTATTAGTTTTTATTAGTTCAGGCAGCACTTGTAGAACTATGATTCATCTGTTCCTCATAGAGGAGAAAAAGATAAATTCAGTAAATGAAAAATATGAACCCTCAACAAAAAAGGAAACAATATGTCATTTAAACCAACAGTGGCTTTGACTTATTATTACCAGAACTTTCACCACAATCTGTGGCACATATGTTATAAATTACATTTTTCTCCAGCATATGAAATACTTCAATTTAGTTTTGCCATTTAATCTACTGGAAAGGCCATTTATTTCTACTTCTATGTATGCCCCTGAAGTCATAGACATTGTTCTTTAAGTAACTTTCCTTTTGACTCCAAATTGAAGATACCATTAAGCATATTTAGACCACTCTGTTTGAAATGTTTCTACAAGTTGTGACAGGGGATCAGAATCAAACTTGATAGAAAAAGATCTTGGATAATACCCAAGGATGGTAGCAGGTTAGAAAGAGAGATTCTTTTCTACCTGCCTCAAGAATGCTAAGGAAAATTTTCACTAGCAGTCCTGCTCAATGTAGACTATCCATATTGGCAAAAGGGAGCTGTCACCCAAATTAATAGCTGGAACCCCCTAGACATGGAGCACATTACTGTTGTTGCCTGTTGCAATAATGCAGCTACTGACACTCAGAACTCTGTTTGCCAGACCACATATTGTAGGATATACCATTCATTATATCTTTTAATTTTTGTACTTGTGTTGACCCCAGGTAATTTAGCCAACTAGAAATTAGAATGAATTGTCTGCTCCATGAGTGGTCTCCCTGAGTTCAGTGCCAGTGATTTAGATTCAGGCACTGTTATCTCTTTGTCTGCTGATTGTACCATTTGTAGTGCTCAAAAAGAATGATGCTTCAGTATGAAGCAAAACAGTGAGTCAAGACGTACAGCAACTGTTGTAATAATCTTAATGACAAACAATAGTAACGCTGTCACTTTACTCTTAATCTGGTTGCCCTGTTCTTTAAAAATGAACTTCTCATGACCTTGTTTTCCCAAATACCACTTTTTAACCTTTATTTTACACATTTTAAAGTAATGTAAAACCCAGTATGACAATATTCATCGCAGGATAATTTTTATTATATTTTGCTGCTTTATCAAAACCATTTTCTCTGCAAAAACAATAGGTAGTGTAAGACCATAGAGATAGAGTTAATTTTAATAATTATGGACCCTCATTTATGGTTTTTCCTGTGGTCATGTATGGATGTGAGAGTTGGACTGTGAAGAAGGCTGAGTGCCGAGGAATTGATGCTTTTGAACTGTGGTGTTGGAGAAGACTCTTGAGAGTCCCTTGGACTGCAAGGAGATCCAACCAGTCCATTCTGAAGGAGATCAACCCTGGGATTTCTTTGGAAGGAATGATGCTAAAGCTGAAACTCCAGTACTTTGGCCACCTCATGTGAAGAGTTGACTCATTGTAAAAGACCCTGATGCTGGGAGGGATTGGGGGCAGGAGGAGAAGGGGACGCCAGAGGATGAGATGGCTGGATGGCATCACTGACTCGATGGACGTGAGTCTGAGTGAACTCAGGGAGTTGGTGATGGACAGGGAGGCCTGGCGTGCTGGGATTCATGAGGTCGCAAACAGTCAGACACGACTGAGCGACTGAACTGAACTGAACTGACTGAATGCTCTGAGATGATGTTTGTGTTCTGTATGTATATTTCCTTTGCCTATTTCTTATCCATTGCTACCCTAGGCTTAGACTTCATTTTCTTCCAAAGTATATATGATATTTTGTGCAGATGTTCATATCTATTTATTTTCCTCATAAATATTAATTATTTATATCCAAACAGAAAGAACCCATGAGGATTGGAGATTTTTTTTTTCACTGATTCAACACTTGCTTTTATTGAAGTATTAAATATTTGGATAACCAAACTACTAGGAGTAAATTACCTGTCTGCCTATATTTTATTATAATTTTACTAAATTTTATATAGTATATATAATATAGTATAATATATGCTATATACTATAGATAATAGTCCCTATATTATAAGTATAATTTAGTACTATGAATAGGATTTCTGCCAGAAGACAGAAATTGGAAAAAAGGTTGGAGACACTTTTATCTTAAACTGTTAATACTGAAGTTGCCCCCTTCTCCTTGCTTGGCCCTGCAATAAACCTTTCTCTCTTCCAAAAGAAAAAGTTAATACTGAGCCAAATTACTGCCCAAAATACAAATATAATCATATTAATATGACAATAAATAAATACACTGCAGCTTGGGCAACCTAGGTGCTGGCTTTTATAGCAATGTTTGATTAGTCATTATTTTTACCCTTCCCACTAGAAAATAATTGTGGAATATATTTTTGTTCCATAATGAGCCAGTCTAAGAAATACAAATCTAAGAAAGCAAAATTACATCATTTCTACAGTTTATGAAATCTAGAACTAGAAGAGTACTTAAAGTCATCATTCTGTGCATACATATTCTTTCCTCCTTCTCACCTGGGAGCTACAGGCCATTAACAGTCATTCATATCTAGCTTGTGCTTCCATGGTACAAATACATTTGTTGTTGGTTGGCTGGTTGAAACTTCATCCAAAAAAACATTTTTTAGAAACTTTAGAAGGCACAAAAAGGGGGGGTGGTCCTAAAATGGCAGAGGAATAGGACGGGGAGACCACTTTCTCCCCCACAAATTCATCAAAAGAACATTTCAACACTGAGTAAATTCTACAAAACAACTTCTGAATGCTGGCAGAGGAATCAGGCACCCAGAAAAGCAGATCATTGTCTTCAAAAACAGGTAGGAAAAATATAAAAGACGAAGAAGGAGACAAAGGAGGTAGGGAAGGAGCTCCGTCCCGGGAAGGGAGTCCTGGCCCAGGAAGGGAGTCTTAAAAAGAGAGAAGTTTCCAAACACCAGGAAACACTCTCACTGCCAAGTCTCTGGCGGGCCTTGGAAGCACAGAGGGCAACATAACAGGGAAGAAAAATAAATATATAATTAAAACCAACAGATGATGAGCCCAGTGGTGACTCCCCCAGCGGAGAAGCAGCACAGACACCTGCATCTGCCACTAGCAAGTGGGGGCTGGGCAGGGAGGCGCAGGCTGCAGTGCTTTTTAAGAATTGGGCTGGAATGCCGCAAGTGTAACCAGAGCGAACTAAGTTGGGCTAGCATACCAGACTGTGGGATAGCTACCACACGAAAAGCTCTAACCTAATACACCACCAGGACCGTGCACAGAACAAAGGACGAAACAGAAATAGCTGGCTGCAGACCATCCCCCTCCGGTGACAGGCAGCCAGAGCCATAAGGGCTGGAAGGGGGCAATTGCAGCCCCGGAGAGACTTTACCTACCAAACTTCAAGCAGGCTTCTTTGCTAAGATGTCTTGGGGTCCTGGACAGTCACCATCCACCTCACAAGGGGCGCCAGTGGTATACCAGAAAACTGAGCAGCAGGGACGGGAAAGGCAATAAGTCGCAGTGATTGATTGTGCTCACCAAACACCTGAGCTACTCGGTTCTGGGAAGGACACAAAACGCAGGCCCAACCGAATCTGTGCCTCTGAGGGCTACCTGAGAGTGAGCCTGAGCGGCTTAGACTGGGGAGGTGCATGCAGCCTAGGGCTGGCCTCAGATGGTTCCCGGAGGAGCAACGTAGAGCCTGAGTGGTGTGCACCGTGTGCAGGGGCATGCCCAGTGAGGCTGAGACACTGCGAGCACAAGCCAGTGTTATTTGTTTGCAGCATCCCTCCCTCCCCACAGTGTGACTGAACAAGCGAGCCTAAAAAAAAAAAAAAAGTGTCAACCACTGCCCCCCTTGTGTCAGGGCAGAAATCAGACACTGAAGAGACCAGCAAACAGAAGAAGCTAAACAGAGGGAACCACCTTGGAAGTGACCCCACACTGCCCACATCAGAGAAAGTCACAGAAATATCTTTACTATTTTTACAACCATTCTCTTTTTTTGTTGTTGATGTTGTTTTGTTTTTTCTTCTTTTTTTTAAAACTTTTGTAAAATTTTAAGTCCTCTATTTCTCCTTTAATTTTAATTTTTATAACCTACTATTACTTAAAAAAAAGAGACCCTATTTTTAAAGCAAACACCATATATATATATTTTTTGTGCTTGTTGTTGTTGTTTTTTAATAATTCTCATGACTTTTTTTTTCTTCTTCTTCTTTTCTTTAATATTGTATTTTTGAAAATCCAACCTTACTCTAGATTTTTAATCTTTGCTTTTTGGTATTTGTTATCAATTTTGTACATTTAAAAACCCAATCTTCAGTACCCAATTTTACCTGAGAGCGAGATTACTGGCTTGACCACTCTCTCCTTCTTTGGACTCTCCTTTTTCTCCACCAGGTTCTCTCTGCCTCCTGCCTCCCCTTCTCTTCTCTACCCAACTCTGAATCTCTGTGTGTTCCAGATGGTGGAGAACACTTAGGGAAGTGGTTACTGGATGGATCTGTCTCTCTCCTTTTCATTTCCCTCTTTTATCCTCCTGGCCACCTCTGTCTACTTCCTCCCTCTCCGCTTCCCTGTATAACTCCGTGAACATCTCTGAGCGGTCCAGACTGTGGAGCACACATAAGGAAGTGATTACTGGCTAGCTTGCTCTCTCCTCTTTTGATCTCACCGCATCTCATTCCAGTCACCTCTAACTACCCTCCCCCCCCCGCCTCTTCTCCATGTAACTCAGTGAACCTCTCTGGGTGTCCCTCAATGTGGAGAAACTTTTCATCTTTAACCTAGATGTTTTATCATCAGTGCTGTATAGATGGAGAAGTCTTGAGACTACTGTAAAAATAAAACTGAAAACCAGAAGCAGGAGGCTTAAATCCAAATCCTGAGAACATCAGAGAACTCCTGAATCCAGGGAACATTAATCAACAGGAGCTCATCAAATGCCTCCATACCTACACTGAAACCAAGCACCACCCAAGGGCCAACAAGTTCCAGAGCAAGACATACCACTCAAATTCTCCAGCAACACAGGAACACACCCCTGAGCTTCAATATACAGGCAGCTCAAAGTTACTCCAAAACCACAGGCATCTCATAACTCATTACTGGACACTTCATTGCACTCCAGAGAGAAGAAATCCAGCTCCACC
The DNA here is from genome assembly GCF_032405125.1 of Capricornis sumatraensis. Lineage (NCBI taxonomy): Eukaryota > Metazoa > Chordata > Mammalia > Artiodactyla > Bovidae > Capricornis > Capricornis sumatraensis. The sequence continues at coordinate 43,280,415 of NC_091087.1, forward strand.
CACCACTCTGACACAAGCTTCCCTAACCAAGAAACCTTGACAAGCCACTGATACAACCCCACCCACAGCGAGGAAACTCCATAATAAAGAGAACTCCACAAATTGCCAGAATACAGAAAGGCCACCCCAAACACAGCAATATAACCAAGATGAAAAGACAGAGGAATACCCAGCAGGTAAAGGAACAGGAGAAATGCCCACCAAACCAAACAAAAGAGGAAGAGATAGGGAATCTATCCGAGAAAGAATTCTGAATAATGATAGTGAAAATGATCCAAAATCTTGAAATTAAAATGGAATCACAGATAAATAGCCTGGAGAAGATGCAAGAAAGGTTTAACAACGACCTAGAAGAAATAAAAAAGAGTCAATATATAATGAGATCAGAAACACTATGGAGGCAACAAATAGTAGAATAATGGAGGCAGAAGACAGGATTAGTGAAATAGAAGATAGAATGGTAGAAATAAATGAATCAGAGAGGAAAAAAGAAAAACGAAATAAAAGAAATGAGGACAATCTCAGAGACCTCTAGGACAATATGAAACGCTCCAACATTCGAATTATAGGAGTCCCAGAAGAAGAAGACAAAAAGAAAGACCATGAGAAAATACTTGAGGAGATAACAGTTAAAAACTTCCCTAAAATGAGGAAGGAAATAATCACCCAAGTCCAAGAAACCCAGAGTTCCAAACAGGATAAACTCAAGGCGAAACAACCCAAGACACATATTAATCAAATTAACAAAGATCAAACACAAAGAACAAATATTAAAAGCAGCAAGGGAAAAACAACAAATAACACACAAGGGGATTCCCATAAGGATAACTGCAGATCTTTCAATAGAAACGCTTCAGGCCAGGAGGGAATGGCAAGACATACTTAAAGTGATGAAAGAAAATAACCTACAGCCCAGATTACTGTACCCAGCAAAGATCTCACTCAAATATGAAGGAGAAATCAAAAGCTTTCCAGACAAGCAAAAGCTGAGAGAATTCAGCACCACCAAACCAGCTCTCCAACAAATGCTAAAGGATATTCTCTAGATAGGAAACACAAAAAGGGCGTATAAACCCAAACCCAAAACAATAAACTAAATGGCAACGGGATCATACTTATCAATAATTACCTTAAACGTAAATGGGTTGAATGCCCCAACCAAAAGGCAAAGACTGGCTGAATGGATACAAAAACAAGACCCCTATACATGCTGCCTACAAGAGACCCACCTCAAAACAAGGGACACATACAGACTGAAAGTGAAGGGCTGGAAAAAGATATTCCATGCAAATAGAGACCGAAAGAAAGCAGGAGTAGCAATACTCATATTCGATAAAATAGACTTTAAAACAAAGGCTGTGAAAAGAGACAAAGAAGGCCACTACATAATGATTAAAGGATCAATCCAAGAAGAAGATATAACAATTATAAATATATATGCACCCAACATAGGAGCACAGCAATATGTAAGACAAATGCTAACAAGTATGAAAGGGGAAATTAACAATAACACAATAATAGTGGGAGACTTTAATACCCCACTCACACCTATGGACAGATCAACTAAACAGAAAATTAACAAAGAAACGCAAACTTTAAATGATACAATAGACCAGTTAGACCTAATTAACATCTATAGGACATTTCACCTCAAAACAATGAATTTCACCTTTTTCTCAAGTGCTCACGGAACCTTCTCCAGGATAGATCACATCCTGGGCCATAAATCTAACCTTGATAAATTCAAAAAAATTGAAATTATTCCATGCATCTTTTCTGATCATAATGCATTAAGATTAGATCTCAATTACAGGAGAAAAACTATTAAAAATTCCAACATATGGAGGCTGAATAACACACTTCTGAATAACCAACAAATTACAGAAGAAATCAAAATATGCATAGAAATGAATGAAAATGAAAATACAACAACCCAAATGTGGGACACTATAAAAGCAGTGCTAAGAGGAAAGTTCATAGCAATACAGGCATACCTCAAGAAACAAGAAAAAAGTCAAATAAATAGCCTAACTCTACACCTAAAGCAACTAGAAAAGGAAGAAATGGAGAACCCCAGGCTTAGTAGAGGGAAAGAAATCTTAAAAATTCAGGCAGAAATAAATGCAAAAGAAACAAAAGAGACCATAGCAAAAATCAACAAAGCCAAAAGCTGGTTCTTTGAAAGGATAAATAAAATTGACAAACCATTAGCCAGACTCATCAAGAAGCAAAGAGAGAAAAATCAAATCAATAAAATTAGAAATGAAAATGGAGAGATCACAACAGACAACACAGAAATACAAAGGATCAGAAGAGACTACTACCAGCAATTATATGCCAATAAAATGGACAACGTGGAAGAACTGGACAAATTCTTAGAAAAGTACAACTTTCCAAAACTGAACCAGGAAGAAATAGAAAATCTTAACAGACCCATCACAAGCATGGAAATTGAAACTGTAATCAGAAATCTTCCAGCAAACAAAAGCTCAGGTCCAGACAGCTTCACAGCTGAATTCTACCAAAAATTTAGAGAAGAGCTAACACCTATCCTACTCAAACTCTTCCAGAAAATTGCAGAGGAAGGTAAACTTCCAAACTCATTCTATGAAGCCACCATCACCCTAATACCAAAACCTGACAAAGATGCCACAAAAAAGAAAACTACAGGCCAATATCACTGATGAACATAGATATAAAAATCCTTAACAAAATCCTAGCAATCAGAATCCAAGAACACATTTAAAAAGATCATACACCATGACCAAGTGGGCTTTATCCCAGGGATGCAAGGATTCTTCAATATCCGCAAATCAATCAATGTAATTCACCACATTAACCAATTGAAAAATAAAAACCATATGAATATCTCAATAGGTGCAGAGAAGGCCTTTGACAAAATTCAACATCCATTTATGATAAAAACTCTCCAGAAAGCAGGAATAGAAGGAACATACCTCAACATAATAAAAGCTATATATGACAAACCCACAGCCAATATTATCCTCAGTGGTGAAAAACTGAAAGCATTTCCCCTAAAGTCAGGAACAAGACAAGGGTGTCCACTTTCACTGCTACTATTCAACATAGTTCTGGAAGTTTTGGCCACAGCAATCAGAGCAGAAAAAGAAATAAAAGGAGTCCAAACTGGAAAAGAAGTAAAACTCTCACTGTTTGCAGATGACATGATCCTCTACATAGAAAACCCTAAAGACTCCACCAGAAAATTACTAGAGCTAATCAGTGAATATAGTAAAGTTGCAGGATATAAAATCAACACACAGAAATCCCTTGCATTCCTATACACTAATAAGGAGAAAGTAGAAAAAGAAATTAAGGAAACAATTCCATTTGCCATTGCAACGAAAAGAATAAAATACTTAGGAATATATCTACCAAAAGAAACTAAAGACCTATATATAGAAAACTATAAAACACTGATGAAAGAAATCAAAGAGGACACTAATAGATGGAGAAATATACCATGCTCATGGATTGGAAGAATCAATATAGTGAAAATGAGTATACTACCCCAAAGCAATCTACAGATTCAACACAATCCCTATCAAGCTACCAGCGGTATTTTTCACAAAGCTAGAACAAATAATTTCAAGATTTGTATGGAAATACAAAAAACCTCAAATAGCCAAAGCAATCTTGAGAAAGAAGAATGGAACTGGAGGAATCAACCTGCCTGACTTCAGGCTCTACTACAAAGCCACAGTCATCAAGACAGTATGGTACTGGCACAAAGACAGAAATATAGATCAATGGAACAAAATAGAAAGCCCAGGGATAAATCCACACATCCATGGACACCTTATCTTCAACAAAGAAGGCAAGAATATACAATGGAGTAAAGACAATCTCTTTAACAAGTGGTGCTGGGAAAACTGGTCAACCACTTGTAAAAGAGTGAAACTAGATCACTTTCTAACACTGCACACAAAAATAAACTCAAAATGGATTAAAGATCTAAATGTAAGACCAGAAACTATAAAACTCCTAGAGGAGAACATAGGCAAAACACTCTCCGACATAAATCACAGCAGGATCCTCTATGATCCACCTCCCAGAATACTGGAAATAAAAGCAAAAATAAACAAATGGGATCTAATTAAACTTAAAAGCTTCTGCACAACAAAGGAAACTATAAACAAGGTGAAAAGACAGCCTTCTGAATGGGAGAAAATAATAGCAAATGAAGCAACTGACAAACAACTAATCTCAAAAATACACAAGCAACTTATGCAGCTCAATTCCAGAAAAATAAATGACCCAATCAAACAATGGGCCAAAGAACTAAACAGACATTTCTCCAAAGAAGACATACGGATGGCTAACAAACACATGAAAAGATGCTCAACATCACTATCAGAGAAATGCAAATCAAAACCACAATGAGGTAAAATTTCACACCAGTCAGAATGGCAGCGATCCAAAAGTCTACAAGCAATAAATGCTGGAGAGGGTGTGGAGAAAAGGGAACCCTCTTACATTGTTGGTGGGAATGCAAACTAGTACAGCCACTATGGAGAACAGTGTGGAGATTCCTTAAAAAATTGCAAATATAACTGCCTTATGACCCAGCAATCCCACTGCTGGGCATACACACTGAGGAAACCAGAACTGAAAGAGACACGTGTACCCCAATGTTCATTGCAGCACTGTTTATAATAGCCAGGATATGGAAGCAACCTAGATGTCCATCAGCAGATGAATGGATAAGAAAGCTTTGGTACATATACACAATGGAGTATTACTCAGCCATTAAAAAGAATACATTTGAATCAGTTCTAATGAGGTGGATGAAACTGGAGCCTATTATACAGAGTGAAATAAGCCAGAAAGAAAAACACCAATACAGTATACTAACACATATATATGGAATTTAGAAAGATGGTAATGATAACCCTCTATGTGAGACAGCAAAAGAGACAGAGATGTTTAGAATGGACTTTTGGACTCTGTGGGAGAGGGAAAGGATGGGATAATTTGGGAGAATGGCATTGAAACATGTATACTATCATGTAAGAAACAAATCACCAGTCTATGTTCGATACAGGATACAGAATTCTTGGGGCTGGTGCACAGGGATGATCCAGAGAGATGATATGGGGTGGGAGGTGGGACGGGGGTTCAGGATTGGGAACTCATGTACGAGTTCCCATTGGGAACCCGTGGCTGATTCATGTCAATGTATGGCTAAACCAATACAGTATTGTAAAGTAAAATAAAGTAAAAATAAAAATTTTTTAAAAAGGCACAAAAAATGCAATTAGGTAGTATAGGAAAAAAGAAAAATAAGAATTGACACATAAAATAAAGTTAGGAGTGAGGTTAAAAATTCCTGACAAAAACAATCACACAGCTGAATCAGTGTGTATGTAGCAATTACTGAGAAACCTTTAGCATAGGTTTTGGGGGGGAAACAGCTATTTGTTTTTCAATATTGAAGATATGATATCAAGAAAGACTGTGACTTCAAAATCTTAGATTTACGTTTTGGTGTAACTAACCAAGGGAACAAAAAAAGTTGTAAAGAAATCAGGAAAGTATGTATTTCTGTATGTCTCCTTAAACAGGTCTATCCTTTGAAAACCTGAAATATATATTTTAATTCAATAGAGTAAATATTTTTTAAAATGTTAGTGTAAAAGATTATAATATTAACAAATATCATGAGAGAGGAATACACTCAAAGAAACACCAAGAAATACTCAAGTAAAGTTCAAAGATATACCAAAATATTATCAGTTTTTATCTTCAAGTGATGTGATGACAGGTAGTTATTCTTAACTTGCTTTTTTATGATTATTGCTATTTTTTACATTTTCATTTTTCTATTGAGGTGTAATTGACATAATATATTAGCTTCAGGTACAAAAGTTACTGATTTGATATTTGTATATATTGAAAAATGATCACCACAGTAAGTCTGGTTAACATCTGTCACTATCTTCACCATACCAGTGAAGTTGCATTTTTTATAAAAAGAGACAAACAATACATGTTTTTTTCAAAATGAATGATAAATAAAATGATCATAGGTTTGGCTTCAGGAAGATTCAGAATACATATCAGACATAAATTATATACAAAAAGACTAAATAATAATAGAAAGGAAACACAGGATAGCATATGTAAATAATATAAAATTTACATGCATAATCTCATCATATTTCATCTTTAGGTCAACTGTGTTTGTTGAATATCGTAAGATTTACTATTTCCATTTCATAGCTGTATACCTCCAACTGCCTACATTTTTTTTTTTTAGCTTGGATGCCTAAATGAAATCTCAAAGTTCAAGTAGGTTCAAAACTGAACCCCTGATGTTTGCCTTCATTTCGAAACTGCTTTACCCACTCTTCCCCATCTCAGTTGATGGTTACTCCATTATGCCATTTTGCCAGAAATCTTCAATCATTCTTGACTCCTCTCTTTATTTCCATATCACATTCAGTCCATAAGGAAACCTTGAAATTACATCCAGATTTTGTCTACTTCTCCTTACTTCCATTGTTATTGTTCTCACTTAAACCATCATCATGTCTTGCCATATTCATATATACACTCCTGACTGGTCTCCTTGCTTTCACTTTCTCCACCACAGTCACAACAGAGAAGTCAGAGTGACCCTTCTAAAATGCACATCAGATTACTTGGATATGCCAGAAACCTGAAGTGGCTCCCATTTCACAAACAGTATAAAATAAAAAGCCTCGCAATGGACTACAAGGCCTTCAAATCTCTTCTCTGTTCTCATTATCTCTTTAAATTTTTCCTTCATTAGTCTCTTCCTTACTCATTCCACTCCAGCCACTCCTAATTTTTTGCACTGGCTGTTTTCTTTGCTGGGATTGCATTTTCCCCAGATAGACATGTGGCGAACTCCTTTACCTCCTTTAAGACCATTTGCTTCAATACTATTTTTGTAATAAGGCCTACCCTGATAACCCAAATTAAAATTTCAACCTGTCTCTGCCTCTCCCATCTTCTGTGTTCTTTTTAAAAATCATGCTAACGATCATCTTACAACATGCCATACCAGTTATTTACTTACTTTGTACATTTTGAAATGTCTGTGGGTTTGTCTCCTCCTCCCATAATGTAAGGTATTTGTTTTGTTCATTGACACATTCCAAACATAGGGTTGATTTTTAATAAATATTTGTTGAATTTGACTATCTAAACTGAGATTTTTAAAAGGTTCCATGTCTTGCCCCAATTCATAAGAGACAAAAGTAGAATAGATCTTCTTATTCTAAGTCCTTGCAATCTTTTAACTGTTCCATGGGGTTATGATCTGTGCCAAAAGAGAGGTATAAATAACAGAGATAAATTATGTTCAGTAGAGGAAAGTCAGGGAGTGCTCTATGAAGCGTTTCATGGCTGACCTTGGAGAATGGGTTGGATTCTCAGCTAAAGGAAGGGAAAAGGACATCCAAGAAGGAAAAGAATGAGCAGAAACACAAATGCAGCTACTCAGGAAAAGTGGCTTAGGACTGACTCACAGTCTGGACTGATCAGAGCAAAAGGGGCATGGAAGACTAATGGGACAGGCACAAATGAGCAGCTAAGGCTTACCCTTGGGAGCCTTGAATGCAAGGGTGAAGACTTAGTACTAATTTAGTAGTCATTGGGACACCATCTGACATTTTAGAGCAAGAGGTTGACATGATTAAAGAAAGACTTTAGCAGGATTAATATGTCAGTTGTGAGTAGACTGCACTGGTGTTTGGAAAGGGTAGGTGAGGAGACAGTTAAAAAGCCATTACAGTTGTCCAAGTGAGGAGTTAATAAGGGCTTCTGTGAGGACTGTGTAAGTGGGAGTGGAAAGAAAGGAAGAGATGAAGACACTGTGAACTCGCTGGAAGCAGAATGAATATAAACTGGCAAGTAATTTAAGGGGTCCTAGATGACCAGATTAACATGATGATGAAGGTTTTAAGCTGGAGTGATTGAGCAAACAGAAAATCAGAAGGAGCTGGTTTAGGAGGATCTGCTATATTCTCTTTCGAGATGTGGCATTTAAACTACTGAGAAGTTTGGACTGGCAGAAAATCAGCCCTCTGACATGGGAAGGTACCAATCTTGCAGCATTTTTATACCCCCTCAGTCACTTCTATACTGTCCCCTATGAATAGCAAAATGTCTCTTACAGGACTGTTTTAAAGCCCTGGTGTAGATCACTGGCTACCCAAAATGCAAATTCACTTTCTGACATACAGGGAAATGTTTCTGGGGGTTGTCTTTTATTTGTGCTCTTTTTTTCTTAGTCACTTGCAGTTGAATGCCTAAATTCCAAACTCTGTTCCAAACGGCATTTATTTCTAAGGATTTTTAACTTAGCCATAGTTGCCTTCCTGCCTGGTACTGCTGTTTATTACCTGGTTCCTCAACTAGGTCAGGACAGCATACAAAAGTGCCTTAATTGCCACAATATTGGGAACTGAATTAATCCATAGCAGATGAACGAGGATAATGAAATCAATTTCTTTTCTCTCAATGGTGTGTGCAGCATCATCTCTTCTGATACACTTCAGTGTCTGACCTTTTAAACTGACAGGATGTTCACTGCTGAGGCTTTTTAAAGACATCTATCTCTCCTCAGAAAAATGGAAGCCAGACATCCAAGACCGACTTATATTTGTCTGTGAATCAAGCTGTCATTTTTGTTCTGCCAGAGTCTGTTATCACGTCTGGACAAGTAATTATTCTCTAGGTTAGGTTCTTCCAACCTTGAATTTTTAGGAAAGTCCTTGAGACTGAAAGCAGTCGCTTTCTTGCTGCTACAGTTCATGCATATTAGTGAGTTATGTAGTGACTTGGCAGCTATTACTGCTATTAAGCATTTAGTCTATTAAGCACACCATTCTTTTAACTTTGCAAAAGCTTCTAGCCTCCATCTGTTTCCCCTGTTTATTAAGATCCTGTTTAGTTCTCTGACCGCATTTAGGTAACTGGCAGCATATTCCTTGTAGAGCAGGTGTGAGCTGGGACACAGAAGGACGAGATGGAGCGAAGACAAACGCCTAGCTTCTATAGGTACATGTATCTTCTGGCAGGAATCATGGAAGTAGGGAAGAGAGGGCTTCCTACTCAGTACTCATTTCTGCTGGAAACAGGGCACCCATTTCATACTGATGAGCAAAGCACAGCCACGGCACAGTGAGGTGGGGCTGGCAGAGGACAGAAGGTCCCAGATTTTTCTGGCAGACACTGGAAACACACTTTAGTACATGGAACATGAAATCTAACTCAAACTGATGCAGCTCATCTAAGTTGCTAGGCACTCCAAATCAACTCAGAATTCAATAGTTTCCAATGAAAACCTTAGGTCAGATTTCAGGGGAAAAAATCCTCAGTGAGAGATTTAATAATGTATAAAGAGACCGGCACCTCCTACAAAATTCTGTTTGAAATAGAGAATTGCTGGAATAAAATTCTCATTACCTACTTCTGCTTGGAGGAGAAACCATTTGCAAGCAGTTAGACAGTAGGTCAGTCACAGATATTACACAGTGTAAATTTAAGCTTGGTAGTTTGACAACAGTATTTCGACTCTATTTTGAAAAGGTGTTTCTGCTTTTACATGCTCATTTACCCATAGGAAGTCACATCCATGGGCAAAAACTCACTCAGCCCTCTCTGACTCCCCACTCCCAATTACCCTGCTTCCGGGGCTATCATGATGAGTAAGATATGGCACGTTGTCCAGAGTCTTAATCTTTAAAACATCATTCATAATATAAAAGCACAGTCTAGCACACACAATAAAGACTGTAAGGAACCAAAGGAATCAGAGAGCAGGCTCTCAAGTCTACACTGCAGATTTATAGGAATGAAGAGAAAAGCATGTTTTCCTTCTCTGAAGAAGAACAAAACAGGTGAAGGGGCTACCCACATAGCATTACGCATTTTTGTTTCCAAATGACATGTGATCCTGACCATGGGCTCCCAATTCATTAAAAAATTGGCATAAAACCTGAATACTACCATGGGTATCCTCATAAACATACAAACCACCACTGAGTGACATCAGTGTGACACAGTTTCATGCTTATCATTTCTTTGTGATCTTCATGGAGGCATCTCTTGTGTGGCATTTGGAATATGGGGCACCTATTTACCTTCGCTATGCTCTCACTCATACCTCTTTCATTTAGGACTGCAACAAGGATAACTGCCCTTTTCAGTGGTTTTATACTTAGTCATTGGATGTGCAGAACAGTGATTATTAACACTCTGTTGTTGATGCCAAATCATCTGTTGAGTTTATAATGTTGAGAGACCCATGGTAGTTCTCATGGGTAGTTAACTGTCTACCAATATGTCCAGCTGAAACAAACAAGAAATTCGAAGAGCAAAACTATTTATGTACCATGTGATCTAAATAATTTGATGACTGCACCAATATGAGAAGAGAGACTACTTTCCATTGTCTTTTAGGCTTAACTTGGGTGACATCAAAAAATAAAATGTTTCTATTTAATCTTCCTATTTTGGTTGGAGCTTTCCTAAATATTGGACTCTCAAGGCCTTAATTATCAGAAAGAAAATTCAATTTCTTTAGGAAATTATCTCCCTCTTGCTTTTAAGAATCTGAGCTCTGCCAAACAGAAACAATAAATAGGAAATAGTGAGTCTTTTAGAACCGATTGGAAAAGCCAGGATGCCATCTTTCAACTTGCAGTGTACATTACCAAATGGGGACTGTTTTCTACAAAACATTAAAGGCTCTTTTCCATGTGTTACTTGGCTCAGTGCTTGGGAAAAAAAAAAATTCTCGCATTTAGAAAAAATGCATTAACTGAATCTGCAGTGCGTCTCATCCAATCCGTAGGAAAATGCTCTATCTTTGCAGTAAGGGCTGGAAGTGCAGCAGTTATATATAAGGTGGGCTAAAAGGAACATGCATCATGAGATACCATATACTGGTTGGCACTGCAGCAAGAGGAAACTGAAATAAGCTTCAGGACAGATTTCTCTAATCGGCAACTTCAAAAAATATTTTTGCAGTTGAGAGCTGCTTTCAGAAAACTGGAGGCACAGACCAAATGCTTTTCCAAGGTCATTACGCTCGAGTTCTGTTCTCAGTTTTGCTGTTGCTTTCTTTCTTCTTAAATTCTTTCCCTGAAATATGGAAACACCTAGAATGCATTACGTTAGAACACAGACAAAGCTGACACACCCATTCTGTTCTTGAGGTGTAAACTGGGTCTTCCATGCTTGTAGTGGGACTCAAGCCCGGTGTCCTCAAAAGAGATTTTTCCTTGAGCTGTCCAGATTCAAAGAGGTTCTTTTAATACACATAACTGAGTTTTACCTAAAGCTACCTCCTCTAGCGGCTGTTACCTAAGCCTATTGTGTAACCATTACCCTTGGTTTGTGGAAGGACATGTCTGTCTCTGCTCTTGATCATACCATCTGCCACAGAAGGAACATTTCCAGGCCAGTAATTACGTTTTGCAATATCCACATTTTTACCATTCCCACTATGTAGCAGGCAGAGAACGATTGTTACAGCAGAGATTACCATTTACAAATCTGTTCTGTCTGTTAGGGCTTGTTCCCTTAGCAGGTGGTGGCTATATGGAGAGGCTGCCATTTGGAATTCCCTATTTGCTAAGGCAGAGGCAGGTTCAGAGAGGCCAGAGCTGTTTCTGACTTTGAACCCTGGTTGACTGGTCCAATCGGGATGGACATTCCAGGAGTGTAAGTAACTGGTACAGAGAAACCCTTCTGATCTTTTACAACACTGCCCACTGTGCTGAAGTCAGAGCACAATGGGCTCCTGAGGGGAGCCAACGACATTTTCTGGACAGTGCTCTCCTATGTGCAGAAATCCTTCAGAATGCCACTCCTGTGACTTAAAACTAGCTTCAAATAAATAACTGCACTCCAATCAAGTCAGAGGAAGTTAGTCAACATCTCTCTCTCTCTCTCTCTCTCTCTCTCTCTCTCTCTCTCTCTCTCTCTCTCTCCAAGACACTGGGGATTTTCTCGTAAGTCATAATTCAATCCTTCATTAGAAGGAAGAAAAAATGTAAATTAAAAATATCTCAGCCAAGCTATTCCCAGAAGCAATAACTGAAATCTCTGTTGGCTAAACAAGAGGCCGCCAGGCTACTATCAGAACCTCTCTGTTTGCTATCAGTTTAGGCCACAATTAATTTAAAAAATTTTACTTTCAATGTAAAGTGAGGGAATACAATAATCCCAATTTACTTTTTTAATAAAAAGCTTAAGTGGAAAGGGTCCTTTGGGAAGGCTCAGCCCAGGCCAAGGTAATTCTCATCATGAGGAAAGGCCCCTGTTTAAGATGCAGAATCACAGGACTGCCTGCGTTCTCTTCCCAGAATGCTTCCTCTGAGCTGAAGCTGATTCCTTTATTTTATTTATTTTTTTTTCCTTTTTGGTTTCAAAAAAAAGTAAAGATGAACTTGCAAAAACCAGCAGTAACTGCCTTATAAAAGCAATTCTAAGGAATCAGAAGGCTCTGCTGAAAGAATACTCTACAAAGGTGATAGGGAACCGAGGAATGATGCAGCAGGTCATGAAACAGAATGTATCAAACATACAAAGCATCCAGAAAGGAGCAGGGATCTCCTTCTAGAAGCAGTAGGATAAGATGTACAAGGGACAGCACTGGGGAATCAGAGAAAAGGGGGCAGTAAGCAGAAGGTCACGGGAGGTTTGTTCAAAAAAGTGGTCTGGACAGAGGGCATCTGAAAAAGTACTGATTTAGCATGAGATTCCCATTAAGAGCAAACAAGGCCCTTCTCTGCACTATCAGAACTAGGGTAGCAGGCGGACTATTCTGGGTCATGCTTAGGCACAGTGGAAAAAAGGATGTGTGTGTGTACTAAGTCATTTCAATTGTGTCCAACTCCTTGTGACGCCATGGACTGTAGCCTACCAGGCTCCTCTGTCCATGGGATTCTCCAGGCAAGAATACTGGAGCAGGTTGCCATGCCCTCCTCCAGGGGATCTTCCCGAGCAGGGATCTAACCCATGAGCCTTTTGTGTCCTGCATTGGCAGGTGGGTTCTTTACCACTAGCACCACCTAGGAAGCCTGGAGCAAGAGATGGGCATAACTAAATCAATGAAAGTTAATTTAAGATGGAGATACTGTCCTAGGAATAATTCCCCAATAACATTCTAATGCCTAAATCAGATTAATAAAATCTTTATTTGAACATTCTATGGCTGATAACAATCATGTTTTTTGTTTCTATGACAACACAGATTTGTTTCTCTTCCCATCCCTCAGCCTCTTCCCAGTCTCCTTCACTCTCTCTCTATGTATGGGCCACATCTCAGTGTTCCCATGGGATCCATCTGTGGCCCTCTTTTTATCACACTTGTTCTTTTATATGTATACAAGCAATAAATAAATACTTCCAAATCACATCTCACCCCTCACTCTCCTATCACTTTCTGAAAATTCTAGTTACATAACCAGCTGTCTGCCAGAAATCTTCACCTGCATTTCCTAAAAGCACTCAAAATTAAACACCATCATATCCAAAACTAAACTGATACTCTTTAGCCTTACCCCCTATTCCTCCTGGGCAAATTGTCTTCCTCCTTTATTTCTCTTCACATTTTCATATTAACATCTGCTAAGGAGTGAACTGTGTGCTAAAAATTCATATGTTGAACCTCTAACTCTAAAGTGATAGTAATTGGAGGTAGAGCCTTTGGTAGATAATTAGGGTTAGATGAGGTCATGACAGTGTGGCCCTCGTGGTGGGTTTAATGCCTCTAAAAGAGACTCCAGGGAGTTTGCTTTCTTCTCTCTCTCCTTCAGGCAAACAAAAAAAGAGAAAATGCCATGTGAGCATGTAGCAACCACCAACAAGCCAAGAGAAGAGACCTCTGAAAGAATCCTACCATGCTGGCACCTTGCTCTTAGACTTCCCAGCCTCCAGAAGTGTGAAATAAATGTCTGTTTAAGTCATCCTGTGTATGGTATTTTATTAGGGCAACCTGAGAAGACTTATCTATCATTTAACAAACCACCCAAGGCAGAGACCAAACATTAATTCCAGGCCCTTTCTTCTCATCTACTTTCCATATTTAATCAACTGTGATGTTCTCGTTCACTGTCATTTCTCTCTGACTTTCAAATATGTCCTTTCTCTAATTCGACTGTCTCTCTTCTAATGCAGGACATATAATATCATATCCAGATAATTTCAATAGCCTCATTCTTGATCACTGTGCTTTAGACTGGTCACCTCCTTAATATGCTCATCTCTGCAACTATCACTCCTTCATGATGGTACCATAATGATCCTTCCAAATGCAAAACTGACCCTGTCATGTACCTGTTTAAAATTCTAATGTGTTATCAACAACTTTAGGGTAAAAATCTGAGAAATTCAGTATTTTCTAAAAGAAAAATCTTCAATGTCTGATTGAACAAGCAGAACCCTGGTTGGGTGTGGGGCGGGGGGGCTTTCCCATGTTCCCCATCTATTATTGGCAAGAAAAACCCTGCTGCTGCTGCTGCTGCTGCTAAGTCGCTTCAGTCGTGTCCAACTCTGTGCGACCCCATGGTCGGCAACCCACCAGGCTCCCCTGTCCCTGGGATTCTCCAGGCAAGAACACTGGAGTGGGTTGCCATTTCCTTTTCCAATGTATGAAAGTGAAAAGTGAAGGTGAAGTCGCTCAGTCATGTCCGACTCTTAGTGATCCCATGGACTACAGCCTGCCAGGCTCCTCCCACGGGATTTTCCAGGCAAGAGTACTGGAGTGGGGTGCCATTGCCTTCTCTGAAGTCTCTTAAACCTTCTCTCTGAATTGCAAAGGGTAGATTCAAAGGGTTACTGCTTAGGGAGGTGAAGGAATGCAGAAACAAAGGAAATGTAGTTAAGAAACAATAGTTTAGCAATAAAGCAGAGCCCTAGTTCCCCCTCAAGGAATATACTTAATATGTATCTTTGAGTTCTTCTAAAGGAACTAAGCCCCCACCCAGGAGGCAGGATGAAGAACTTCAGGCTGAGCACAAGGTCCCTGAAACACCACCCTCCCTGCAGCCCTAACCCCAACTTCTCCCTTTGAAAAATCTTCCTTAAATAAATAAATAATCTCCCTTAAAAACCATCAGGGAGTTTAAGTATTTTGAGCACAAGTCCATGCTTTCCTTGCTAGGCCCTGCAATAAACCTTTCGCTGCTCCATACACCAATGTTTCAGTTTGCTTGGCCTTACTGCATGTCAGACACATAAACTTAGGTTAGACAACATGATCACCACTTATTTTCCAATTTTATCCCCTGACACAACGTCTCATAATACCAGATTACTTGTGCTTCCCCAAACACATCATGTTCTTCAATATTTTGCTGACTACTTATGTTGCTCCCTCCACTTCAAATGCTGTCCTCCCCAAAATTACCCTGACAAATTTCCATTTATTCTTCAAAATGCAGCTCAAGTGTCAATTTCTCTTTAAAGCATTTTTCTAATCCTTACTTTTTCTCACTATACTTTTCCACCTTTACAAAACTTCTTTTATTTCCAGTAAGTATTTCCCTATATTGGAATTCTTTTAAATAAACTTTAATAGATGCTTCCCACAAGTTTTGATTTGTAAATATTTTATTGTTGCAAAGTTTAAAATATGTAATTTTATTATGGTTTCCTCCTTAGTTGCTTTTTAGAAGATCACTTTTCATTTTTAAACATAAAAATGTTACCACCTTTGAATTGTTGATTCCAAATTTAATTAAATTGTGATAAATATGTTCTGTATATTATTTACTCTTGAAATATGCTAAGAGTTCTTTTTCTGAGCTACTACTTGGTGAAATTTGTAAATATTTTATGTGAGTTTCAAAATGTTTTTGTGTCCTATTGAGTCAATAAAAAATTATTAGTTTAAGTTCACTGATGCTGTTTTATATACTTGATTTATAAGTTTCTGATAGAAATGTGTTAAACTCTCCTTTTAGTTTCAATAGAACTGACTTTGTACTTTTTGAGGCAGTATTATTAGGTGTGTACAAACTTGTGATATTGATATCCTAGGAACTGTTTCTTTTATTATGCAATATACTTTTTTTTCTATTAATTCCTTTATACCTTGGTGCATTTTGCAGTAAAATTCGAGTATTTTTTTTCTGATATATTTATTTTTTCAATCTCAGTGCATATGTTGTCTATTTTTTTCTGATTAGTATATTATTGTATATGTTAACTCTTAATTTTCAAATCTTGTGTATGAAGAATAATTGGAAGTAGATACCTGGTAACATTTTTTACCTTTGAATAGGAAAATTTTTTCCACTTCCATTTCTTTTTTACTGTACTGTGATTTACTCATATATACTCAATGGTTTCAGGATCCAGCGTGTACCACAGCACAAAAACTGACTGTGCACATCTCTCTGCTTTTAGTGACATCACAGTAGTACTGGAAATAGGCCATGGCAGCATGGTAGAATTATTTACACCACAGAAATTCACAAATTCTACAAACCAGGGCCTTTTACTCTTCCAAAGAAAACAGCTGTTAAACATATTTTAGCATACCACTAGGAGAAGGAAATGGCAACCCACTCCAGTATTCTTGCCTAGAGAATCCTGTGAACGGAGGAGCCTGGTGGGCTGCTGTCCATAGGGTCGCACAGGGTCGGACAAGACTGAAGCGACTTAGCATGCATACATGCATTAGAGAAGGAAATGGCAACCCACTCCAGTATTCTTGCCTGGAGAATCCCAGGGATGGAGGAGCCTGGTGGGCTGCCATCCATGAGGTTACACAGAGTTGGACACGACTGAAGTGACTTGGCAGCAACAGCAGCAGCAGCATACCATTGGGACCTATTTGTTATTACTATCATTATATTTTGTGTTTTTTATATACCATTCTTTTTCTGCTTCTTTTTACTTTTGCATTCTGTTCAATTGAGAAGAGTTTTCAATATTTCCTTTGAAGGCATTTTGTTTCACCTCTCTAGATTGGACGTTCACTATTTTTAAATTCATTTTTAATGGAAGTTTTTAATCATGTATGGGTATTGATGCTGTTGTTTTGGTA
Organism: Capricornis sumatraensis; assembly: GCF_032405125.1. NCBI lineage: Eukaryota > Metazoa > Chordata > Mammalia > Artiodactyla > Bovidae > Capricornis > Capricornis sumatraensis. Next base: position 43,297,471 of record NC_091087.1, read on the forward strand.
TTTGGTTTCTGATTTTTGCCTACCCTCTTTCATATCTATCCACATCCAGAAATCCTGTGGTTGCCTCCAATTTGATGTGGCATGCCTGTAGTTCATAACCAGGTCTTAAAAGATTTTCAGAGTTCCTTACTTGCAATGATATTTATGTTATCACAGATGAGATTTGAAAGGAAGGGAAAATACATGCATGCTCAGTAGTGTCCAACTCTTTCCGTCCCCATGGACTGTAGCCCTCTAGGCTCCTCTGTCCATGAAATTTTCCAGGCAAGAATACTAGAGTGGGTTGCCATTTCCTACTTTAGGGGATCTTCCCGACCCAGAGGATGAACTCACTTCTCTTGTGTCTCCAGATGTATTCTTTACCACTGGGCCAACAAGTGAGATTACTTGCTTATTATTCTATTTGATGGAGGAAATGTTTTTAAATAAGTGTTTTTTCTGACCAGAAACTAATACATATTCATTGCCAAACTCTAGAAACATGTTAAGAAGAAACAAGAGCCCAAATCCCACCCTACAGATTTAGCTACTTCTAACTATATTTTTATAAATTTATAATTATACCCTATTGTTTAATTTTGTGTTTGGTGTTTCAACTTCTATCACTCTATAAATATTATTCAACATATCTAATCTTTTTGGAAAAATAATTTTAAGTTATGTATAACATTATCAGATAGAAACACCATAATTTAAAAAGCTATTTCACCATTGCTGAATTTTTGGGACACTTTATTTTTTGTTTGGCTACTAAAAAATGTTTTCAACTATAGCTCAGACTTATATATCTTTAGAAATTATTTTTTCCAGTGAAATAAGTATTTCAAAAATGTGACCTTTTTAGAGAGTATATTTTCATATTTCCCCAGTGAAAAATTATATTAATATATACTCCCATCAATATTATAGGCATATGCCAAGACCAATATATTTTATAATTTATCTCTAATACTACTGAATTCAAGACTGTTCACCCTGTCCTATTATTTTCTTCTTATGTAGCTTAGAAGAGGCAATGTAAAGAAACTGAGTTGCTCAGTAAATGTATTAAAATATTGAAATGGTTAGGTAGATATTCTTTGGATTTTATCTTAAAGAAAATTAATTCCTCAAACTCTGTTACTCTCTGTCTTCTCCTACAAGATGTAAAGAAACATATTAGATAATATTAGAGGAAAGGTGGATGTACACCATTTCCTAAGAGCTAGGAACACTGGATACCACATTTTATTTATAGCTTTTTTTTTTCTTTTCTGCTTTCCCCTCAGGGAGTATATGGACTGCTGTCTATCAAAACCAAGCATTTCCTAGACCTGTGAACACTATCAGTATACCATGTCAAATACTGTAATGGATATTTTTATCTCTATAACAATAAGAAGAGTTAATGATATAAATAACTATTATCTGATTTTTTAATCAAGGATTTTAACAAAAATGAGACATTCTTTTTTTTCCCTTACAGATACTCTCCTTTTTCTTCTACAAACAAAGTGAAATCTTGAATAATTTATCCTGTGCAATTTTCCATACTACTACAGTAAACTTAGTGTCCCACCTTCTGTTTTCAGTGTAAATAGTAATCTTATTTCATTGTCCTCTGAGCCATTTTAAGATTATCTGTGTATAGTTGCTGGATTAATCATATGTATTAACCTGACTCAGTGACAAAATTTATTTAGTTCAATTGTATTTCATGGACTGGACACATTTTTTTCAGTTGTTTTAGAATAGTGAAAAGACATTAAATCTCCCTTAGATATTTACTTTCAAATTAAGAGATGCAGGTTACCCTATGTTTCTTTAAAATCTTATTAACAAACTCTTTATATCTTGTCCTGTTTCTGCTTTGAGTTATTTAAAAATTGTCACCAAAATTGTTTAGTATGAAACATAAACTTTCCAATATATTACAGTGTGTATCTGACTAGCTCTGAATATAATGGAATCATTGCTTTCTGCAAAAAGCTAGTAAAAAAAAAATAAATTAATCAAAATGTGCATTTTTTGAAATTTGCACTATTAATAAAAGAAAAATGTCACACCATAGACTTCAGTAATCAATCTCCTTCTACATTAAAGATAAAAGAAATAAGAATAAGTTAAGAAAAATATGGTACAATGGTTCACTATTAAGAATGCAATAAAGATGTTAATACATATATGAAGATTTTTACAATATATTTAATATTTATAACTCATGGCATGAAAGTTGTTCACTAAGTCTGGGCCTGTCTATTTCCTTGGTAAGGAAAAATTGAAGAGATTATTTTTTTCCTCCATTACCATGAAACTCCTTCTCACTACAACAAAATAAAGAAATGAAGAGACAAATGTTTCTTGATTACTTGTTTGATTGGAAGAGAAGGGCTTTAGGGTGTTCAAGAATGTCCTAAGTAAAAGACAGTACTATGAGATGAAAAGAGTAACTTCTTTATGAAAATATTAATAGCTCAAAAGGAAGATTATATAATTACTAAGAATAAGATTCACCTCCCCAGAAAGACTTCTGTTTTGATTTTGGTTTTTAAGAAAAGACATTCATTAACTGTGTAAGAGATACTTCATGGTCTTTATAGGACACCTATCATTATGTTTCTATGAATGCATGATTTCTAAAAATAATTTATTGCTTCTGTATCTATGCAGAGTACATCATGTGAAATGCCAGGCTGGATGAATCACAAGCTGGAATCAAGATTATCAGGAGCAATATCAACAACCTCACTCTAATGACAAAAAGCAAAGAGGAACTAAAGAGCCTCTTGATGAGAGTGAAAGAGGGGAGTGAAAAAGCTGGCTTAAAACTCAACATCCAGAAAACTAAGATCATGGCATCCAGTCCCATCACTTCACGGCAAATAGATGGGGAAAAAGTAGAAACAGTGACAGATTTCATTTTCTTGGGCTCCAAAATCACTGTGGACTGTGATTGTAGCCATGAAATTGAAAGATGCTTGTTCCTTGGAAGTAAAGCTATGACAAACCTAGACAGTGCATTACAAAGCAGAGACATCACTTTGCTGACAAAGGTCCATACAGTCTTAGCTATGCTTTTTCCAGTAGTCATGGATGGATATGAGAGTTGGACCATAAAGAAGGCTGAGAGTCAAAGAACAGAAGCTTTCAAATTATGGTGCTGGAGAAGACTCCTGAGAGTCCCTTGGACAGCAGGGACTGATCAAATCAGTCCCTCCTAAAGGAAATCAACCCTGAATATTCATTGGAACGACTGATGCTGAAGCTGAAGCTCAAATACTCTGGCCACCTGATGCAAAGAGTCAGTTCACTGGAAAAGATCCTTATACTCGGAAAGACTGAGGGAAGGAAGAGAAGGGGGTGACAGAGGATGAGACAGTTGGAAGGCATCATCGAGTCAATGGACATGAGTTTGAGTAAGTTCGAGGAGATCATAAAGGGCAGGAAGCCTAGCCTGCTGCAGTTCATGGGGTCACAAAGAACTGGACAGGACTGAGTGAGTGAACAATGGACAACCATATCTAGCCAACCTCAGACTTCATCTGTTTTAAGATTTAAAGTATGTTCATTCATTTTCAAATTACAAACACAGTGAGGAAATATTTCAGTTCACTTCAGTTGCTCAGTCATGTCCGACTCTTTGTGACCCCTTGGACTGCAGCACACCAGGCTTCCCTGTCTATCACCAACTCCTGGAGCTTGCTCAAACTCATATCCATCCAGTCAGTGATGTCATCCAATCACCTCATCCTCTGTCACCCCCTTCCCTTCCTGTCTTCAGTCCTCCCAGCATCAGGGTCTTTTCCAATGAGTCAGTTCTTCGCATCAGGTGGCCAAAGTATCAAAGCTTCAGCCTCTCTCTTTAAAAAAATAACCTACCTCCTATGTGCTAGTTTAGCACAAATATGACAATTTTAACACTTATGATAACAGTATCATCTTATCGTAAGCAAAGCAGGCAAGTGAACTTGCATTTAAGGCTTTAACTTCTTCCTGGGTTGTCAAAACCTCAGTAGGAGCTGTTCTCTCCTCTAATTCAGTCAAGGAAAAGCATAGCTACTCCAAAAGCTACCCTCTTGTTTTCACCTTTTATATGACAGTCAGGAAAGCACAAGGCCAAATCATTACAACTTGCCACAATCTTCACAGCCTCTACCCCTCTTGGGACCTATCTGGCATATTAACATTTACAGATTGAGGGATAATAGTAGAAGAGAAGAATAAAGAGTAGGATACCGGGTGGACTGAAGCCATTGTTTTTCACTAGAGTACAAATTAGGATGACAGACCAAAGATTAGGCACCTTCAATTTTAGGTGGCCTCCATCAACACACTCAAAATCCACATTTCCAAACATGAGTGGAGAGCTGGAAAATTTCACATTAGGCCTCTCCACATGCCTGGAAAGCAAATGCTACTTCTGCATGTCTTACTTTCACACTTTACTGCTGATTCTTTTTTAAAAAATTCTGTATTATAGCAGGAAATAACAAATGAATGAACAAACTACTTCACTCAAACAGGCCAAAGGGTCCTTATTGGGAACAATGTAAATGCCATATTCTCTACTATTCTCAACTCTTTGTCAACTGAGACCTGTCAGAGATGGCCTCAAATATAGTCTGAGTTGATGGGCCTAATTAAAAGAGCTAAATTTTTACAATGTTCTCATGTTTACTCACAGCGAGACTTCATATTATCATGAAATCCCTATTCGATTTGTGTTGCTTTTCTCAGTCTTTACATTTCCTTAAAGGGACTCTTTTAATGTTCAAAATCACAGTTAGAGAGCAGGATTAGCCTGCTATAGATTTGATTCCCCAAGGGACATGAAATGGGTCTTCTGATTAATGTTTTGTTTGGGTGTATATCACTTACCCGCAGCAGAAAGGCTTGTTGCGGAACTGAAATGCCTTTGATGTAGACTGTTTACTGTCGTGTTTACACTCTCCTGGGAGAAGTGGGTCTGCTGCTGATGGTTGCCTTGTGCACTAGGGAGAGACCTGTTAATCAGGCATCAGGATCAGTCTTATTGCTAAGTTTTTGTTAGACTGTAAGTTGATAGGACAGTCGTCAGCAACATGCATTTGTATGAATCTGTTGCCTGACACCCCAAAATAAGTACCTCTATTTTGGCAAGAAAAAAAAAAGGTAGAAATTTTAAAGAAACAGAACACCAGGAAACAGAGAACAGAACTCTCAAAATTAAATTTACATGAGAAGATAATGCTGAAGGAGACAAAGATCAACTGAAACGATATGGGGAAACTAGCTGACAAAGAAGATGAATGTTGACCAAGAATCCCTGATAGTCCATGAAAATATACCATAATAAGCAAAAAACTGAAAGCACGCTAATTCATGTATTAATATCTAAGCTTGAATGGGATGGGATACAGGAAGGTTTGCAGCCAGAATTCAGAGTGCCAACATCACTATCATTCAGAGACTTGACCTGAATGAAATATTACTTAAATTCTTATTTATTTCAAAACATTTATGAAATGCCTCATTTTTAAAGAAAGATTTTATGAGTTCTGTGGACTTGGTTCTGACTTGGTCTGCTTCATTTGTTTATGGGATTAGAAATAGTCCATGGTTAAAACATTGAATAAGTTTTGGATTTTATTTTACTTTGGTTTCAAAAAGTCTTTCAGACTGATCCCATTTAAAATTCAAGTTTTTTCTAGGTGAAGTATTGCTCCAATATACTGTTTCCAAGTTGGTGCATAGCATATCCCACAAGGATTGCAAGGACCTAACACACTACTCTGAATGTGACAACTGAATCTTTTAGTTATATTCCATTAGGTTAAGTTCATAAAGTTTGATCAGCAATAGTTTACTATCAGTCAGATATAGTAATACTGAAATGGATCAGGAATTCTGTGTTCTAAGGTACATAATACACATTAAGGGTGGTTACTATTTTAATAAATGAAGGAGAAAGTGACAAGTATTAGTGAGGATATAGGCAAATTGGAATTCTTGTGCACTGATGATGGGACTACGGAATGCTGTAGCCACCATGGAGAATATTATGGTAGCTTTTCAAAAAATTAAGAATAGAACTACCATATGATTCAGTAATTCCATTTCTGGGTATATACCCAAAAGAATTGAAAGAGATATTGGTATAGCCTTGTTCATAGCAGCGTTATTCACAATAACCAAAAGGTACAAGCAATCCAAGCACCGATTGACAGATCAATGGGTAAAGAAAATGTGGTAAATACATACAATGGAATATTATTCGGCCTTTAAAAGGAAGAAAATTCTGACATTTGCTACAACACAGAGGAACCCTGAAGACATTATGCTAAGTGAAATAAGCCAGTCACAAAAAGACCGATACTGTATGATCTAACTTATATGAGATAACTAGAGCAATCAAATCCATGGAAATAGAAAATAGAATGGTGGTTACTGGGGCTGGAGGAGGTGGGAATTTACAGCTATTGTTTAAAAGGTACAGAGTTTCAGTTTTGCATGATGAACAAGTTCTATGAATGGATATTGCTGATGGTAGCATAGTACCATGAATATACTTGATATCCCTGAATAACACAGGTATAAAAGCACTAAGAGGGCAAATTTTATGTTGTGGGCATTGTACTACAACTAAAATTAAAATGAATAAAATGCCATTCTGGTGAGATAATGGAAGAAATTTTAGTAACATATTTTATTTGCATTTATCATTATCTTAAAATACTAAGATAGCATGAAGAAAGGAATTTCCTGGAAAAATATTAAGGCTTTGTGTATTTGACTCAAGCAACTGGTTGCTTCATTAAAAAAAAAGTAATTCATTTTTAACATCATAGATGGTGATATCATGTAAAAAATACTTGATTAACTAGCTTTCATGAGCTATTTTAAATATTCAAGCACATATTTATTTGTCAAAATATAAAAAAACACTATGTCTTTTAATTATTGATGTAGGTTTTTCAACTCTCATTGTAAAGAAGGGAGTAAAAAATTTATTTTTAACAAGGCACTGCAAAGCAAAATCTCCTTAGGTACCATAACTCTGGGGTGAATTAAAGTTGCATTTCAAATACTCTGACCATGCATGTGAATACTGATGTATTTCCCTTTGTTGAAAATCTACTTGAATTTTAAGCAGATTTACTGAGATGTAATTTGCATACCAAATATTCAAGAACTGTAAGTGCACAATTTAATAATTTTTTAGTAAATTAAACAGTTCTGCTGTCAACACCACAACCTTGTTTTTGAACGTTTTCATCAAATCATAATTGTCCTTTGGGCCAATTTACAGATGTTCTTTGCAATCACCCTTAAGCCCAGGCAGTTACTGTTCTTTCTTTATAGTTTGGCCTTATCTAGAAATTTCACATGAACAAAATTTTCTAGAAATTTCACGTGAACATTATGGTCTGGCTTCTTTCACTTAGTGCAATGATTTGAGGTCCATCTGTATTGTAGCATGTATCAGCAAATCATTTCTTTTTGTTCCTACATAATATTGCATTGTGTGAACATACACACTGTGTTTATGAATTCACAAGCTGATGGGCACTTTGTGTTTGTCCTTTGGGCTCTTATGAAGAACACAGTTATGAATATTTACATTCAGGTTTTTGAATGGACAAAAGTTTTCACTTTGGGTAGATACTGGAATTGAGAGGAGAGGAACTTATGAGTAATGTGGTAAATTTGTGTTTAATTTATTAAGAAACTACCAAACAGTCTTCTAAAATGTCAATATCATTTTACATTCCCATTTCAACATGTGAGAGTTCCAGTTTCTCCAAGTTCCTTAATAACTCCTAGGTATTGTCCAGTTTCTTGATTATAGCTCTTCTAAATGGCTGTGTAGCAGTATCTCACTGAAATATTTATTTGGATCTTCCTCATAGCTAATACCTCTTCATGGATCACAGCTTTGCTGGGGCAAAGTGGCTTATGTAACTTGAAGCTATTAGCCATGCTGTACAGGGCCGCTCAAGATAGACAGGTCATAGTGAAGAGTTCTGACAAAACGCGGTCCACTGGGGAATGAAATGGCAATTCACTCCAGCTTTCTTGCCTAGAGAACCCCATAAACAGTATGAAAAGGGGAAAAGACATGGTACTAGAAGATAAGCACCTCAGGTCAGAAGGTGTCCAATATGCTACTGGGAAAGAGCAAGGAAAGGGTAATTACTAACAGCTCTACAAAAAATGAAGTGGTTGTGCCAAATGGAAATGACGTTCAGCTGTGGATGTGTCTGGTGGTGAAAGTAAAGTCCCATGCTATAAAGAACAATACTGATATGACACTGAAAGATGAACTTCCCATGTCAGTAGGTACCCAATATGCTACTGGAGAAGAGTGGAGAAATAGCTCCAGAAACAATTAAGAGACAGAGCCAAAGCAAAAACTACACCTGGTTGTGGATGTGACTGGTGATGGAAGTAAATTCTGATGCTGTAAAGAAAAATATTGCATAGGAACCTGGAATGTTAGGTCCATAAATCAAAGTAAATTGGATGTGATCAAGCAAGAGATGGAAGGCTGAACATTGACATTTTAGGAATCAGTGAACAAAAATGAACAGGAATGGGAGAATTTAATTGAGGTGAACATATATTTAAACCTGTGGGCAAGAATCTCTTAGAAGAAATGAAGTAACCCTCAAAATCAACAAGAGTCTGAAATGCAGTACTTGGGTACAATCTCAAAAATGACAGAATGGTCTCAGTTCATTTCCAAGGCAAACCATCCAATATCACAGTAATTCAAGTCTATTTCTCATCCACTGCTGTTGAAGATGTTGAAGCTGACCAGTTCTATGAAGACCTACCTACAACACTTTCTAGAACTGACACCAAAAAAAAAAAAAAAAAGAAGAAGTCCTTTTCATCACAGGGGGTTGGAATGCAAAAGTAGGAAGTCAAGAGATACCTGGAATAATAGGCAAGTTTGGCCTGGGAGTACAAAATGAATCAGGGCCAAGGCTAACAGAGTTCTGTCAAAAGAACATGTTGGTGATAGCAAACACCCTTTTCCAACAAGCCAACAGATAGCTCTACGCTTGGATATCACCATATGGTCAATACCAAAAAAAAAAAAAGACTGCTTATATTCTTTGAAGCCAAAGATAGATAAGCTCTATACAGTCAGCATAAACAAGACTTGGAGCTACTGTGGCTCAGATCATGAGTTCCTTATTGCAAAATTCAGGCTTAAATTAAAAAGGAAGGGAAAATCATAAGACTATTCAGGCATGACCTAAATCAAATCCCTTGCGATTATTCAGTGAAGATGACAAACAGATTCAAAGGATTAGATCTGGTAGACAGAATGCCTGAAGAACTATGGACAGAAGTTAGTAACACTGTACAAGGGGCAGTGACCAAAAACACCCCAAATAAAAATAAATGCCAAAAAAAAAGAAAAAGAAATGTAAGAAGGCAAAGTAGTTGTCTGAGGAGGCCTTAAAAATAGCTGAGGAAAGAAGAGAAGTGAAAGGCAGAGGAGAAAGGGAAAGATACATTCAACTGAATGCAGGGTTTCAGAGAACAGCAGAGATAAGAAGGCCTTCTTAAATGAACAATGCAAAGGAATAAAGGAAAACAATAGAATGGGAAAGACTAGAGATCTCCTCAAGAAAATTGGAGATATCCAGGGAACATTTCAAGCAAGTATAAAGGACATTTCAAGAACAATAAAGGACAGAAGCTGCAAGGACCTAACAGAAGGAGAAGAGATTCAGAAGACGTGGCAAGAATACGCAGAAGAACAAGACCATAAATATCTTAATGACCCAGATAACCATGATGGTGTGATCACTCCCCTAGAGCCAGATATCCTGGAGTGTGAAGTCAGGTGGGCCACAGGCAACATTACTACAAACAAACCTAGTGGAGGTGATGGAATTCCAGCTGAGCTATTTAAAATCCTAAAATATGATGTGTTAAAGTGCTACACTCAATACGTCAGCAAAATTGGAAAACTCAACAGTGGCCACAGGACTGGTAAAGGTCAGTTTTCATCCCAATCGCAAAGAAGGAGAATTCCAAAGAATGCTCAAACTATCATACAATTGTGCTCATTTCCCATGCAACCAAGCTAACGCTCAAAATCCTTCAAGCTAGGCTTTAGCAATATGTGAACCAACAGCTTCCTTTTTAAAGCAAAGATCCGTCTAGTCAAGGCTATGGTTTTTCCAGTGGTCATGTATGGATGTGAGAGTTGGTCTATGAAGAAAGCTGAGCGCCAAATAATTGATGCTTTTGAACTGTGGTGTTGGACAAGACTCTTGACAGTCCCTTGGACTGCAAGGAGATGAAACCAGTTGATCATCCTAAAGGAGATCAGTCCTGGGTGTTCATTGGAAGGACTGATGTTGAAGCTGAAACTCCAATACTTTGGCCACCTGATGCAAAGAGTTGACTCATTGGAAAAGACTCTGATGCTGGGAGAGATTGGGGGCAGGAGGAGAAGGGGACGACAGAGGATGAGATGGCTGGATGGCATCACCGACAAAATGGACGTGAGTCTGAGTGAACTCTGGGAGTTCATGATGGACAGGGAGAACTGGCATGCTGCGATTCATGGGGTCGCAAAGAGCTGGACACGACTGAGCGACTGAGCTGAACTTTGTTTTTTATTTGAGTAAGAAGACTCTACACATGGACATCACCAGACAGTAAAAACCGAAATCAGACTGATTGATTATATTCTCTGCAGCAAAAGATGGAGAAGCTCTATACAGTCAACAAAAACAAGACCAGGAGCTGACTGTGGCTCAGACCATGAATTCCTTATTACCAAATTCAGACTTAAATTGAAGAAAGCAGGGAAAACTGCTAGACCATTCAGGTATGACCTAAATCAAATCCCTTGTGATTATACAGTGGAAGTGAGAAATAAATTTAAGGGCCTAGATCTGATAGATAGAGTACCTGATGAACTATGGAATGAGGTTCGTGACACTGTACAGGAGACAGGGATCAAGAACATCCTCATGGAAAAGAAATGCAGAAAAGCAAAATGGCTGTCTGGGGAAGACTTACAAATAGCTGTGAAAAGAAGAGAAGTAAAAAGCCAAGGAGAAAAGGAAAGATATAAGCATCTGAGTTCCAAAGAATAGCAAGGAGAGATAAAAAAGCCTTCCTCAGCGATCAATGCAAAGAAATAGAGGAAAACAACAGAATGGGAAAGACTAGAGATCTCTTCAAGAAAATTAGAGATACAAAGGAAACATTTCATACAAAGATGGGCTTGATAAAGGACAGAAATGGTATGGACCTAACAGAAGCAGAAGATATTAAGAAGAGATGGCAAGAATACACAGAAGAACTATGCAAAAAAGATCATCATGATGCAGATAATCATGATAATGTGATCACTAATCTAGAGCCAGACATCTTGGAATGTGAAGTCAAGTGGGCCTTAGAAAGCATCACTATGAACAAAGCTAGTGGAGGTGATGGAATTCCAGTAGAGCTATTTCAAATCCTGAAAGATGATGCTGTGAAAGTGCTGCACTCAATATGCCAGCACATTTGGAAAACTCAGCAGTGGCCACAGGACTGGAAAAGGTCAGTTTTCATTCCAATTCCAAAGAAAGGCAATGCCAAAGAATGCTCAAACTACCGCACAATTGCCCTGATCTCACACGCTAGTAAAGTAATGCTCAAAATTCTCCAAGCCAGGTTTCAGCAATTTGTGAACCATGAACTTCCTGATGTTCAAGTTGGTTTTAGCAAAAGCAGAGGAACCAGAGATCAAATTGCCAACATCTGCTGGATTATGGAAAAAGCAAGACAGTTCCAGAAAAACATCTATTTCTGCTTTATTGACTATGCCAAAGTCTTTGCCTGTGTGGATCACAATAAACTGTGGAAAATTCGGAAAGAGATGGGAATACCAGACCACCTGACCTGCCTCTTGAGAAATCTGTATGCAGGCCAGGAAGCAACAGTTAGAACTGGACATGGAACAACAGACTGGTTCCAAACAGGAAAAGAAGTATGTCAAGGCTGTATATTGTCACCCTGCTTATTTAACTTCTATGCAGAGTACATCATGAGAAACGCTGGACTGGAAGAAGCACAAGCTGGAATCAAGACTGCTGTGAGAAATATCAATCACCTCAGATATGCAATGACACCACCCTTATGGCAGAAAGGGAAGAGGAACTCAAAAGCCTCTTGAGGAAACTGAAAGAGGAGAGTGAAAAAGCTGGCTTAAAGCTCAACATTCAGAAAATGAAGATCATGGCATCCGGTCCCATCACTCCATGGGAAATAGATGGAGAAACAGTGGAAACAGTGTCAGACTTTATTTTTTTGGGCTTCAAAATCACTGCAAATGGTGATTGCAGCCATGAAATTAAAAGACGCTTACTCTTTGGAAGAAAAGTTATTACCAACCTAGATAGCATATTCAAAAGCAGAGACATTACTTTGCCGACTAAGGTCTGTCTAGTCAAGGCTATGGTTTTTTCAGTAGCCATGTATGGATGTGAGAGTTGGACTGTGAAGAAGGCTGAGCGCTGAAGAACTGATGCTTTTGAACTGTGGTGTTGGAGAAGACTCTTGAGAGTCCCTTGGACTGCAAGGAGATCCAACCAGTCCATTCAAAGGGAGATCAGCCCTGGGATTTCTTTGGAAGGAAAGATGCTAAAGCTAAAACTCCAGTACTTTGGCCACCTCATGCGAAGAGTTGACTCATTGGAAAAGACTCTGATGCTGGGAGAGATTGGAGTCTGAGTGAACTCAGGGAGTTGGTGATGGACAGGGAGGCTTGGCATGCTGAGGTTCATGGGGTCACAATGAGTCGGACACGACTGAGTGACTGAACTGAACTGAATATAGTTTTCTCATTTGAAATTCATACTGTTCATTGCTAGTATACATAAAAATTATTGATTGTTTTATACACTAATCTTTCATCATATGAATAAAAAATAAAAGCTTACTAGATCAAGGTCTTTTTTCTTTTTTGTTCTTTTTTACTTTGAGAATTATGCTCTTTGAATAAAGAGTGTCCGTTATATTTTTGCATCTTGAATTTGCATCTTTCACAGCTATACTCTTAACTCCTTCAATCTGCCTTTTGCTCTGAACACTCAATAGCAATTGTCACAAGGATCTGTCCCCTGCCTTGTGACTTTCAACAGCCTTCAGTTCAGTTCAGTTCAGTTCAGTCTCTCAGTCGTGTCCAGCTCTTTGCGACCCCATGAACCGCAGCATGCCAGGCCTCCCTGTCCATCACCAACTCCCTGAGTTCACTCAGACTCATGTCCATCGAGTCGGTGATACCATCCAGCCATCTCATCCTCTGTTGTCCCCTTCTCCTCCTGCCCCCAATCCTTCCCAGCATCAGGGTCTTTTCCAGTGAGTCAACTCTTCTCATCAGGTGGCCAAAGTATTGGAGTTTCAGCTTTAGCATCAGTCCTTCCAAAGAAATCCCAGGGCTGATCTCCCTTTGAATGGACTGGTTGGATCTCCTTGCAGTCCAAGGGACTCTCAAGAGTGTTCTCCAACACCACAGTTCAAAAGCATCAATTCCACTTCTCAGCGCTCAGCCTTCTTCACAGTCCAACTCTCACATCCATACATGACCACTGGAAAAACCATAGCCTTGACTAGACGGACGTTAGTCGGCAAAGTAATGTCTCTGCTTTTGAATATGTTGTCTAGGTTGGTCATATCTTTCCTTCCAAGGAGTAAGCGTCTTTTAATTTCATGGCTGCAGTCACCATCTGCAGTGATTTTGGAGCCCCCCAAAATAAAGTCTGACACTGTTTCCACTGTTCCCCATCTATTTCCCATGAAGTGATGGGACCAGATGCCATGATCTTTGTTTTCTGAATGTTGAGCTTTAAGCCAACGTTTTCACTCTCCACTTTCACTTTCATCAAGAGGCTTTTGAGTTCCTCTTCACATTCTGCCATAAGGGTGGTATCATCTGCATATCTGAGGTTATTGATATTTCTCCCAGCAACTCTGGCCTAAATGATGCTGTAGAAAGAAAACTTTCTAGATAACCAAAAGTCTGAAGTGAAAACTAATGACACAAAAGACAAAGATCAGGAATCAAAATTCCATGAACTGGTAGAAAAACAATAAGGAATTGTAAACACAAAGACAAATATTTAGTTTCTGAAGACTAATTGCACAAGCTTCAGGGTGTGGATTCTAGCCTCTCTGCATTGCTTCTCTCCTCATTTGCATCTTCCCAAGCACCCCACCAGGGGGATTTATGTAATGCCTAGGTTCAAGTTCACATCCTCTCTCTCATTATGATGTTCAAGCTCTTCCATCAGATGATATTCATGGGTGTGTGTATTACAGTGCTTGTCACAGATTACACTCAACAAAGGAATTTTCATTCTTTCAAACCAGCTGTTCTCTGAGTGCACTCCTAACTCCTTCCTATGCTTTCTTAGTAAAAATTGTAAGCTTCTGTCTGTGGAATCACAATTTTTCCTTACTGTTTAAGAAAACCAGGAAAAACATTGGCTCCTCCTTATTTTTCAACCCCATACCCAGTCATTTAGCCATCTTTTGGTATTAGTCAGATTGGGCTGGTACAATACATTTCATAGACTGACTTAGACAACAAGCACTTATTTCTCACAGTTCTGGTGCTCAGACAGTCCAAGATGAAGGTACCAGCATATTGGGTATCTACTAAGGACCTTTGTTCTGTTCTTAACATGCCCATTCTCTCATTATGTGTTCTCTGTGTCACAGAAAAGACAAACTCAGGTCTCTTTTCTCATAAAGACACAATCTCATCTTGAGGATTTTTTCCTTCAAGATCTCAGCTAAATCTAATTACCTCCTGAAAGCCCACCTCCTAACACCATCCCACTGAGGGCTAGAATTTCAACATATGAATTTCAAGGAGACATTAGGTCAAAAGCAAGTTATGTTAATTACTCTATCTCCAAAATCTTATCTTTTTTAACTTTCTGCTTCCACTGCCCCGACCAGGCTTATAGTACCTTATGCCTGTATTATCACAATAGCCTTTACTACTTACTTGAAAACAGTATATAGGCTTCACGGATTTATATTGAAGAATAGGCAAGAATGAACAGTTCAAGTTCTTTATTTCATCTTACTCTTGAGGTATTTATAAAGCAGTGCAAAGTGTATCAAAAAGATAACAATGCAAATATGTGTTTTACCAGCTTTCTTTTGTATCTTCTGGAGGCATGAACTTGGCAGCCCACATTGATTTGAGATGTTCGTTAGGTGAAAGAGGCCAAGGATGGTGATATAACTGTCATTTACATCCCAGCCACATCCACATCCGGAAGCAACTTACTTCATCATTTAAACTATTTCTGCTGCTCTAACATTTAAGCACAGGGCTTTGAAATTCTTGCTGGGCTCTGGAGGAGTTGTTCTTACCCTGTCTTCAATTTTTTCCCATTCACTCTTCAATTTAATCTAGCTTTTGTCCCCAGTGTTCTATCAGAACTCCACTTTTCATGTTCTTCAATGAACTCCACATTGCTAAATCCTATCACAGATCTCTGTCCTCATCTTATCTGTGGTCCTCGCAGATTTTGGCACAACATATCACTCCATCCCCCTTGATACACTGTCTTCATTCAGCTTCCAGGATATGGGTGTCATTTACATTTCATTTGCCCTTCAAGAGCCCCTCTTTTTTCCAATACTCCTTTTGGTGCAATGAGGCTGACCTGTATGGATAACATTGATAGATTGTGCCCCCTGCCTTCTAGCAGCATCTAGTGAAAAGGGAAGGATCAGAGGAGAAGGAGGTCAAAGTATGCAGGCTCTGGCCTCCTGTCTTCAAAGCTACCTGGAACTGGCTGTGTGCTTTCTCTTACAAAATAGACTTTACAATAAACATTCCCCTGCTTGTCTCATCAAGTCCAGAGACTGCATTAGCACCTGGTCACCCCACTATCTCCAGAGGCTTCCAAACACACACGTTTGGAAACAATTCTGATTACTTCTCAGCACTTCCAGTGGAACGATCCTAAACCAGGCTGCATGACTCACATGGATGTTTGCCATAGTCTCATAATTTATTTCAACCTGTACCTTCCCAACATCACTCATCATCTATCCTCAACACAGCAGTCTGAGTAGCTCTTTTAAGATTTAAGGTAATACCACATATTAATCTGTTTGAAACTTTTTAGTGTGTTAAGTCATTCAGTCATGTCTGACTCTTTGTGGCCCCATGGATTGCAGCCCACCAGCCTCCTCTGTCCATGGGATTCTCCAGGCCAGAATACTGGAGTGGGTTGCCATACCCTCCTCCAGGGGATCTTCACGACTCAGGGATCAAACCCAGGTCGCTGGCACTGCAGGCAGATTCTTTACTGTTTGAGTTACCTACAAGGCCCTACGTGGTCTGGCCCCTTTACTTTGGTGATCCTATCTCCTATTAGTGTCCCCTGGCTGGATCCATCCCAGACTCACTTCCCCAAGTGAATTTCTTGCTGTTTCTCCTCCGAGTTGCACTTCCCTTGTCCTAGGGCCACTGTGTTGACTGTTTTGCCTGAAGCACTCATCCCCCAGATGTCTGCAAGTCTTTGCTCACCTGACACTTTATTAACGAAGCCTATCCTACTTAACTTTTAAATGTACAACCCACTCTCTCCCCTTTATCGTCTACCCCTCCTATTGAGCTCTATTTTTTTCCCGTATCTCTTATCACTTCTAAACTACTTGATTATCAAGCCATGTACTGAATATTATATTTACTGACTATAATTTTGTTTCTCCTAGTTAGAAAGTAAGTCCCAGGAGGTCAGGAATCTTTGCCTACTACTCTGCCTGGTACACAATACAAGTATGATAAGTAACTGCTGAATGAACATCTAAGCCCTGGGGCAAACTCCTTTTATCCTTGCTTTTGGTTCAGGGCACATGAGCATTTTCATTTAGGTCCTCTCTTTGCACCCTTCCTAGAGACTTTTTCATTCAAGCTTCCCCCAACCTAATTTACTTTCATATTGTTATTACTCTTCCCTGCTCAGGAGCCTTAAAGTGATGTAAAGCAAAGTAGTAGTTGTTCAGTCACATCCAACACGTTGCGACCCCATGGATTGGAGCCCACCAGGCTCCTCAGTCCTTGGAATTCTCCAGGCAAGAATATGGGATTGGGTTGCCATGCCCTTCTCCAGGTGATTTTCCTGACCCAGGGATTAAACCCTGGTCTCTTGCACTGCAGGCAGACTCTTTACTATTTGAGCTACCCAGGAGCCTTACTGCCTTTTATATAATACTTCAGTCTTCTATTCTGGTCAAATGGAAATCTCTCTCATTTTTACCAAAATACATACTAACACTGGACAAAATATCACATTATAGTTTTGTGGTATTTGTACTACATAGCCGTAGATAGGGTCTTTCCAATAAGCTTATAAGCTTTTTGACAATAGTCATACCATACCATTTTTGGTAAGCTCCAATTGTCATATAGACAATGTTTAAACTATGCTGTCAAATTTAATTGGAAATTAAACAATAATTGATAAATCCTTGATTCATCCATACTCAAAATATTTCTCTCAAATATAAGATGAAATTTTGCTAAATTTATATGGCTTATTAATATGAAACTCATAATATGCTTTTCTAAAAAAGTTGATTTTTTGCAATCATGCTTTGAAACATATTTTATAAAATCTGCCAAACACTTCTTGAAGTATGTACAAAGTGCATATATTTAATTCGAATTCTGAAGGTTAAAGCCCTTAGAATATATGTTGTGTACATGCTCTGGGTCAATCACATAACGGCAAACTACATAAAGATGCAGAATAACATCTAAGAATTCTTGTCTTGAATAAATTACATGCTCATTAATGTTGCATAAGTGATTCCACATATGTGTCTTGGGACATGGAGTCACTTTTCCAATTTGTGTTTATTACCTAAAAGTGTTAATCTATTATTAATTCCACACAGGATTTGGGAGTTCTGGGACTTCATTGTAACATCCAGTTTAGTTTAATTAATAATATATCTTTCTTTAATGATAAAATATCAATTAATAAACTTATACATATGAGTCTTAGAGGCCCTGGTGAGAGTCTCAGATACGTTAACTCCAAGATGCACAGCCCAAGAAATTAAATTCTTTACCAGCATTGTTTCTAAAGCAGAAAGGAATAGAAGTGTGGGGAGAGACGGAGGAAGAGAACTGCAATTTGGATATATAGACCAGCACTTTGGAGTATATGTCTCTTTTTTGTAATTAGATTTCTTCACTTCTCTTGATTAGTAATTCGTTCATCATACGATCACCCCAGAATTGGTCACTTAGTTTTATTAATTTTTTTCAGTTTTCATTCTAATGCTTAAGATCATTAGAGTGACTTAATCTCCTGTTTAAAAAAATTAATGTGGTTGTATTAATTTTTAATATTTTAATATTCATTCTAATGATCTGATAGCCAAGCAAAGATTTAATATCTATGTTGTTGTGGAAACAATTAATATTTTAGACTAGATTATTAATAATTATGCAATTTTCACATTCCTTCTTCTGGGAGGTATGTTCAGAATTATTTCCTTACTGCTGGGGCTGGTACCCAGAGTCACACCGTCTAAGACACTTACTTGGCTTATCTGCACTTCCCACTTCTTTCACCCTGCCTTCCAAGTCCAACTCAGAAGTATCTGCCTGTTCTTCATTTTTCCTCCTCTCTGCCCCTCCTTCCAGACTTTTTATACATTATCTGCCAGGATTCCACGAAGTTCACATAAAAGAGACATGTGGTTAGGAGAATCCTGTTGAAGTCCTCTCATAAAAAGCTAGATACCAATGAGAACAATCTGCTTTAGTTTAGTCTGCAGCAGAATAGCACAGTGGTTAAAACCATAGAATCCAAAGCTTGAATTCATATTCTGGCTCTGCCTCTAGTGTATGATTTTGTTTATTAATTTCTAAGAGGCTCAGTTGTCTTAATTGTAAAATGGAGATAAAGTTCCTACCTCATAGGGCTGTATAGGATTAAATATGTCAATATTTAAGTTAATATATAAATACTTAATTTTAACATACAGTATATAAAGTACTTAGAATTATCCTTGGCACATAATGAGTACTAGTTATGCTATTATTATATAATCATTAGCATGCTATTATGCTACTGCTATTACTATATCTAAGTTATAGCTACATACATTTTAGTCAACACTACTATTAAACTTACAATAATGAAGAGAATGGGTTTTCATGGCAATCATACTAGACTGTGTTCTCTATTCTAGAAAAATAAGAAACTTATAAACAATGTCTCCATGATCTTTAAGCCCATATATAGCTTCTACTAAGACAAAACAAACTATAATTATAATTAGTCATTATTACAGTCACTGTAAAATCTTGATTAGCTTTTGTGTTCTTTGCTTAAATTTATAAAATTTGCTTTTATCTTTGACAAACATGATATCAAAATCCCTAAATCTGTAATTTCAGTGTGGTCTACAGTTGTAACTAAGCAAACTTTATAAAAAATAATAAATATATATATATTTATGCAGGTACAAGTACATTGGTAAAAAGAGATGGTAGAAAATTCAGGCCTTCTGTAATATCCATGCCTTCTCACAATGTGCTGTATTCATATTAGAAATCAGAGTATCTCCTTCCCTATCACATCATCACTAGGTCCCTTTCATCACTTCATACTATTTTCAGACTCTTGGTTGAAAAACTAAGAATCCTCTCTCTCAATAAAAGCTAAATAGACAAAGAAAAACACGCATGTATAGATTATATACTAAAGACTGGCATTTATGGATTGAGATGTCAGTAGCAATATTAGAGATATAAGTTAATATTTAAAAATAATTTTGCCATCTAAGAATCCACACACATTTATAACAGGCTGATAAAAGGCTGGCTTTTTAGTCAATCCTATGGTGGATAAAAAGAGATGGTACTATTTTATCATGATCTTAGGCACTGCACCAGGTGCTGGGGAGACAAAGATGAATAAAGCACAGTCTGGGCCCTCACAGCCAAGTGGGAAACAAAGCCATAGCTGTCAAGGGTCTTCACCTTAATTTTCAAAAAAACTCCATGGCTTGCAGAATCTCACAAAGTGCTGCGTGAGAGAAACCTGGCCCCAAACTGGGGTTTGCATTTGAGCAAGGTTCAAAAAGAGGCAAGACCAAGCTATGGTGTTAGAAATAAATGACTACCCTTGTAGGAATTAGAAGGGAGCACAAAGCAGGCTTCTGTGATGCTAGTGAGACTCATTTTTTAAAAATATGAGTACTGATTATAAAGGGTTCCTCACTTTATGAATATACACCTAGGATTTGTATACTTTTCAGTTATGAATATTATGGGGCTTCCCTGGTGGCTCGGATGGTAAAGAATCTACCTGCACTGCAGGAGACCCAGTTTTGATCCCTGGGTCAAGAAGATCCACTGGAGAAGGGCATGGCAACCCACTCTAGTATTTTTCCCTGGAGAATTCCATGGACAGAGGAGCCTGGTGCTCTACAGTCCACAGGGTCACAAAGAGTCGGACAGGACCAAGAAGCTAACACTTTCACTTAAAAAAAAGAAAATCCCATTACTTAGAATTCTAAAATATTCTTCTGATATTTCTCCAATTTCTGGGGAGAGGCATGATAAGAGTCTCTTGATTTTCACTTCCTCTAGGCCTTCTGCCTTTGTGCTTTTAGAGATTTGGGAAGTATATGGGAAAGCACTTTATACTGTAGGAGTGTACCAAACTTCAAATGTAATAAGATCACTGCCCAAGAACAAGTTCTTTGTGCACCCTGCCATTATGGAGTGTAGCTCCAGATTCCCCACACACCTCTCATTTGACCTTTTCCCTGTGTATTCTCCTCCCTTCCTCTGAATCGGCTCTCCCTTGTGCATCTTCTCCAGTCTCTACAACGTGCCTGACTCCAGGTGTGGAGTTCCGAGTTTGTTTTGACTCACTTCATTCTGACAGCATCTCCCTCGGTCACACATCAAAAGTTATATGAGGCCCTTCCCAGCCATGGTGTGGGTGGCAGGGAAGCTGATGCCCAGGCACTGGAATAGGCCAAGTGTGTGTGGGGGGCGGGGTAGGGGGCGGGCAGTGGAAGGCAAAGCCCTGGGCTATTCTGTGGTTCTGACACATCAGTGGACAATGTTGAGTTTATGATTATGAAGTTGGCTGATGTTTTACACTTTGGAAGAACTGAGCCAGGAAAATGACAACATTAGATCAGACAACTATCATCTCAGGACATGCTATGAAAGACAGAAGGTCTTCCAAGGTAGTGTCTACAAAGACACTCACTTCCTGCAGCTACTGGGCAGATTTTGCTTAAAATCAGACTCAGGGGTTTCAAAAGAAAGTATAAGTCTAGCCTTGAGAGGTTTCCCATGCTCTATTTTGTGGAGCTATAGCTTTTCTCTCTAGTCACTGCAGTGCTTACACAGTAGGCCCTGGAAGAAAAGGAAAAGGTGGCAGAGTGCAAATGATACATGGTTTGAGAAATATGAACTTTCTTCCCAAGACTGATCTAGCTACTACACATCTGAATACCTCACTGTCAGCATCAAAGACTAATGGTGACTTCTCTCTATGGTGTTATCCTGGAGAAAACCAGCCAGCCATTTGGGTGGCTTGCAGATTTTGCCAAAACCTATCCAGCTTGGAAGTGGCAGCAAGAGTTTATAGAGGGACTGACATCTACTCCAGATTTGCGTTTACCTTTAATGCCCATGTTCCTCCACCCCACCATCACATAAGCGCTTATACAATGCCTTTTTGACTGGGATGGTTTTTTGTACAATATTGTCTTCAAATAAGGCACCCAATTTATAGCAATCACTCTGTTGACTATGGAGCAGACTAGTCCTAACAAATACAGGTATTCCACAGAAGCAGTCAGTGAGGATGAGAATAGCCTATTCAAATATCATTTGGGTGCTAGTCTAGAAACAAAACCCTGAGTGTTGAAGTGCTAATCAGCAGTCAATATATAGTACTGTGTCCTCAAAATTTACAATATCCAAGTTGAAAATAAGCCTTGGATGTAAGATTGGCTCTCTCACTACCATTTCCAAGGATCCATTTGCTGCTGCTAAGTCACTTCAGTCGTGTCCGACTCTGTGCGACCCCGTAGACGGCAGCCCACCAGGCTCCCCTGTCCCTGGGATTCTCCAGGCAAGAACACTGGAGTAGGTTGCCATTTCTTTGTCCAATGCATGAAAGTGAAAAGTGAAAGTGAAGTCGCTCAGTCGTGTCCAACCCTCAGCGATCCCATGGACTGCGGCCTTCCAGTCTCCTCCGTCCATGAGATTTTCCAGGAAAGAGTACTGGAGTGGGTTGCCATTGCCTTCTCCAGGATCCATTTGCAGCATTTATATTTTCAGCCTTAAGTTATGTAGATCTAGAGGTCTTCATTCCCAGAGGTGACTCCTATAAAAGAACAGAGAACTGACAAGGGGTAACATCCCGACTTTTCCTGTTGGTTGAAGATTGTGTTGATTTTCCTGCACTTATGGGCTTTGCATGTGTGTGGGTCTAGTGAGCTTCCTCTGCAATCTCATGCCACAGTTTAGGTTTCCTGCTAGATTTAAGGTTTCTACTGATTCTGATTCTATGGTTATTTCCAGGTCACTTTAGGATGGCCGTGCTAGTGTCCATGCCAGCAAACAGAAAGAAGCTCCTGATTGCCGTGAGATGCTAGGAATGTTGCTACATATAAGGACAGGAAGGAGACTATCTGGAACCAAAGGCATTAACTGGAACATTCCCTGCCATATTTTAACCCTCAGTTCAGTTGCTCACTCGTGTCTGACTCTTTGTGACCTCCTGGACTGCAGCACGCCAGGCTTCCCTGTCCATCACCAACTCCCAGAGCTTGCTCATACTCATGTCCATCGAGTCGGTGATGCCATCCAACCATCTCATCCTCTATCATCCCCTTTTCCTCCTGCCTAGTAACACTGGTAAATGGCAACTGCTATTCAACAATGGCAAAAGCACTGAGGCATCATACCTTTTGGGGTAAAGGTTTATGTCACCCCATAAGCAAGCAGTCAGACTAGTTGGTTCAGCTTGAGAAAATTTCAAATAGGTGATAGAATTAAGGCCTTATGATCCATATAGCAGAAAAAGGGGATCTTGTTTCACAAACCCTTCCTCTATCAAGTCCTTTGAAGGACTGGACTTAATGAAAGGCAGGAACATTACAATGGATGAATTGCGTCAGATGACTCTTATTCACCAACCACACTTGGCCTCCCTTATCTGTGATATCAGTCATGTCTAGAGCATTCATTCTGTGTAGGCTTCAGTTTACCTTCAGCTGACCGTATCTTATCTCAAAAGCATGCATCATAATCTTTCCAGTCCTTTGTGACACTGTATCTGGGGTTGCTGATGGGGGTTCATTCCAGGGAGAGACAGGCACAACCTGAACTGTGAGGGAACTGAGTCTGTGCCCCCTGGGCAAACCAGAGCTAATGGGGTATGGGAAATAATCAGGAAATTCTTATCATTTTTTTACCAATTCTCAGGTAAAAGTTTCTTTGAAGTTTCTTCTTCCTTCCCTAACTAAGAAGAATTCAGGCACTTCTTTTCTTTGTTTACTGATTGATTTTCTTCAGCCTATAAATGGGTTCAATTTAATCTCAACTAAAACATTCATATACCCATATACACAGACATACCTATTCACACAAATTCCAAGACAAAACAAAGTCACAAAGGACACAAAACCAACTCACATTTGATTTTATATTTTTCTTCTTCTCAAAATAAATGTGATAGTAGCTTAGTCCTGTCTGACTCTTTGTGACCCCATGGTCTATAACCCACCAGGCTCCTCTGCCCATGGGGATTCTCCAGGCAAGAATACTGGAGTGGGTTGCCATTTCCTTCTCCATCTCAAAATAAGGGCTGACATTTATTGAGTACTTACCATATGCCAGGTGTCATCCTAGCAGATTATATATAATATCTCATTTTATTTTCACAAAACTCTAGGTGGCACTATTATTATCCTCAAATATACAGAGAGAAACCTGTAGCTATTTGATGTTAATTCACTTGCTCAAGGCCATACCTTCAATGTTTGAGGAGGGATTAAAACCTATATTTCACCGTCCCTGGAGTATGCATTCCAGGACTGTCTAAGTATCATGGTTACTATTTTCAACTTCTCACTTCTCATTCTTTTCAATTTATTACAATGACTTCCCATTGAGACAGTATGTTCTAGGGTCACCAATATTGTTGATATCCAATGGACAATATTTATTCTTATATTACTCAAAAGTCTTCCTATTCAATAAATAATAAGTCTCTTACCTCTATCTGAGTTTCTTCTAACTGATGACTCTTACTACTCATTCTGGTCTTTTTTATAAGCTCCGCACTCTTCTCCTCGAATTTAAATACTATGATTATATACTTTAGTTCTCAACTTTCTTTTTATTTTATCATCTCTTTTTGGGTGGCTGCAACTACTATCTAATGTTGACCTCTTGACAAGCATTTTCAAGAACCAAAATTTCACCTGAATTTCCTGCAAACAATTTGTATTTAAAATTTAAATAATTACTGTTTTCTAAAATCACCATTTTGTCTTTTAACTCAGTCATCTACCCACCAAATGTAGAAACATGGAATCTTCATTGAGGTATGTAGGAAAGCTCATTTCACATTGTTCATGTTCTTAAAGATTATTAGCATTAGGGGAAAGGTGGGGAATCATCAGAGAAATCTAAGTTTATTCAGACTCTTAATTGCAAGAGCTAGGATATAAGTAAGTACTTCATGCTCAGTGAGAAGTAGGAGTAACTTCAGTGGGTAATGATGAGTTGTCTCAGATTTCTTTTGCAGGTGATTCTGAAAATATAGGTAGTCTGAAGAGTGAGGAAAACTCCATACAGGGAAAAGGGACTTTCTGTTTAGATAGCTTTTGATTGCTTGCTGCTATTACCATTTTTACTAAATAGTGGTGCTGTTTATTAAAATGTTTTCTCATAATCTATTTCCACCTAAAAGCTTTGAACTGTGGGAATATATGAAAAATCTCTTCTGATTTGCCTCAGCTCTGGGACTAGCCTTAATAGAATATGCAGAAGTGTTTATTTGCAAGCTGATTATGAAACTTGTTTTCATATTAACTCTTCTTGATTTATTAACCTCATTTAGAATTTTAGAGTTTCAGATCCTTCGCAAGTGATTAAAACAAAATACTGTTGTCCTTCCAAGAATAGAAACAGTGCCTTCCTTCCATTCTGTGTAAAGTTAGCTTTTCAAAACCAGGTTTGTTTTTTGGTTTTGACCCTTGTATCTTGTGAACAGTTGTACTTTGCCAACTACTAAAGTAAACACTGGAAATAAAGATATTGGAGATAGTTAGGAGAGCTTTCTGGAATTATTAAATGCAAGTCCCTTCCTGGCTTGCTTTTGTCAGCCAAGTCTACTTGCTAATCGTATATTTAAAAAAAAAAAAAAAAATCCTACCTAAGAAGGAAAGAAGAACCTTAAGTTCTTATGAGTAGAATCAGGTGAATCCAACTATTTGGACTGCTTTCATAAGCTGCAATGGACCTCTTCCTGAGGCACATCAGACCATCAGGAAACCCACAAACCCTATGATTAGGTCACCTGTGGGCCCTGTGTGTCTGAATCTCAATATAGACCTTGTGTTGATCTACATGTTCCTCATTTGATATCTACTACAAAAAGCATTTCACTTGCCTCATCAGTAGTATTATTAGTATTCTGTATTCTTTTTCAAAGAATAAAACTGGGAACCTCATTGACTTAATGATGTGCTGCTGCTGCTGCTGCTGCTGCTGCTGCTAAGTCGCTTCAGTCGTGTCTGACTCTGTGCGACCCCAGAGACGGCAGCCCACCAGACCTCCCTGTCTCTGGGACTCTCCAGTCAAGAACACTGGAGTGGGTTGCCATTTCCTTCTCCAATGCATGAAAGTGAAAAGTGAAAGTGAAGCCGCTCAGTCATGCCCGACCCCTAGCGACCCCATGGACTACAGCCCACCAGGTTCCTCTGTCCATGGGATTTTCCAGGCAAGAATAGTGGAGTGGGTTGCCATTGCCTTCTCTAACACTTGCTTATTTCATCACTGTTTCTTAAAAAAAGAAAAAAAAAAAAAAAGACTGCCTTTATGACTGAGGCTAAGAGTACCAGAAAAAAGTCATCTGAAATTATTTTCAAAATTCATAGTCTTATTGAACCAGTACTAAGAATTTTGGTTCTTATTTTACCCTTC
Source organism: Capricornis sumatraensis (assembly GCF_032405125.1). Classification (NCBI taxonomy): domain Eukaryota; kingdom Metazoa; phylum Chordata; class Mammalia; order Artiodactyla; family Bovidae; genus Capricornis; species Capricornis sumatraensis. The sequence continues at coordinate 43,323,683 of NC_091087.1, forward strand.
TTCCATATTACACTGCTGTTTTCAAATGTCATTCTCATAGACCAGTGGTTGGTTTTTAAATCTTTTCTCTCCCCATTAAGAGCAAATAGCTTTGATGGTATTTCTTTTAAATGTAGACCAGAAATATCTTTAAGCAAAGATTATTTAATCTGACTGAATTTTTAAAAACAGAATTTAAATTATAAAATTTTCCTGTTGACTACCTAATCAACACTTTGTGCTTTAGTTGTGAAAGAAAAAGACTCACTTTATGTGTGTTTGGTAAATATTTTTAAATGCGATGCCCATACACACAGTTTGGTTCTTCAATTACTTTTCCTCCACACTGACAAACCATCTAACGCTATTTAATGGCCTTTCCTAGAGCGCTTCATGATTCAGAGTCTTCCAGCTGTGACAAATCAAAAGGCACCTATGTATTCTTTGGGGTTTTTATTTGCAAAAATGTCAAAAATTCAATTTAGTTTTGATTTTGATGTACATTAATCTTCACAACCTTTTATGCATCAATTAACTGGTAAAAGTTACGAGGGCATCTTTTCACGGAATGTGTCATGAAGGCCTTTTCAGTCTATTTTTTTAGTATATATTCTTTGCTGTTTTTGCAGTGAGCTACACTTTTAAAGGGCCCATTCTTGGCTTCTCTTTTTGGAAGTCTGCTTTATATGAGAACAAGTTTAGCTGGAGTTCCCTAAAAGTGCATGCTCTCTATCTAGAATGGTTCTAGTGAAGCAGGATCATAGCAAGGACATGCATAACTGAGCTTAAAGATGTTTATTTACATTTTATTTTTCTAACTTTAAAATATTATTAATGTATATTATTGAACTGCAAGAACTTTAGAAAGCATTCAGCCCAACTCATTTTTACAGATGAGAAAAAAGGGGTAGAGTTAAGCTGGATATCATATATTCAAGACAAAACCTCAGGTCCTTTTGGCTTCTCTAGAGTATCACCCTGCACTTGTCAGCATGAAACAGATTTTGTGGTTAAGAGATTACAATCCTTTCTTGCTCACTTTCATACAGTTAACTGAGCTTCTGAAACTGAGCAGGACCCTATGGGACTCCTGGACATGGAAATCTTTCTGTGTCCCCCATTTCTTGTGGAGAACAGACTCCAGCTTTTATGATCTTCTCAAAGAGTAAATTCCAGAGGGTAGATCTGAACCGTTGCTAATCAGGGAATGGGAGGGATGCAAAATTAAGGGAGAAATAGCCAAGAAATAATGGTGCAGCCTTGGGGGGCACAGTCATATAACCATGTCTTTAAGTACTTTATAGAATTAAAACCCAGCAAATGGAAGATGTCAACCTTCTTCATATCAGAAAGACCACCTGAGCCAGTCTAAATGAATCAGAGAAGCTCAAAAACCATCATGATATTGTAAAGTAATTATCCTCCAATTAAAAAAAAAAGATTACCTGAGACCAGATTAGAGGAGCACAGGCCCTGTACACACCATAATCTTATCAGCAACCTCACCTTTGAAGCACTGCCATAAATCCCCTCACCAAAGAGCCCTGGGTTGGAATACACAGGGCAGGAGCCTGCTGTGTCTCTTCTTGCCTTGGAGAGCAGTAAAGCTATTGTTTTCTGCTTCACCTAAAACTCTGTCTCCAAGATTCAATTTGGCACCTGCGTACAGAGGCCAAGCTTTTCAGCATCACTTCCACATTGATCTCCATTAAGAACTGTGAGCTCCTCAGAACAAAAGCTGTTCACACTGCCTAGGATGTCTCCAGCACACTCAATAAGACATTCTGACTTTAGCCTAACTAGCAAGAATGAGAATTTCTAAGAGTGAGCAAAATGTGGAGCTGCCCCTGTCCCACTTGAAGAAATGAATACCCTTTTAATTTTATACCATTCCTTTGGCGTAAACCCTTTAGCATAGAAGCCTGGTGTGGTTATTTGGCTTTCCTCCTTCAAATTCATCAGTAGGACATAAATCACTTTTGGATACTTCTTGCTTCTTCCCATTCTTTAACTTTGGGAGCCAACTTTCCACTTAATCTACTATTCCTGGACCCTAGACATGGTAATTAACCTCAGAGATGGAATTTAGTCAAAAATGCACTTTGCAAACTGCTTTACATTAGAAAAACCTTAATTGTGTTCAGCAACATTTCTTAATTTAATCTGAAAGGTTATAGTATCTTCCATATCAATCAATAACCATTTAATTTCTGGATGAAGGTTGAAATGATTTTCTCTGACTTAGAAGCTTGGCATAAGGTTATGTTTTGGGCTGTTAATTCACCTTGCAAAGACTTCACCTGAATTCCTCTGGGTTCTGAGAGAGTGGGGCACCTTTTAAAAAGTGGGTCATCTTATTATGATAAGTCATAAGACAAACTCAAGAGTTTCTCTCTTTGAGGAACATTAAGTATAAGATGGTGGGCTTTAAAATTATGTATAACACTTGGAATGGGAGGATCCAGGGCTTGGGAGAAAGGCTCTGGGATTCATTATCTCTCTCCCTCATTGCAGAGCCCAGAGGCCGAGCGATTTGAGATTGTTTTTGGAAGACTGTTGTTGTAAGATTTTACACTGCTGTTGTAAGAATTCAATGTTCAGATGTTATATCCTACTTAGAACATAATCTCTTCAAATAATGAAGAAAATTTTACATTATGCAGCATCTCTGTTCACAGACACTATTAATGATGACTGGTATGTCACTAAATTAAAATGACAGTTTGAGGAAACTTCCACCTAGTCCTGACAAACCTTCTTGTATTCCCAGTGTGTCACGTCATCTTTCTAGTCTGTAGAACTTGTTCTCTGTAATGGTAGAAACAGAGAGAAATGCCAAGGTCTAATTACTGATGACTTTGAGGTGCAAAAGTCTGAAATTTCTGTAGTCATGAAGTTGGGATCATCATTAAAATGTTTTTTCCCATCACTAACATTTGGGAAGCACATGGCACAATAGCCTATGATATGCTTCAATTAAAATTCTCTAATCAAAGAAACTAATCCAACGAGAATCACTGCATTTGAAAGCAGGAAAAAGAGACCTTGGAGATCTAGTTTCACAGATGAGGATGCCAAGTCTGACTTACATTAAGTGATGTGTCAAAGGTCACATAATTAATTAGTGGCAAATTTGGCACTGAAATCTTACTACATCAGAACTCTTTCCATTAAAACCTTGCATTTCTTGAATATTCAGAGCATTTATTTTAAGAAAAAAAAATCTTGAAGTCTGAGTGAAGACATGCCAAGAGTTCCATTATACTGAAGATTTTAAATGTTGCTCTTCTTTTGGCCTCTGCTCCTTGGCTAGCTTCTCTTCTCCCTGTATACAGTTTTCCCTGAAAGATCTTATACAAATGCTGATGACTGCACTGAGGCTGTGCCTCAATTTCCTGTAATGTTTACAGTCATCCCAATCCACCCATCTTGCAAAATAAGGACCTAATTATGCACTTTTTTGGAGAAGGCAATGGCAACCCACTCCAGTACCCTTACCTGGAAAATCCCATGGATGGAGGAGCCTGGTAGGCTGCAGTCCATGTGGTCGCGAAGAGTCAGACAGGACTGAGTGACTTCATTTTCACTTTTCACTTTCATGCATTGGAGAAGGAAATGGCAACCCACTCTAGTGTTCTTGCCTGGAGAATCCCAGGAACAGCAGAGCCTGGTGGGCTGCTGTCTATGGGGTCGCACAGAGTCGGACACAACTGAAGTGACTTAGCAGCAGAAGCAGCATGCATTCTGTTACCTTGTCAATAAAGGTCTGTATAGTCAAAGCTATGGTTTTTCCAGTAGTCATGTATGAATGTGAGAACTGGACCATAAAGAAGGCTGAGTGCCAAAGAACCGATGCTTTTGTACTGTGGTGTTAGGGAAGACTCTTAAGAGTTTCTTGGACTGCAAGGAGATCAAGCCAGTCAATCCTAAAGGAAGTCAATACTGAATATTCATTGGATGCTGAAGCTGAAGTTCCAATACTTTGGCTACCTGATGCGAAGAGCCAACTCATTAGAAAAGATCCTGATGCTGGGAAAGACTGAAGGTAGGAGGAAAAGGGGATGACAGAGGATGAGATGGTTGGATGGCATCACTGACTCAACGGACATGAGTTTGAGTAAGCTCTGGGAGATGGGGAAGGACAGGGAAGTCTGGCGTGCTGCAGTCCCTGGGGTTACCAAGAGTTGGACATGACTGAGCGACTGAACAACAACAATGCACTCATCTGCACTCCAAACACACCGTTTACCACCAGTTTCTGCTAATTGCACTTCAAGAGTGACTCCAAAATCTGTGCCTTGACCTCTATGGCCAATGTGTTTCTCCCAGATCTATGCAAAGCAACCCTGTCCCCCAACCCTTGTGTCTTCCCATCACGTTTATCTCCCTAAGCCTATACTCCATTTTCCCCTAAGTTAATTCCTCCTTAACACAAATCTGATCACAAGCATTTCTGTACTTATAGAACTGCATGACTCTGCAATGCCTTCATATCCTGGCTCAACCCACCTCCCCAGGGTAGACCTGCTCCCTGGCAGACCCATGTTGTGGTTAGATAGTCCAGCTTCTCAACCTCCTCTGCACAAGCCACAGTCTTTCATAACCCACAGGCTTGGCTTCTGACTTCCTTCTCCTGGAACACCTTCCTTCCCTCCCATTCACTGCTTCCAAAACTCTTATCCTAGCTCAAACACAGCTTTGGAAAAAAAAAAATACTTTTCAGTATGACATTTCCCAAGACCTTTGGCAGTAGTGAGTCCCTGCTCCTATCTCATTCTGTTCATGCATTTCTTATGACGCTTATGGAACTATTTATTGCAATTTAATACCACTCTGATATTATTCTATTTAAAACATATTGGGTATTCAGTCGCTCAGTCATGTCCGACTCTGCAACCCCATGGAATGTAGATCACCAGGCTTCTCTTGTCCATGTGATTTCCCAGGCAAGAATACTGGAGTGGGTTGCCATTTCCTTCTCTGGAGGATCTTCCCAACTCAGGGATTGAACCCAGGTTTCCTGCCTTGCAGGCAGATTCTTTACCATGTGATCCTGCAGGGAAACCCTTAAAACACATTAGGGCCTAACAAATAAAAAGCAGTTATTTGGCTTTTTTAGAGGCAAATAGATCTGAGTTTGATATCTACTCATGAGCCACTAACAATGACTTGATACAATCTTGACAGTCCTGTTTATTGATTTGCTGTAGGTTGATGATATGATTAATACCCACCTGTGAGTCTGATGTAAGAAACGGCAATGACGTATGCAGCGTGCTTCATCCTCCATCAGCACCATTTGTCAATAAACAGAGATGTTCACCCTTGTATTCTCAGAAGTTACTTGCCAAGTTTATTTCCTGAAATGAAAATAACATATGTATTTACTCTTTACAAACTAAGTTTATGTGAAAATATATATCATATTTTGTTTGTTTATCCTGTCTAACCTCTCAAGTTCTCATTTCTGCTGATGGTGAGTCAGAGTTGAGATGACGCTGTTACTTTCTCCTATGAGAACTAGTATTTTGGAAACTACACTTTCTATTCAGATTTTCTCCCTGATCCACTTTCCTTCCCCCCAGGGCAGAGTAGAAGGATTTATGCACTCCCCAGGCACTGAGAGATACTGAATTTGCATGCCATCTGTGCTGCTGTCTGCCTCTAGTTGAGGTGTGGCGCTTCTCACCTGGTCTTGGACTTTAGTCTCTGGCCCCTGTTATTCTCACTACTATTAGATGACAGAAAGATCAGTGGAAACCCTGAGTAAATTTGAGAGGATCTCAGAACAGAAAGAATCATAGTCTGGCTTTCCAGGCTGTATTTCCCCTGGAAGACTGCAAACCAAGTCTCATTTCCACTTGATGTTGGAGGCTAGAAGTCTGAAATCAAGGTGTCAGCAGAAGTGGTTCCTTTTGAGGGCTGTGAGGGAAGGATTTATTTCAGATCTTTCTGCTTGGCTTAGAGATAGCTGTTTTCTCTTTGTGTTCCTTCACCTTGTTTTCCTGCTATGTTTGTCTCTCTCTGCATCCAAATTTCTCATTTTTTAAAAGGACAACAATTATATTGGATCAGTGCCCACTCTAATAACTTCATTTTAACTTAAGTGCCTTTGTAAAGACTCTGTACAAGTCAGGTCTATCTACAAGTGAAGCCCTAACTAGGATTTAAGGTTCCAATATATCTTTTAGAGGAGGGGAAGCACAATTCAAGTCTCACCATTTGGTTACTCTAACTGCAAGATCTTCATATTGATTGCCCACCCTCTCAGGCACCATTACACCCTCTGAAGGTGCCCCTGGTGGACACAGGACTGTGAGGCTTTCGAAGGCAGATCCCTATCTGTGCCTTCACTGGCTATTGCTCTACCATTACTCTGGAGTGATGGTGAAACGGGTTTTGTAATAAGGTCTGCGGCATCCTGGAGGTGAAACCATCTGGAAATCAAACCATAGTTCGATCCTGTCTGCTTTGGAGCTTTCCCAAAGGCTCCGAGGTTTCCAGTGTGTTTCTGTTATCCCACCATCTCCCCTTGTTAGCACGGGTGGAGTTCTACACCTCGCTCAAAGACCCCAAATCACTCAATGTGCTTCCAATAGTGTGCTTTCTGGTGGGCCTCTTATCTCTATTGAGTGGGAAAAAAATGACTACTTTATTGTGTCTTTTCTGTAATAAAAGCAGAACTACTCAAAATTTATTACAGGTAAAAATAATTAAGCTACTTGAATTCACATTCCTGTTCCTGTCCTTTTAGACTCAGCATAGGGCTCCATAACCTGCACTTTTATGACATACCCTAGATGTTTCTGATATGCAGACCACGCTTTGCGAAACACTGGTTTTAGTTATAAACTCATGCTCTGCAATTTGTTTGTCTTTTAGTATATAAAACTAAGTGTTTGAAATAAGAACATGAAAAAAAAAAAAAAAGAAACATTTTCTTTCTTAAGTACTTGGCTCTTGAAAATAAATGCCATGACTTTAAAGATCATTACTTTAGCTAGAGATTTTCAAAATCTATCTAAAACAATCTAAATCTAATAAATTGACCCTTTGTTCTTTCACATCAGCTCTTCCTTCAGTTCACTGTATATGGTAAGCTCTTCCGTCTGCTTGAATGGTGAGAATACAGATTGAGGAAAAGGATTTTAAAAAAACGCACTGAGTTAATTATTGAATATTACTATGCTACTTTTATGCCTGTATATGCCTGTATGGGTATGAGAGAGAAAGAGGAACAAAATGGAATATGGGAAAGAATGTGAGGTACGATGGAGAAAAAGAATTGTACGTGCAACCAGTCACAACTTATTTGGAATTCTGGCTCTTACATTTCTCATCTGGGTCAAGAGAGAAAATAATTTGATTTATTTTAGTTTCAGTCAGTTTCCTTCTATATAACTACAAGATTCTATCAGAATACAAGTACATTTTACTTCAATTTATATTCTTTAATCTGGCACACTATAGAGAAATTGTCATTATTTGTTGAATGAATACATGGGTGATGTCATTTCTAATGAAAGGCAATAGAAGAGTTCGCTTTACTCCCAATTAAGTTCTGTTCAGTCCGAATACTGTGTTTAAGGAATGAGCCTCGTTATGGCCTTATCTTCATTTCAAAAGCCACGTGACAGTCTTTCGGAATGTGCTGATGTTCTGGTTACTCCAGTGAATGTATTTTTCCTCCTGTGAATGTCAGTAGAACTTACTTTTCTCACTCATGACTTAAGTCATGAGTGCAAAGAAGGGGTCATTGGCTCTCCCGGAAGAGATATCCACTGGCTGTGGTAATGCAACTACTGGAACCCATCTGGTGATGCTAGGCCTAACTGGGTCTTGCAGCTAGGGGTAAAGCGAGGAAAAAGAAAGGATACTCCATGGGTTAAGGCGACCTTTCCAGATGGTCCAACAACTAAGCCGCCAGTTTCCAAAGACACTTGCACCACCTATGGAAAACATCAGATCAGTGCACACCAGACAGATCCTTGGCAACTCATCCCACCGTCCTTGTGCACAAGAGTTACTATACCTGTGGACAAAGAAGGCCACCACTGAGTTTCTTTTCATTACCAAATAGATATAATATCCCTGCCAACAAAAAAAAGTACACAAAGTGTCTCTTCATGATATTGCAACCAGTTGAGACCATGCTAAGAAAATCAGCTTGTCTAAATGATGACCCCTTCTTTTCTTTGGTAGTCTGGATTTGAAGGAGAGACTCTGACCTGTGTCACTGGAGGCTACTGGAGAATGTGGTTCATTAAGACAAAGGAGTAATCTTAAGAAAGCAAGCATGGTGTCCTGAAAATACAAGATCTCACAAAGGAAAGCAATGAAAGTCCCATGATGACTACTGGGTCAAACTGGAGAAGGAAATGGCAACCCACTTCAGCATTCTTGCCTAGAGAATCCCCCAGAGAGAGGATCCTGGCAGGTTACAGTCCATGGAGGTCACAAATTGTCTGACATGACTAAAGCAACTTAGTTCAAGCATGTCCTCTCTCTACTAAGTGCTCAGCTTCTTCTTAGCAGAGACCATATAGATCTGTTCTTCACATTAGCTAGCAAAGAGCACTTTACTTAGTAGGTATTGAGCAGGTTATTGTCCTTGATAATGATAGTGATGATAGTAAATTTCAACAAGTGAATATGCTTCTTTAACAAATAATGCTGATATAATTCTTCTCTCAAAGGAAGAAATCCAGACTCACATGAGTTTAGTGGCTTGAAATAGGCCCACAGCTAGGAAGAAACAATGACTTACAACTTCAGATTATGATTCCAGGGCTGTTTTCATTACAGCATGATAATAAGGCTTGTTTTTTGTGTTTTTGTTTTTTTTTAATTAGGATATTTGATATGAAGTTGTTAGGTCTGACAAGATTTTTTTTCTAATAGGAATGACTGAGATATCCTTAAACAGGTCATCAAAATATTTTGTGTTATTTACCTTCTCTTTATGATTATGCCAAAGCCTTTGACTGTGTGGATCACAATAAACTGTGGAAAATTCGGAAAGAGATGGGAATACCTGACTTGCCTCTTGAGAAATCTGTATGCAGGTCAGGAAGCAACAGTTAGAACTGGACATGGAACAACAGACTGGTTTCAAATAGGAAAAGGAGTACGTCAAGGTTGTATATTGTCACCCTACTTATTTAACTTCTATGCAGAATATATCATGAGAAACACTGGGCTGAAAGAAGCACAAGCTGGAATCAAGATCGCTGGGTGAAATATCAATCACCTCAGATATGCAGATGACACCACCCTTAAGGCAGAAAGTGAAGAGGAACTAAAAAGCCTCTTGATGAAACTGAAAGAGGAGAGTGAAAAGTTGGCTTAAAGCTCAACATTCAGAAAACGAAGATCATGGCATCTAGTCCCATCGCTTCACGGCAAATAGATGGGGAAACAGTGGAAACAGTGTCAGACTTTATTTTTTTGGGCTCCAAAATCACTGCAGATGGTGACTGCAGCCATGAAATTAAAAGACGCTTACTCCTTGGAAGGAAAGTTATGACCAACCTAGATAGCATATTCAAAAGAAGAGACATTACTTTGCCAACTAAGGTCTGTCTAGTCAAGGCTATGGTTTTTCCAGTGGTCATGTGTGGATGTGAGATTTGGACTGTGAAGAAGGCTGAGCGCCGAAGAATTGATGCTTTTGAACTGTGGTGTTGGAGAAGACTCTTGAGAGTCCCTTGGACTGCAAGGAGGTTCAACCAGTCCATTCTGAAGGAGATCATTCCTGGAATTTCTTTGGAAGGAATGATGCTAAAGCTAAAACTCCAGTACCTTGGCCACCTCATGCGAAGAGTTGACTCATTGGAAAAGACTCTGATGCTGGGAGGGATTGGAGGCAGGAGAAGGGGACGACAGAGGATGAGATGGCTGGATGGCATCACTGACTCGATGGGCATGAGTCTGAGTGAACTCTGGGAGTTGGTAATGGACAGGGAGGCCTGGTGTGCTGCGGTTCATGGGGTCGCAAAGAGTCAGACACAACTGAGTGACTGAACTGAACTGAACTATGGTTTTTATAAGGAAAATTGATTTCTGCCTTTCAGGCATGGTCTAGGCATTGCTCTGCAGAAGTAGAAAAATTAACTAAATATTTCTCAGTATTCCTTTTGACTCTGTACTCTTTTAAATGGAATTCTATTCAAACACTTTTTAAACTCTGAGTTCTATCTTTTCCTGGGTGTTTTGTAAATAATATGCTAGTAACAAAATAAAATTAGTATGGATGAGTCAAAGTTGGGAGGTCAGGGAAAACAGAACAAAGTTATTAGCCAGTGGAGTTCAGTATATATGCACCACTATTAACGGATTGAACAGGAATAAAAATACACAATATTCCTCTTCATGCCTGGGCACAGGATTTTTAAAGTGCTCCGGCATATTCCAGATATTAAACCCCAAAGCGTAGGAGTTTGTGCAAGTCCCAGGAATTTGGAAAAGTCTTGGTTGTTTGCTTTTGTCAATCTCCAATCCAAATTGTGCTTTCCCCACTCTGAATACAGCTTTATTTTAAAATCTCTACCTCTTTTGAGTTATTTTTACTCATTTGTTGTACTGTAGACTACAATGGTCAGTGTTCACGAAGGGTGGGATCAGCTAGACAGTTACTATTCTATGCAGCAATTACAGGAATTTTGAAAAGCAAAGCATGTGGAAACCCATTAGCAAATAAAGAACACAGGACTGAAAGAACCAAAGAACAAATATTAATAGTTTATTTCAGTACATCTCATATAGCAATGCATTACCGGAGGCAATGGGTATGAAAGATCAGATCGGCACTGGAAGTGCAAAATGATATACATTTGCCACCATCACCAAAATAATAAGATTGCCTGGGAATATTTTTTGATTGTCAAAGATAATTTAAATAATGTGATTTTCTTTGGACCCACAATTTAAGTCAAAGCCTTATCCCACCAGGTAATAGAGATGAGATGAATTAAGAGGACTATAGCCAGACACAGAAATGGAAAAAAAAAAAAAAAAAAGGAAGAACCTTTTAAATTCTAATAGATGAAACAGGTAGTTCAATACAGATAAAAGTAGAATAATGATGGGTCTTTATCACAGAAGAGCATGTTATTCAGAAATTATGAGCCATAAAAAAAGGAATTTTAGTCAAAAGAGAAATCTGTTTGTATCGTCAATGAATGATATGAAATAGAAAGAAAAAATGCATAGAAAAACATAAAATGATAACTGCTTGATAACTCTATCAGCTGTCTCTACACATTAAAAAATACAGAAGAATGAAAGATCACTCAGAATAAAATTCCAAAGACTACCCAAAATGGTACAAGTACTTTCACTTTGGAAAAACAAAGAAAGAATGATTTTTGTGTAAAAAAGTGGTCTAGCTTCTACTGAAGTCAATTTCACATGTAGATTTTCATAATATTGTCTTATCTCAGAGGGCATATGAAATATACTCGAAGTTATAGTCTTTAATGTGGACTGGTATTCATTTTTTTAATATTAAAATACGTCAATTTATACCCAGATGTGCACCTAAATATCTTGTCAGTAATTATCACATAAAAAGTTTGATAGTGATTTTCTTTAATGTAAAATTAATTTGAGCCTCTGGTAAATATATATAAATTGGAGGTTTGCTATATATTTTTATTAATATACCATGATGAATCTTTGACAGGTAAGTAACCACTCTTACACATTAAGAATATTATTTGGAGAAAGATTTTTAAAAAGGTATGTAGACTTCTTAGTCCAAAGGGCCACGGTTTAAGAACCAAGAGCCCTAATTTCTGCCTTAGCAGAATGGCTATATAATCCTGGGAAAGTTCTAGTCCTCTGTGCCTCATTGTTTTCAAGCTTAAAATAATGTGTCTGAATAAAGAAATTTAACACTAAACTGCTTTTTAAGACTTACTACCCTATGTTTCACTGTTGGTATATTTTTTGTGTCTTTTTTTTAAAATCAGTGCTTAATCCTACTTTCCAAATTTATTCCAACTTGTCTCCTAACATCAAAAGCAGCTGTCTTTTAAAGCTGACAGGTGTGGGGGAAGAGAAGATTTCCAATCACCCAAAGGGCTTTTCCAGCCCCCTCACCCTTTCTGATCTGCCTCCAGAACTCAGAATTACTGCTACCAGGGGACATCAGTGTTGATGAGTCTCTTACTCCTCCCCGTGGTGTGCTGGGGTGGAAAAAGATTGAGGACCATCGGTCTAAGTCCTTCACAGAGAGTGTTCTCTGAGGACAGAAGTGCTTGTCAGGCATAGGCATTAAGGAAAGCATCCCTTCGGGGGGATGTTGTCTTCTCAGCATCACTTTTACCTCCCACGACTCCTGCAGTAAGTGTGAGGACCGACACACAACAGCTTTCTTTATTTAATGGTCTGATTTAAAATTCTGTGTTACTGACATTGATCCTTTCTTTTTCACTCCACATTTTATGTCCTCCCAGTTCCTAAGCTGCCTTAAAGATTCCATATGTCATAATTCTTTTGTTGAAAGCAACAGAAATGGACTCTGGCTAACTTTAGCAAAAGGAAATTTATGGGACAGATATAGTAAGCTCAAAGAATGTATAGGAGCCTGAAGACCCAGGCTTGAGAGTGAACAGGTACCAATGCAGTGCTAGAAAAAAAGAGCAGAAAACACAATCCAGTTGTCCTTCAGCATCACGGGGATTGGTTCTAGGAACCCTGTGGGTACCAAAATCCAAGGATACTCAAATCCCATACATGAAACAGCACAGTACAGTTGGTCCTCTACATCCACTACTGGAAAAACTGTGGATTTAGAAGGCCAACTGTAACAGCAAGAGAGTCTGACCAGGAGGCTGACTCTCAGTAGAGAACTCTAAGCAGTTTCTGTCTCTTTATCATGTTGCTCCTGTTAGATTCCAGGGAGTGAACATCCTTTTGGCTTAGTAAGGCTCATATGCCCACCTAATAGGTAAAGACAAAGAGGTTCTTCTAGTATTCACTGGGAAAAAGATAATGCCCAGGAAGGATCCAGGAATTTTCCATTGGGAAAGGCATGCAAATGCTGAGCAGATACTAAAAGGACAAGTGTTCATGCGTGTTCATATGCGTATCTTTCTCCTAGTTAAGGCAAAGCTATTTCTAATAGGCACCTAGTCCACATTTTCTGTTGACAAACTGGGTTAATTTCTCTACTTATCACTTCTTTTCTAAAAGCATGATTTATCTTCATTTATGATTCCAATTTCATCTAATAGCATTTTTCTTAGAAAAGTACAGGCATACCCCAATGAGAAAACTGCTATGTAACCATGTTTAAAATCTCTTCTACATTAATAGTCAAGAGAGATTTAAAATGCTCAAAAGTTAGATGGGGCAAGCTTGCTTTAAAAATAGAAATTATTTGATAAGATAGCTCTTTTTTTCTTATCACCCCTAAGGATATTAACGTCTACATTCATATGTAAGGTGGTCTCAAACTGTAAGTAGCATAAAAGAACAGGACATGTAGGTGACATGTAATAGGAGTGTTCTGCAATATTTCCAGATGGGGTCATACATTATCCCATGCCTGTGGAAAATTCTGAAAGAGATGGGAGTACCAGACCACCTGACCTGCCTCTTGAGAAACCTATATGCAGGTCAGGAAGCAACAGTTAGAACTGGACATGGAACAACAGACTGGTTCCAAATAGGAAAAGGAGTACATCAAGGCTGTATATTGTCACCCTACTTATTTAACTTCTATGCAGAGTACATCATGAGAAACGCTGGGCTGGAAGAAGCAGAAGCTGGAATCAAGATTGCTGGGAGAAATATCAATCACCTCAGATATGCAGATAACACCACCCATTCTGAAGGAGATCAACCCTGGGATTTCTTTGGAAGGAATGATGCTAAAGCTGAAGCTCCAGTACTTTGGCCACCTCATGTGAAGAGTTGACTCATTGGAAAAGACTCTGATGCTGGGAGGGATTGGGGGCAGGAGGAGAAGGGAACGACAGAAGATGAGATGGCTGGATGGCATCACTGACTCGATGGACGTGAGTCTGAGTGAACTCCGGGTGATGGACAGGGAGGCCTGGTGTGCTGCGGTTCATGGGGTCACAAAGAGTCGGACACGACTGAGCGACTGAAATGTAAAAAAAAAAAAAGGCAGAAAGTGAAGAGGAACTAAAAAGCCTCTTGAGGAAACTGAAAGAGGAGAGTGAAAAAGTTGGCTTAAAGCTCAACATTCAGAAAATGAAGACGATGGCATCTTGTCCCATCACTTCATGATGGCAAATAGATGGGGAAACAGTGGAAACAGTGTCAGACTTTATTTTGGGGGGCTCCAAAATCACTGCAGATGGTGATTGCAGCCATGAAATTAAAAGACGCTTACTCCTTGGAAGAGAAGTTATGACTAACATAGATAGCATATTCAAAAGCAGAGACATTACTTTGCCGACTAAGTTCCGTCTAGTCAAGGCTATGGTTTTTCCAGTGGTCATGTATGGATGTGAGAGTTGGACTGTGAAGAAAGCTGAGCGCCGAAGAATTGATGGTTTTGAACTGTGGTGTTGGAGAAGTCTCTTGAGAGTCCCTTGGATTGCAAGGAGATCCAACCAGTCCATTCTAAAGGAGATCAGTCCTGGGTGTTCATTGGAAGGACCGATGCTAAAGCTGAAACTCCAATACTTTGGCCACCTGATGAGAAGAGTTGACTCATTAGAAAAGATCCTGATGCTGGAAGGGATTGGGGGCAGGAGGAAAAGGGGACGACAGAGGATGAGATGGCTGGATGGCATCACTGACTCGATGGACATGAGTCTGAGTGAACTCCGGGAGTTGGTGATGGACAGGGAGGCCTGGTGTGCTGTGATTCATGGGATTGCAAAGAGTCGGACACGACTGATCAACTGAACTGAACTGAACTGAATACTTTCACAAAGTGATAGTTTTCTCACATGTTTTCTGATATACCTTTGATAGAAATAGTGTGGCAAATTTTTCCCTCATTATCTCTGTTCACCTATTGGACTTTATGGTACTTTTTTCTCCCACTACTACAAACAATCTCCACGGGATTTAGCTACTTTTTAAAAGGCTTCTATGTTTTTTATGGTGCTCTATTATTTTCTTTGATCATTCAGTCCTTTTTCTTACCTTTGAGATAACTTATTCTGTAAAGACCAATCTAGATTGTACTTGGCACAAATCCAGTCACATAGAAAACCCTATACAAGTGAATCCAAGCACTAAGTAATTTCTGTCAGGATTCTGGATAGCCTTAAGATTGGAATTTGCTAACTATTGATATAAGTCTGATGAAAATGAGAATATGAATTCACCCAATACTAGATTCTTCAAGGATTGATTATTTATTTGGTGGGGTTTTCGGGCGTTTTGCTTCTATCGTTTGACCACTGCCATTGATTAGACTCTTTTGGGGATGAAAAAAGAAGATGAGAGGAAATTCAAGCTGATTCGTTTTGTTGTTTAGCTACAGCTCTGGTTAGGGAGAATAAAAAAAAAAGTTTTGTTGAAGAGAGAGGACAAAATGTAGAAATTATTGGCTCAATTTAAAAAAGGGAATCACTTTGGAAATTGTTGATTTATGCAACCCCTGCTTCTATTTGCATAGATAACTGAGTTAGCTTTATAAGAGTTTATAGTTCCCTCACTCACAGATATTTTATTCATGGGTTATTGCCCTTAAAAACACTTAACTATGAAGGAAGTCCTCTAAAGGAAATTCAGCCTCTAAAATGAGGCTTACAACTATTACACCGAAGACTTGACAAGCACAACTTGCCTCCTTTGGTTTAATGATGATGTTGTTGCCTTGGTCACAATCTTTCTTTTGTTCATTTAAATGGCATAGGAACAAAAACACCATTTGACATAGTGGCTTGCATGTTAATAAGTACAACATAAGGGGCTTCCCAAGTGGTGTAGTGGTAAAGAATCCACTTGCCAATGCAAGAGATTAGGGTTCAATCCCTGGGTCTAGAAGATCCTCTGGAGAAAGAAATAGCAACCTGCTCCAGTATTCCTGCCTGGAAAATTGAATGGACAGAAAAGCCTGGTGGGCTACAGTCCATTGGAGAGCAAAGAGTCAGCCATCACTGAGCATGCATGTATTGGTAAGACCAAATTACAAGGTTGTACTCTTCTTTAAGCTGATAGCTCACTCTAATGTTTTTCCGTGGCAATGACAGAGGCCCTGGTACCTATATAACCTCCAGAATAGGAGTTCAGTAAATGTAGTATCCATACAATTTTGGAAGCCTTGAAATCAGTGAAATTCATTTCTGTGATTCCTGAAAGTGAAAAATTAACATTTTTGCAAACAATAACTTTCTAACATTTTACCTCGTAAATTAAAAAAAAAAAAAAGACAGTTCAAACCGAGAAATGTAAAGGAAAACAACAAAATAAAAACCACTTTTAATGAACCACACTACTACACTCTGTGATGAATAGGGAAGTCTCAGCTTCTAGGTGCCTTTAATCCCCTATCCTGTCACTGTCCTGTTTGTCACGCAAAGCAAGCGCCTGTTGAGATGGAAGCTCTGCTGGGAGTCTCCACAAGTTCCACGATCCAAACGATGGACCATCATGAGCCACAACTGCACTGGCAGAGCATTATCATAATAGCCCGACCTCCTGAGTTTTTCCTGATTACCTGGATCTTACCTCCCAAAGGGAAAATGACTTCAAAGACTGAACCTCTTGCCTGAGTTTTTCCAAGATTCAGCAACTTGAAGCTACAGATTCTCCCAGCTTGTTTTCAACATGCACAATAATGACAGAAAATGAGCCGAGTCCCCTTAAGAGTCCAGGAGGATGTGGAAGCAGCGCCTTCACCACTGGCCAAGTCTTTTTACACGGAGCTGCACACTGGCCTCCGTCATTTTAGGTACAGGAAGAGGAAGGCTACGGACCCCTTTGTATTTCCTTTGCCAGTTGTTTTTACTTTAACACATTTAAAAGGGAGCTGTAGCTTCCAAAGTCCATTTGGAAAGCCGAACAGATTAAAAAGAGTTTCAAAAGAGTGCTAGCCCAAATCCTGTTGAAACTTTTAATTAGTCTGATGTTATTTTTAGACTCTCTCAAAGCTCCATAATTGAGCCCTTTGCAGTTGTACAAACAAATAGAAACCTTGTAAGATCTTGAAATTCATGAAAGTTTACTAATGAAGTCAGCTTGGAAAACTCGTCATTGAATATTGTAATTTGATTGCCATCTTATTCTGATTGGACCCTGGTTTTGCATTTAAATGAGTATATATTATTTGAAATGCAAAACAGCATGTTATCTGGGGTATTTTGCAGGAATAGACAAGATTAAAAACATCTAATGTTCCCTTTTATAAAAACATTACAAAATGGAAGTGTAGAGCTGACTTTTAAAATTTATTAGTTACAGCTTACAATAATTGGACATTAATTAATCCTAAATTGCAAGACATTTCTGTGGAAAAGCATGTTACATCCTTCTCATCAGTACTTAGCAGATACATTAGTATATTATTTTTGTTTGGGATGCTGAAGGCATGAAGGGCAATTTCTTCCTAAAGCAGTTGCTGCTACAGAATTGACTGTTGCTCATGTGAGTTTAACACAATAGATCACCAACTACTGATTTGCAACAACTGACCTTGAGTATCCAATTAAAAAAAAAAAAAAAAAAGCTGCAGCCGGAGCTGAGGCAAGCTGAATTCATGAATTAGGTTATGTGTCGGCTTGTTCCAAGCTTTGATTTTTGTCCGCCTTTGTGTTTTTAGATGGCTTGGAAAGAAATTTTCTGATGCTGTAACCCTTTATTATTCTTCTCAACTGTGGCTTTTGTGTCTTACATAGAAAATTGTTTTCAATCACATCATCCGAAAAAGAAGATCTCTTTGAGAAGAGCATGGAGGTCTCTGGCAGCCATCTCTGTTTTTGATTGTTTGGCTGTCAGAAGTTTCCACTACATCTATTCTCAGACACATGTAGTTACTCATAACCTATTATGCTGACTTTTTTTCCTCCCTTCAAGACCTTGCTGACAAAAGATTGTCAAAATAGGACCTGGGATTTGTAAGTATGTTATCCAGGTCTTTGACATAAGTTTTAATTATTTAGATATCATATAGAGTGAATTGTAATCTGTGACAGAAAACTCTATGTGGAACTTAGACAAAGACATTCTTTCCCGTCGTTCATATTCCTGAGCTCAAATCTAGGGATGGAGAAACAAGAGCTCCTAGTGGCTTCAAGAGTAAGATGGTGGCAATGACAATGTCTACAACCGCAGTGGAGACAGCAGAGAAATGGCAGGACTTGACACCTGTACTTCCATCAGGCCTGTGCCAGCATGCTGTTAATTCAGCCTCAGGTTAGCCCTAATGGTCAGTTCTAAGAGTTTTCATGAAATTTTCTGCCATCTGTTAAGCGCCTAAGTACCACTGCCGTAGAATCCATGTGGAGAATTCTGCTGAAGTATTTAGATTTCTGAGATTCTAAGACTAGGAAAAATCTGCACTTAATCCTTCACTTTTAACCCAGTGGCCAAAATGCATGAAATACCAAGTTTTTAAACTAGGATAAGTTGAATTTTCTGAACTCAAAGCTTAAAATCAAACTGTCCTAGTTTAAAAAAAAAAAAAAGATACTTAAATGTTGAGAGAAAATCTAAATGATCTTTCTATTAAATAGGGATCATGTACTGGATCAGGACAGATAGATGTGGGCTTGAGTGAGGTACTACAGAGGCCCACATCTTATGAAACTTATTATAAGTGAATGAGAGCTGCGAGCTTCCTATATGGCCCTATGTGCCCAACCAAGCAAAATGACATGAGGATTAACTTATTAGCTGGTCCATCAAAGTCTCTCCTAGTTTTTTGTTTTTTTTTTTAACTGGAACAGAAGAAAATTTCCTCTTTTCTCTGTTGGAAAAAGTGAGAATATGTGAGCCCAGGTTTCCAGTTGCTATGACTCAAGCATCATTAATGAAGCTGACCAAAGAGAATATAATTGAAGTGAAAGAGAAGTATGGGCCAGGGATAAGGAGCCATGCTATCTGAGTCAGTTGTTCTGGTTGTTCCAGAGTCATTGCTTCTCTTCGCCAGGCTTACTTATTCTTGCTAATAAATCCCCCATTTTAGCCTGAGCTTGTTTGAGCTGTGTTTATCTCACTTGCGAGGAAGAACTATCCTCTTTCATACACAGAATTCATTTCTCCTTTCTGTCCCCTCCATGGGAAAGGAGTGGAGGGAAGATTGGCCATACAGTATGAGTTTTCTCTGAACTAAATCCCCGTCTAAACGTAGAGGTAGAAGATAAATATGCTTAACTATCATCTCACTTGTCATACGTCAGATACAAAACTGCTTTTCTGTTTTTCGGATTCAAGATTCTTGATTTTAATTTATTACTTATTTGAGGTTTTCCAGAGAATGCACCTTGAACATCTCAGGCTTCTAAGAAGAGACTGACATGTTCAAATTGAGTAATACATGGCAACACAACTAGTTAAATGTGTATCTTGTCCCCTAAAAGAACACTTTAAGACTTGGGCACTGATGGCACAAAGGGTACAAAGGCAAGGGAAGAATCAAAGTTCATTATGAGTCTGTGTGATTAACAGTGTAGGACAAGAAGGCAAAAATGGGATTTTGTAAGAAGAAATCGAAAAAGTAATGGAATCAAAATGGGATGGCATTCTAAAAGTTATTGTTAAAAAGGATGCGAAAAGAAAGTGATAAACATGGTGCTAAAATGCAAATGTTTAAGAGAAATACAGTTTAAAAAAGGCTTGGCTTTGACAGTCATGACATTTTTAACCTTCAAAAGAGCTACTTTTGACATGTGAAGCAGATGAAAGTCAAACTACAGCAGAAAAACCGCAAACGAAAACAGAAGCGAGAAATGGGAAGAGAAAAAAAGGGGGACGCACAGAGGAAAGAGTCAGAAAAAGGTTCTCGAGATTATGGGATAGAAAGGAACCAATGAGTAACCGCATCAATTAGCTGACAAAGAAAGACAAAGAGAAAACTAAAGAGAAGGAATAACACAATGATGTTCTGAAAAGGGAAACAGGGAACTAAGGGAACTTGATTTGGGTTACCTAAAGTTTAGAAGTAGGTTAGGTCATCTAATGTGCCTGAGGAGGATGAGTATGGAGTGTTGGGGAAGCTGAAGATCTGGAACATTGGGAGGACATACCCTGTGGCAGAGTCAATAAGAATCAACCGAATACTAGCATTACATATGCTTATGAAACATCAGTTACTATTTTATAATGTATGTTTCTTTAGAAGTAATAAATATGCCTTTAAATATTTTTTTCCACCAACTATTGACGGTCTATTGAACCAAGTCTATTGAACTTGGTCAAGGGAGATGGAAGACAGGGAAATGTAAGAATTCACTAACATGGCTGACCATGGTGTTCAGGTTTGGTAGTGAGGTAAATGGAACAAGAAGGAAGCTGGCATCCTGGAATTAGAGATGGGGCTTGAGGGACCAGAGAAGGCAATGGCACCCCGCTCCAGCACTCTTGCCTGGAAAATCCCATGGATGGAGGAGCCTGGTGGGCTGCAGTCCACGGGGTCGCTAGGAGTCGGACACAACTGAGTGACTTCACTTTCACTTTTCACTTTCATGCATTGGAGAAGGAAATGGCAACCCACTCCAGTGTTCTTGCCTGGAGAATCCCAGGGATGGGGGAGCCTGGTGGGCTGGTGTCTATGGGGTCACACAGAGTCGGACACGACTGAAGTGACTTAGCAGCAGCAGCAGCAGCTTGAGGGACTGGAGGTCACCAATTATTTATGTAACTACAAATAGGTTTTGAGCTCCTATGCTGTCCAAGTAGTGTGCAGAGGACCTGGGGTAACAATGATGAACAAGATGGGTTTCCCCTCTGGCAGCCACAGGTTAGTTAAAGACATAGCTACGTACAAAGGCAGAATTCAGTAGAAGTGAGGAGCTGGGAAATAAGGAAAGAAATGGTGGTCAGAGAGGAAGAAGTTCCGAATTAGGTATGTAGGGGAAAAAGGCTAAATAGCAAGGAGATTTTAGGTGTCCATTTTAATTGTATATCCTGTATTTGTGTAGTTTGTATACGTATCAAAAGAGAGTTGAGGGCAGGAGTGGAGGGAGGAGGGGCTTTGACTTAGAAACCAACACTCTCTTTTTATTGTTGTTCTTGTTGTGACCACAAAAGGAATTGGCTCCAAGTCATTTTTGGCATTCTCATTCCTTCTACTCGAAACTGAATTATGATCCAATGTCAATTTCTTAATCCATAAATCTGGCTTGACATTTCATGTGCTTCTAATAGACGGTACTAGAAAAGCTATTTCTGACTTAAGCTCCATAAAGGAAATGAGGAAAATGCAGAGAAGGCTTCAGGCTAATCTATAAAGTAATTTGAGTTCTATGCCAGAAAACTCTTCCTCAATTCATCTCAGTAGGTGATCTGAAGAACTGTCACTTCTTTGAGACACACAGAGGTCTAAGACCGTAAGTTCAAAATATAATTCACTACATTTCTGTGTCTATAGAGCATCACTGGAGATTTCTGGAAAGTAAAACAGTTAAACCAGTTGCATGGCACCATGTAGCCAATACTCCTCACCCCTACTCACTGTACCATTACACTTTTGTTCAATTTTTTAAAAAACTGAATTCAGGTGTATCAGTTTGGATGTGGACAAAATTTAAAGACAAGCTAAGGTTGCAAACGCAAGTATCTACAAGGGTCAAGCAGTTGGAAGAAGTGAGTGAAGCAGAAAAAGCAAAAGCTGGACAAAAAACACTGTCAGCTTCCCTGTTCAGCTGACGTTAGGTGGGGTAGACACTGCAGCAAACTGGGTAAGTCTTGGGGCAGTTGCCAGTCAGTAATAGCCTATTATTGCCATGGAGAAATGTCAGCTCAGTGTTACCAGATCTTCCAACTTTTTCCACAGAGTCCAGAAAATAGAATTTTTACTTGCAAACTGATTTAAAAAGTTGGCTTCTAATTCAATTCAAAGTAAATTATAGGCTGAACTAAACCCACTTGTCAGCCTCATTAAACTTGTAAGTGGTTTGTATTCTCTGCTTCAGAATTCAGTTCTCACGTGGATATTTGGGAATTGCATGTCCATGGTCTAAAACCCTGATGTGCACACTCAGGTTACCGCAACCAATCTTGGATGAGCTGCACGGGAGGTAATCAGATGCAAGGGACAGTTTATTTTAAAATGTTGCTTCTGCATCTCCTCTATTGAAGAACCTATCTCAATGCTGTGTATATAGGCTCTTAAGATACACAGATCAATTGTAGAGTGGCTCTGTTCCAAACGTGTAACAAAGACAGGTAATTTCTGTGTTCATCACTACCACTCTGGAATTGTTTTCTCCTGTTGCCATGGTTTCCATTCTGAAAATCAGAAACATTGAACACTTCCTTCCTATTCATCCTCAGGGACAGAGTGGAAACTAACTTTCGAAAAGAAAGAAAAGCTTGTGTGCAAGTCACTACAAAGTTTGGTCCACTAATGCTCTTATCCTGAGTTAATTTAGCCCCTGGCCTCCAGGAAATAATAAAAACATGGGCTCCTTAAGTTTGATTTTCCTTCAAGTTCTAGTTCAGCCTCCTCATTTCTTAGAAAAATAAAACTGAGGAGCAAAAAGTATTACCTGTTGTGTTGTTCAGTTGCTAAATCATGTGCAACTATTTGCGACCCCATCAACTGCAGCACGCCAGGCTTCCCAGTTTTCCACTGTCTCCTGGAGTTTGCCCATGTTCATGTCCACTGAGTCAGTGTTGCTATCTAACCATCTCATCCTCTGCCACCCTCTTCTGCTGCCTTCAGTCTTTTCCAGTATCAGGGTCTTTTCCACTGAGTCTGCTCTTCACATCAGGTAGCCAGAGTATTGAAGCTTCAGCTGGTAGGTTATCAGATGTCAACTCCACAGACTCTCATAAAATTAGTGCTGCCAAGTCTTCTGAAATCAATGCTCCTTAGGTACAGTAGCACTCGGAACCAGAATTCATTTAAGTCACAGCCTGGTGGTTGTTTCTATGGTATCCATGCACTACCCACAGGCTTCTCAGCCTTATCTAAGAAGCTTCAAATAATAGGAAAAATGAACACAAAAAGACTTTAAAAATAGAAGCAGTTTATTGGCTCTTTACTATTAAATTTTCAGAGGTAGGGTGGACTTCAAACACAATTTGATTAACCATTTCATTCCCCCCATCATGGTGATCATGATCATCTTTATCACCATCATAACAAATTGTTAAATTACATTTATTATGTGCTAACTACTATTCTAAGTATTTCACAAATATTTACTCTATAATTTTCACCATACTCCCATGAGATGGGTACTGTTATAACTTGATTTTATCCTTGAAAAAACTGAGGCACAGAAAGCTTAAACCCAAGTTTGCACTGTAGGGCCAGGATACAAACTCGGGCTACTGATTTCAGAGCCCTTGCTCTTAGCCTCTGTACAAAGATTCAGACTGAACTAGTCAAGGATAATTCTTAGGGATCAGTGGTTTTAAAAATCTCTCTCAGGTAGATTGTGATATGCTCCCAAGGTGGAAAACTAGTGCTGTTAATGGGGTTAAGAGGTGAAACCGATGCAGAGTAGGCAATCTGAAGGCCCACAGCAAGGAATACCATGTAGGGATTTAGGCCTAACTGCTGCTCTGCGATGCTTACATCCCAATGGAAAAGAGGAGTAAACACTATCCACTGATGGAAGAAACTTCTGGATGGAACTGCTGAGCACTGCTGAGCACAATGACTGCCCCTGCAGGGATCCTCTGCCCGAAGAACTCAGATATTACAGCCACAGTATGTTTGCAGGGTGTCCATTACCTGGGTATTACAATTTTTATATTATGGCAGTCAGAGACTGATTATAATTAGGAAAGAGAGAAAAACTTCCCAGGGACATGGTGCTTCACTATAGATCCCCTGCCTCTAACTCTCGATGCGGAAATCTTTGCAAGAGTACTTTCATGGATCTCAATGACAACAATTAAGCTTGAAGAGCATGAGAAGACATTTTAATCAGAAGCTAATTAAGAACAATGGGGGCATATGTATCACTGATGTGTCTCGAGTACTCTGACTGATCTGAGAGATTATTCCATTAATATCTGGGTGTAAACAGACACCGACATTTTCTCAGGATGAAGCAACTGCGCTCTGAAGTTTCCACCTCCAAATCTGGCTTTTACTTATTAGATGACAAATAAAAATGAGCAACATTTACCTTTCTGGGGAAGATGTCAGGTGCTGATTCCACATTTTAGGACAGCCTCAAGTGAAACAACGGTGGTCAAGAAACCAGTGCTAATCATATTTAATTGTTGCTCCATTATAAAATAAGACTATCTGGCCATAAACACAGAGGGATAGATTCTGTGAGTAATAGAAACATAAAAAAATAAAATAAAAGAGCCAAAGTAACCATCGTAGTATTATGCGTAGGTTTTACCTTCTGTTAGTGTTGGACACAATACAAACGCAATATGGTATTTCAGGGAGGAGGAAGTTCTCTTTGGCATACAGTCTCTGCTTCAATCAAGCAATCAGTCCATCGTGTCTCCCCTTACCAAATCAATTGGGTTGTTTCCCTCTAAATTAGCTTGGCATTTTTTAGCCCATGCTCTCTCAGGTACCATGCTTGCTAACCAATGGTGCTTGCTTCGTGACCCCAGTTTCCCTGGTCATGCTTCTCAAAGAGGCTGTCCAGGAAACTTCATTCTAACCTTGCTTACACTGCCGGTAACAGCTAAGAGAGATCCTCATTATGTAAGGAGCGAATTTTGCATATGGAGAATTCTTCCATATGACTTCTGACTGGCTTCCCAGCATTTTCTTCCAGTCCCTTCTCAAGTGAGCATTGAAATACAGGTCAGGCAATCCGGGTTGTAATCTCACCGGTGCCAATGTCTACCACTGTAAGTTATTTAAACTCCTCTGAGCTTCACTTTTCTTGCTTCACAAAACAAAATACAGATGAGATGATTTTAGCGTCTTCCAAAATTAAAGGTGTCTGGATGCTGTTTATTTTTCCTTCTGGCTTTCCTGTCTCCTCTTTAGTCCCTGTCATACTCACTTTGGTTTCCATGTTTTACCAGGTCTTTTGGTTCAAGGAGTAATTTTTTTCTCACGTTCATTGATGTATTAATATTCTACCCATTCTTTTAAAAAATTTACTTGTGTGCTGGTTACAGTATTTTCTTCTGAACTCTATAGATTCTTTTTTTTTTAATTTATGGGTCTGCTGGGTCTTTGTTGTGGTGCATGGGCTCTCCGTTGTGGTGTACGAGCTCCTGTTGCAGTGAGCGGGCTCTTTCTAGCTGCGGTGAGCCGGGGCTGCTTTCTAGCTCCTGTGGGCAAGCTTCTTGTCGCCGTGGCTTCTCCTGTTGTTGAGCACAGTCTCCACACGCTTCAGTAGCTGCAGCTCGTGGGCTCGGCAGTTGTGGCGCGTGGACTTATCTGTCCTGCGGCACATGAAATCTTAGCTCCCAGGCAAGAAACAGAACCCATGTCCCTGCACTGGCAGGTGGATTCTTAACCACTGACAACCAGGGAAGTCTCAATATTCTACCTATTCTTTAAAGTTCTTCTCAAGCCCCAATTTCTTCGAGGAATTTTTCCAACACGTGAGAGTGTGTGGATGTGTAAAGGCAGGTGGGCAGGACAGCTATTTGTTGGGCCACATGCCAGGGTTATAAAGATGAATGAGAGACGTATTCTTTCATGGAATTTAATGGAATGAGATAATAGCGTCACTGGTAAATCCCATTTATAATTCTTGGGGAATAAAGACAGAATCTAGGTAATAAAGTCTAATTTTCTTTTCCTTTGTGCTCATTCTAGTTTCACTTGCTCATAGAGAGCCACACGCATAGGCCCTGCACTTGGCACTTCAGATCAAGTTTCTAGCGTGAAATGGCTGCGTCCAGCACTTCTGCTCATGGACCATGACCCCTCAACTCAAGACGGTGGAGGCACACTATGTGCACTTCAATCTGGAGCGCCATGGGCAGCACAGCTATGACTGACCAGTAAGAATTCTGCCTCCTCCCCACTGACAAGAACCCTATGAAAGAGCCTCACTGATGGCCTTTTGGGGAGAGCAAGTACTCCAGAGTATAAGCTTGCAGCTCTCTATTTTTTGATTAAAGAATAAAGCTATCCTTTGCTTCTGAATTGAATGACATTAGGCAGAAGGACCCTTGTTTAGGACCAACTCAGGAGGGGAGGTAACAAAATTCCGGTGACCCAGATCATGGCCTTTTCCATCTGCACGTACCCACTAGGCTCTTGACTCACCCCAACTCCAGAGATAGGATGGCAGAGGCTTTGGGGAGGTTACATGAGGATGACCGACTCTGGTCTTTGAGTTCATTCTGATGGGGTAGAGAGTGGCAGCCTTTGGCCAAATCCAGAGCAACTTGGACCAGAAACCTGATATCCAAGTGGTACAGCATAGCCCCCAGAGTATCCTCTTGAATGGACCATACTGTGGCATCACTGGGGATCAGAGATTGAATCTCATGTGTGCCTGCCTGCTGCATCTGGCTGGTCTTCCCAAGGTGCCAGATACCTGGGGATGCTGAGGACCTGTGGATAATAGAGAGCTGCAGCAGTCTTGCCCATTGTTTCACCAGTAGCCCTGTTATCTTGACTCCTGTGCAAGGCAGCAGTGGCTACACCCAGGGCTTTATAGTTCTCACCAATGCCCAGGAGTCAACAGTAGCATTCTCCATAGGCCCTTTCAGTTTTGTAAAGAAAAGTAGCCAACCTCATGCGCCAAGAGGCAAGGCCGGGAAAAGGCTCAGGTAATGAGGACTGCCTAACAAGATGGGATGAGGACACACAATCTGAGTTCAAGGAAAGGCACAAGGGATGCCTGCGAATGAAAAAGTCCCAAGGTAGGTATGCAACCAGAAGAAGGCAATGGCACCCCACTCCAATACTCTTGCCTGGAAAATCCCATGGATGGAGGAGCCTGGTAGGCTGCAGTCCAGGGGGTCGCTAGGAGTCGGACACGACTGAGCAACTTCACTTTCACTTTTTACTTTCATGTATTGGAGAAGGAAATGGCAACTCACTCCAGTATTCTTGCCTGGAGAATCCCGGGGACAGAGGAGCCTGGTGGGCTGCTGACTATGGGGTCGCAGAGAGTCAGACACGACTGAAGCGACTTAGCAGCAGCAGCAGCAAGTACGCAACCAGTAACTTGATCTGTTCTAGTCAGTGCTGGGGAACCCTGTGAGCCACTCACAAGATCAGGAACCCCATTATTGGAAAGCCCCAGGAGCTACTGGCAAGAACAGGAAACACCCACCACCCAACCTCTCCTCCTCACACTGCTTATGAGATGAACCTTGGCTGATTCTTTACTGATCGAGATTCCACAGGCTCTCCTCCCAGTATCAGTAGAGGATACCAGCTGCCTCAGCGATCTGTTGAGTACTCCATGGGAATCCTTTCTGATGTCTAGCCTTCACTTTGTGTGAACTCTGAAAACTCCTTTTCAGCTGAAAGGAGGAAGAAAACCGCTCTCTCAGATAGACAGGATACTCCCCAACAGACCAAACCAGTCAGGGATTAATGTTGCTAAGCTGCTTTGGCTCAGATGTGGCCTCGTCTAATCTCCCATGGGACATTCTCACTGGGGAGGGATTGACACTCTCAAGCAAATTCAAACTACAAATTCAAACTACAAGGGGAACCCCAGTTGTATCAGGTATACCATTCAGACACCTCCTACTGTGGTCTTTTGAGGAATCCAATTAAGAGTCTGGTGCTGGTTCCAAATCTCCTGAACCAGACAATCTTATCTGGGTCAAATATTTTCTCATTTGCACGTCAACAAATCACTCCCTCACTAGTTGGAAACAAATTCATAATAGAACATCTAAGAGACAGAGAAACAAATGTCCACCAGACTGAAGGATTGACCATTAGGGTACATCCTGAAGAATTTGAAGTTTTTCAGTTATTACTCCTTGACCCCAAAACATGTAATCATGAATAATACAGCCTGGCCCCAGTACTGCTAGGAGATGGGGAAAGGTGGCCTGTCCATGGGTCTCTAAATTACACCACCATTTTTTAATTGGGCCTGCTATGTCAGAGATAAAAGAAATGTGATGAAATTCACTACGTCTAGTTTGTTACGGTCTTATATCAGAACAAAGAACTTCAAAAGGGATGTCTGCTCTCCTCCACTGAGGAAATACCAAAGGAGCCTAAAAGCTTCCTACCAGTCCCTTGACCCTCCCCATGAGGACCTCCTTGATCTCTTCCCTAACCCTCTCACCCTAACTTCTTCCCACCCTTCCTTCTTCCTTCTTATGTCACAATTTGTGCCACATGCCCAAGGGGCTCCCTCCATAACAAGCCCTCTCCCCTAGAACCCAGTCTAGCAAGTCCACAAAGTGGTACTAATTACCAGTCAGGGTCCACACCCTCTAGGAAAAGTACTCCTTTTGAGGCAGGTCCCGGATGGAGAAGTAGGGCTCATTCAGGTATACATCCCATTCACCACTTCTGATCTGTATAACTGGAAAAGTCCTAGTGAGGGATTGAGGGAGGAGCCAATTCAGATACATTCCTGAATCTGAGTAGGAGAATCCTTCAGATCCATGACCCCACCTGGGCTGACATCTAGAGCCTCCTCAAAGTATTCCTAAGAAGGAAAGAAAACCCTATGTTATTTTCAAACGTATGAGATGAAGCAGACACAGAGAACAGAAACAGTGCAGGTCATACTATTTGCAGACTGAGGAATCAAGAGGTCCCAGATAATAAACCTAACTGGGACCACTGAGACAATGGAGCAAGAGGGTGAAAGATGCATTGTAAAAATATGATCCTGAGATCCTAAAAAGAATCCAGGCAGCAGGAGAGAAACTTGTCCCCTGGAATAAGATAAAGAAAATCAATCAGGAGCCAACAGAAATCCTTTGGCATTTCTACAGTGCCTCGGGGAATGCCGCTGAATCTATACTTCCACTGACCCTGAGTCCTTGCAAGGGAATGCAATCCTGAGATCATATTTTATTTCACAAACTGCCCCTGACATTAGGTATAAACTTCAGAAACTGGAAATAGAACCAGAAAACCTCTACTTCTTGCCTAGCCCAGGCTGCCTACCAGGTGTTTAATAATGAAGATATACAGAAAGAAAAGTCAGAAGGTAAAAAATCTAGAGGCCAGCTCACACACCAGTTGCCCTCCAGTGTCAACTGGTTGGCACGGGAATCTGGACTACCCATCCACTGAGACTTGATTCCAGTGAGTGATCTCCAGTCTCCACCAAGGGCTAACAAGCCAAGGAAACTGGAACCCAAACAGGGCACCATATGTAAACAAGGAGGACCCTCAAAGGGGACAGAAATGGCAAATCCTGGCCACCGTTCTTGAAAGTAGATGGTCCAAATGTAGAATGAAGGGGCTAAGGGCTCCTAACCTGGAACTCCAGTTGACCCCTAAAGAGCCTCAGCTGACATTGAACACAGGAGTAAAGCCTGTCAAATTCTTAGTTGACACCAGTGCCATTTACTCCATTCTGAATACTAAATCAGGCAAACTCAGTCACAGGGGTTGTAAAATTATGAGGCTATCAGGGAAATCCCAAGAACAGGTATTCACAGAGCCATCAGAATGTAAACTGGACAAACACACTCTTATATGCCCCCCAAGGCCCTATATCCCTGCCAGGAATAGATAAATCAGGGGCTACTATTCACCTAATGGGAGACTATTTGGAGACTGGTGTCCCCTTAGACAAAGGGCACAGGATGACAATGCTAATGTCTGAGGACAAAGCTCCCAGACAGAGCAAGTCAGTCTCTCTGCAATAAATCCCAAGGTCTGGGCCCAAGAACAGGTAGAATGAGCTGCAGGCACCAGGCCTGTGTTAGCCCATGTAAACCTGGACATACAGGACCCAAAGGAAAGCAGTACCCTCTCCAATGAGAGGCCTTATTGGGCACTGCCCTGTTAGGTGAAGGTGAAGTTGCTCAGTCGTGTCCGACTCTTTGCGACCCCGTGGACTATAACCTACTAGGCTCCTCTGTCCATGGGATTCTCCAGGCAAGAATACTGGAGTGGGTTGCCATTTCCTTCTCCAGGGGATCTTCCCGACCCAGGGATCGAACCCGGGTCTCCTGCATTGGAGGCAGACGCTTTAACCTCTGAGCCACCAGGGAAGCTCCACTGCCCTGTTATACAAGACCTAATTGACCAGGGACTTATTAGACCATGTCAGTCAGTCTGTAACACCCCCATTCTTCCTGTTAAGAAAACCCAGTGGGGAATACCAGATGGTATGGAGCTCAGTGAAGCCACTGAGGATATACACCCAGTATATCTAACCCCTGCACCCTGCTGGCCACTTTACGGCCCACCAGGACCTGGTTTTCTGGATTAGAAACGGGAGTCATGGGACATTTTTGCTTTTGAGTGGCAGGGCCCAAACACATGACGAAAACAATACAGGGATTTCCTTGGTGGCCTAGTGGTTAAGACTCTGCATTCCTAATCCAAGGCACTCGGGTTTGACCCCTGGTCAGGGAACTAGATCCTGCATGCCTCAACTAAGACTCCCACAGCCAAATAAAAAATGAAAAACAATACTGCTGCCCCTAGGGTTTAAAAATCCCCTCACCATCTTTGGGTCAACTTTCGCTAAAGACCTAAAAGATCTATATTTGGAGAAAGGAATCCAGAATATAGACAACATTCTGATTGCCAGTTCTAACTTATAGAGACCTCTGAAAAAATTGCTAACCACTCTGAACAACCTAGTCAATACAGGATAAAAGGTGTCCAAGACAATGCTTCATT
This sequence comes from Capricornis sumatraensis, assembly GCF_032405125.1. NCBI lineage: Eukaryota > Metazoa > Chordata > Mammalia > Artiodactyla > Bovidae > Capricornis > Capricornis sumatraensis. The sequence goes on from NC_091087.1 coordinate 43,354,497, forward strand.
CTCACAGGTCAGAAAAGCCTACCCAGGAAAGAAGCCTTTTTGTAGCTCTGCCCCTCCTAAAACTGTAAGACAGCTTAAGAGTTCCCTGGGGATAGCCAGATTTTGTGGCATCTGGGTCTCTACTTATGGTCTAATAGGTAAGCCTCTATCTGAAAAGTCAAAGGAAAAGATAATAATCCTTTTATAGAATTGAGAATACAAAGGATTCTTTCAAGAATTGATCAACCAACTACTTTATGCCTAGATGGAGAAACAGTGGAAACAGTGTCAGACTTTATTCTTTTGGGCTCCAAAATCACTGCAGATGGTTACTGCAGCCATGAAATTAAAAGACGCTTACTCCTTGGAAGGAAAGTTATGACCAACCTAGACAACATATTCAAAAGCAGAGACATTACTTTGCCGACTAACGTCCGTCTAGTCAAGGCTATGGTTTTTCCAGTGGTCATGTATGGATGTGAGATTTGGACTGTGAGGAAGGCTGAGCACCGAAGAATTGATGCTTTTGGACTGTGGTGTTGGAGAAGACTCTTAAGAGTCCCTTGGACTGCAAGGAGATCCAAACAATCCATTCTGAAGGAGATCAGTCCTGGGATTTCTTTGGAAGGAATGATGCTAAAGCTGAAACTCCAGTACTTTGGCCACCTCATGCAAAGAGTTGATTCATTGGAAAAGACTCTGATGCTGGGAGGGATTGGGGGCAGGAGGAAAAGGGGACGACAGAGGATGAGATGGCTGGATGGCATCACTGACTTGATGGACAGGGAGGCCTGGCGTGCTGCGATTCATGGGGTCACAAAGAGTCAGACACGGCTGAGCGACTGAACTGAACTGAACTCTGGCTCTCCTGAAAAGTGAAAGTGAAAGTGAAGTCTCTCAGTCGTGTCCAACTCTTTGCGACCCCATGGACTGTAAACTTTTGACTGATACATTCATCACAGAAGGGGAACTGCCCTTAGGGTATTAGCTCAAACACTGGGACCCCTTACTGGAGTGGTTGCTTATTTCTCCAAACAATTATATTTAACTGCTAAGGGATGACTTCTTTGCCTACGGGCAGTAGCAGCTACTTAACAATTCTGCTTAAGAAGACTGGAAAGTTAATGCTTGGTCAGCCAATCACTATACGGCCTCCACCTCAGGTTCGGGCTTCATTAAAGCTCTAAAGGAACACAATGGCTATACTCTAGAAGTTTGATTCAAGTTCAGTCTATGCTTTTAGACAACCCAGGGACAACCATAAACCTGTCACCCACTAAATCCTCTTACCCTGCTACCCACAGAAACAGGACCCCTGAGCATCACTGTATAGGAATCATAGATACGATCTATTCCCGTCATCCTAGCCTAGGAAGTGAGCCTCCCAAACACCTAAGAGCAATGGGTCACAGATGGAAGCAGCTTTATGAGAGAGCAAAAAAAAAAAAAAAGGAGCAGTATGTAATGACCTTCCAGAGTCAAGTCACAGAAGCAAGAAGTCTACCCTGGGAACTTTTGCACAAAAGGTGGAGTTGAGAGCCCTCACCTGAGCCCTGGAGTCAGGCCAGAGAGAATCTTAAATATTTACATAGATTCCTGGTATGCTTACACATATCATCTTACACGTACACGAGACTATTTAGAAGGAAAGAAGTATGCTTACTGCAGAGAATAAACAAGTAAAACATGGCTTAAGCATATTAAAGCTCTTCAAAGCAGTATAGCTTCTAAAAAAGTAACAGTGATTCACCATAGGGGTCACCAAAAAGAGGATGTGGAGGTAACAAAGGGAAATAACAAGGCAGACGCAACTGCCGAAAGGGTGGCCCCAGAGCTAGTAACTTGGCAACTATCCCTCATGCCTTAAAGATGGATCCATCCAATCGCTCTCCCATCTACACAAAGGAAGAATTAGAGAAAGCGTGAAGATGGAGCTTCAGCAGACATCTAGGAGGCCATGTGTGGCTAGTTAATGAGCATGGGTGATACTTCTTTCCTCAAACTGCAGCTTGTCAAGCCTTCAGGGAGGCTCATCAAGGAACTCTCTATAAGAGGGAAGCCCTAGGTAATTGGTTAGTTAGGTCACGGTAACTTCTCGCATGAAAAGCGTAGTCAGTTGGATAGTTGAGACAGGCCTCATCTGCACTATGAACAACACCAACACCATACCCCCTCCTCCCCGCTGAGAGGCTCCCAGGCAACACTTATGCAACCAGAGGGACACATGCTGGAGAAGACTGGCAGATTTTCACTGTCATGCCAAGAGTATTGGGCAATTTCAGGTATCTCATGGTGCTAATAGACTTAGTTTTCTAGGTGGACAGAAGTATTTCCTGCTAGGACTGAAATGGCAGCTGCAATGGCTAAGACATTACCTAAAGAAATAATCCCCAGGTTTGGGCTCCCAGGATTTCTACAAAGTCATACAGGTCCAACGGTTTTGTCTCAAGTGACAAAGGGGATAACGAGTGCCCTGGGCATAAAATGGAGCTACCATTCAGCCTGGAGACCCCAACTAACAGGGAAAGTAGAGAGATCCAATCAGACCTTGAAACCAGCCTTAGTCAAGCTAAAGAAAACTGGACTAGGTTGGTCCTGAAGCTGCAGGGATCACTCTGGGGACATCACACTTGAGTGAAGAGGGCCCCAAGGCCCCAACCTCTAGAGAGACAACCTGAGGCAATAAACCCCTTGACTACTCATGTGAACCTCTCTCTGACCTGAAGTTCTTACCTTTCAAAACCTCACACAAGGGAGACCCGGGATATTCAACCACGACATTGAGCCTCACCATCAGGGCACACTTGTGCCTACAGGCAAAAAATCTAGGCACTGTCATTTTTTAGGAAAAATGTGACATGTGACCATAATTCTCTTGCTAATATCTGGACCATATATCTTAAATATATCTTGGCATCTTTTGTCTCCAAAAGGTGGTCACCCAGGGATACAAATGGTCAGGGGTGAGGCCTGGTCGCAATCAAACAGATGTAAAGGCAGCTGGGGAGAAGCTCTGTTCATTTACCCAGGGTTACGATGACACCTCAAATTCGCAGGAAGTAATTACAGAAGATGAGAGGAGGAATATGGAGCAGGACAAAAGACAGAGGAGGAATTTGTCACTGGCAAAGCCCATTAACAATTTCTGGGGAATAAAATTAGAATCTGGATAATAAAGTCTAACCTTTTTCTTTTCCTTTATTCTTCATTTGGTGTCACTTGCTCATAGGCTACTGCGGGCAGCAGCCTTGCACCTGACTGTTCAGACTAGTGTTTCTCCTGAAAAATGGTTGTGCCTAGAATCTCAGTTTGGGGATCTATGAGCAGAAGCTCTGTGCCCCTGATACCTCAATTCAAGATGGAGGTGGAGTCACTGCGCCGGGCACTGGGATCTGAAACCATGAGGAGTGTGCGCCTACGCACAACCGTGAGAACTCAACTCACTCCCTGCGGACAAAAACCAAATAAAGCAGCCCCACAGGCCATGGTCTTTTAGGGAGAGCACGTACTCTGCAGTGCAACTTTGCAAATCTCCCTTCTTAGTAACTTGGCATTTATCCCTCATGCCTTAAAGACGGATCCATCCAATCACTCTCCCATCTACACAAAGGAAGAATTTGCAGTGCAACTTTGCAAATCTCCATTCTTTGATTAAAGAATAAAACATTCCCTTTGCTTCTGAACCAAATGCAGTCTCCTATTGGCACAAATGGCACCAGGCAGAGAGACCTTTGCTGGGGACCGATCTGGGAGAGTCGGTAAACAATAGTACCTCCACTTATCATTTAAAAAGACTGAGGCTCAGACAAGTTAAATAAATTGCCCAAGGCCACAGAATTAGCACAGAGTTGGCCTGGTGTGCTCTAGTCCATGGGGTCACAAAGAGTTGGAGATGACTGCGTGACTGAACAACAGTTAGCCAAGAGCAGAATTCAGGTCTTTTAGACTGCAACATCTTTTCTTAACCATCCTGCTATTATGTAGCTTACTATGTAGCCAGCTGTTGTGCCATGCTGAGTCCTGTCTGACTCTTTGCAACCCTATGGACTGGTAGCCCTCCAGGCTCCTCTGTCCATGGAATTTTCCAGGCAAGAATACTGAAATAGGTTGTCATTTCCTATTCCAAGGGATCTTCCTTACCCAGGGATTGAACCCACATCTCTTGCATCTCCTGCACTGGCAGGTAATTCTTTACCCCTGAACCACCCAGGAAGCCCACATAGCCAGCACACCATGGCAAAGATGTGGGAAGTGCTCACACTTCCCATTCCTATGGCATGATGAACACTAGTCCCAAAGTTACTTCCTTCTGAGTCTGGCAAAGTAAGATAATCACTGGCTACACAGTTTTCCAGCCATCTACTTCCAGTTGGTAGGAAGTGGCGCTTGAGATGAAACTTTCAGTATTTGCTATCTTAACTGATGTCTGTTCCAGAACATCAAGAATCACGAATAGAATAATTCACTGAGAATTAATTATGTTTCATTTCATTGTTATTTAACTATTTCTGTTGTAGGATACATCTTATCTTTCAACAACCTTTAATTTCCACATGAACAGAGACACAATGTCTTTTATTAATATAAACTCCATTTTCCCTAGCGTTATTGACATGGATTATGCATGCTCAGTAAGCACTTTGCAGGAGGCACAGTGAAGAGAAGGGGATGCATGAATGCACTCCTGCTGTTTTCACAGTGTAAGTAATGCCTGGAGCAAAGTTTTCCTTCCTGTGACCCAAGTCCCCAATACGTGAGGTAGGGAAACATTAGATTTTTTTTTTCCCCCTGTCCTTTGAGCACTGTAAAAGTGTGGAGGGATATAGTTCCAGGATTTTTAGAGAGAAGAGAAAAAAGACTTTGTCCTGTAACTAGGTAGAGGAAAACTGATGCTCAGCATTAAATAATCCTAGGGATTCTGCATTGACAGATGAAGAGAAGCCTTTCCTGCTCCCATCTCCTCCCCTACAGCAGGCTGGATTAAATTCCCCTTCCTGGTGTTCTCACGCTCCCCAGTTAATACTGAGCATCTCCCCTGCCTTGTTATCTTTGCCCTCTCTGAGCATCCAAAAGTCTCTGACACATAGAACACTTCAGTAAATATCTGTTGCATGAATGAATGTATATTGCTGTGACTTCAGAGGCTTTAGGTATGGGCTGGGATAATAGGCCTCTCATTTGATTATAAACATTGTGAATTCCCTAATTTTTTTTTTTTTTTTTTGAAAAGCACTTTTCTTTCTACAGTAAGAAATAAAAGGTAAATAAAAAGGTTTCTGTCAGGGCAACGTTTTGTGGGGACACAATTACACAAACATAAATGACTCAAACTCTTGCTAGAAATGAGAAGAAGGAAGATACAGGGGAGCACCAGCAATATGGAATGAGGGAGTCTGGAAGTAGGGGATAGTTACTGAGTTAGTGGGGTGGAGACCCTGGAGACTATAAGAATGGCTAGTAGTTATTAAGCTCTTACTGTGTGGCAGCTTTATTCCAAGCAATATTCCCTGGATTAACTTTCCACAGCATTATGGATTAACTAATATTATAATCTCTACTTTATAGAGGATGAGCTTGAAGTATAAAAGACTGAACAATGTAACCAAAATCACAAAGCTAGGAAGTCTTTAAGTAAGGTTTGGAATCCAAGTAGCTTACCTCCAGCCCATGCCCTTGACCTCTGCACTCTCCTCTCTCCGCAGAAAATAAGCTTTTGCCTTCTTTTCCATTCTGCTTAGAGCCAGCCCTTAAATGATTCCACCTGATAAATTCAAGGTTTCTATTCCTAATATAATACAAAGGCAGGGTCTACTTACAATTGTTCCCTTACAGTTGTTCCTAATTTTATTCTATTTGTGTTTACTTAGAATGCCTGGGGGATTTAATAAAGGTATTCCAATACATGTGCACAATCCTGAAAAAAAAAAATCAATAGATGGAATGGAAATGAAGTGAGATGTAAGCAAAATTTCTGTATTGAAATCATATCATTCACTGGAGACTACCACTCTGCTTCTGTGAGGAAGTAAGCAGCCCCATGCTTCTGTGTGTTTAAGACATCCTAGCCTAGAAAGCTGTTCTAATCAACTAGTAGCTGCAAGCTATATTACTGAACTTTGCGTTATAAGCCATGGCGGATGCCATGCTGACACACCATAGTTTTCATCTGATGATCTCAATCTGCTTAGAGTATAATAGCATCTCTCAACCTTTCCCATCTTAAGCACCACTCAGAGATTGAATCATCACAGGGAGGCCAAATGGAATGCATGCAATGGGTCGTATAATGGGATGGCTGTTTTGTTATATAATGTAACAATCATTCCAAATAAAAAATGCTGGGTGTCTAAGGAGTATATTTACGCTGGAGCAAATCTGTAGGCTGGGGTCACTGCAGGACAACCAGAATAGGCAACTGTGGGATCTAGCTATGCAATATTATTAAGGCCTTTAATCCTACTGCAAGAAACTCTCTCCCTTAGACACTGAGACATTGATTCTGCCAACAACAATTCGCTGAGTTCTTGTTATGGGTCAGATATTTGCAGTCGAGGTACAGAGTCATGTTTGAGCTAATACATAATTATGATAATGTGTGATGAGATGTGTAATAGGAGGGAGGTGCTGTCCATCCCAGGAACTCAGCACAGCATATGAGATCCTTCCCTTCTGGGTGCCGCTGGCTTCATCTTCCTCCTCTTCTCCCAATTTGACCTAGTTCTAGACACACTGGAATTCTGGAAATGTCATTAAAAGGCCACTGTTTTTCACAATATCATGGTGTCTACAGCTGTTACTTCTGCTTTAAACGACACTCTTCATCTTCTCCGCCTGCTGAACTTTGACTTATCTTTCAAGGTTTAGTTCAAATGCAAACTCCTTGTTGAAGCCTTCCTTCATTTCTCCATCTTTCTCATTCTTCAGTCCCTCAGTCAACCTTTCCTTCTATCAACTCCAGAGCATTTTGTTTTTACCTCTCTTATGACATTTATTATTCAGCATATATTCTATTTTAGCAATTTATAGACATTTTGATTTTTATTCTTAATGGTTTACAAACTCTTTAGGTCAGAAATCATGCATTTCTTCCCCTCTGACTCTTACTATTGGAAATTGCATATTGTTCAAAATGCTTTTTGATTAGAAAAATGTTATTTGCTTAAAAGCTATTATCAAACTTATGTTACATCATTTAATTTTCAGAATCATCCTGCAAGATAAATTTTTTTCTGGCTTCATTCACTTTATTTTTCTCATAAAACTAGGTGGTGGCTACCAGCTTGAGCTTGGGCTATTTGCATGGAAAGTCTGGTGTGGGTCTTTGTAAGGTGGTCAGTGAACTCCTGATATGGAGACCTGGTGAACACTTTATAATGAGATCAGGGGTGAACTGCAGGTAGATCTTGGAAATGGCATCAAAGTGGCTTTGGTGAAGTCGCCCAAGGTGGTGGTGCAGCCCTCAGCAGAAGGGTAGCAGTTGTCAAATCTGGCCATCAGCAGTAGCTTCTTGGGCACAAGGGCTGAGATGATGCCAGTACCCCTGGGGCAAGGATGAGAGGCACCAGCACACAGCCACAGTGGGTAGTCACCTTGCAGGGGATGGTATGGGGTTTGCTGATCTTGTTACCACAGGAGCCTCATCCAACAGGGTCAATGGAGAGCTGGCCAGGACTATGGTCCCACAGATGGCCCCGGCTACCTCCTTAGAGCAATTGACACCCAAAGCAATATGTCTGTCATAATCCCCAGTGGGGACAAATTCCTTCAACCTGGTTCACTAGCCAGCACAGGTCTTGCCTCTGCACAGCCATAATCTTCAAACGCTGGGAAAGATTGAGGGCAGGAGGAGAAGGGGACTACAGAGGATGAGATGATTGGATGGCATCACCGACTCAATGGACTTGAGTCTGAGCAAACTCCAGGAGACGGTGAAAGACAGGGAAGCCTGGAGCCCTGCAGCACATGGGGTCATAAAGAGTTGGACACAAATGAGCTACTGAACAACAATCTTCAAAACTCTGTCCTTGAGGGATGCCCCCAGGAAAAAGTCAATGATTTCTTGATGAGCAAAGAGAAGAGACAAATCTCCAAAGAGGCGATTTCATGTCCTTAACCAGGCGGCCCAGCTTGGTGACAGGGAGCCACTCCTTGTCCTTGCCTCCATAAGCTCTCGAGCTGAAACCTAGGTCGCAGATGCCACTACAGAAGCCTCCAGAGAAGCTATTGTGGCCTCCTATTCCAGGGCTCCCAGGGCCTTGAGCCCTCTTGCAGCACCAGCATCATCTACCATTTTGTATTTTTATGGAGACGAGCAAGAGAAATATCATCATCATTTTTCAAATGAAGAAGTTAAATGTGTTAAATGAGTTGCTCAAAGCCACACAGATCAGAAATGGTGACTTGATCTGGTTTTAATGGTCATTTTCATTCACCAGCCTACAAAGAATAAATGAGACTGGTTGTGTGGCTGCACCTTCATTTTTATATCCTTGCTACTCAAAAGGTGACTGACAAATGATCAATCAGAATGGCATCACAAGGAAGACTGTAAGAATGCAAAGTCTTAGGCCCATCTTACTCTTAAGAAATCAGAACTTACATTATGAGAACTCACCTCAAATATTCTTACAGACATTAACGAATCAGAAGCACCAATCACTTTCAGTTTTAATCCTAGGTTCATTATGGTTCCTGTTTTTTTCAAAACTTCTTAGTTTATACAATTTACCTCAGACACACAGAAAATTGATGCTCATTAGGACATGCAATTGATAAGCAGATGCAAGCCTACATTTATGGATTTGGGCATATCTACAAAGACTCTTGAGAGTCCCTCGGACTGCAAGGAGATCCAACCAGTCCATTCTGAAGGAGATCAGTCCTGGGATTTCTTTGGAAGGAATGATGCTGAAGCTGAAGCTCCAGTACTTTGGCCACCTCATGCGAAGAGCTGACTCATTGGAAAAGACTCTGATGCTGGGAGGGATTGGAGGCAGGAGGAGAAGGGGACGACAGAGGATGAGATGGCTGGATGGCATCACTGACTCGATGGACATGAGTCCGAGTGAACTCCAGGAGTTGGTGATGGACAGGGAGGCCTGGCATGCTGCAATTCATGGGGTCGCAGAGTCGGACACAACTGAGCGACTGAACTGAACTGAACTGATCCCAGAAGAATAGTAGAACCTTCCCTAACTTTCTTCTTGTTTTTCCATCTCCTCCAATCATTCTTTGAAAGAAGAGGGTTGGTTAAAAGTCTGATGATTCACAGATGTGAAAATATTTTGAGTGCCTCTCATTAGGATTCTTAGACTGTAAGGAATAAAGTATGACTCAAGTTAGTGACAAAGAGGGGCAGCTTAAGAACACATCTGGAGTGGTTTAAGTAGTGGGCTAAGTACATGACTGTAATAAACACGTCCTCGCGGAAGTGCTTCTGAACTCCATGTCCTTTACAGATCTCAGGGGCAGGGGTTTGGGGGTCTTCTCCTAGTAATCCACCACTAATGAAGTTTAGCCACTCCATCTCCTCTCTCCCCATCACTCAAGTTACATTGTCTGTTCCTGTGTCATGCCTTTAAACCCAACTCTGACTTTGATCAAAGCACCAGCTTTCAAAGTGTTAATCACACACTCATGGTGGTGGTTCTAAGTGACGTGACTGAGATGAACTCTTCTACTCATTCAATATCTATTTTCTAGCATGGTTAGAACTTGGTAAAGGTTGAACTAGAGTGACTATTAAAGATTATGCTGATTATACTATTATTATCAGATTATTATGCTGCATACGTTTGCAGGGGAAGTATTTTTAAAAGCACTTTCAAAAAAGAGCAATTGGGAAAACTGGGTAATAGGTGGGAAGAAACGTCTAAAAAGATCATTTCTAAGATTCATCTTGGTGTCCTCTATCTTGGAGGAGAACTGAGCTTATGGTAAATATACAGCAAGGAGTTGTTCTTACTTTTGCTTTCTCTTTCATTCAGTTATTAGGAACAGAATATTCACCATAGAGCTCTGGAGAAAACACAGGGAAAGCACATGAGTCAGGTGTTGACTTCTTTTTCTGAATGCTGGAATTATTTTCCCTCTTCTATCTGTTGGGTGGCTTTGTAAGGAAGAATGTTCATGTTCACCCCCATGGCACCTCAACACTAATAAGAAATTCATGTAGCTAGAAATTCAATAGCTAGTTTTTAGTTTGTTCTTCCTTTCAAAGAAATCTTATGCAATGTCTACTCCTATATCAGCAGCAGATGACATGTCTGTAGCAAATTTGCTCAACATGCTTACTACTTTCTGGGTCCATCACAAATGGCAATCCATTTTGGCAGATGGACCCAGAAAATGAAAGCTTCTTTGGGAATTAGACTTAATAGAACTAATTTAGATCTCATGGAAGGAACTGGAGCAAGAGCCACTAGTACAAAGAAATACTTTGGTTTGTTTTCATCAGGTAGGTTACTTTGATCCACACTTGCTTAGGCTATTTCTCTTTCAAATGAATAGTCCTTCTAGAACCTATGTTATTTTCCACTAATTATTACACATCATGAAATACAAAAACGATCAAAGAGTAAACTTTCAAAATGGTCACCAAAGTAGCAGTGGCTTTTAAAAGTGGCAAAGGGTAAGAGTGGGTGACTTTTGCAGCTGTCTGTAATCTCCTTTAGGCCAACTGGTGTTATCCCCTCATAGACATACAGTCTTACTACTGAAACAGTAGGATCACACAATTCCTCTGCTATCTCTTTTGATCAGACTGCCACCTACAATCCACTACAAAATAGAAATTTTAGAAGTACCATTGTTGCTCTTCCATCACCATTAGCTGGAATAGTCAACTGTTAATAGTCAACTGTCACAAATACGTTCCTGGTGGTTTGTTATCCCTGACTCTCTTGCTCAGGACAAAAGAAGAAAATAGTAAAAGATCTCTGACAAGTTCCTCTAGGGCAGACTTAGTCAAAGATGTTTCTCTTTTCTTCTAGCCATGTTGTGAACTTCTCCAAATACAAGTAAAGCAACCATCAGAAGCCAGAAGAATCTCCAGACTCAGGGATGTTGTTATAACTGGGTCAGTTGAGCCTGCTTTCAGCTCATTCCACATTGCAAAGCTGTCATAAGACCAACAGTTTCTTTGGAGCAACTAATTCAAATACCACCAGGTTGCGAGCCTAGGGCTGCGAAAGGTAAACTAGTGTCAGTGAGCACATCGTGTTGAAGAAGTGTCACAATAATTGTATAGACAGCAAAAGATTGCTTTTCACTACCATGCAGCAGCCGATTTATAAGGCAAATGCAAACAAGCTATTGTCACCTACCAGGATTGAAACCCAAGAGTAAAAACTCCTAAGCTGTTCATTATAAGCGTAAGTGAGCCCATTCGACTTACATTAGACTTAAGAGAAAAGAGAAAATAGTGCTACTGAACTGTCAGGGATATAAAATTTCTAAATGCAAGAGAAAAATCACCACAAATTCAAAAGCTGAGCCTTATTGTATTATCTATCTTATTTTCAATTTGGAAAATTCATAAAGCCAACACGGGTATTGCTTTTATGAACTTGTTAAAAGAGATGACAGAAGAAATATCTTAGCGTCATTTCCATATTTGTCTTTGCTTTTTATTTTTTTCCCTGCTAGGAGTACTGCTGAGACAAAATGGGATTCAGGAGGAACTTGTTTGTTTCTAGTGTATCTGGTGCTAATCAAAAAGAATCAAATAGAAAAGAAACCCATGGTAAAATTTTGAAACCTCATTTTTGTCAGAAGTTTATTTTGATTTTATTATGTTTGATGCTAGTGAGGGATAAGACAGACATGAAAGGTTTAGAGTATAGATTTTTAGAACTGAGTGATGAGCAAAACTGACAATTCATATTCTTATCAAATCCTTTTGAGTCTTACAAAATAGAAGTTTTCTTGAATTTTCTGACATTTTCACATCTCATCCTGCCCCAGACTTGGAGACTCTGACAAACATAAGAGTTGAAAAACATTAGTAAGAAAAAAATTTCAGCAACAGACTTGTTTACGAAAAAAAAGTCTTATTTAGTTGAGGTTGAAGTCCCTCTTTATTGGAAGTCTTTTGGCTCCACAAGGGTATTTGACCTAAAATCTAACTATCATAAATAAAGAACTGAAGCAGAACGTAAATTACAATGCTGAGACAGAGTTTTATATTGCTAGTTTCAGGTCAAAATACAAACCCAAATCAAGAGAAAGTTATCTATGTTGTCTGGGAACTGGCAGAATTTTTGCGTAGCCAGGTGATCCCAGGAAATCTTCAAGATGATTACTCTTAGTTTTTTTAAAAAATTATAAAGCAAAGAAACAACTAAATAATCTTTGTGGGTTCTGCACATGGCTCACGGAAGTCCTCTAAGCTCTTTTGACTTTCTCTGGCAAAATGAAAACTTTCCAGTTCAAGGATGCTTTCTTCTTCATCATGTCATCATGTGGCTATCATTACCACTATTATGACTACCACAATTATCTGAATATTTAATAAGTGTACATCTAATGAGCTCCATTAGGCAGTGGAAGCATGAAAGACTTCCACGTCATTAGGCAGGGTAAGTTATCAGAGTTAATCAACAACTGATGGCTGTGCTATGTTCCTATTCCTATTGCATCAGCTCCATGGATGCCACGTGACTCAGGAAGACAGCTTCCGATTCAGAGAGCTTGAGGATATTATGGTTTCTGAGAACTGAGCAAGCATTCTCTCATGAAATGCTATGCTCCTTCTCAAAAGCACTCCATCTCTTCCAGATACAATCTCAGAAAACAACTGAACAGTTTGTGAGTTGGAATCATGAGACAAATAGTGGAGGGAATTATATGCAGCAACCAATAGGGTTGTTTCTTGTACTGTGCAGTCTGGAAGGGGACTCTAATTTTAACCAAATTCCCAGTGCTAAGAACAGGTCTAAAGAGTGTTAACACCACTGATGCTAAGTGTGTGACCTAACTTTTGAATGCATTACACCATTTAGAGCACTGTTTGGAACACTACAGGAGAAATGTATGAGGAAAGAAGGCTTGAAGGGGTACTGGCTTTAATTTTCATTTTGTCTGAATTAGACTGCATTCTAACATCTCAAGTGTACAGATTAGTCTACAAAGAGGGAAATAATTATGAAAGTGTTCCAGTCACCACTGCATATGGCCAGACTGCTTGCTAGAAGCAAGGATAGGCAACAGTGTAGAATGGCAAGAACATTTTGTCCCGCATTAAGCCCTGCTTCCCTCAGAGGTGGTGTGTCAGACGCCTGGTACCCTGGTTCTTCGAGCGGGTGAGCCAATTAGCACGTTCGCTAGTCTGGAGCTGGGGTTGCTGTGTCTGTGATCTGCATACTGATTCAGCTGAGATTTGACCTTCTGGGTGGAGAAAACAAGAATCCCAGGTGAGAGAGAACATTGGCCTAGATTTTCCTATCCTTCTCCCCTGTTCTTTATTTCCAGGCATACCAAGTATTTTTTTCTGACTAATTCAGCAACTAGAAAGCAGTTCTGTTTCAACTGAAATTTTAGATCCATGTATATGCTAAAAACTATTAAAAATCATGATTTTGACTTCCCTCTGCAATTGTCAAAAAAGGAAAGCAGGTAGTTCCTTGTAATAGTGACACCCTTGGCCCACATGAGGGCAGTACTAGGTAGTCAAAAGTCTCCAGGAGCTTCCAGGGTATGCGAAGAGTCTGGCTGGAGATGAAATGTGAATGCATAAAGCAGAATCAGGTTAGTTTTTCATAAGCACAAGATTCCTTAAAGCCAATCATTATACCGTTCTAAATGTTCCTGCTGAAGGAATTAGGAAGGAAAGATATCTACCAAATTTTCCACCTGCTGGTGCAATCACTTGCCAGGAGATGTTGGAGAAAGTTTGTGATTATTCTATTTAATGCTACTTTTAACATACAAAATATGAAACAGACAAACAAATTTATTTTTATTATATTTCAAATGCTATTCTACATTTGTTTGGAACAGTAAAGGTGTATCTTAGGTACAGATTCTCAGTTTCTTATTGTCTGATATGATGAGTTATTTTTCTGATAAATTTTCAAATAAAGAATTCTAGGGAAGATGGAAATATAAGTGCACATTCATTGTCAGTGGAATTTTACCACTATATTTAGTGCATGGAGGTTATAAGTGCCTTAATGATATTGAACAGGTCTTTTTCAGACAGGTCTCTTTAAACAGTAACATAAATGAACATCGCTGTAATTAGGTATTCATGTGATCTGAAGAGTTTTCAACCTTGGGAGGAGAAATCTTTTCTACCAAGACTGTTAGATAATTTTGGTTATCTGTTAGGCATGCTTTAGAAATTCAAGCAAAGACCCACTTTTCAGATGGTGATGTCCCATTCCAACCTCCAGACCACAGACTTGGAATTAGCTGATGGGCTCCTGATAACGTTAGGTCATGTGAAAGCAGTGGCGAACTACTATACTAGCCTGGGGCACAACATTATGACGCAACCTGCACAACTTTTTAGAGAGGATTCAATAGGCTCCCCTGGTGATAGTTTGCACTGACCTGAAGAGAAGAGCATTTGCCTCTGATGTCATTGACATTGGCTCCTGAAGTCCTTCTCCCTCTCTAAACGTCCTTCCTTCTCTTCCTTTCCTAGTCTCTGATCTCTGGAATAAAATGAAACGCTGAACTCTCTGCAACTTCTCCAGTAACTTTATCCCCTTTTCTGCTGATACACATACCGGAACATTCATTCACACCCATGGAAACTGTTTATCCCCGAGGGGATCATTTGGTACTCAAATGGCTACCCATCTTGTGCCAGAACAATAAGATTATTGGAGAAAACTCAGTGTCTGCCTTTACATTCATTTTCAAAATCTCGTTAGTACAAAGGTTATTTCTCCCATTAGATGGCTACTTAGAATAAGGTATATTAAGAAGTACATCTTTTTGCTTGCTTTAAAATGGTAGCTTGGAATAGCATGATAGGAACTGTCTTCCTGTTCTATGAATGCTTTACACATGGGAAGGATCTATTTGCTTTGCCTCTGTCTGGGATTTGGCAAGTAAAATTTCCCTGAATGATTTTTCCCTTCTAGTTTAGAAAATGACTAAAATGGCTGTGAATTTGAACCTTGCCATAAGGTTACCTTAGTGTCATCTGGCAGGTTGTGATAAGCCAGTGTTATGTAAAAATTGCTGCCCCTACCCCAACCCTTCTGGAAGTCAGTACACAAGCTCCATTAACACTTGAGCATTATTATACAATCGCTTTGTCTGCGTGGCTATACTATTTTAATGAGCATACAGGGAAGAGAATTGCATAGAAGATGTAGTGATAAACAACAGATTAATCTTTTTAATAACTTGGGACTTTGGCTGGCTGGATTTTAATTTTCCCCTCTTCTAAAATACTAAGTAGAATCTATAACATGGTGAAATGGTTTCCTATTGCTTTTGGGGAAGAGAAGATGGGATTAAGTTTAACCTATCTCTTCTCACTTGTCAGGTCCCTTAGGGCGCCCACATTAAAGCAAGGTCTCCTTTGTATTTTCTGCTCTCGAAGCACCAGACTCCCACCTCCCACTTCTTCCCACCCTACTTACTTCTTCCTCTTCCTAGTTCTAAGTCGATCATTAGCAAGAGAGAGGAATGAATAAAAAGAGAAAGACAAAAAGTAATTAATTCACTGAAGTGCAGCTGCAAATGAATTTTTGATATAAATTATTAATTTTCTCTTTAATATTTCTGCATCGATACTGCTCTGTATCTGGGGATCGGGAGCGAGAGGCTCTTTGCTTCACAGCAACAGTGCCTTAGGTAGAGACAGCAGCGCCTCACAGTAACTAGAGGGCCTTGGGCTAACATGATATGACTCCCGTTCATCAGTAGCATGCTTTTAGCCAGCAGCATTTCAAACAGGCATGGGTTTTAAAGTCTGTGGTGGGGAGAGCAGGCAGGAAGGATCGGAATAGTTGGAATAAAATAGGTCGAATGCCTTATCTTCTGTGTCTTCTGGTGTCAGCTTCCTAAAATACGGAGACTATGACCAAAGCTTAACATGTATGATGATTCTTAAGGAAAAAGGTGGCAGCACAAATTTTGCTCACGTAGGAGGAAGGAAAAAAAAATGCTGGATTGTGAAGCGGAAGTTAGAGTACGTAGGACTGGGTTCAAAGGCAAAATAAAGAGCTACAACTCTTTGTGCTTGCTGACCAAGCCTGGGCAGAGGTCTGGAAATGGTTGCGGGGTGGCAAGAGCATGGGGCTGCTGGACGACCTCCTCTGGGGTCCACATCTTCAGTCGGCTCTAAACCCAGATTACAGAAGGCACCTTTTATCACTCCGCTTTGCTCAAATCAGATGTTATCAGGAAATCTGCTTTTCTTGACCTCGGCAGCATGTGGATGGAATGTAAACGAAAGCATGCTATGGAAAAACTAAAAATAGTAACAGAAAGCAATAGTACTGCTTCTGTGCTCAAAAATGTTGGCTCTAAATGGCAGAGGAACGATTGTTTCCACTTAAAGTGATTGATATGTCTACATACACTTGAGAGATAGAATTTCATTACCTATTCTTTCTGCGGGGACTGACTGAACACAGTTTCAAAGGAAATAGGGAGCATATTTGTATAACAGAGTACCACTTTCTTCCACAAAATGGAGAAGAAAAAAAAAAAAAAAAGGCCAGCATATAAAGGGAAAAACTGTGGATGTTAAATAAAGAAAATAAAGATATTGGAAGAGTGAAGAAATTACTACCACAGAAGAACATTCAATACATACAGTAATTAGGCTTTTAGCTTTCTGTTTAATGACAGTGAAATATTTCTATTGGTTCACTTGCAGAAGTATTTATTTTTAAATTACCTGTAATGATTAAGCACAGAAAAAAATAAGGATTACAAAAGGCAACCTAACAAAATTCAATTTATTCCATAATAATACTTAAGAACTAATGCTTTCATTTTGTGTAAGGCCTTTTGAAGACTTGAAAACTCAAGTTTCCCAATATCTTGCAGATGATTTTAGAAGAGAAAATTAAGAAATCTAAACTCTAATTTGGGGTCAAACATAAGGGAAAACAACTTAATGAGCCTCCTAAAAATGCAATGTTCTTTTATAAAATGAGAAATCCTTCTGTAACCTAAAAAATCTGTTTTCTCTCAAATATTTTTCTCTAATGCTGTTTGGTTACCTCCTAAAGTCATTATTTCCAGCAGTCACAGAAATCTTCAGCTGTGTAGGCGGTCCCAGTAAATTTAGCAGCCAAGCCACATTGTGACATGTTAAGAATAGGCGTCCATAAATCTTCTCCAGCTTCTCTTGAAAAGATTAAATCTTTCTTTTCAAGAATTTGCTAAATTTCTGGAAATGCTGTAATATAATAAATTACTTGTAGACAAGTCTGAAGAGAGAGTAGAAGATAATGGAATCGCTTGTCTCACGAACCAAAGCAGAAGCTGAGGAAACTTCTGGACCTTTCACTTTACCCAGCAGTAAAAGGGGGTTAGAGCTGCTTGCACTAGCTCTTGGGCATGAGCAGAGCCCTGTCAACACCTCCAAAGAAGCCCCTCTATTGTTAAGAGGGGTTTCGGTTTTCAGGACCAATCTCTTTAGAACAGAAATGTTATAAACAAGGTTTCAAACAAAGTAAAAGTTGCTCAGTTGTATTCGACTCTTTGCGATCCCATGGACTGTAGTCCGGATTCTTAACCAGCTGAGCCACCAGGAAGCCCTTCAAACAAAGGAGACCTTCAAGAATCTGAGTTTCATTGTTCTTCCTTATACATATTTGAGCAAGATCATTTACTCTGTCCCCTCAAATCTAATTCCAATATATTTCCTAAGCTTCCTCTGAATAGGAGGGCTTCTGTTGTGGCTCAAATGGTAAAGAATCCGCCTGCAATGCAGGAGACGTGGGTTTGATCCCTGGGTGGGAAGATGCCCTGGAGAAGGGAAAGGCTACCCACTCCAGTATTCTGGCCTGGAGAAATTGGAGAATACTTCAAATATATTTCCTAACCTTCCTCTGAATCGGAAGGGCTCACTGCATCGAGCTCTACATGGAGAAGGCTTTATCTACTTAATATGTGTTCTCTGTCAGTGTGGGCTGCCTTAACAAAGTGCCATAGACTGGTGGCTTAATACCAACAGAATTTCATTTTTCCCAGTGCTAGAGGCTGAAAGTCTGATATTAGAGTGCCAGTATGAATGGGCTCTGATGAAAGCCTTCTTCTGATGTGCAGACTTCTCATTGCATCCTCCCAGGGTGGAAAGAGGCTAGAGAGCTGTCCAGAGTCTCTTTTATAAGTGTTAATCCCATTGGTGAGGGTTCCAATCCCCATGATCAAATCACCTCCCAAAGGTCCCACCTCCTAATACCATCCCATTGGAGGTTAGCATTTTAACATATGAATTTTGAGAGGACAGAAATATCCAATCTATAACAATGTGAGCAGGAGAAGCCTAGACTGTCTAGCATAAGCAGATGAGGGATTTACTCACAGAATACTGTACAGGTAAGAGAACTGAAGAGAAGGACTGAATGGGCTCTGGGAAAGTAGGATCCAAAGTTGCTTCAGCATAGTCAAGAGAAGGGCATTCTCACTGGGGTTTGCACCACGAATGACTCTGCATCAGTTGTTTTCAAAGCATGTGTTTTGAAACTCTGATACTTCTAAATGCCAAGGAAATCCAGTCTAACTTACCAGGAGTCACGAGTTCTCTCACTGGCTGAGGAGGGCACAGCCATCAGGGTCATGTGGAATGATGAAGGCACAGTTCCCTGGAAGAAAAAAAAAAAAAATACTCCTCTTACCAAAAGAAGAAAGTAGGGATTTTGAACAGCAAGAAATGAACATGAAAGAAAAAAGAAATAATGCCGTAAAAAAGCAAGTTTAACCACTCAGTCAGATAATTCTGGTTTAAAAAGCTGATCTTCAACTCTCTTATTAGCACTTGTTCCTTTCCCCTATACTGCATTTTTCCTAAAGTAAGGAAAGTTGCTCTTATTTATATCCCATTTGATGGAACAGTGGAGAAGAAAGAGCCTGAGAAAGAATAGGAATGCTCTAGCAGGTAAACACCGGCTCCAGATACCATGTGAAACCATATCAAGTAGACAGATCCATACACATTAGACACGTTTATCTGGACATAGCTCCATACCCACTGAAAGACCCTAAAACCACATGGCTATTCTTCTCTTATACCTCTGAGTATCTTCTGACTCTTACCTTAAGAGGTAGAGTCTTGCTATTTCATTTTAGATCATTCTGTTACCAGGATGTCTATTTAACTGCAATCTATTGGCACTACTCTTTGTTAAAAGTCCCCCGAAGTGTGGTTATGTTGTGACCCTCAGCATCTACAGTTTCAAGATTAGTTTCTCAGGACATCACTTTGGACAATAAATGTTTTTTCTACTCTCCAGCAACCTCCAACCCCACATGCCAAGTCTGACTCATAAAAAAAGGACCTACAACCTGAAGAAATGGTTCGTGAGAAAATACATTTTCACCTAGGGAAAAATATATATCTCAGTTCCACTAGTCTCCAAGCTCCTTATTTATCTCTGTATCCTTGGAGCACCTAATGTGTGCTTAGCGTGATCATTAAACAAATAACTGAAGAATCGAGTTAGCATATGAATAAACATTTACATGTGGCTGGCTATCAACTAACTAACTTTCATCCAGAAATGTTTAGAGAAGAAATCTTGGAGATTATCTCATGTAACTCTATCACTTATTATAAGCTTAGACATAGAGGCCTAGGAAAGGAAAATGACTGTAGTAGGACAGAAAACTAAAGTGAAATGTTCTGATTTTAAGTTCAGCACTTTTTCCACTGTAACATCCAGGTAATTCATAATATGTTCTCAAACTGTGGCATCTCCCAGGTATATGTGTTGTTGTTGTTTTAAATAGACACCTCTGTAGACTGAAAACCGGGTTATATTTAAAAGAAGAGTGTTAGAATAATAAAGAAGCAGCCTTTGAGATGAGGTTTGGCACAGAGACTGCCTATTTTAGTCTGAGCCCTATACATGGTCAGTATGAGATGCTCCATTCATATAGAAGGGATGAGCACTTCCCTGCCTTCTCAATCTACCCATAATCTTCACTGTTCAGCCCCCAGACTAGGGACACCTGACTCAGGGGGATATTTCCTTGGGATGCCATGATAACCAGAACCTCTATTTATTGGCAAGCTTAAGTGATTTTTGAGGGAAGGGGGTTGCATTTCTGCAGTCTTTGTCTTATATTTTTGCCCCATTCAAAGAAGAGGGCTGCTGCCAGTTGCCTCCGTTGTGAGAAGGAATGCATGGAGACAAGATAACCACACCAGCAACCACCTCTGATCTGCCATTAATCACCTTCACAGTTGGGTGGTATCTTAAGCTCTGTACCTACCCTCCCCCCTACAATTAAAGTGTCTCTTCTGGCCCCATCACATTTAATCTGCTAAACACCCTTCAATTTAGGTTATCTGCTGCTGCTGCTGCTGAGTCGCTTCAGCCGTGTCCGACTCTGTGCGACCCCATAGACGGCAGCCCACCAGGCTCCGCCGTCCTTGGGATTCTTCAGGCAAGAACACTGCAGTGGGTTGCCATTTCCTTCTCCAATGCATGAAAGTGAAAAGTGAATGTGAAGTTGCTCAGTCATGCCTGACTCTTCACGACCCCATGGACTGCAGCCTCCCAGGCTCCTCCATCCATGGGATTTTCCAGGCAAGAGTACTGGAGTGGGGTGCCATCACCTTCTCCGAGGTTATATGCTAATGACTCACAATTATCTATTTCAGAACTAGACTTCATCTTTTTAGTTCTAGACCCATTTATAATATATCCTAATAGACTTCTCATAGACATCCCAAGTTTGATCTACCTAAAATGAAATTCATGATCAAATCTACTTTTTATATCCTGTTTCCAAGTCAGAAATCTGAGCTTCATCCTAAAACTCTCCTTTTACTTATCAATCACATCCAACTTATCATAAGTCTTACTGACTCATTGGAAAAGACTCTGATGCTGGGAAAGATTGAAGGTAGGAGGAGAAGGGGATGACAGAGGATGAGATGGCTGGATGGCATCACTGACTTGATGGACATGAGTTTGAGCAGTCTCCTGGAGTTGGTAATGGACAGGGAAGTCTGGTGTGCTGCAGTCCATGGGGTGGCAAAGAGTTGGACAGGACTGAGCGACTGAACTGAACTGAACTGATTGATTCCAGTGGTTTGAGGAACTGGTTTCAATGCCTGGTCTCTCTTGTCCAACTGTAGAGTGGTTTTCTCAGAGTGTGGATATTGGCATGATTCATACATAAAGCTATTCTGAAAAGAGATCTGGTGAAAAGTAACTCTAGCTCTGAAAAATTTCTCAGGCCAGTTAATCACCTACCCAAATGGGTTTCAACCTACTTTCCTTTCAACCTATCCAAAATGGGTTACCTAAATAATTTTTTTCACTTTGAACAAATTTGTATGAATAATATGGAAGAAAAAATGTTATCAAATATTCAAAGCAGAAAACAAACAAACAAACTTTTCCTCCTCTGATCCTTTTGGGTTAATCATGTTGCATGGGTTTGATATCACTGAATCTACTCCAACACAAACAGGCAAAACGAAAGTCAATTGCCTGATCTAAGAGGAAGGGTTATTATGAATCTTAAGCCAAACTCTGTGTTTTCACCAAACACCAGGGGGTAGACGTCAAATCTATTTATTTTTTTTTTGTTTACAGAAACCACAATGATATGGGTAAATTACATTAAAAACTCATTTGGGTGATTATATCTAGCTTCATTTAAAAGTACAAGAGAGGGAGGGGTGTTCAGGATGAGGAACATTTGTATACCTGTGGTGGATACATGTTGATGTATGGCAAAACCAATACAATATTGTAACCTCCAATTAAAATAAATAAATTTATATTTTAAAAAAAGTACAAGAGCCACACCAAAAAATCAAGTGATAAAACACCTAGGTTACTACTGGCATTATAATATCCACCATTTTTATATAGACTCTGAAACTAAGAAAAATGAAAAGTCAAATTACATTTGCCTATACTGCCCATGAAGAGCTCTGGTAATGCCTCTGTAAAGCAGAGACCTGTGACCTACTCTGCCAATACAGAGAAAATGACATGGATATGAATCTCCACTCTTAATAGTCTAGGAGCTGCCTGGATATACTTTATTCTCATATTCACCTTTGAAAATTGGGGTCTGGTTTAAAAAAAAAAGACACAGTCCTCAAAGACTTTTCATCACACCTACAATTTAGGAAATATTTTCAAGCCAATTTTCAGTACAACCTTCTGATATAAGAAACAATTCCAGACCCATTCCCAGCCCAGGAAGGGAAAGTATGTCACCACTATTTGAGCCTGGACTGGGAGGATCATTTTAAATCTAATCCATTCTTTGTCACTGAAATAGTTGTCTGAAGCTCTTTCTCCTCATCTGCTAAACAAGATCATCTTCACCCACTTAAGACTTCTTGATGAAGTGTGATGGCTTTTAAGGAAATTTAAATATAGCAAATATGTTTTTAAGAATACTCTGAGTATGATTTTGTGCCTTCTACCTAAAAATGTAAAATGACATTTAATTTTAGATTTGTGTTTCCTCCAAAAAGCATTCCTTTCCTAAAATAATGTTTGCTGGCTTGAATGGTAAGGTTATGGATGATTTTGGTCTCTCTACATTATAAACTCTGTAATACTGAGTTAACTTAAGAATTAAAATAAATTTTAAAAATGAAAAGGCTTCCCTGGTGGCTCAGATGGTAAAGAATCTGCCTGCAATGTAGGAGACCCAGGTTCGATCCCCTGGGTTGGGAAGATCCACTGTAGAAAGGAATAGCCACCCATTCCAGTACTCTTGCCTGGAAAATTACATGGACAGAGGAGCCTGGCAGGCTACAGTCCATGGGGTTGCAAAGAGTCAGGTATGACTGAACAAAGTATGTACTTAACACATATATGTTGGACATATTTTCTAAATCATGCCCTGTATAATAAAGTTGTAACAAATAATGAGTAAAAGGGAGGGAAGACCAGTAAAGAGATGGTAAGTATAGAGTGGGGCAAGCATAAGAATTATATGGAGAGAGGGACAGGCTGTCCTAGAGGAAAGAAAAAGCTAAACATTGCAAAGTTCAGATGAAGGATAGTTCTTTCATTTAGCATCTGCTACAATTCTACCTTGCACAGCATTGTGACTAAAAGAATTAATTTAATTTCTCTCATGATAGGAAATATTTTCCTTCCAGGAAGAGTTAACCTCAGTTCTCATAAGGACATAATTCCAAAGAATAAATCTCAAGGAAATGTTCTCAACAATGGACGTCCCTTCCTCAAATAAACACAGCTATTTAGTGTCTATAGTCTTTCAGGTTTTGCTCATCTTTTTCTAACCCTCGCACGTAAAAGGCACTGCAGGATGGGCCCAGAATCTGACTTTCAGCTCTATCTGTGTTCCCATCTACCTTTCTGTAAGTAAGCTTCAAAGAGAGGTCTAATTTAAGACGTACGGTGTGTTCAAACCTGTAGTTTCAGATAAGGATTCTCCCTCTTACATAATGCATTTTAAAATGAGAGCAAAAAGCCCATGTCAGTGTTGGATTTTCACTGCTTGGCTCTGAGTATTCTTGAGGGCTTAAACTGAAGGAGATGAGGGTTTGTGAGCCACAGTAATTAGTGCTGGTGGCAGTAAGACTCATAGAACTGTTGATGAAAAGAAACCATAATTTCTGTTAAACTCCTTAGGGTCTTTTTTCTGAAAGGGAGCCTTGCTATATTTCTTTTTAAAGCTTGGATCAAATAACTTAAGCAGACGCTATGACAATACTATTTGAAGGAAAGAAACTTATGGTATGACTCAGTCACCCACCAAAAGAGACTCACTCTATACACCTACTTTTTCCCTGGCTTTACTTTCTGAGTCCTCTGAGTCAAAGCCTTTGAAAATCAGTCTGCATGTCAAATCCCCATGAAAACCTACTTGCACACATCTTTCCTGTTCATCCTTATCCATTTCACCTTTTCCAGTGTAGGCTGAAACAATTTAGTCATTCATTAATAAGGTCCACATTTACCAGAAATCTCATTTTCTCTCCAAGTTACCACTGCGTTAGTGCCCATCACGTCATTTACTAAAGACTAAGAGAAAATTCCTTTATCCTCAGAATTTTACAAATCCTCCAGTTCATCTCAACTCTCCTCCCTGAGAGCTTCAGTTACTGAAGAGACAAACTTGCATCAAGGTCAGAAAACTGTCCTTAGCAGCTTCTACTCTAGTATACAAAATCACCTGATTTCACTCGCTCTTGAGAGTACTGGGAAATTTTTTAATTGAGTAGAGGGTACTCTTAAAGAATTAAATTTGGTGCTCATATCATATCCAAATACCACTGCAAATAACAGATATACTGCCTGCCACAGAGTAGGTTTGCTGAATGAGTGCCTGCAAAGATGGTAGAGCTACTGTCTGAGATTATCTGGTTGTGCAATATTTTATTCAAAAAATTTTATTGAACATTTGCAAGGCAGGCATAGACACAATGTGCACTGTGACCTCGAATCCATCATCCTGCCTCCAAACTGAAAAGTAGTTTCGTCATTTTTAGATAGATGAAAACTTGTATTTCAGACATACTTCATCTTGCAAAGTATGTCTGATTCTAAAAAAAAAAGTATGAAAATGTCCCTTTATTTTGTAATTCTAGAGACATCTTAAATCAGAAAGAAACCAACTGCTTAAAAATTATCCTAAAATAAGGTAATTCAACAATCCCACTTACATATGAGGAGACTGAGGACTAAACTAAACTTATCTAAGGCAAAGAGGACAGTTATAAATACCTTTTCTTGGGAGGTAAGGTGAAAAGGAAAGTTACAAAATAATAACTCATCCTTTCCTCTCAATATTAGGCTGTCTCTGTGAATCCTTTCTTCTTATTAATAGTTTTCTAGTTAATCAAATAATTCCCCATATTTGTCATATATTATTTTAGGAATGTTAGTGTAACTGCAGGTTCTCATTGATTCTGGTGCCCTAAAATGGGACTATACCTGTCTTTCCATAAACCTCTGGGCATTCTCTCCAAGAAAAAATATTCTAGATTTTAACCATTATTATTATTAGGTTTTTCTTTATGCACTACTTGATTCTACACACATTTCATTGCGTCTTTCAGCAGAGGTGAAAACTAATAAGAAACCATAATTTATTGAATGAAAGCCGTTCATTTATTTGAGGACAATTAACTAGCCCCTTTTTAGCATTCCATTTTTCCAGTTAATTTATCTCAATTACCTTGCTTCTGTATGAGATAACTTGTTGATACATTTTTGACCCACAGTGAATGCTTATTAAATGGGACTAATGTATTAACATTATTTCCCTTTACCAAATATTTCCAAGACATCTCCTTCATGAATATCAACAAAGAATGAGAGAAACAGGGCATGCACTGGGAGTCTGTTATACAACAGCAACATTTTAGTTATGCCGTCACATTTAACCCTCATGGTATCATAGTGAAAATTGCTTCTGGAAGCTTTAAATTTTGAAACAGGAGAACAGTGGGACCCAGCAAGGTTCAACAGCTGGTCCAATGACACACAGTTAATGAGAGGTGGGGACAAGATACAAGTCCAAGTCTGACTGTAACAAAGCCTATTATCTTCCCAACACAGTACTCTGACTCACAGGCAAATGAGAAAACAAATCCCCTCTAGAGATAAGATCTAGTGGCTGGAAAGATTAAATGACATACAGCAGAGGGACACTTTGAGTCCTGGAGAGCCAGGTGCCATTCCTGTGTTCTGGACTGAGGTCTGCCTTGAATGTGTCCTTAAAGCCCAATCCTCCGTAGGGAACCGTGTTTTCCATCTGTGTGTTGAGAGCTTCCCACTCAGGAAAGGTTCCAGATTGACATCTGGCAATTTGAAGTTCCCCTAGAGTTATATAGGATGAGAATCTGGCTTATAGTTTCTTTTCCCAACATAGCGGCTCATCATGACTCGGCTGTCACTGGCTGTTACAGTGGTTGGCAGGCTTGGTGTGTGCAGGAAGTCGGGGTGACAGAGCCAGGATGCCTCAGTGGTTAAGGATGAGGACAGAGGGCCCAAGCACTGCCACCGACTCCAACTCCCGCTTTAGGCCGTCACTTACCCTCTCTCTGCCCAGTCTTCCCATCTATAAAATGCAAACAGGAATACTGAGAAAAATCCTCAGAGAAGCTATGAGGCAGAACCCCTCCACAATTAACACACAGAAAGAACAATGGAAAAGTTTAAAACCATTTCAGTGTGAGATCATTTGGCATAAATGTCATTAAAATGATTACCGTTTGGCAATACTGGTCCAGCAAGTCTTCAGTATAGCCTTGGCTGCTGTGTGTAGCTAGCCTTTTAGGAACTGCTGAGGCAAGAACTGCTTTGTGGCGATTTTGAAGGACAATAATAGAAATATATCAAATTTTTAAAAAGTGCATTAGATCCTCTATTCTCCCGCTTTCCAAAGGCTTCTTGATGCCATTTGCTAGGTCTTCTTCAAGTTTTGTGTGATCCATTGTATCTACATTAGAGTTTGCATCAAAGAAACTATCAGCTGAGAGTCACTAGTTCAGTGAATCAATAGTTCAAGGCCAAGAGAAACTATAATGAAAGGTCCTTGGGACTTTAACTTTTGGATAGAATGGCTAATGGCTTTGACTTTCCTTGTATTACATGGAAATAATTCCTAAGTGCCAAATTGTTAAGAGGTTTCATATTTCTCTTTTCCAGTTTCTTTGGGCGCTCTAAATATGCAGTCAGTTGTACAGGTGTATGACTTGGGCAAACACCCACTAAAGCTTTACTGGACCCTTCAAGCTCATAAGAAAGTGACCATCCACACCTGTTCATGCCTGGGTGGAGTCCTCCTTTACCGCTTTGCTTCTCCCATCCATGTGAGAAGTGAGACTTGCTCTCCATAAGATGTGGGTTATATGCTATGACTGCACTTTGGACCCTCTATTTTTTTTTTTTTAAGTCAAGGTAATGAAAGAAAGAAAAAGCGAAGGCTTTTTAATAAATGCTGCCGTGGCCCAAAAATGTGTTTTGCAGTACCGTGTACTGAGAAGGGTTGGGGGTTACAAGCCACTCACATAGGTATCACCTGGAAGTTATATTCAGAATCAGAATCCCTGGACTAACAAGATCTTCAGGTCATTTGGATGTACATTAAGAGTGAGAAGCACTGGTCTAGGACCTGTGTTTTAGGATAATTTAGGAACGGTTAAGATTACAATTAAAAACCAACTACTTTTGAAATTAGCAGTTAGTATTGAGCCCCATCATTGCTACTGAGCATGTGTGCGTGCGTGCTCAGTCGTGTCCAATTCTTTGCGACCACATGGACGGCAGCCTGCCAGTTCCCACTATCCATCGGGTTCTCCAGGCAAGAATACTAGAGTGGATTACCATTTCCTTCTCTACGGGATCTTCCCAATGCAGAGATCAAACCCTTGTCTCCTGCATCTCCTGCACTGGTAGGCGGATTCTTTACCACTGAGCCACCTGGGAAGCCCCATTACTCCGGGAGCTTTGTCTCATATATAAAAATTGTTCACTCTTGTTGTCTGAGACATTGTGAAGAGCCTGAAAACTAATAAGGCGTAAAGACTGTCTTCCCACCTGTGCAGTTTTGACGATGCCCCTCTACTCTTTCTATTTCTGCTTTGAAACTTAAGGATTTCTCCATATACACCTGATGCCACTCTCCCCTCTTTTCTAGGTAAATAAGAGGCCAGAGTGTCTTCCTAGCTTCCAATCCTCTCTTCTGTCTCACCTGCATGAAACTGACAACTCTCTGAAGAGCTCAGACTAGTTTTCTTTATAAATAACCCTGAGTCCTTTAGACTTGTCATAAGAGGAGGGAGACGGAAGCAGTGGAACTCTCTAACTAGCTTACTTGGCTCCTGGATGCCAAGGCAGATGTTACAAATGACACAACATCTCTGCTCAGGGCCTCAGTGTGGAAATTACTCAGCAGAGCAGACACGGGCCTTTCTGTTTTACTGCCAGTTATGAGCTTGTGAATAGCACACCACACTGCCCTGATTAGTGGATGCTTCCCCTCCCTCCTCATAATCGCAGGGACTGGAGCAGAATGATAAGAAGAGCCTCCATGATAGTTGGAGGTGTGCGGCTGCCCTCTCTCTTCTCCTCTTTTGTTGTGCTTTTCTTAATGCAGACAACCCTTTGAAGTGTGATTTTTTTCTTCTGATTTTGATCGACTCACCTGAGCCATCAGAAGCTCCATATTTGCAATATAGTTCCCTCATCACTGTCCTGACTGAGGCTTGAAAGCACCCATGGGAGAGCTTCGATGTTAGCGCACAGCTGCTGGGTTGTACCATTCCCTGCTGCCTACCAGGGAATGGTGGTTCTCCTATTGTACTGCAATGAATAATCACCTTAATTTTTATTAGAGGTTTATCTGCAGACCTTGCCTAACTTTTCTGAAAAGCCTGAGGGAATTTGCCAGTTGATTTAAGAGTCCTGTTAGTAGAGCTGAGGGATTTCTTCTGGGAAGCTCATCCAAGATTTCAACTCTGTCCTTTTCTTTTTTTGAGTATGCAGGCAAGGGCGGATGAGTGAGCAAGAGAGGATGTCTGGGCTGGAGCTCACAGTGCTCAGGCGTGTATGACTCATTCTCTTTGGATCCCGGTGGTATGGAGCTCTGACGCTAACCTTCCTTGACTTACTGAAGGGCACAGGAGAAAAACAAGTGGCAAGTGGCTGCATTACGGTTCTGAGAAGAGGGCACAGATGCTGTCTGGCAATGGACGATTTACCCTGTCTGTGTGATTAGGTACAGAGTTAGCCTGTTAAGCAGTGTCGGACTATTTCTTTTACGATAATAAGCATCCATCTAATCTTAAACATACACAGCTCAGAAATGTGACCTTTCAATATGTAATTCTAAAAGAGAAAATAGTTCTTGAGTCCTTTACAATGATGAAGACTTACTTTAAACCAGAGAAGAAAACTGCTTTCATCTTGAATTGCTAACTGTGATCAATTGGTAGTGGTACTTGGAGTTCTGTGTTGAGAAGAATATTGAAGCAACCTCAGGGCTCATGGAAAAGAAAACTACGGTAAATTACATAGAAGGGAATGGCATCAATGTATCTCATCCTTTCTCTATACCATTCATACATATTCTAACTCTTAATTCATTACTGTTTGGAAGAAAAAGAAAATCTCCAACTGCTGAGAGACAGCTAGCTCTGATCAACTCATAGGTGTTTTATTATTTCAAGATACAGGGTTACTGGGGAAAAAAAAAAAAAAAGATGCAGGGTTTACTGGATAGACCAAAGCAGCTTGCCTGGATAAATGTTACCAGCCTGTTCTAACTATACGATACTGTTTGAGCAAAACTATGCAGTTTTCTTTTTTCGTTCTGTTCTCATATTTCTCTGGATTTGGTGTTAGAAGTCTCAGGCTGAAACTGCATGACTGTGGGGTAGTCCTTCGACTTCTCTAAGCTTCAATTTCTTCTTCTGAAGGCAGATGGAAAGTACAGATATGTCAATAAAGTCACAGTAGAAGTCACTAGACATGAATTGTCTCGAAAGACTTGTGAGATGGGAAAGGAGAAAAACAGGATGGACTTAGCTTGAGCGTAACATAGATACTGAGCAAATGGCTATTTTATTTGAATCCTACTAGTCTCCTTATGAAATGGAAACATCAAAATATATGGAAAAGCAAACGATTTTAGTTGCAGAATGGGTGTTAAATATTTGGAAAGAATATGGGCATTTATGTGTGGACTAGGTCCCTCTAATGAGGGGAACGGATGCACATAAATGGTTTATTCTCTAATATTTGTGATAAATATGTGACTCTCTGGAGTCACACAGAGTTTCTTATATGGTATATCTTTTCTTTTAACGTCTAGAGGCAAAGCCTCTCCTCTAGTTTATACTGAATAGACACATAAATGTACCTATATTTTTTTTACATATCTGAGTGAGTAGGCAGTGACTGTTGACAAAGTTTGTTGTAAAAGATCATCTGTAAAGAAAACTAAGAAAGCTAAAACAATGGATTTGGTTAAGTTTCTTCAACCAAACTGAGATAAAATGAAAATGATGGAAGTAAGGAAACAGATGTTTACAGAGCAGGTATTTGCTCCATTAAGAATAACTAAAACCTAAGTACTGTCAAGACAGGCTGATAGTGTTTATCCAAGCAAGGATAACCTTGATAGCTAACTTTTCATCCACTATTCCTGCTGGTGGACCATCTCAGATGTCCTGGGCTTCATTCAGTTCCTAGGTGATGCCTCTTCCCATTGCACACATCTCTCACTTGCAGAAAAAGGTCTGAAGGACAATTCTTGCTTTGACACTTACCAACTTTGTGATCTTGGGTGAATGTCTTAACTTCTTTCTACCTCATATCCCTCACTTGTAAAATGGAGATAATAAGTAT
Source organism: Capricornis sumatraensis (assembly GCF_032405125.1). Classification (NCBI taxonomy): domain Eukaryota; kingdom Metazoa; phylum Chordata; class Mammalia; order Artiodactyla; family Bovidae; genus Capricornis; species Capricornis sumatraensis. The sequence goes on from NC_091087.1 coordinate 43,384,979, forward strand.
TATCACTCTCATCTTCTGGTGAGGCTTGAATGAAATATATTTGAAACTCAAAAAATTTGTGACACAAAAATGTTAGTTTCTCTCTTCATGTTCAGTTCAGTTGCTCAGTTGTATCTGATTCTTTGAGACCCATGGACTGCAGCATGCCAGGCTTCCCTGTCCATCAGCAACTGCCAGAGCTTGCTCAAACTCATGTCCATGTCCATTGAGTCGGTGAGGCCATCCAACCATCTCATCCTCTGTCATTCCCTTGTCCTCCTGCCTTCAATCTTTCCCTGCATCAGGGTCTTTTCCAATGAGTCTTCATGGTAATAATAGCCTTAACGTCAACCTGAACACCTCAATACATGAACACTGGATGGGGTTCATCAGAGGTTCTCATGGTACAGTCTGCAGATGCCTAGATTTCTGATGCCCTTTCAGGTCTGTGAGGTCAAAATTTTTTCAAAGTAATACTAAGGTGTTATTTGCCTTTTTCACTTTATTGCTTTTGCACAGATAATACAAAGGCAGTGATGGGGAACTTCCGCTTTGTTTCCACATCACCGCTCATTCTAACACCACCAAAAAAGCTGAACAGACTGAAATATCAACTCTTCTTGGATCTCAAAGAGAGGTCAGGACACAATCCCCAAGACTGGAGAGACAGGCGAATACAAGGAGTCACAGAGCAGAGACTCAGAGCAGAAAATGCAGTGGAAAGCAGGGCTGGAGTAGAAAAACCTGGGCTGTAATTGATGAACTGCTGGAGGCTGAGTGTGAACAAGTTCTGAGAGCTAAAATTCCAGGAGGACCAAGTCATAGCGGCAACTTCACAGTTTTGTAAGTTCGACCTTAACCAGGTTCCCACAGTAAATAAACATCTTTTTACAATTCTTACAGGGTAGGGTTTGGGAAAAGAAATCATTTTGAAATAGAACACTCTTTGCTTAACAAGGCCTCAAGAGAAACTAGTTAACCAGGACCCAACCTGATGGGTTTAGGTCATGAGAGCATGACTGATCTAGGGGCAGGGAATACCCACTTCCAGCACAATCTAACCATCCTATCCCACCTAAAGGGGAGAGGAAAAAACTGAGAAACACTTGCAAAATTCACAATCCATAGGCATAGTGTCACCAAAAGCAGTGGTGGGAAAAAGTGCTATAATTTATGATGGATCAACATAGCACTGCCAAAATAAACTAGTAGTTATTGTATTCTTTACCAACATAACCTCAAAGGTTTTTAAAAGTTTGTAAAAGTTAGTAATTTCATCAAATCTCAATCTATGAATACACATCTGATGAATATTTCTATCATGAAATGAGAAAGAGGAATAAAGCATATTTACTGTACACGAAAGTAAAATGGCTGTCTCAAGAAAAAGTAGCTGTTTTTGAGTTGCAAACGGAACTAGCTACCATTTTCATGGAATATTTATTTTTAAAACACTTCAAAGAATGACTGACAGATTAATGTATTTGTCATTCATTTTTCTAAAATTAAGTGAGTTTGTTTCTTCAAGGAAAATAACTTTCAGCATTTGTTGCAAGCTATAACGTTCAAGCTTTCACATAATAATTAGAACTGTGGGAAAAGTTTATCCATTATTACAAACTTGGCAGTTGCTCTATATGTTAAGACTTTTCTCCTAAGAACAGTGCTGAAATTAACAAATGTGGTATGACTGTTTGCTGTTGCATGATAAAAATGTATTGATATTTAGAAGGTTTGTGTAACTAAAAAATAAGATTTCACAAATAAATGCCTGCCATTACAACAATATGCACGATACACACAAAGTATAAGACAAGCTAATGTATCACCTCAGATATGCAGAGGACACCACCCTTATGGCAGAAAGTGAAGAGGAACTAAAGAGCCTCTTGATGAAAGTGAAAGAGGACAGTGAAAAAGTTGGCTTAAAGCTCAACATTCAGAAAACGAAGATCATGGCATCCGGTCCCATCATTTCAAGGCAAATAGATGGGGAAACGGTGGAAACAGTGGGTGACTTTATTTTGGGGGGCTCCAAAATCACTGTGGATGGTGATTGCAGCCATGAAATTAAAATAGGCACACTCTCTGGAAGGAAAGTTATGACCAACCTAGACAGCATAATAAAAAGCACAGACATTACTTTGTCAACAAAGGTCTGTCTAGTCAAGGCTATGGTTTTTCCAGTAGTCATGTATGGATGTGAGAGTTGGACTATAAAGAAAGCTGAGCACCTAAGAATTGATGCGTTTGAACTGTTGGAGAAGACTCTTGAGAGTCCCTTGGACTGCAGGGAGATCCAACCAATCCATTCTGAAGGAGCTCAGTCCTGGGTGTTCATTGGAAGGACTGATGTTGAAGCTGAAACTCCAGTACTCTGGCTACCTGATGCAAAGAGCTGACTCATTTGAAAAGCCCCTGATGCTGGGAAAGACTGAGGGCAGGAGGAGAAGGGGACAACAGAGGATGAGATGGTTGGATGGCATCACCAACTCAATGGACATGGGTTTGGGTAAACTCTGGAAGTTGGTGATGGACAGGGAGGCCTGGTGTGCTGCAGTTCATGGGGTCGTAAAGAGTTGGACATGACTTAGTGACTGAACTGAACTGAATGTATTCTAAGCTAAGGAGAACACAAAAAATTTGACATGGTTTCAGATTTCTCACTGCAGCTAAACTTTTAGAAATGACCACTTTCTGAGTTTCAGTGTAACACCAAAGAGCAATATATACAAATATTTGAAAATGTTATTAAAATACTCTTCTTTTGTCCAATTAAATACTTGTTTGAGGCCAATCTTCTTCAGTCCATTCTGAAGATCAGTCCTGGGATTTCTTTGGAAGGAATGATGCTAAAGCTGAAACTCCAGTACCTTGGCCACCTCATGTGAAGAGTTGACTCATTGGAAAAGACTCTGATGCTGGGAGGGATTGGGGGCAGGAGGTAAAGGGGATGACAGAGGATGAGATGGCTGGATGGCATCACGGACTCGATGGACGTGAGTTTGAATGAACTCCAGGAGTTGGTGATGGGCAGGGAGGCCTGGTGTGCTGCGATTCATGGAGTCACAAAGAGTCAGACACGACTGAGTGACTGCACTGAACTGAACTGAACTGAACTGAACTGAATCTTCTTCATGTATTTCAATATAAACAATATATTTCATCAAATTAAACACAGAAATATATGTGAAAAACCAGAAGTCTTCTATTAAGATAGACATTTGATGTTGTTTAGTCTATAAGTGATGTGTGACTCTTTTGCAACCCCATAGACTATACTGCCAGGCTCCTCTGTCCCTGCGATTTCCCAGGCCAGAATACTGGAGTGGGTTGCCATTTCCTCCTCCAGGGGATCTTCCCAACCCAGGTATCGAACCCATGTCTCCTGCAGCTCCTGTAATGGCAGGTGGTTACTTTACTATTGTGCCACCAGGGAAGACAGACATTAGGATGTGCAAAAATGAAAAGAAGGTTCATCTTCCCACTAATTTTTTTGTTTAAAAAAACAGCTTTTTCAAATTAATGTTGACTATAACCTGTAATGATTTATTACTGTTATTTTAAATAAAATTTTCTAAGTATTTCTAATTCAGTAAATAGTGATATATATAACTTTCATGGACAAGAGTGTTTTGGTGTCCTCAATGATTTTTAAAAATAAAAAGGGATTCTGAGAGAAAGAGATTTGAAGACTTTTGGGCTACCATGCTAGGTTAGTGTTTCTCAAATGTCTTCTTCAGCTAACTTCTTCATAAACATCTGGATTTCTTTTTAAAAAGTTAATTTCCCCAGTCCAAGGTCAACTGGATCAGAATCACTAGGTGGGGCCTATAAATCTGAATTTCAATTAAGCTCCTCTGGGTGAATCCCTTGCATAATAAAGTATGATGATTTATACTATAAACAGGAGTCAGTCCATACTATCCAACACATGTAAATAAATCTAACAGCAATCACAACTCCTTGTGAGTACTCTTCACTCAACAGCCCTACTCTGTAACCCCACTTCTTTCCCACAGATAAAAGGTAAATGTTATCTCATCATCGATGGAATACGAAAACCTGAGTTTAAAAGAGCTAGATTCTGGTCCTTCCCCCTCACTCATGTAGACTCTAGGTGCACCTGCATATTGGGTCTCTGTGTTCACATATACTTTCAAAAGGAGACATAATCTTGAATAAAACGGGGAAGACCCAGGATAATCTGGCAATCAAGTTTTAGAATGATGATTTTACTTTGGATATCCTGACCGAATTATTCATACTGCCTTAGGGGGCAAACCCAGTCACTCAGAGTGAGAATATCTGAGGTTTTCTTTTTGATTTTTTTTATTGTGATAAGATAAAACGAAATTTCTCATTTTAACTTTTTTAAGGATACAGTCCTGCGGCATTAAGTACATTCACATTGTTGGACCTCCATCACCACCACCCATTACCAGAATATTTTCATCTTCCCGAACTGAAACCCTACACTCACTGAACATTAACTCCCATTACAGCTTCTCCTAGGGCCTGGCAACCATTCTGAATTTCTTTTGTCTACCATTCAAAGTGCAGGGCAATTGTGGCAGGTGGTAACTGGGATGAATCTACTAGAGAACACCTACATCAAAGTGATAGATATGAAGACCACCCTGCCTTAGGAGATACATATTTTGGTTAAGTTCAGTTCAGTTACTCAGTTGTGTCTGACTCTTTGTGACCCCACGGACTGCATCACACCAGACTTCCCTGTCCATCACCAACTCCTGGAGCTTGCTCAAACTCATGTCCCTCGAGTCAGTGATGCCATCCAATCATCTCATCCTCTGTCATCCCCTTCTCTTCTTGCCTTCAATCTTTCCCAGCATCAGGGTCTTGTCCAATGAGTCAGTTCTTTGCATCAAGGTGGCCGAAGTATTGGTGTTTCAGCTTCAGCATCAGTTCTTCCAATGAATATTCAGGACTGACTTACTTTTGGATGGACTGGTTGGATCTCCTTGTAGTCCAAGGGACTCTCAAGAGTCTTCTCCAAAACCACAGTTCAAAAGCATCAATTCTTTGGTGCTAAGCTTTCCTTATAGTCCAATTCTCACATTCATACATGACTACTGGAAAAACCATAGCTTTGGCTAGACAGACTTTTGTTGGCAAAGTAATGTCTGTGCTTTTTAATATGCTGTCTAGGTTGGTCATAGCTTTTCTTCCAAGGAGCAAGCATGTTTTAATTTCATGGCTGCAGTCACCATATTTACAAATTATTAGAAGTGAAGAAGAGTTTAATAAAATATCCTGTCACACATGCTAGGCAGACAAACTTGAAGGTCCAGACATTCAACTGTCCAGATGCATTATGGATTTATGTTTTAATGTATCAGTCCATAATATATTTAATTATTTTGTGCCAGGGATAACTATCATGTGTTCTGGAGCAAATTCTATAATCACAGAGTTATAAATGAAATTCAGAATTGACATCAAAGGCTAAATAATTTAATTACCCATCTGAAAATTGGATCCAGCCATGGAGCACTCACTATCCACAGAAACAGAACATTTCTCTTTGGAGTACTAAGATTGTTTAAAAAGGTTTTAACGTATTTCACAGGAACTTCCCTGGTAGTCCAGTGGCTAAGACTCCACATGCCCAATGCAGGTGGTCCACGTTTGACCCCTCATCAGGGAACTAGATGCTACAAGCTACAACCAAGAGTTCAGATGCTGTAACTAAAGGTCCTGAAAGACACAACTAGAAACGAAAAAAAAAAAAAAAGATCCCACATGCTGCAACTAAGACCAGGCTCAGCCAAATACAGATTAAAAACACATAAATATTTTTTATAAAGTTATGTCACACAAAAATCTGGCCTCTGTAACTTCAAAACATCAGTCCTAATTTTGTCTCTGAGGACAACTACCAGTCTTCCCTTGGTCTCCTTTCTCTAGGCTGAACATCACCAGCTCTATCAGATATTCACCATGACTTTAATTCCTCCTGAACTCTCTTTCCATTTCTGGTATAAACTCCTTTAATTTGCCTGAGTCTCTTTTCCCCAGGAGATTCTGTATCAAGAGGTATAGGTGATTCTCAAGATCAGTGGAGTGAGCCTATTAGAGAATGTTTGACCAGCTAGATTACAGAGAAACCAATACTTTCTATATTCAGAATATCATAATTATGCCCAAGACCATTTTCCTCTTTTTAGAAGCCAGGAGGAGAAGAGGGCAACAGAGGATGAGATGGCTGGATGGCATCACCGACTCGGACATGAGTCTGAGTGAACTCCAGGAGTTGGTGATGGACAGGGAGGCCTGGCATGCTGCGATTCATGGGGTCACAAAGAGTTGGACACGACTGAGCGACTGAACTGAATTGAACTGAACACAAGACAAATTCACATTTTTATTGTTATTAAAATCTATAAAAAATAATATTTACCTCTTTCTCTAGACGTTCTTTCACAGATGTTTCTATTAAAAAAAAAATCAAAGATTAGGCATGTGCATTATCAGTAAACTTAACTTTGTTGGCTGCAGCCACTGTCCCGAGATAATATCTTTTTGAAATCAGATGCTACTGTATAATATATTTTCAATTTCTTGTAGCATAAAATATACCATTTGAAAATTTGATAATCATGCCTTTAATACTCTGATCTAAGTAGCTGGCAAAATCTGTGAGCAGGACAAAGCCGCAGAGACAGAATCTCTTGACACTTTGTAAAAACCTTTTTCCAAACCAATGGAGATACTATAATTTACATACTTAAGATTTAATCAGTCAGATTTTATTTTTCTATCTTACCTGTAAATAATTATAGACAATTTGACAAATGTCTTGCTGGGGCTATTTTATATCTCTGGGTTTTATTTACCCCCAGCAATTTAATGGAAATTTAAAGTGTATCACCTCTCAGAAACAGGGTATTTGTGAGATAAGGTCAATTGGATGCTTCAAGTTTCTTAGAGGAGAAAGGACTGCATGTCTATGATTATTAAGAATAACAAAATAATTTACTTTGGAGAATCCTACTAATCTCTCTGTAACCATTATCATTTACTGGGGAAGTGACCACACTGGACAAGGAGACTAAGTTACTACAACTCTGAAACACTGTGATGAAAACATTTTGAACTTAAGAGCTGTGTGTGTGTGTGTGTGCATGTGTATGTGTGTGTTAAGATCAAAGACATTCCATTTTCTTGTTAAAAAAAGACAGTAGGGAGCATCACTAACTTCATTTTCCCATTCATCTTTCACTTGTCCTTTATACACACTTAGATCAATTATTGCTAGTATGTCTTCATGAAGGGGAAAAAACAGACACTTTGAGACAAGGACCTGATTTTCAGACTCAAGTGAACCATCTAGTTATAAAGACTGGGAAAGTGAGCCTTAGAGCAGAGAGCCCAACAGACCCTTTAGCTACTGGAGTGTGCTCTAGATTTGAAGGTCGAAGTTCTTAAGTATTTTTCCTGGTCCACTTAACTGCATCATCTAAACTTGATAAAAATGACCTTACAATGGCAGTCATTTTCTTGAAAATATTAGGAAGTGCTGGAAAGCAACTGAGAATCGTAGGAAGGCCAGCACTTAATGGGCTGGACTATCATAAATACTATTCATTTGTTAGGGGTGGTGGGGAGAGCTCTGCTGAACAGAATCTGAATCAATTACAAACAAACTCTCGCCTTCCAGGTCCAGGAGCCCAGAAACCCCTTCACACCAGAGTAAGGATGCCAGGGAAAATCAATAAGCTATTGAACTGGGTTCTCTTGGGGAGAACACAGTGTATTTTGTAATTTCAAAATAGCTCTTTTATTAGAGAGCTGAAGAGGGTATAGCAGATATTACATTTATATGAAATATAAGCCAAGCAAGGTTCAGATCTGTTTTAAAATTAATAGAGCTTCAATCTTTTTTATTTTGCCAATAGATTGAGTTGTGATGCCTGCTAACTCTGTCTTCATTCTGATTTAGTAAGCATTTATTAAGAACAGTTTTATATTTCTCTAACTGCATCACCAAAGCCTCTCTCTGTCCCCTGGACATTAAATTAAATATAAAATGGATTGCACCAAAGCTAAATAAATAGATCCTTAATTTTCTCAAGCAACACATACACACGTGTATAAAATAAAATAAACGTTATAGTGTTGGACGTTGGGAGTAGAGAAAAGATGGTTCACGTGTAGGTTTAGTTATCAAAATCCACAGCATATAGGCTGACAGCTTTTGAAATACATAAACTGTTTCTCTCTCTCCTGTTTCCATAGCAACAGAGTGCACAAAGCCTTCGTTTTTGCACATAGAGAGAAAAAAAAATTGGGAATGGAGTCTGGAATTGTCTGAAACAAAAGAAAAATGTAGAAAATGGAAAATTAAGCATCTATGGTCCTCAAGACCTTCATACGTGCTCATGCCCCCTTCACGTTTGTTATTTAAAATATGTATTTGTATACATGTTAGCATAGCTTTGAGGAGCTGGGTCAGGACCTAAATGATTAGAGCATCACACCTCCCCTCTGCAAGTCAGAAGTCACTGCGGTCTTTGTTTTGGTCAATTTCATTATGACTCCCTCCTACAAGGCATTCTCACCAGAGTTTTGTTGACCAGCTTTTGTCTGTTCACCACACTTCAGATTAAGATCTATTTTCCCTTCTCCAGGGGATCTTCCCAACCCAGGGATTGAACCCAGGTCTCCCACATTGCAGGCGGATTCTTTAGCAGCTGAGCCACAAGGGAAGCCTGAGAATACTGGAGTGGGTAGCCTATCCCTTCTCCAGGGGATCTTCCCAATCCAGGGATCGAACCCTGGTCTCCTGCATTGCGGGCGGATTCTTCACCAGCTGAGCCACAAGGGAAGCCGAAGAATACTGGAATGGGTAGCCTATCCCTTCTCCAGGGGATCTTCCCGACCCAGGAATTGAACCGGGGTCTCCTGCATTGCAGGTGGATTCTTTACCAACTGAGCTATGAGGGAAGCCCTAACAGAAGGAGTGAATAGAAAATAGATCTTAATCTGATATGTGGTGAACAGACAAAGATCTATTTTCTATTTACTCCTTCAGTTCATTCGCTTTAAAGGGTCAATGACTACACCCCAAAATTCAACAATGGGAGATGAGACACAGCATTTGAAGAAGAGTGTCACAAAGCAAGCCATGAGCCCAGCAAGCAGCCAAAGCCCAACGGGCCCCTCACTGGGGACATCGCTGGCACAAGGGTTTAAAGGGCTGCATCACCCTGAATGAGTGTATCTTACTTACTGCCCCATAATCTACATGTATCTGTTTCAAGGCTCCTTCATATCTATTCATAACCACATTTTCTGAGTTTCCTTAGATTTCACTTCCTAAAGGGTGGTATCTTGGGGATGTATATACAAAAAAAGATTAACATCTAGCCAATAAAATAAATATTTTACCAAAGTCTCCTTCCTTCAGCTACAAGGAAAAAAGTTCAATAAGGAATATCAGTGTTTTAAAAAATAAACCAGAACTTGTTTTTTTTTTTAAAAAAAAAACAAAACAAAATCTTTTTTTAAATTTTTTTTTAATTGAAGGATAATTGCTTTACAGAATTTTCCTGTTTTCTGTCAAACCTCAACATGAATCAGCTATAGGTAGACATATATCCCCTCCCTTTTGAAACTCCCTCCCATCTGCCTCCCCATCCCACTCCTCTAGGTTGATATAGAGGCCCTGTTTGAGTTTCCTGAGCCATACAGCAAATTCCCATCGGCTATCTATATTACATATGGTAATGTAAGCTTCCATGTTACTCTTTCCATACATCTCACCCTCTCCTCCCCTCTTCCCATGTCCATAAGTCTATTCTCTGTGTCTGTTTCTCCACTGTTGCCCTCCAAATAAATTCTTCAGTACCATTCTTCTAGATTCCATATATATGCATTAGAATACGGTATGTATCTTTCTCTTTCTGACTCACTTTACTCTGTATAATAGGTTCTAGGTTCATCCACCTCATTAGAACTGACTCAAATGTGTTCCTTTTTATGGCTGAGTATATTCCATTGTGTATATGTACCACAACTTCTTTATCCATTCATCTGTCGATGGACATCTAGGTTGCTTCCATGTTCTAGCTATTGTAAATAGCGCTGCAATGAACAATGAGTTACATGTGTCTCTTTCAATTTTGGTTTCCTCAGGGTACCTGCCTAAGAGTGGGATTGCTGGGTCATATGGTGGTTATGAAGGAAATAAAACTTAAAGAATCTCTTATAAGAAACCCAGTTGCGATTAAGCGGAAATGAGTACTGCCCAGTTCCTAAAATCTCTTCTCTGTCTGGGGACCCCAAAAGCAATGCACTTCACAGATACCAAATAGCTGATTGTTGCTTTGGTAGTGACAAATTTGTGTCTGTATTCTCCCTCGACACTGCTCAATGTCCAAAAGTCTCTACTGTTACCTGTCCAGCTGGGGATAAGTTCTGGACGGTTACTGAAAAGTAATTGAAACCAGGTATCTGAATTGTTTTTGCTTGAGTACTCCTGGAGCAAGAAGTGAATTGCTAATCTTTGCTTAGACGGGGAAAAAAAAAAAAAAAAACCCACCAACAACAATGCAGGTAACACTGCTATCAGGAAATCTGATGAATACTATTGTGGTTCTTGGCACTCTGTAGAGGGTTCTCACAGGGATTTTTTCTGAATGCAGGACATGCCCTAAATATATAATGACATAATGAACTAGATTAGCTCAGATAAAGTCATTACCGTCTGTCTGTAAATAACAGACCTTTTAAAGAAGCATATGAATGAAACCATACTTAACCAACAGACTACAATGGTTCCTAAGGGGCTTTTTGGTTGGTTGAGAAAATAAATAAAACATGCTTTCTAAAATTTCCAAAGCATGTACTGACCTGCTAAACCACAAGGAAAATTACTGGGTTCAGAAAACTTGCTTTTAAACATAAACAAAGACAGAAAGTAAACCCAAATACAAATCCTCTGTAACCAGCAGCTCTTGGAAAAGCAGCTTTAGAAGTTTTCAACTTTCACAACACTGAAGACATGTTACCTTTTGACTTGCTGAATGCATTTTTTTGCTGGAGATGGGAGAAATCTATAGTGGTCTGTCTTCAAATAGTCAATGCCTTCTCTGGCACTTCCTGCTATTCCTCTTGCCATGAGTTAACATGACCTGAGAAACAACTTCTTTTCTTTGCTAACCTCTTATTTTTAGATTCTTAAAATAATGTTTTATCTCTGCTACTAAAAGCAAGACCAAAGGACTTTCTTCTTGTGAGTCAACGCTGTCCCTAAACCCCAGCTACACACCTGGCCCTTGTGTTTTAGAGCACTTAGAAGAAGTGAGACTGAGAGGTCATAGCCCCGATTTTGTGGGAGTCTCTTAGACCAACTGTGCTCCCGCAGCAGTATCGATTAACCCTGTGGCAGGCATATGGACCTGTTCCTGTGAGGATGGGCTCAGTCTAAAATTCTACCCACTTTCCTTTGGCCCAGACCCCACTTGTCACGGCTGACTCTCATTTTTGGCTACATGAGAACCACTGCTCTTCTCCTTGCTCATCCTCTCCCTTTTTAAGCTCTCAAATCATACCTTTTAAAATCCTCTCTGGTTTTCTTTGTATTCTTTAGTGATTTTAAAACTGTTCACCTCCACAGGCCCGCATTATTCTCTCCTTGTCATTACATGCCCCTTCCGTTCTCTTTTCCCACGTTTTTGGTAACCCCTGATGGACAGGGAGGCCTGGCGTGCTGCGACTCATGGGGTCACAAAGAGTCGGACACGACCGAGCGACTGAACTGAACTGAACTTCACATTCTCAGTGAAGTGGCTCCAAAGCACTTGTGCTGAGAATCCAGAAGGTAACACTGCACTCTGGGTTCATCTGCATGCGGGTCAAGTAGGAACTCTAAAATTTTGTTGTATGTCTCTCTGATTTTCAACACTGGATATACTGTTCTCCAATAGGCTTCCTCAGCATTTTCCTTTCTTTCTTTATTCATGTTTTAGTAGCTTCTCTTAAAGCAGTGCTTGAACTTCCTGAAGAAGCTGGCTGCTCCTAAAGTCTTTTGCATGTTCTTCGAAGAAGCAATTCACGAATGTGGTTCTTTCACTTGTACACCTGTTTTTGGCTGAATGCTTCTATGTGGGCCAGTGTTTAATATGACCCATACAATGCTTGTTCCCCCTCTAGAAATACAACCCTATTTTCAAGAAAATATTTTACAGAAACCAAATACTGTTGAGGCTGGGGTGGTGGCTGGAAATAACTCCTACCTGGTCTTGTCACAGCCTCACCAGCAAGGCTACTCGGCCACCCCCACTGAACAGTGTTTTAAAAACGTTGCCATGAACCATAAAATGACCATTAATGAGTCAAGTATGTTATTAGTCAAAGGCGATGGCACCCCACTCCAGCACTCTTGCCTGGAGAATTCCATGGACAGAGGAGCCTGGGAGGCTGCGGTCCATGGGGTCATGAAGAGTCAGACACGACTGAGTGACTTCTCTTTCCCTTTTCACTTTCATGCATTGGAGAAGGAAATGGCACCCCACTCCAGTACTCTTGCCTGGAGAATCCCATGGACAGAGGAGCCTGGTGGGCTGCCGTCTATGGAGTCGCACAGAGTCAGACACGACTGAAGTGACTTAGCAGCAGCAGGGTTACGTAAACAATTCTACCAGTTGCTCCTAACTTACTCCTGCTGACACTGTTTTTAGCAGCTCTGATTGTGACATTCTCTCCACTCATTCCATGATGAGTAGCACAAGATGGCTTCCAAGTTACTGATCAATGAGATCCCTCTTACAAGCCTGTATGGTTCATCAGCCACTGGTTGTCACCTTTTAAGTTACTGCATTTGTATTCAACAAATGATATCTTAATGACCTGAAATACTGAATATCATTTCCAAATTGCCACTAGGAATTTATTGTTTGGGAAAAGCGATCCTACTTTATTACAAAAATAATCATAATATCACCTCTTCATTAAATATTCTCTATGATGTCACTCTTTCTAAACTTAGTGAAAGGTCAAGAAGATAAATATAGTGGTGAGAGGGAAACAGTATATTAAAATCAAGTCATCTATAGATACATTTATTTTCTAGATTTAGATTCTTATTATTTTTCTTTATTATCTTTAATTATCATACAGCAAAATTACTCCCAATGTAAAAGAAGTGTTACAAATTTTTAACACATGTATACACTTGCTCTGAGATGGCACTAATGGTAAAGAGTCTGCCTGCCAATGCAGGAGAGACAAGTTTGACCCCTGGGTCAGGAAGATTCCCTGGAAGAAGAAAAGGCAACCCATTCCAGTAATCTTGCCTAGTGAATCCGATGGACAGAGGAGCCTGGCAGGCTACATTCCATAGGGTCACAAAGAGTCAGACACTATTAAAGTGACACACCACACATACATTTGTGCAATCACCATCAGAATCAGGATACAGAACAGCTCCATCATCCAAATAAAAATTCTCCATGCTGTATATTTTTTCACCTTCATTCCTGATGTAGAGTTCTGAGTTGACAGTTGCTTTCTGCTGGCACTTTAAAGCTATTTTGCCAGTTCCTTCTCATCTCCATGTTTCTGATGAGAAATTCATCTTCGTGTGAATACTGTTCCCCTCCAGGAAATCCACCACTTACTTCGGCTGCATTCAAGACTGCATTCATCTTCTTTAGTTTGCAACTGTTTGATTATGCCATGTATAAGCATAGATTTTCGGAGGTTTACACTGGGGTTTACGATTGATGTTTGTCATGTTCCCCCAAAGTGGAGATATTTATCTTTAACCAAAAATGTGAAGCTTTCACTCATTTTTTATTCAACTATTGTTTAAAACATCACACTCTTTCCCCTCTTCTTCTAGGACTCTTCATGACACAAATATGAGGTCTTTTATATTATCCCATAGGTTTAAGGTTTGGCTTATATTTAAAGCTCTTTTTCTTTCTGTGTCTCAGACTGGATAATTTTTATTATTCATTTAAGTTCACTCTTCAGATTTAAGTTAGTCTCCAATTTGCTATTGAGTCCATCCAGTGAGATTTTTATTTCATTTATTGTATTTTCAGTTCTATAAATAACATTTGAGTCTTGTACATATCTTATACTTCTTTGCTGTGCTTAGTCACTCAGCTGTGTCCAACTCATTGCAACCCCATGGACTGTAGACCACCAGGCTCATCTGTCTATGGAGATTCTCCAGGAAAGAATACTGAAGTGGGTTGCCTATCCCTTCTCTAGGGGAACTTCCTGACCCAGGAATCGAACTGGGGTCTCTTGCATTGCAGGCAGATTCCTTACGAGCTGAGCTACTGAAGAAGCCCACTTCTTTGCTAAAACTTTCTATTTCTCCATTCATTTCAAGAATGTCTGTCATTATTTATTGAAGCACTTCTATACACGGGAATACCAGACCACCTGACCTGCTTCTTGAGAAATCTGTATGCAGGTCAGGAAGCAAAAGTTAGAACGGGACATGGAACAACAAACTGGTTCCAAATCGGGAAAGGAGTACGTCAAGGCTGTATATTGTCACCCTGCTTATTTAACTTCTATGCAGAGTACATCATGAGAAAAACGCTGGGCTGGAGGAAGCACAAGCTGGAATCAAGATTGCTGGGAGAAACATCAATAACCTCAGACATGCAGATGACACCATGCAGAAAGTGAAGAACTAAAGAGCCCCTTGAAAATCAAAGAGGAGAGTGAAAAAGTTGGCTTAAAGCTCTACATTCAGAAAACTAAGATCATGGCATGCAGTCCCATCACTTCATGACAAATAGATGGGAAAACAGTGGGAACAGTGACTGATTTTATTTTTCTGGGCTCCAAAATCATTGCAGATGGTGAGTGCAGTCATGAAATTAAAAGACACTCCTTTGCAGGAAATTTATGACCAACCTAGACAGCATATTAAGAAGCAGAAACATTACTTTGCCAACAAAGGTCTGTCTAGCCAAGGCTATAGTTTTTCCAGTGGTCAGGTATGGATGTGAGAGTTGGACTGTAAAGAAAGCTGAGCACTGAAGAATTGATGCTTTTGAACTGTGCTGTTGGAGAAGACTCCTGAGAGTCCCTTGGACTGCAAGGAGATCCAGCCAGTCCATCTTAAAGATCAGTCCTGGGTGTTCATTGGAAGGACTAATGTTGAAGCTGAAACTCTAGTACTTTGGCCACGTGATGCAAAGAGCTGACTCATTTGAAAAGACCCTGATACTAGGAAAGATTGAAGGCAGGACCAGAAGGGGATCACAGAGGATGAGATGGTTGGATGGTATCCCTGACTCAATGGACATGAGTTTGGGTAAACTCCGGGAGTTGGGGATGGACAAGGAGGCCTGGTGTGCTGCAGTTCATGGGGTCACAAAGAGTCGGACACAACTGAGCAACTGAACTAAACTATATATATAAAGTTTGGTTTTACTTCTAATGGTTTGGATTTTTCACTGAAGTATAATTTACAGTGTGTTGATTTCTGCTATACAGCAAAGTGATTCAGTTATACATACACATATTTTCTTTTTTATACTCTTTCCCCTTACAGTTTATCACAGGATAGGGCATTTAGTCAGAGAAGGTAATGGCACCCGACTCCAGTACTCTTGCCTGGAAAACCCCATGGTTGGAGGAGCCTGGGAGGCTGCAGTCCATGGGGTCGCGAAGAGTCAGACACGACTGAGCGACTTCCCTTTCACTTTGCACTTTCATGCATTGGAGAAGGAAATGGCAACCCACTCCAGTGTTCTTGCCTGGAGAATCCCAGGGACAGGGGAGCCTGGTGGGCTGCCGTCCATGGGGTCGCACAGAGTCAGACACGATAGACGTGACTTAGCAGCAGGGCATTTAGTTCCTTATACCATAGAGTGGGGTCTTGTTGTTTACCCATTTTATATATACTAGCTTGCATCTGCTAACTCCAACCTCCATTCTATCCCTACCCCACCGTCCCTTCTGCTTGTCAACCACAATCTGTCCTCTGTGAGTCTGTTTTGCAGGTAAGCCTGTACATGTCATGTTTTAGATTCCACATATAAGTGATATCATATGATACTTGTGTTTCTCTGACTTACTCCACTGAATACGATAACCTCTAGGTCCATCCATGTTGCCGCAGGCGGCATCATTTCATTGTTTTCATGGTTTAGTAGTATTCCATTGTATATATATATATATATATATATATATATGCACCACATCTCTAGGGATTCATCTGTTGATGGACATTCAAGTAGTTGTCATGGTTATTGTAAACAGTGCTGTTGTAAACACAGGGGTGCGTGTATCTTTCTGAACTATAGTTTTGTCTGGCTACATGCCCAGGAGAGGGATTTCTGGCTTATATGGCAACTCTATTTTTAGCTTTTTGGGGAAACCTCCATATTGTTCTCCAAAGTGGCTGCACCAGCTTACACTCCCACCAACAGTGTAGGAGGATTCCCTTTCTCCATACCCTCTCCAGTATTTGTAGACTTTTTACTGATGGCCATTCTGACCAGTGTGAGGTGGTATCTCACAGTTGTGATTTGTATTCCTCTAGTAATTAGCAATGTTGAACATCTTTTGATGGAGGCACTTATATATTAACTGCTTCAAAGTATCTGTCAGAAAGTCCAGCACCTGTGTCTTCTAATCACTAGTAACCATTGTCTTTTCCCATGAGAGTTGAGGTTTTGCCACTTTTTAATATATCTTGAGTGATACTGGATAGTGTCCTGGACATTCTGAATATTATGGGACTCTGGACCTATTTAAATTTTATGGAAAGTATCAGGATTTTTGTTTTAGTTGGCAATTGGCATGGTTAAGTTCAAGCTGCAGGTTCCAACCAGTTTTGCTTCTGTGGACTGTGGTTCCCATGGCAGTTCGGTTTTCAAAAGCTTTGTAGTGTTATTCAGATCTGCCCTACATATGAACCACTGTTAGCAGTGATCTGTTAGTTTTCTTCTCAAAGTCTCTGGTATGCTGATTAGATCCACACATGCACAGCTTGAGTGAATGAAGGTGTTCATAAACAACATCTAGGGCTCCCCTGTGTGGTCCTCCAGCTAAAAATCTGAGCCTCTAGTTGCCTCATTTTGCCATGTATTTCCATGACTGCACTGGGAACCAAAAGGCAGACAGACAGAGAGAGGCCACAAAAGCAACAAAGGTTCATGCACTTTTTTGGGACCACAGCTCCACCAACTGAAGAGGGAGGTCCCTCCTCTTCTTTTCATTTCTGTGACCACCCCATACATTTCAGACAGGATCTTGTTTAGTTGCTAAGTTGTGTCCAACTCTGAGACTCCACGAACTGCAGCATGCCAGGCTACCCTGTCCTTCCACTGTCTCTCAGAGTTTGCTCAAATTAAGGTCCACTGAGTCAGTGATATTGTCCAAGCATTTCATCTTCTGTTGCCCTCTTCTCCTCTTGACCTCAATCTTTCCCAGCATCAGGATCTTTTTCAATGAGTCGGTTCTTTGAATCAGGTGGCCAAAGGCCAAAGTATTGGGACTTCAGATTCAGCATCAGTCCTTCCAACGAATATTCAGGGTTGATTTTCTTTAGGAAGGACTGGTTTGATCTCCTTGCTGTCCAAGGGACTTTCAAGAGTCTTCTCCAGCACTACAATTTGAAAGCATTAATTCCTTGGTGCTCATCCTTTTTTATGGTCCAACTCTCACATCTATACATGACTGGAAAAATCATAGCTTTGACTAGACAGACCATTGTCAGTAAAGTTATGTCTCTGCTTCTTAATATGCTGTCTAAGTTTGTCATAGCTTTTCTTCCAAGGAGTAAGTGTCTTTTAATTTCATGGCTGCAGTCACTGTCTGAAGAGATTCTAGAGCCCAAGAAAATAAAATCTGCCACTGTTTCCACTTTTTCCCCATCTATTTACCATGAAGTGATGGGACTAGATGCCATGATCTTGGTTTTCTGAATGCTGACAAAGTGGATCGTGCTTATTCCTCTATCATCTCCTAAACATGGGAAATCCTCAAACAGGACCATCTTGTATGATTCTACAGAGGTGCACTGTCCCTGTATGTGAGAGTTTTATCATATCAAATATGCTCTGAATGGCAACACCTGAAACTTGCATAGATAACGTGTAATCAATGCACAGAGGAATCTTCTGTCCATGTTCCCCTGTCTTTATGTACCATCCCTTCAGTGATCACATCAATTTCTAAGCTTTATTATGCACCTGGATCTCATTGTGTCTACATCTTCACACTGACTTCTAATCCCATATTTTCAATTACGTGATGAATATTTCTATTGGGATACCTCACTGTTTCCCTTACATACAACACAAAGCATAACAGATCTTGTCATCTTGCCCATAATAGCTCTTCCTAACTTCACTATTTCTGTCTGGAGCATCGTCATTCTTTTTTCGTTCACCAAACTGAAAATCAGCATTGATGTATTTTCCTTCACTCTGCAGATATAACAAGTCATAAAGTACCATCCACTCTTACTTTTGCATTTTTTATTCACCTGTTCACTTTCATTCTCTGAATATTAGTCTAAGCCCTTAATAGCCCAAGTCAAGATAACAGCAGTAAACATTACGACTAAAATTACTACTACTATTGCTGCTCACTATCACCATCACCATTGTGATCAGCATCACTGTTATTCATTGGACATCTAATACAAGTCTCCTCCCCAACCCCTGGGTATATGACTTAACCACAATCCTAAAGGTAGAATCAATAGTCTCAGTTCAAAGCTAGGTGAAACATGATTCCATGCCTGGCTAAGTGGAGAATGAGGGATAAAACTCAACCTGGGTTACACTCAACATGTTCCCCACACACATCACACTGCCAGAATCTACTCAGCGATCTGGCGGAAGTGTTTTCTTTGTACAAATGTGCTGTCTGGTTCTGCAGTGTGCTTCTGGGTGCTGCCTGACCCACACGGCTCCTTTTCTAATTCACACAAAGGTCTATTTATGTTGGTGGTAGGCTAAATCCCACAAAGAAGAGGAAGAAACTTTTTCAGAGCAACATAAATAGTTGATTGAGATGGGTTTGGAATTTTGTCTGTCTCTTGTATAAACTTCCTAGATACAATTTCCCACAAAACTCTTTGGCACAGTATTATCAGAATCATCTTCCTAAAGTCTGACTTTGCATTATTTTGCTCTTAAAGATCTTCAATGACTTCACAGTCCCTCTAAGATTAGTTAAATACTTGGCCTTAAACTCCGGGTACTTGATGATTTGATCTGATCTCACTGAACTTCCTTTAGTTTTTCCCCCAAACTGTCCACTGTTGTAATCTAATCTAGGAGATTAGATTGTAATCGAGGAGATTTCAGTATTCCTGGATATAGCATAGTTTTGTTTGTTACATTTGTTTTTTACAAATTTCTGTATCAGAAAATCTCTCTGCATTCTTGCCTGTCTTACTCATTCTTCAGGCTACTTTCCACCAGAACTATTTTATTCTTGCTTCACCACAAGTCACCCACTCTGGTCTTTCATCAGGTTTTCTGTGTTTCCCTTATGGTTACATTATTGCAGTCATGTTGTATTACATATGACTAAATTGTATTATCTCCTTTTACGAGACCCAAGATAAGGTTGTATCTGTATTTATCATTAAATTCCTATCCATCATACCCAGAGTAATACTGGATATACAGCTCAGTTCAGTTGCTCAGTCATGTCTGACTCTTTGTGACCCCATAAATCTCAGCACGCCAGGCCTCCCTGTCCATCACCAACTCCCGGAGTTCACTCAGACTCATGTCCATCAAGTCAGTGATGCCATCCAGCCATCTCATCCTCTGTCGTCCCCTTCTCCTCCTGCCCCCAAACCCTCCGAGCATCAGAGCCTTTTCTGATGAGTCAACTCTTCGCATGAGGTGGCCAAGTACTGGAGTTTCAGCTTTAGCATCATTCCTTCTAAAGAAATCCCAGGGCTGATCTCCTTCAGAATGGACTGGTTGGATCTCCTTGCAGTCCAAGGGACTCTCAAGAGTCTTCTCCAACACCACAGTTCAAAAGCATCAATTCTTCGGCGCTCAGCTTTCTTAACAGCCCAACTTTCACATCTATACATGACCACTGGAAAAACCATAGCCTTGACTAGACGGACTTTTGTTGGTAAAGTAATGTCTCTGCTTTTCAATATGCTATCTAGGTTGGTCATAACTTTTCTTCCAAGGAGTAAGCGTCTTTTAATTTCATGGCTGCAGTCACCGTCTGCAGTGATTTTGGAGCCCCCCAAAATAAAGTCTGACACTGTTTCCCCATCTATTTCCCATGAAGTGATGGGACCAGATGCCATGATCTTTGTTTTCTGAATGTTGAGCTTTAAGCCAGCTTTTTCACTCTCCTCTTTCACTTTCATCAAGAGGCTATTTAGTTCCTCTTAACTTTCTGCCATTAGGGCGGTATCATCTGCATATCTGAGGTTATTGATATTTCCCAGCAATCTTGATTCCAGCTTGTGCTTCTTCCAGCCCAGTGTTTCTCATGATGTACTCTGCATAGAAGTTAAATAAGTAGGGTGACAATATACAGCCTTGATGTACTCCTTTTCCTATTTGGAACCAGTCTGTTCTTATATCTGTTGTTGTATACTGGATATACAGTAGGTATCAATAAATATCTCTTGAATAAAGGACTCTTTTAAAACTATCAAAAAATATCAAGCAGGGGCAGTGCAAAGGCCCTAAAGAATGCCACCTTGTGAATTTTAAAGAATGGTAGTTGAACTACATTTTCTCACAAGTTGGTGCAGACTTAACAGAATCCTAGAACTAGGCATGTTTTTATGAAACAGATTACTTCAGTTATGAGAATGGGAACAAGTAGATTCCTAGAAGTGATATTATCAAGGCCAAAAATACTAATAAATATTTAAAACATTTGAGATTTTACTGCATACTAAATAAGGCTCTCCTATCCTATTTCACAAAATTTGCTCTGGTGGATAGCCACTTTGTTTTTATCTAGTGAATTGAAAATCTGAAAGTCCAGGTGATTCTGAATGAAATTCTGCCTTTATATTTCATTATATTTGATACACCAGATTTATTTAGCAGAAGTACATCATGAGAAATGCTGGGCTGGAAGGAGCACAAGCTGGAATCAAGACTGCTGGGAGAAATATCAATAACCTCAGATATGGAGATGACACCACCCTTATGGCAGAAAGAGAAGAGGAACTAAAATCCTCTTGATGAAACAGAAAGAGGAGAGTGAAAAAGTTGGCTTAAAGCTCTACATTCAGAAAACGAAGATCATGGCATCTGTTCCCATCACATCATGGGAAATAGATGGGGAAACAGTGGAAACAGTGGCTGACTTTATTTTTTGAGGCTCCAAAATCACTGCAGATGGTGACTGCAGCCATGAAATTAAAAGATGCTTACTCCTTGGAAGGAAAGTTATGACCAACCTAGATAGCAGATTGAAGAGCAGAGACATTACTTTGCCAACCAAGGTCCATCTAGTCAAGGCTATGGTTTTTCCAGTGGTCATGTATGGTTATGAGAGTTGAACTGTGAAGAAAGCTGAGCTCCAAAGAATTGATGCTTTTGAACTATGGTGTTGGAGAAGACCCTTGAGAGTCCCTTGGACTGCAAGGAGATCCTACCAGTCCATTCTGAAGGAGATCAGCCCTGAGTGTTCTTTGGAAGGAATGATGCTAAAGCTGAAACTCCAGTACTGAACACTCACTGAACTGATTCCTATTCTTGGCCATTCAAGATCATGCAAAAGTTGACACATATTTTTCAAATGCTTTATAGAAACAGTACCAATTTACACTCTCCTCAGCAGTATATCACAGTGCCCATCTCATTGCACCTTACCCATCACTAAGGATCATAGTGAGAAAATAACTGCCACTATGACAGGTTTTATTATTCTTACTTAACTTTGCATTTTTAGTAATCAGGGATGGAGTCCTTTCCAAATGCCATTTATTTCCTAGAAATTTACTGTATGATTTTAATAAAGGATTGACAAAGCCCAATTTTTTTTTTTCCTGCCAGGGAATTTTGGTTCTCACAGACTAGTGCTATGTTGAATTAGATGAGGACCTTGATATAACACATTAATAACTAACATTAATGACACAGTACTTTGTAATTTATGAAGCATTTCAATGCATTACATCATTTGATCTTTCAACAATTCTAGGAGCTGCAAAGGTAAGATAATTCTCATTTGTAGGTAAAGACACGTATGTTAGGTTGCCCAGGTAGTTAGAAGAGCCATATAAGGACATTTGTATATTCCTAAAAGCACAGAACTAGGACAAAGACTCAAATTCAAACTTATGATCCTTAGGCTGGCATCCTTTCTTCAGTCTATACCAACACCCGGCCCCTAGAGGCACAGCATGGGCATCACTTGGGAGCTTTTTAGAGTTACAGCATCTCTGGCCCAGGAGCATCTACACAAACTGATGTCTGTGAAGCGCTGCTCTGGATCATGCTAAAAGCACATATGCACTCAAATGTGGACACATTTCACAGATAAATTACACAAGGACGAAGGGGATTACTAATTTGTATATTTGTCAAGTAATTTGCAAACTACTGATGGAGCTTTAAAGGAACCAAATTTTTAATTTTTCTTTAAAGAAGGAAATCGAGGTTAAAAAGAATTCCATGACATCCATCAACTGGTCTATTTTTTCAAGAAAACATAGGCATTAACCAAGAGCTCTGTCTACTCTTCAAAATGTTGATGGGTCCATGAGAAACATGTTCCTTTCTATATACAGGAATCACTGGTGGAGGTTTTCCAAAATACAAAGTTATCTTTGCTAGGCTTCCACTTTAAGCCCCATTGGACACTGAACACATACACAGAATCATTGCACTGATGTGACCCACATTTTCACAATTAGTAATATACACTTTTGGCTTAACAATTTACCTATTAATGAAAACAATGGTTTTCCTATCAATTAACAAAGGAGGTGTCCTGTTTGAGAATCAGCTATGAAGCATCTGAGTGACATTGAGTGATTCAGATAACATGTCAGAATGTCTTTCCTTACTTTTAAAAGTAGTGTGTTGAGTAAGTTAAATAAGAACATTTCCAAGTCCAACATTTCCAAGTCCAAAGTCAGCACCCTAGATGACTGGGCCTATGATAAAAGAGATCAAGTAGCTAGTGGGGAAAGTAGCCAGTTGAAAAGTAGAGTCATGGAGTGAAATGCAAGTCATGGAGAAAACAGAGATAAATTTTATTTGAGTTATAATTTTGAATTTGGAGAAGGAAATGGCAACCCACTCCAGTACTCTTGCCTGGAAAATCCCATGGACAGAGGATCCTAGAAGTCTACAGTCCATGGGGTCGCAAAGAGTCGGACACAACTGAGCGACTTTACTTTTACTTTTTGAATTTGAGTTATAATTTTGCGTAGAACCAGACCTTAATTACAGGAAATTAATAATTTGTAATCACAATGGGCACTAAATTTAATTGCAAAGTTTGTCACTATTTACATGTAGTCATTTTAGATGTCTTACTTTAACATCTATTTGATATTCCTCCAAATATAAAAATCAGTGGATATTGATTTCAACAGAACTTTTTTTCTTTTTTTGCTCTTAAAGGACATTATCTACTTAAATGGTTTCTCTATAGCACTCAGACAAGTTTGTGTCCTGTGCACGAATCTAACTAACATGTCTCAAGAGGCCTGTGCACAGAAAATTTCTGGTCGGCAACACCACACCTCATGTGATTCCAGGAGATTTATAGCAGCACAGTCCCCTGGTCAAATTTGGCTTATTGCTCTGAATCCATTTTTGTAATAACAATGCTGGTAATGCTGTAATATATTATTTTAATAGGATAATATATTGAACTCTAATTTCTAGGGAATAAGTATATTATTCAGCCGTGGCAGCAATCACTATATTGCGCCCAAACAAAGGGAGAGGAAACCAGAAAGAGGTCTCATTAAATGTATGTGTAAATGTCAATTATGAAAAAGTGGTTAAGAAATGGTTGGATTATCACATGTTTATATTGAATAGCTGCCTACTTTTCATTCCTGATTCTCTTAATATTGCATTTACTGGCATTTGAATTGACATTTTTGGCAAACTGTAAGGGCCCAGAACAGTAGTGATTCTAACTACAGGATCTGACATGCAGAATATACCTTCTCTGTAGTTAGAAAATCTTTTTAAAGTGAACAAAGGTGTCATATGTGCCAAGAACTATAATCATGAGATGTATAAATGTTCTAGCATCTCCCCTTCTAAACATTTTCTAATAAGTCTCGCCAGGTAAAGGTCATCCAAACAAGAAATATTTGTCATTACTCTAATCTTAGACTTTATCCTTTGTATGTTAAGAGCTTGCAAAACTAGAATGGGGCTTGTGTATGTCTGTGTGAGTCATGTATGTTTTACGTTTTAATTATAATTTGAATAGAATTACCAACAAGCAAATGCTTCTACCTGGATAATTATCCCATTTTGAAAAGGTATTGGCTTTACAAAGGTTTTGGAACTTAGTTTGTCTTTAATATGATTAAATACATAAAATATGGCATGCTCTTTCATGTGATTTTACTCTATTAGAAACCATATTCTACCTATAAAATCCATGAGTACAAAACTCTGTGTTCACAGTGCTTTTAAAATTTTAGAACTTAAAGAACAATCACCTTACTTAATATTGCTTTCATTCTTTGCATAACTCACACCTGATTTCATCTCTATTTGGGATGTATTGAAGAACAACAAAAACAAGTTAACAGAAAATGAAATATAACAGAGAAATTAGAGAACCTCTATTTTCATGTTTCTGAAGATGAAAAAGTTGTAAATGTAGGGATTTCTCCAGGTAGGCATTTGGCAAGAACTAGGAATTATATTATAGGAGCTTATAATATATCCTCACCTTCTTTACACTTATAATTTTTTAGAAAAATTTTGTATTTATCAAAAAAATTGGATCAAATAATGGCAGTTTATTTAGTAAATATGAAAGGCTTGGGTTTCTCGCCCCTTGACCTTGGAGGGGTTTTCTGGCCCCTGCTTCAGAGCAGTTTTTTTCCACCCCTGATCTGATCTGTGCCCTTTCTTCCTTGCCAGTCATTATTCTCAATTAGCAATTGCTATGGGCGGTCATTATCTATCGAACCCATTTAGAAACTTGGCCGCAGACTTCATCAGCTCTAACCTTTCAAGGATACTGAGTTTGCTGGCAAGAAGTATGGCCTTAGAATAAACAAGCCAGGTTTGCTCCCAAGTATTATATTTTCAACTTTCAGCCAATATTCTTTTCTCTGGGAGTTAGCACCTGATTAGAGCTGTTCTTTTTGCTAATTCAGCTCTCTGGGTAATAAATATTTTATCTTATCAATAAACATGAATTTCTGTGATCCAAAGATATTTAGATCCTTAATTAGATAGTACATCTAAATTGGTTAATCAGAGTGTTTTCTGGCAGTTTCTGAGTCAAAGTTACACTTCATCTCTGGTTAGCCTTTGTAATATTCAAGCTGAACAACTTAAAATTCTTAGTTCAAACTACTTACAATCTGTGTTAATCAAAATGCTGTAATTAAATTGGGCATGGACTTATTCTGTAACCTTCTCCACTTTGCATTTAAGTTGTCTCTACATGAATGTTTGACACTAGTACAGTCTTTAAATATTAATGCACAGGGAAAAAAAGAAGATGAAAGAAACAGTTGGAGTCAAGAGAAGGAAAAACATAGCAAGGGGCAATTGTAATAAAAAAACCTTTAGAAAGTTAGGAGAGTATGTGAAAAAAAATAAACTTGTCAAAAAGACTGTAACCAGTATAAAATAGCACAATTTATACACAATCTAAAAATCTAAGGAATGAGTAGCCATAATAAGCTTTTGTGCAATACAGATTACAATCTCTACAAAGCAGCTTCCTGTATTTTTTTCTCTGTTTTTGAATTTTACTTTCAAATGGTCACAAAACTACATGTTAAAAATGAAACAAAGCAAAACAAATAGAAAAACCTATTTTTTTTCTTTTGCATATAAAGAAAACTGTGTGTACCTGAAAGTCTGATTTTGTACCTCTAACCTCAGGCTCCCTGTGACATTGGTATAAAATGGTGTGGCTCTGAACAACATCACAAAATATTGTGTTTGTGTTCCACACACAATGGAAGGCTCTTTTGCATAATCTGTAAAAGTTTCAAGTGGGTATATTGCCAAATAGTTTGGCTTTTACTATGAAAAAAGGAAGGAGAAAGTATGAAACTAAATGTATAGCTGGTGTCTCCTTACACCAGATAGAGAAATTATATTTGTTGAGACATTGCACTGTTGAGATTCGAGGAGAGAGTATGCCCTCAATTTCATTGCACTATACTAGTGTTCATTCAACTGATGAAGTTCTCAACTCAAAGGGCAACATCCACTTTGTTCTAAGTTCCTGCTGGAATGGAAAAGCTGACAAGGGAAAACTTACACAAAGGATATTGTGCTGTTAAAGTTTGTTCAAAGCCACACTTGTCAGATCTCTTTGAAATGAAATTGAAAAGGAAAAACCAATTTTCTTTGAGGACAAAGTTCATCTCATTTGGTGTGCCGCACCTGTCTAATTTTCTTCTCGGAGAAAGAAATCTTGACTAGGAAAATTTAAAAAAATAGTTTATACTAGTGCAGGTATGTATCATAATGTTTAATTCAAACAAGTGTTACATTCTGAGAAAATAAATATAAGTGAATTACTGTCTGTTTGAAGCTGTGATAAATACCTAGCTTGGCAGAAATTATTAGATACCATTATTCTGTTTCCAAAACGTTGGTGAAGGGCAACAGTCTGAACTACGCTGAAGTGAGCACTCTCCAATGTTTTCCTTTGTTAGGGATGTGCAGGTGCGCTGAGTGATGGTGGGTGTTATCAAACTGAAAACCGACACATATCCCTCAAAGGTGTTCCAAGTAAATATCTGGCCTGCTTCCAAATTTGGTGGAAAAAAAAAAATCAGCACCTATTTTTAGAGTAACATGTTTATAAATATTAAAATTCACAATTGACTTTTTTAAATGCCACCAAATAAACGCTTTAGATAAGTCTGTATCGGTAGCAAACGAGAGGGCTTTGCTATCTGAAGTTACAACTTCCTGTAAATAAGAATGCTACAAGATTACATATCAACACAAAATGAAATACAAAATACAAGTGAATATGACATCTAAACTGGAAGGAAATATAGCTGTGACCCCAGACAAGGATTTATGTTCAAGATAGAAAAATGATATTTTCGTCAATGGAAAAAAGAAAGTAATGAAAAACAAACCCAAGGGTAATCCTCCCCTGTAATGCATCCTGTCTCCTATTTCCTTGTCTCTTCGGTCTTTTTCTATTTCCATGTCAGCTTTCCTTGTTCAATCTTACCTGTGCGATTCGCTACATGTTTATATATAAAGCCCATATATTGGAAATAGATGCATGATTAAAAATGAGAAAGCATTTGAAAATGAAAAGGACAAGCAAAATTTTATCTTATCTGTTAGATCATGGGAAACAGATGATCTCGGCTTTTGCCAAATTCGCCTCAAAAATTTATATTCCCTAGCTTCCTTCTTTGTGAATGTTTTCCATTTGGAACTACACTGTCAGTGCCTTTTTATTTGTTCTGTGTCCAAATGTGGATTCAGCTGGATTCCTCTGATTTTGTTTTTATTCCATTTGTATCTCTGTAGAAGACTGTTCCACATAGCCACACCCTTTATGCAAAATTTAACAGCTATTAAATACAGTGTTCACAATGACCTTCAAAAACGAAGACCTACTATTTGCAACTTTTGGAGAGTAGCTACTTTCTTTTTAAAATCAAAACTCAACCAACGTCCTGATAATCAAAGGAGAATTGTCTTAGGATAGAACGAACTAAATGAAAAGCACACTCACTCATTTTCATCCCTCTTTTAATTTTTATTTCCTTTTGCTCCATCTGTTATAGAGTAAATGTGTTTCAATTTAGTGAAAACAAATTCAGAATGAAACATTCCTCTTACAGCTTAAAAGCTGAATGTTATTGGTGTTCAGTATTTGTCAGAAACACAATTTATTATGTGCTTATTTATAAATTAATTCCTCATCATTATACCATCAAAGTTCATCAGTTGAAGGCAGTGAATTCTAGAGAACAGCATCTTTACCTCACACATGCTTTATTTCCTTCAAGGCCTGTTTATATACTCAATAAGTGAATTAAAAGTATGTGGCTTCCCTCATCCCCTTGAACATCAGTTTTTGGTCTTTCCCTTTAACAATGCCCAGGGTACTAAAGTCATGTCACAGGAAGAAGTGGTGTTTCCTCCTCATAGTCCACACACTAATTAGATAGTCCTCTTTCTGCCCCATCTTTCCCCGGGGATAGTTCAATGCAGCATCTGCTGTAGGAGATCCAATCTTTTGCTATCTCTGGGAGAATGTCTACAGTCTACATGCTTACTTTACTAGAGTTTTTCCCTTTGTCGTTCTACATCTTTACAATAGGCATTAAAGGATCTCTAGCAGAAAGGGAACCAGTAGTACTGTACTTAATTTCATGTCTCTACAATGGAGCTGGTCATCACTATGCCATGCATCCTTCTTTTCTTTCTATAAAGGCTTATAACGTGGGATCAGAGCATGGGTACACTTTATAGTACACATTTACACAGCACACAGGAGTAACAGGCAAATTTGGCCTTGGAGTATGGAATGAAGCAGGGAAAAGGCTAATAGAGTTTTGCCAAGAAAACGCACTGGTCATAGCAAACACCCTCTTCCAACAACACAAGAGAAGACTCTGGACACCACCAGATGGTCAATACCAAAATCAGATTGATTATATTCTTTGCAACCAAAGATGGAGAAGCTCTATACAGTCAACAAAAACAAGACCAGGAGCTGATTGTGCCTCAGATCATGGACTCTTTATTGCCAATTCAGACTTAAATTGAAGAAAGAAGGGAAAACCACTAGACCATTCAGGTATGACCTAAATCAAATCCCTTATGATTATACAGTGGAAAGGAGAAATAGATTTAAGGGACTAGATCTGATAGACAGAATGCCTGATGAACTATGGACAGAAGTTCGTGACATTGAACAGGAGGACAGGGATCAAGACCATCCCCATGGAAAAGAAATGCAAAAAAGAAAAATGGCTGTCTGAGGAGGCCTTACAAATAGCTGTAAAAAAGAAGAGAAGTGAAAAGCAAAGGAGAAAAGGAAAGATATAAGCATCTGAATGAAGAGTTCCAAAGAATAGCAAGGAAAGATAAGCAAGCCTTCCTCAGCGATCAACGCAAAGAAATAGAGGAAAACAACAGAATGGGAAAGACTAGAGATCTCTTCAAGAAAACTAGAGATACCATGGGAACATTTCCTGCAAAGATAGGCTTGATAAAGGACAGAAATGGTATGGACCTAACAGAAGCAGAAGATATTAAGAAGAGGTGGCAAGAATATACAGAAGAACTGTACAAAAAAGATCTTCATGACCCAGATAATCATGATGGTGTGATCACTCACCTAGAGCCAGACATCCTGGAATGTGAAGTCAAGTGGGCCTTAGAAAGCATCACTACAAACAAAGCTAGTGGAGGTGATGGAATTCCAGTTGAGCTATTTCAAATCCTGAAAGACAATGCTGTGAAAGTGCTGCACCCAACATGCCAGCAAATTTGGAAAACTCAGCAGTGGCCACAGGACTGGAAAAGGTCAGTTTTTATTCCAATCCTAAAGAAAGGAAATGCTAAAGAATGCTCAAACTACCACACAGTTGTACTCATCTCACATGCTAGTAAAGTAATACTCAAAATTCTCCAAGCCAGGCTTCAGCAATACGTGAACCATGAACTCCCTGATGTTCAAGCTGGTTATAGAAAAGGCAGAGGAACCAGAGATCAAATTGCCAAAATCCACTGGATCATGGAAAAAGCAAGAGAGTTCAAGAAAAACATCTATTTCTGCTTTATTGACTATGCCAAAGCCTTTGACTGTGTTGATCATAATACACTGAAGAAAATTCTGAAAGAGATGGGAATACCAGACCACCTGACCTGCCTCTTGAGAAACCTGTATGCAGGTCAGGAAGCAACAGTTAGAACTGGACATGGAACAACAGACTGGTTCCCAATAGGAAAAGGAGTATGTCAAGGCTGTATATTGTCACCCTGCTTGTTTAACTTCTATGCAGAATACATCATGAGAAACTCTGGACTGGAAGAAACACAAGCTGGAATCAAGACATGGGGAGAAATATCAATAACCTCAGATGTGCAGATAACACCACCATTATGGCAGAAAGTGAAGAAGAACTAAAGAGCCTCTTGATGAAAGTGAAAAAGGAGAGTCAAAAAGTTGGCTTAAAGCTCAACATTCAGAAAACAAGGATCATGGCACCCAGTCCCATCACTTCATGGCAAATAGATGAGGAAACAGTGGAAACAGTGGCTGACTTTATTTTTGGGGGCTCCAAAATTACTGCAGATGGTGACCACAGCCATGGAATTAAAAGACGCTTGCTCCTTGGAAGAAAAGCTATGACCAACCTAGACAGCATATTAAAAAGCAGAGACATTACTTTGCCAACAAAATATATCTAGGCAAAGCTATCGTGCTTCCAGTAGTCGTGTATGCATGTGAGTGTTGGACTATAAAGAAAGCTGAGCACCAAAGAATTGATACTTAAAAAAAAATATTTATTTTAATTGGAGGTTAATTACTTAACAATATTGTATTGGTTTTGCCATACATCAACATGAATCTGCCACAGGTATACATGTGTTCCCATCCTAAACCCCCCTCCCTCCTCCCTCCCTGTACCATCCCTCTGGGTCGTCTCAGTGCACCAGCCCAGGCATCCAGTATCATGCATCGAACCTGGACTGGTGATTCGTTTCATATATGATATTATACATGTTTCAATGCCATTCTCCCAAATCTTCCCACCCTCTCCCTCTCCCACAAAGTCCAAAAGACTGTTCTATACATCTGTGTCTCTTTTGCTGTCTCACATACTGGGTTATCATTACCATCTTTCTAAATTCCATATATATGCATTAGTATACTGTATCGGTGTTTTTCTTTCTGGCTTGCTTCACTCTGTATAATAGGCTCCAGTTTCATCTACCTCATTAGAACTGATTCAAATGTATTCTTTTTAATGGCTGAGTAATACTCCATTGTGTATATGTACCACAGCTTTCTTATCCATTCATCTGCTGATGGACATCTAGGTTGCTTCCATGTCCTGGCTATTATAAACAGTGCTGCGATGAACTTTAGGGTACACGTGTCTCTTTCAATTCTGGTTTCCTCAGTGTGTATGCCCAGCAGTGGGATTGCTGGGTCATAAGGCAGTTCTATTTCCAGTTTTTGAAGGAATCTCCACACTGTTCT
Organism: Capricornis sumatraensis; assembly: GCF_032405125.1. Classification (NCBI taxonomy): domain Eukaryota; kingdom Metazoa; phylum Chordata; class Mammalia; order Artiodactyla; family Bovidae; genus Capricornis; species Capricornis sumatraensis. The sequence goes on from NC_091087.1 coordinate 43,416,338, forward strand.
CCATAGTGGCTGTACTAGTTTGCATTCCCACCAACAGCGTAAGAGGGTTCCCTTTTCTCCACACCCTCTCCAGCATTTATTGCTTGTAGACTTCTGGATAGCAGCCATTCTCACTGGCGTGAAATGGTACCTCATTGTGGTTTTGATTTGCATTTTTCTGATAATGAGTGATGTTGAGCATCTTTTCATGTGTTTGTTAGCCATCTGTATGTCTTCTTTGGAGAAATGTCTGTTTAGTCCTTTGGCCCATTTTTTGATTAGGTCGTTTATTTTTCTGGAATTGAGCTGCAGGAGTTGCTTGTATATTTTTGAGATTAGTTGTTTGTCAGTTGCTTCATTTGCTATTATTTTCTCCCATTCTGAAGGCTGTCTTTTCACCTTGCTTATAATTTCCTTTGTTGTGCAGAAGCTTTTAAGTTTAATTAAGTCCCATTTGTTTATTTTTGCTTTTATTTCCAATATTCTGGGAGGTGGGTCATAGAGGATCCTGCTGTGATGTACGTCAGAGAGTGTTTTACCTATGTTCTCCTCTATGAGTTTTATAGTTTCTGGTGTTACGTTTAGATCTTTAATCCATTTTGAGTTTATTTTTGTGTATGGTGTTAGAAAGTGTTGCTTTTGAACTGTGGTGCTGAGAGTCCCTTGGACTGCAAGGAGATCCAACTAATCAATGCTAAAGGAAATCAGTCTTGAATATTCATTGGAAGGACTGATGCTGAAGCTGAAACTCCAATACTCTGGCCACCTGATGTGAAGAAGTGACTCACTGAAAAAGACCCTGATGCTGGGAAAGATTGAAGGCAGGAGCAGAAGCGGATGACAGTCGATGAGCTGGTTGGATGGCATCACCGACTCAATGGACATGAGTTTGAGTAGGCTCTGGGAGATGGTGATGGACTGGGCAGCCTGGTGTGCTGCAGTCCATGGGGTTGCAAAAGTTGGACATGACTGACTGACTGAACTGGACTGAACACATTTACTACACAGCACATAGTATCAAAGCATGGGTATACTTTGGAGTACACATTTACTACACATTGGTACAAGAGTCATTCTCCTGACAAAACTCTGTGTACACCCACTCACTCAAATATTTTTAAGCAAATATTTCCAGCGCCTACTGTGGGCTTAATACAGTGCAATGTGAACTATGAGGAGGCATAAACAAAATAGCACCTACACTTAAAAACAGAATTTTGCATTTTCTAGAGTATTTCCATATTGATTATCTCATTTGATTTTCTACAAAAGCCAAGAGAGGCAAGGAGGGTAATTATTACTATATACATTTTCCAAATGAGAAACCTGCAGTCTAGAAGTCTAAGTCACCTACCAGTTATGGTGGGACCTCAATAAAATACCTAAGGGTTTGATTATACCATTTAATAACTCTCCCTTTCTACTCCAGGGAGAATCAAGCATTTTTAGTGGTAAATTGCCTCTCAGGCTGCATAAGATTATTTCTTCTGAATGTTTCTTCCTTACAGAATTTAAGGCAGATTAGTAATTAAAAGTACTATGGATCTAAATGGAACCATTTAGTTCCTACAGCTTGCAGTTCCTAGACCTGTCATGCTTCAAACCACAATCTATTATTTGAGGATGAGTGGTAAGAATCCTTTGAGTTTGTGGGGTTTGGAAGAAAGCTATGGTACACAGTCCCTCCTTCCCCTTCCTACTTCCATTGTCCCAGTTCAGATCATTATCCTATTACATCAACAGTCTGTCACAATTATTATCTTTCAGTCTCCCCTCCCACACACCTGTCCATTTACATGCTGTCGCCAGGTAAATCTGGAGTACAATTATATTTCAGTCATAATGCTCCTCAGAAAACATACATGGCTAGCTGTAGCCTACTGGGTTAAGTCCTAACTGCTTCAGTTCAGTTCAGTTCAGTTCAGTTGCTCAGTCATGTCCGACTCTTTGCGACCCCATGAATCGCAGCACGCCAGGCCTCCCTGTCCATTACCAACTCCCGGAGTTCACTCAGATTCACGTCCATCGAGTCGGTGATGCCATCCAGCCATCTCATCCTCTGTCGTCCCCTTCTCCTCCTGCCCCCAATCCCTCCCAGCATCAGAGTCTTTTCCAATGAGTCAACTCTTCGCATGAGGTGGTCAAAGTACTGGAGTTTCAGCTTTAGCATCATTCCTTCCAAAGAAATCCCAGGGCTGATCTCCTTCAGAATGGACTGGTTGGATCTCCTTGCAGAGCCCCTCCATAAGCCAAGCACAACTTATCTTTCCATCCTTTCTACAAGGAAAGTATATAATTTGCTGCTTCCTGTACACACCCATCTCTTTCTTTTGTGCCTTTCCTGTTATTCTTTCTACCTGGAACACTCTCCTTCTTCTGGAAACTTTACTAACTCTTTCAACATAAATACCACTGAAGTCTTTGTTGTAAGCTCTCCCTTGTAGTATCAGCTAGGGATAATTACAACTTACTTTGTAACCACACAAAACTTCCTCAGAATCTCTTCCCTGAAACTTATAAAGTAGCAAGTATTTTATGGACAGACAAGCATATGGAATTAGGTTTAAATCCTGACCTGGTTAAATGGGCAAATAATTTAACTTCTCCAAGCATCTATTTTGTTCTCTGGTTTTTGGTAAATATTAGTGATTATCCATACAAATACCTTTGGTAATTCTCAGCATATATTAAAAATTAGCAATAAATGGCTGCTCTTATTTTTAGATTCTGCTTTACATTGTAATTATGTCTGTACATGTTGTTTAAATGTCTGTACACTATCTGCTTCCAGGAAGGCTGAGACCATAATTGTTATTTTTATTTTTCATCTTTGTATCATATAGGTCTTGATACAAAAGAAAAAGTCTGTTAGTGATGATCATCACCTTCATTGTACACCTACCTCATCATTGGAGAATTATGGACAATATCCATAATGATGAATTACAATTCCCTAATTTCCCTTAGTCCCCTGGAGTAGGAAATGGCAACCCACTCCAGTATTATTGCCCAGAAAATTCCACGGACAGAGGAGACTGGCAGGCTATAGTCCATGAGGTCACAAAGAGCCAGGCACGACCGAGCAACTGAGCACAGCACAGCACATAGTACCCCTTAGTAGTAATGTCATGGAATATACTTCTCTTCAGTTTCAGAATAAGAAAAACAGTAGACTTAGTTTATGAATTTTCCAATTACAGCTTCTTAATTAAAATTTGGTGGTGTAAGAAATTTAAGAAAGCTTAAATGCAATTAATATAGCCCAGGAAATCAAGCATTTCTATAGCATCGTAGCCTATAACAGTGGAGCAGGGCTAGAAAATTGTATGCTGTATTTCTTGTATCACTGGCTCTGCTTTTATGTATCCAGGCTGTGCCCAACCATGGAGAACATGCAGTGGTAAACACAAAGGTTGCAAAGCTGACTGCTCTCAAACTAAACTGGGATAAGTCTCAAACATCACAAATAAACTCACTGTTGGACTGAAAAGAAATGGGATGTCATAAAGATTTACGGAGGAGATTAGATGATGTAACTGCAACCCTCTCTGTGGAGGAACTATGAGAACATTCTTAATAATAATTTTATATAATTATATAAATTGTATGCAATTATATGTTACATTATAAAATATCCATAGAAATATAGAGGACATTCTTAAGATTATGTAAGCTACATATAATACTGTGTGTGTACACACACACAATCATGTCCAGCTCTTTGTGAACCCATGGACTAGACAGCCTGCCAGGCTTCTGTTTTCATGGAATTCTCCAGGCAAGAATACTGGAGTGGGTTGTTGTTTCCTTCTCCAAGGGATCTTCCTTATCCAGGGATCAAATCCATGTCTCCTGCACTGACAGGCGGATTCTTTACCACTGAGCCACCTAGGACTTAGCCTATATATATATATATATACACACACATCTAAGTATATAACACTAATTATAAATAACGTGTATTTATCAGTATTTATCAGTATCAGTTCAGCTGCTGAGTCGTGTCCAACTCTTTGCGACCCCATGAACCGCAGCAAGCCAGGCCTCCCTGTCCATCACCAATTGCCGGAGTCCACCCAAACCCATGTCCATTGAGTCGGTGATGCCATCCAGCCATCTCATCCTCCATCGTCCCCCTTCTCCTCCTGCCTCCAATCTTTCCCAGTCTTTTCAAATGAGTCAGCTCTTCACAGCAGGTGGCCAAAGTATTGGAGCTTCAGTCCTTCCAATCAATGCCCAGGACTGATCTCCTTTAGGATGGACTGGTTATACACATATTTAATATGGCAATTAATTATACACTATTTATGACTATATATATGGTTGAAAGTGAAAGTCACTCAGTCCTGTGATTCTCCAGGCCAGAATACTGGAGTGGGTAGCCTATCCCTTCTCCGGCCGATCTTTCTGACCCATGGATCAAATTCAGGTCTCTGGAATTACAGGAAGATTCTTTACCAACTGAGCCACCAGGGAAGCCCCATATATGGTTATATACAAACATACGATATAGGGTCATTGTAAGAATATTGTCATTGCTAGTTTTTTGGGTTTTTTTTAGCTTTAGAAATGATATATCTCACAGAGACAAATGATTGGCCTAATGAAATAAAGTGTTTAAGAAATAAGACAGTATTATCCAGCACTGTTTTTTAAGTTGGGATAAGAGTTTTGTTTTACAATGTGGTAGAAAAAGAACTTTCTGATACTTAATGGGCATTTATATATCCAGGAATTTTTTACAACCAACTAATTGGGAAGTAACTAAGCCTCCTTATTTGCCAATGAGCTTTCACATGCAAAAGCCTCTAAAATATTTATAATTATATATTTTCTTTTCATTCTCAAATACTTCTGGGTCACTCTAACTGCAATGTGAAACATAGATCAGAGGTGTAAATCTATAGACAGAAATACCTGTTAGGAGGTTGCAAAGGTGATCCAGGTGAGAGGTGATGGTGGCCAGATCTGTGGTAGGACAGTCAACGGGACAAAAGTGTGACACAGTTGGGCCACACGATTTAACCTCAAACCTAAAGGACTCTGAAATTTAGGCTGCTGCTTTATGTTAGTCTTCCCAATCTGTGCAGGAGATCAGTGGCTCTTAAAGATATTATGTACATCTAATCTGGAATTATTTTAATGCTTTTCTGGTCCCAGGGAAATATGGCAGTGACAGGATATATCAAAGACTGAGGGGACTCAAGTTCTCAACACTTCCTTTCCCTGGGTCACAGTAATACTCATATAGGCCTAAAATTAAAGACAGAGAGAAGCAGAGACTGGAGACTTTTCAGGCAGAAAAATAAAAAACTGATATAGGTTGGACACGAGGCAGGGAGGGAAAAAGTGTAGATGAAGATTTCACCAAGTTGCCAGCTTGGGCAAGCAGGTAGATGATGATACCATTTATTGAGAGAACAGAGGAGGGAGAGTAGTCTTTGGAATTGATGAAGACACTAAATTCACTTTTGAACAATTTAAGTGTGAAGTAGGGCAGGAAAATACACATGAGCTGAAGGCAGTTAGGCTTCCTGAGTTTAAAACTCAGGAAGGAGTTTCCGTTGTATTAAGAGTCATCAGCATATAAATGTTGAATGAGATTTCCCACAGGAAAATTATGTAAGTCTAGAAGAGAACAGAACCCTCAATAAAATAAACATTTGATCTTCAGGCAGAGAAAGGGATGCCTGTAAAAGGAATAACCAGGGACATGGGGAATTGGGTGTCACTGAGGTCAAAAGAAGAAAGTACTTCAAAAAGGAGGAGGTCATCAATGATGCTCAATGTTGCAGAGATTTCAAGTAAGTTGAGTTCTAAGAAGTTTCCACTTGTTTTACTGGGGAAAAAAAAGGCATATATGACTTTCAGTAGAAGTTCCAGTAGTGTCATGGGAGTGGGACAGCTTTTTGTATAATGAAAAGTGTCTCTGGGAATTCCTGGCAGTAGAGTGCTTAGAACTCCATGGACTGCATGGGGCACAGGTTCCATCCCTGGCCCTGGCTGGGGAACTAAGATCCCATGTGCCTCGCATTGGAACCAGAAAACAAGAAAAGAAAAACGTCTTATTAAACGTACTCTTCTGTAATTAAGAAGTCTGGCTGTAAAGGGAAGGATAAGGACATGAAATAGAAGAAAGTTTTTAAATTTCTTCCTTCCTCTGTTTCTGATATATTCTGTGTTCTTTTATTTATGGTTCACTAATATAGGAATGAGTTGGCTTGTAATGGCAAAGAAGAACTGTTATTTTTTTAACAAATGGCTGACACACTGCCTTGGCATAGGTCTAGTTCTGGGATTTTATATTAGGCATCCAGTGACCAAGAATAGGAAAGTTTTTACATTAACCCTTCTGCTGACTTCTTAGGAGTAAAAAAAAAAAAAATAATCAAAACTTACATATATTCCTTCCTTTGGCTATACTATACTCAGCAATCTAGTCACTGGAATTTGCCTCCACTCATCTACAGGCAATGAAGAAGTTCTTTAATAGATTCCCATACTGAGTCATAGTATTTTATTAATCCTCAGAAAATAAGAATAGAGAATAAAAATGTTAGCAATGAAAATTTTAATGGTTTTAACTAGAATTTTTTGGGTTTTCAAAATATGTGTTGAAAGAGATTTGGGAAAAACTAGTGTACCATCTCTCACCTTTATGGAAAATTCCATGAATCTAGATATTGGAATTATGAAAAATATTCTGCTTAAAGAAACATTTTCTTCTTCAGAAGATAAAGCAGGTTTTATCTCATCAATATGAGGAAATATATAAAATTATATTTTCAATTCTCATGGTCTACAAACTACAATTAGAATTACATGAAATATTTTAGAAACTGATTTATTGGAACGCAATTGCTTTACAATATTAGTGTCTGCTGTACAACAACATGAATCAGCCATATGTAGGCATATATCCTCTCCCTCTAGGACCTTCCTCCCAAGCCCCCATCCCACCCATCTAGATCATAATAGAGCACTGAGCTGAGTTCCCTGTGCTATTTAGCTGCTTCCCACTAGCTATCTATATTACACATGGTAGTGTACATTGTCAATGCTACACTCTCAATTCATCCCACCCTTTGGTCTTCCCCTCCTGTGTCCACAAATCTGTTCTCCACATCTGCATCTCTAGTCTGACTCTGCTAACACCGATCAGAATGGCCATCATCAAAAAGATCTACAAACAATAAATGCTGGAGAGGGTGTGGAGCAAAGGCAACCCTCTTACCCTGGGAATGTAAACTGATAGAGCCACTGTGGAGAACAGTATGAAGATCCCTTAAAAAACTAAAAAATAGAACTGTCATATGACCCAGCATTCCCACAACTGAGCATACACAGTGGGAAAACCATAACTCGAAAAGGTACAGGTACCCCAATGTTCACTGCAGCTCTATCCACAATAGCCAGGACATGGAAGCAACCTAGATGTCTACTACTAAGCGAATGGATAAATAAGATGTGGTACATATATACAGTGGAATATTACTTGGCCATTACAAAGGAATGAAACTGAGTCATTTGTATTGATGTGGATGAATTTAGAGCCTGTAATACAGAATGAAGTAAGTAAGCAAGAGAAAAACATATATCATATATTAATGCATGTATATGGAATCTAGAAAAATGATACTGATATAGAAACTGCTTATTTTTCATATCATGAACAAAAAATTATTTCAGAGAACCAAATATTTAGCTATCAATCTCATTATAATAATACCATACAAAATAAAAACTACTTTTGGATGTCAGCTATCAGAATAATAGCACTTAATTTCTGTATAGGACTTTAAAACTCAACAGGACTGTTGAGATCTGGTATCTCATTCAAGCCTTAGAATGAGCCTATGAATTAATCAAGGCGAGTATAATTATTGTCACAATAGAAAACAAAACTGAAGTTCAGTGTTATTTGTAGTTTGTCTTGCCTCACTGGATTTACTAAGAGATAGGGTTGGGTTAGGACTCTGTCTCCTAATTACTAAACCGATACACTATATGACAACAGTAAGCATCAAACATTGTTAGAAACAGTGGAAGAAACACCTAGAGGTGTTTACAGCTGGGCTGGGAAGATCAGACATGTAAAACATTAGCGGCCAATATAAACAACATACAATCAAGTGCTAAATATACTTCATTCTACAGAAATCTGATGTTTTTAATTGGTGTCACAGTCTTACAAGGTCTCTTCCTGTGATCAACATGGCTACTGTGATGGTTAATTTTATGGATCAATTTCACTGGGCTAAGGAACACCCAGAGAGCTGGTAAAATATTATTTCCGGTGTGTCTTCAGAAAAGATTAACATTTAAATTGAGTAGTAGAGACTGAATAAAGCAGATGGACTTCACCAATGTGGGCAGGCATTATCCAATCCACTAAGGGCTTGAATAGAACCAAAACACGGAGAAGGGTAGATTTGCTCCTTCTGTCTGAGTTGAGATATCTCCTGCTCCTGGACATTGACGGCTCTGGTTCTTGGACCTTAAGATGCAGGTTGAATTACACTAGCAATTTTTTAGGGTCTCCAGCTTACAGACAGCAGATCCTGGGACATCTATGCTTCCATAACTGAGTAAGTCAATTCTCTAATAAATCTCCTCTTATCACCAATTATCTATCTGTCATCCCCTATCTATTATTTATCTGATTTATCCTATTGGTTTTGTTTCTCTGGAGAACACTAATGCAGCTCCTAATGCCTTCTGCTAATAAACACTCCTTAAGAAAAAAAAGAGGTCTGAAAAACATAATCAGATTATTTAAATTTCATGGTATCTGAAAACATACATCCTAAATAAGAAGAAACAAAATATGGACCTATGATGTCAAATGGAGAACTGAATCACTGCCAACGTATGCTTATGTTTTCCCAAAGTCAAGAGTGTTTGAAAAGTCTTAAAAATGATACAAGTAAACTTCATTTAATTGTCTGGAGTTTTTTCTATCTATTGATCTATCATGTCCAAGGTGCTTCTTCATCTAATCTAGAAATAATATATTATAAATGCTTCTGTTTATTGGTGGTTTAATCCAAATAGTATTCAGTGTGACATGAGCACAGGAGCCTGTCTTAAGCTTATTCATGTTAACCATGTTTTATTAAGGCTTATCTCTTAATTATTAATATATAAGAAAGTATAGACTGTAGTAACATGCTAACTATTTTAGGGGGTTGTGAGGAAGGTGAGATACAAGAGAAGTACAAGTCATTGTCCCCACTATCAAGGGGGAAATGAAACATGATTCAACCAGAAAAGGAAAGGCATTAACTGTAACAAAAGTTCAGAGAAGGAACATAGTCCAGAGATTGATCACTGTGTAATAGAGCAGTTAGAAAATGCCTCATAGAGGAAGTAGGATGTAGTCTGGACCTTAAGACATAAACAGAATTTGCTTAAATATAGGGGAAGAAGGAAAATATTCCAGTTACATAAAAATGGATGAATGAATCTTGAAATGTGTGGGAGGTCAGACAGTAGAACTTTCTAAGCAGAGAAAACCCTAGTAATAGAAAAATTTTAATACATTTTATTACATTTGAGCACATGAAGCATGACAGAAACTTTAGGGGCAGCTTCCCTAGTGGCTCAGATGGCAAAGAGTCTCATTGCAATGCAGGAAACCCGGGTTCAATCCCTGGGTCAGGAAGATCCCCTGGAGAAGGAAATGGCAACCCACTCCAGTACTCTTGCCTGGAAAATCCCATGGACAGAGGATCCTGGCAAGCTACAGCCCATGGGATCACAAAGAGTTGGACACAACTGAATGACTTCAATTATTACTTATTATTCCTATTTGTGTGTTTATGTGTTTTTCTTATGAAGCATGCATGACCCAGAGAAGTTTGATAAACTAATCAATATCCTATTGTAAGTGGTATAAACATACAGGTCAAGCCAATTTCACCATCTAGTTCAGTTCTTCCTGCTATATAATATTGTCTCTATTACACAAAAACAATGCCCTGAGCTATCACAGAATTTCAGCAAATCCAGCCCTGCTATTTAAAACCAGTAATAAAATAACACAAAAGCAAAATAAGGATGGATACATATTCTCTTTGCTTTCCATAAATAGAGCTTCAGTGTAAAGATAAAGTCTAGGGATGTAGGTGCCTTATAGTTTATAGTGAACCAAGGTAAATGTAATTCCAAGAGCATTCTGGGCCATCCGTATATCAGGAATAGAGTTAAGAATACCCCAAGTTTATTAGGGTGCAAACTCTACTTGTTTACATTGAATCATCACACTCACAGACTGCAGAGGGTCCTTGATATGGTCACACAACTAAATGTCAAGAGACCAGTTACCCTGAACCTCATTAACCTCCACCATTTCCTGTCTTTTACACACTGTAGATGTCGACATTAGTGGTTTTTCAGATTTTCTGTTTCCAGACTTCATAAAAGAAGAATTTGCAAATAAGTTTTTATCATCATGAACAATACTATCGCTAAAGGGCATATGTGAAGTTTTATGATGGTTTAGCACATTAATATTTTACAATCAGGCTTTAACATGCTTTTATCTTTTTTATACAAGATTAATATCCTGCTTGAATTAGTTTTATTACATGCATTTTCAATTTTCACTAAGCTGATTTTCCTGCACTAGATTTTAAGTTTCCTCCTTGCAACTTTTTTCCTTCTCATTTGTAGAATTTAATACATTTTATCCATCTTAATTTTTTTTCTCACAATATTGCAAAGATTTTCCTGTTACACTGCCATTTGCAATGCAGCTCCATTAGTTAATCACACTGTTTGGTGTTAAATCTTTCATTCTGTTACATTTACAGTTTCGTTCTTTCTGAAGCCTGTACACTTACTGCCTTGTCCATCAAGTCTAGGCAAGAAGGTAGATTTAGTAAGTAATGAATTTGATAAATACAGATGATCTAATCAAGTAATTCAGGATCATATTTTTACTTTACGGCAGGTTAGTCCTTCTATCAAAGGCTGCCAAAACTGACATCTTATATCTTATTTTGGAACCATTTTAAAATACCAAGAAATATTTTAAAGATTCAAAAGTAAGTATACCTTGAAATTAGTGCTTCTCATTCTAAAAAGTCTTGTTATCGCCAGTATCCATTTTATTGAATGGCAGGGTGTAGGCATAGTCTCTCAGTCTGGTCTACATTTTGGTAGATCAGAATGTGAAAATCAAGTTTGGGGTCTCAGTGGAGACTGAAAATCTATTCTTGATTGAATCTAAGTCTGGCCAGAAACTAAGGATAATAGACAAGACAGAACAATTTATGAGTCAAATAACAATGGCAGAGAATGACTTTTGGAGTAAACTAGTTGCAGTGATATGGATAGGGCTTACCAAGTGGTGCAGTGGTAAAGAATCCGCCTAGCACTGCAGGAAATGAGGGTTCAATCCCTGGGTCTGGAAAAAGCCCTGGAGTACAAAATAGCAACCCACTCCAGTACACTTGGATTAAAGGTTTAGGGAGCATGGCCCTACCCATCTGAACAAGACCCAGTTTCCCTGCTCAGTCAGTTTCTGCCATCAGGAAGCCTCCTTAAGCCTCTTATCCTTATCCCTTATCAGAGGACAGAGAGAATGAAAACCACCATCACAGAAAACTAATCAAACTGACCTAAATTAAATCCCTTACAACTATACAGTGGAAGTAAGAAATAGATTTAAGGGCCTAGATCTGATAGACAGAGTGCCTGATGAACTATGGGCAGAGGTTCGTGACACTGTACAGGAGACAGGAATAAAGAACATCCCCAAGAAAAAGAAATGCAAAAAAGCAAAATGGCTGTCTGAGGAGGCCTTACAAATAGCTGTGAAAAGAAGAGAAGTGAAAAGCAAAGGAGAAAAGGAAAGATACAAGCATCTGAATGCAGAGTTCCAAAGAGTAGCAAGGAGAGATAAGAAAGCCTTCCTCAGCGATCAATTCAAAGAAACAGAGGAAAACAATAGAATGGGAAAGACTAGAGATCTCTTCAAGAAATTAAGAGATACCAAGGGAACATTTCATGCAAAGATTGGCTCAATAAAGGACAGAAATGGTAGGGACGTAACAGAAGCAGAAGATATTAAGGAGAGGTGGCAAGAATACACAGAAGAACTATACAAAAAAGAGCTTCATGACCCAGATAATCACGATGGTGTGATCACTCATACTCACCCAGAGCCAGACGTCCTGGAGTCTGAAGTCAAGTGGGCCTTAGGAAGCATCACTACAAAGCTAGTGGAGGTGATGGAATTCCAGTTGAGCTATTTCAAATCCTGAAAGATGATGCTATGAAAGTGCTGCATGCAATATGTCAGCAAATTTGGAAAACTCAACAGTGGCCACAGGGCTGGAAAAGGTCAGTTTTCATTCCAATCCCAAAGAAAGGCAATGCCAAAGAATGCTCAAACTACTGCACAATTGCACTCATCTTACATGCTAGGAAAGTAATGCTCAAAATTCTCCAAGCCAGGCTTCAGCAATACGTGAACTGGGAACTTCCAGATGTTCAAGCAGGTTATAGAAAAGGCAGAGGAACAGAGATCAAATTGTCAGCATCTGCTGGATCATGGAAAAAGCAAGAGAGTTCCAGAAAAACATCTATTTCTGCTTTATTGACTATGCCAAAGCCTTTGACTATGTGGATCACAATAAACTGTGGAACATTCTTCAAGAAATGGGAATACCAGACCACCTGACCTGCCACTTGAGAAACCTGCATGCAGGTCAGGAAGCAACAGTTAGAACTGGAAAAGACCCTGTTGCTCAATTGACATGCTGCTGCTGCTGCTGCTGCTAAGTCGCTTCAGTCATGTCCGACTCTGTGTGACCCCATAGATAGCAGCCCACGAGGCTGCCCTGTACCTGGATTCTCCAGGCAAGAACACTGGAGTGGGTTGCCATTTCCTTCTCCAATGCATGAAAGTGAAAAGTGAAAGTGAAGACGCTCAGTCGTTTCCAACTCTTAGTGACCCCATGGACTGAAGCCTCCCAGGCTCCTCCATCCATGGGATTTTCCAGGCAAGAGTACTGGAGTGGGTTGGCATTACCTTCTCTACAATGGACATGGGTTTGGGTAAACTCCAGGAGTTTGTGATGGACAGGGAGGCCTGGCGTGCTGTGGTCACAGAGTCCAACACAACTTAGTGACTGAACTGAATCAAACTGATTACTGAATCAAACTGATTAGACCACAGCCTTGTCTAATTCAATGAAACTATGAGCCATGCTGTGTAGGGCCACCAAAGACAGTGGGTCATGGTGGAGTGTTCTGACAAGGCGTGGTCCACTGGCAAAGACAGAGTGCCTGAAGAACTATGGATGGAGGTTCCTAACATTGTAAAGGAGGCAGTGATCAGGACCATACCCAAGAAAAACAAATGCAAAAAGGCAAAATGGTTGTCTGAGGTGGCCTTACAAATAGCTGAGAAAAGAAGAGAAGCTAAAAACAAAGGAGAAAAGGAAAGATATACCCATTTGAATGCAGAGTTCCAAAGAATAGCAAGGAGAGATAAGAAAGCCTTCCTAAGTGATCGATGCAAAGAAACGAGGAAAACAATAAAATGGGAAAGACTAGAGATCTCTTCAAGAAATTAAGAGATATCAAGGGAACTTTCCATGCAATGATGGGCACAATAAAGGACAGAAATGGTATGGACCTAACAGAAGCAGCAGATACTAAGAGGAAGCCTTGGGTTAAATGTAGTTAATATCCCCTCTTCTTCTTTTTTTTTTTTGCTGTAACTATTACAGCAGAACAGTAAGAGAGAAAGGATTCTAGCAAGCAAAATTCCTACTCCTCAAATTCAGTCTTCCAACTAGATACTGCTAAAACAAAACAAATCCTGCTCCATATAGTCAAATTGGAAAGAACTTCTATATAGTCAGAATCATTTTTCCTTATATTTCCCAACCAAAACAAAGTATGATGATCAGAGCCAGAATAATTAAAACTGACTGGAAAACATGGGTTAAAAATGTTCTCCTCTCCATGAAATGAATATATTGCATAGTAAAGCAATATTAAAGGAGGAATAATTTTATAACAAACATCCACGTTCAGATAAGTTATCAGCAAGCATCTTGCACGAACAACATGCACTAGTTGGGATCCCCGAAGATACACAAAAAAGAGAGAACTTACTTTCAGAGAATCAGATACTTTTGGAGATGGAGTTGACAAGAACCAAAGTTCAAGATTTTCTCAAACACAGAAACCGAGACAAACTTGCCAGACGGCGGGAGCTGAGAGCGTCCCGGAAGGGGATGCTGACTCACTTCCAGGCCTGCCCCTTCTTCCTGACCATCTATCATATCAAATAGAAACATATGTTCTTTTTTCCAAAAGCGGGAGGGAAGGGTCCCCCTTGGCGCTGTACCCAAGAAGCGGATGGCATTCTCAAGGAGTATGTGGAGTCAGTACTGAACAGACCCCTTTAGGAGAGCTGGGTGCCTCTCCATGCATACTGACTACTTCGGTCAACAGCAGGATGGATGAGAGGTGTAATTAGTATAATACGGACTGAGAGAAAACAACCGTGGGACTTTTGAATTGTGGCAATGCAGATAAGATAACTCCTAAGTGCTAATTCAATTACTATTAGAATTCATCTGCCACTCTTCAGTCCACTTCATATTTAATTATTACAATAAAGAAATGTGAGTGATTTTTATCATTTTCATTCAATTCCCCAATGCACTTATTTCCTTCCTGGACACATTTTTCTACTGTATTCTCACTGTCTTATTGTATAGATTTGGAAAATGAACTCAAAAGACCAAAAAGCTGAAGACAGTAACAGACGTCTTTTCCCTATAGACTAAAAAAAATTTTTTTCTTTTACCAATTGTGGTTGCCTTTTTTGAAATGTAACTGTTTAACTGGGCAGAGAAACCCAGGCTTTTGTTTCTCTGCTTTGGAAGCGCCATGTATTTGTTTTCAGTTAAGTCAGCATCTGCTTATCAAAGGTGTCTCCAAGGTTCTGTTTTGAAAACTGTGTATTAATTTTAGGCACTTCCATTTATTACTTTCTGTGAAAAAAAAAAAAGCATTCAGCAGCATCTTACCTTTGGAAGTCTACAGAGACTACCTTCTTATTCTCAGTCTCCCCATGAAATGAACAGGTGTAGAGAAAATTAATTTTGTGTTGATAAACTGATCCTGGACAAGCAGGGAGTGAGTCTCTGTCTCCAAGGAGCTCCTCATCTAAATCCAGTGGCATCTGGAAGGCAAGGTGAAGATGCCTACAGACTTATTCCATATTTTCAACCTACTTCATAACTGTCACAGAGTTTTTGTTTTTCTAAAACTGGCACTTAGATAGTTAACTCTGTAATCTAGTCAACAGAGCACTAAGAAAATAGAGCCCTTTCTATCTCCTAGACACAACCTGTTTTCACCAGCACTGACTCCTTCATAAATATCAAATGATCAATCAGTTAAGATTCAAAGGCCTGAAAGAGGTTCAAAAGCACCCCCTCATCTAAAGCTAAAGCTGCCATTCTGCACCCCCCTTGAGTTGCTTGAGAAAGTAGACAGTAGGATGAAAAAGAACTTGCTCTCCAGGTATAAGGACATGGATTTAGGGTCAGACTACCCAGGCCTAAATCTTAGCTCTTTTACATACTAGGAGTGCATGTGTGAATTAAATAAGCTAAGGCTCAGTGCTATAATATTCTAAAGCAAACAGAACAGCAACTGGCATCAAGTAAGTGTTAAACACTAACTGCTATTATTGTTTGTAAAATTTGTCTTTTGATAACTTGTTTTTCCTTCACAGGCTGCTCTCAGGGTAGTTATTATCCTATGAAATCCATTGAGGTTAGGGAGGTAGCCCAGAGGGCCTATAACTTGCAGGTAACTGTCCACCTCCCATGTTTTATCCTATCCAGTCCTCATTTATTGTTTTGGCTGGAGATTAAAAAATAAAAAGTAATAAGCAGGGATATCCATGGGGCATTTAGGGACCAAATTCAGTTAGGGAGAGGGACAGGTAGTGGAAATGAATGGAAACTTTCCTACAAACATGGTTTTACTAAGATAGTAGGCGTATTGGGGGTGATTCTGTGGACAGATAGAATATAAGGGGAGCTACAAATTTCATCAACTCCTTCCTGTTGCCAGTAGCAGGAATGAAGGTGAACACAAAGAGATCTTGGAAGAGACATACAGCGCACATTGTGGTGAATTGGTATTGCTACTTCTGCTGAGAAGCAGCAAAATATGATAAATGGTCCTAAAACTGTAGCCATTTTTGAATCTTCTCCTAGCCTTCCCTTCACTCCTGTGAACCCTCTTTCATTTATCTCAAATGAAGAGACCTTGTTAGGAGTGGAAAACCATGGTGGTTCTGTCCCTGCCTTAGCAATATTTGGCCAGGTGCGATGGGATTCTGCAAATGGTGCCACCAGGAACCACAATTTTGATTTTACTAGTTAAAGTTGTTCACCAGGTTCCAGTGTTGCATGTACAATAGCTAAAAGATTCTTTAACTTGGCATTGTGGGAAGATGACAAAAATAATTTTCTGAAGTTGGCTTAACAATCTTAGAAAAAAGTGTATAGACTCCAATAGACATAAAGAAAACTAAATTTGAAAGATATCGGTAAAGAATCTGCCTGCAGTGCAGGAGACCCGGGTTGGATCCTCGGGAAGATCCCCTGGAGAAGGAAATGGCAACCCACTACAGTATCCATGCCTGGAAAATCTCATGGACAGAGGAACCTGGTGGACTGCAGTCCATGGGGTCGCAAAGAGTCGGGCACAATTGAGCGACTAACACACACAGTGTATCCTTAAATGAAACTCCAAACCTTCACAGTAAGGAAATGACCATAAATTTTAAATGATGTGACTAACAGAATAAGAGTCCAACCTGACTCTTCTTTTCTGTAATATATGCTTTTTTTTTTTTCTTTCTATATTAACTGATCTAGTCTGCATTTGTTGATTCTTGAAGTCATCGATACGAAGCCATGATCTTTGCTAAGGCATTTATTGAAAGTGCACTTCTAAGGTTTGAATGATTGCCAGTTGATTTCTATGAGCACTTTCCTTCCACCCATTAAACTCAGAAAGATTCCATATATTTGTCTTCCTCTACAACTGAACTATGAGTATTTTAAGGACAGGGACTCACTATTGACTTGTTATCATCATTTCTATCCTAGTCCCTGACATGCAGAGCTCACTAAGAATTTATGAAATAAATGAATTAATGAAAGCAATTGCAAGTTTCCAACTTTAAGTGTGTTTTTCTTTGTACTCTGCAACAGGCATATATAGAGGAGGCTTCTCCAATTTTAAGCCCACACTTCCTTCTCAGGAGGCCATTTAAAGTAATTTGGCCTAAGTTTCCCCAGCTGCTGTTGGTTTCTATTACCTATCAAAGGTACCTGACACAGCTCCAAAGAAGAAAACACTTCATCCTCATTCTGGAAGAAAGAGACTTAATCAAAATCAAAAGATTCGTTTCTCCCCAGAGAGGCTATACAATACTGGCAACAGTGATCAAATAGGGGGAGATTTCCTAAAATACTTTCTGGTAACGAGCCACTAAAACTGTCTCAAATGACTGATAAAGGAATGAAAGTTTTAAAATCCTTACCCATGCATCAATCCTGCATTTCAGAGTGTCTCATTTTATTGTACTGATTAATCATATGCTCAGAGGAAGTTGGCAAAAGCTATTAAAGCCAACCAGTATAACTGGAATGCCAACTTCACAAAATAATCAGGGTCTGGTGGGATATGTCATAAAATATGCCAAGATAGGTCATTCTAATGTACTCTTGAAAGAATTATACATATTCATCCTGCTCGTTTAGCACCTGAATGACAACAAGCAGGTGAAAGCATCAGAACCAATGTATCAAGCCAGACAGTTGCCATTATGAACAAAACATAAAAAGAGAGTGACGGTGCTGAAAAATGGTAGGAGTCTTCTACTCAGACCTTGCAAGCACTGCTCTCTTTTGATAGGGAAATGAAGCTTGCTGGGACAGGGAGAGAGAAAGCTATGTTTCATTGTCATGAAGTCTTTCATCTTATGGCAAATTTACATGAAATACACTTTTCTTAATAGAATTCACCATAACTTTTTAGTTTGTTTGTTTTAGAGACATCCTAAGAGTAGAAAAACTGTCAATCTAAACTAAATGCTTTCCTTAAATATCTGAGATCATCTCTGAGCAATGGCGGGCTCTATTAATTGCTAATGAACTCCTAAATGCCACCTTCAGCTGAAATAATGATAGGTAAAATTATACCATGACACACTGAGTGACAAAAACAGCCCCCTTACCTAGTTTCATAGTGTGTAATTGGATTGTAAGGCACTGATTTAAAGGAGTGAAATAAATAGCAAATGGGCTACAGTAGAATCATTTGTATTTCACTGTGTGTGTATGCATTGTATGTTTTTTTTTTTTGCATAATTTTAACAGAGAGTTGTCCAGAATCCTTCTAGCCACTGTCATTATAACTTCTCTCTCCTCCTTCTTTGCCATGTTTCAATGAAGAGAGCCCTCTTCTCAGCTATTAAAACAACACCTCTTAATAACTGGGACTATGCAAAAGCACAGATAAGCTAAGCACAAATAATCACTCAAACTCTGGAAAGCATTAATATTTTCACACACCTCCAGTGTTCTTTTAATTGCTCTGTTTTGCTTTGGAGAATGGGACTGATTGAGAGACGATCCAGCTACGCAGTGTGACTTTTGTATTTTAAAAGATACAGTGAAAGGGCAAGTTGCCCCTTTAAGCAGAGTTTGAAGAGGCCATTCTTAGACCTTAACAAAGAATGCTGCTGCTGCTGCTGCTGCTGCTGTTGCTGCTAAGTCACCTCAGTCGTGTCCAACTCTGTGCGATCCCGTAAACAGCAGCCCACCAGGCTCCCCTGTCCCTGGGATTCTCCAGGCAAGAACACTGGAGTGGGTTGCCATTTCCTTCTCCAATGCATGAAAGTGAAAAGTGAATGTGAAGTTGCTCAGTCGTGTCGGACTCTTCATGACCCCATGGACTGCAGCCCACCAGGCTCCTCTGTCCATGGGATTTTCCAGGCAAGAGTACTGGAGTGGGGTGCCACTGCCTTCTCCGAACAAAGAACGCTAGTCCCTATAAATTAAAGAGAATACTCTAAACTGCCCTCGTATGACCTGAGTGCCTGCCCCTGACCAGCTTTCTCTTTCTAGTCAGCCTTTACCCCAAATTGCCAAGGGGAAAGTGTCTCATATATTTGATTGCTGGGATTCTGGTGTGTCTTCTTGGCTCTTCTAGGAATGGCTTCCTGGCCATGGCCCCCAACATTTCTCCTCCCAGTGGACCTGGATTTGTTTTTCAACTGCACCCATTCACACTCTTCCATTTTGACCTAGCTAAGGTCCACAGTAGATGTCTTGCACCAGCCTCACAGAGACACCACTAACACTGAACTGAAAATTGAAGCAAAGAAACCAGATGACAGGCTAGACTGGTGAGCTCATCTAACAATAATCCCTACACATCAATGGGGAAAGTTCCCAGAAAATTGTGTGTGCTATGGAGATAGGAAAAGCTCTTTGGAGATACTTAACTTTAGCCTTTTATTTTTTTGCTTTCAACATTTCCTATAGTCTAACTACTTTGTAGCTAAAGCTAATCCTTTTCTTTCCCTCTTACTGTTAATTTGAAGATATTTAGAGAAGCCATAATAGAAGGATCTGGAACCATTGCCTATAAACTGCCTGGACGACTTGGTTCCTGCCTGTGTTCTTCATCCTTTTTTAACCCCTGCCTTCTTTTCCAATTATTATGGCTCCTTTTAATTACCATCTAAGTTTGAATCCACAAATATTACAAACTGCCACCTAAGTTGAGACCTCTTGTGTCCTTTGAAACAAAAGTAGTTCATGTAAACCCTGTTCCCCTGGGCTGTAGACGATTCTAAGGATTTCCCTGCAACCCCTCTATGAGAGGTTCAGAGAAGAGCACCATCTGAATGAGCAAAGTTTTATCTGGACATATACTGGTTCTATTAATATCTTCTCCTATTGAGGTTTGAACCAACTTAGTAACTCACAGCTTCTTCTGGGCAGCCCATGATTGCATACTGGGTGCATAATAACAGATGGTCTTTAACCATTTCTCTCTATACCCAAACAAAGTCTCATTAACATGGGAGAGTTGAGAGAATTAGAGGGTGGCAAATAAGAGACCAAATTGAGTGAAGGCTTGTCTATGAGTCTGCAGCTCTTTCCTATCTTCATCTTTTGCTGCCTTTCTGCCAACAAATATTTCTGCCCATGTATTTCCTTTCTCATCTCCTTGCTTACAACTCTGGCCTTAAAAAAGGGTAGGCCACTTCATTTGCCTCTTTCCAAGCTATCATTGGGCTTCCTGGTGGTTCAGATGGAAAAGAACATGTCTGCAATGCAGGAGACCTGTGTTTGATCCTTGGGTCAGGAAGATCCCCTGGAGAAGAGAATGGCTACCCACTGCAGTATTCATGCCTGGAGAATACTATGGTCAGAGGAGCCTGGTGGGTTACAGCCCATGGAGTTGCAAGGAGTCAGACATGACAGAGCAACTAACAACACAGACACACACAGACACACAGAGACACACAGACACACAGAGACACACACACACAGAGACATACAGACACACAGAGACATATAGACACACACAGACACACACAGACACACAGACACACACTCTCAAGCCATCATTAATTCCTTCATTTAAAAAATATTTGTTGAATATCCATCAGTTTTTAGGTATTTGTTGCAGAAAAACAAAGAAAACCTCAGTTCTCACAAAACTTATATTCTATAAACTGCTTATATTGCTCGTGCTAGAAGAGATTTATTGGATCTTCTATTATATCCATATATTGAGTTCTTAGTTACGATTATTGTAATTTTCAATTCCATAACTTTCATTTGATTCTTTTTAATAGATTCCCCATCTTTTCATCTGTATTCCTGGACAAATTCATCATGGTTATTTAAAAGTCTGTGTTTAATAACGGCAAAATATGTATCTCTCATGGGTGTCTTCCTACTGTCACTTACAATCCCATAATTTTTTGCCATTTGGCAATGTTTTTTGCTGTGTATGGTAACTTTTGACTAAATAATAATCACTGTGAAAACTGTGAGGTACTTTGAGAATCTGAAAGATTCTGTCCTCTTCTATCAAGAATTTAATAGTTTTTGTTTTTATTTTTGACAATTTTAGGCTGTGAGGAAAATGTATTAAGCCAAACTGTGATTGAGCTGAATAAAGCTAGGTTTCAGTTTCAAGAAGGCTGATCAATTTTCTGATTTGCTCTTTCTCGTAAGATATTCCACAGCTCTCTCACTCTCACACTCACAAGATGTATCTTTAGAAATCCCACCTAGAAGCCCAGGCATCTCACTTTGACAGTCCCTAACTCCAATTTTTGTCTCCCAAGCTCTAGGACACTGAATAAAGTTTTGCTTAGCTTTTCCTTGGCCACTTCCATGAGTGAATAAACACTGAGGAGGAAAAACCAAATCTGAATATTAAGCTCACCTCTCTGTTATTCCATTCTCTCCAGTATTTCTCTACGATGTCAGCCTCTCTAGTCCTTGCTGACTTTGTATTATTTCCAATGCATTCAAATTGACTTCTCTTCATCTTTTCCAGTCTTACTTATTCTTATAGGAAGAAAGGCTAGTCTTTACAAATTAATTCACCATAGCCAGAAATATAAAACTCTTACTACAAGAATTTTTTAAAAGTAGCCAAGGTTCGTTTTATCACGCTTAGGGCCTGGTAGCTTTATCCTATTCTCTAGTCAAGGATGATAGCTCTCTTCACCATCACTTATCTTATAAATAAAGGCTATCATACTAAGGAACAACTAGTAAGATGCTATGGATGGATCATGTATCTTCATCACTGAAATAAAAATGCAGAGTACTGCACTATTGAATATGCATTGATAAGAACCTTATATAAATACAACAGTTAAACTTTTAGGTCCCTATAAATACTTCCAGACTACCAAAATCGAGCATTTTGTTTTTAATATGTCAAGTGATTTTATGGCTTTTGAAAAATGGCTACAGATAAGCAATTTAGTCACTAGAGGAATTTTGAATGCTGAAATATGTTCTTCTTTGCTTTACCTGACAGTAATGTACAAATAAGACTCAGGATAGCTTAGCAGACCTTTCACGGTATCTAGGTAACTTAGCTGGGTTCATCTTGAGATTGAAGTTCACTTATCTTCTCTGACATAAATATGATTTATCATTTCAACACACCCACACAAACACATGCATGCCCATTTGTTTCTGTTTGCAAATTTTGAGTAGCCATTATATTTAGTGATCTTGTTAATTTTTTTCAAATACCCAAATAGGAAACATTTTTAGCTACACAGTATGCTAGCTGAACAATCAGCTTGGAGTGCATTTCCAGCACAATCCTATTGTAATGTAAAGTTAAAATTTCAATATCTAGAATACTCCATTTTGGGTCATTCATTTTTCAGGGATGAGTGATAATTATCAGAAGTCTTTATAGTAGCAGGATGCAAGAATTTCATTTGCCTGACTGCAATGGATACTATTAAATATTCTTATAAGCCTTGTAACTACACAAAAACATAATGAAAAAACCAGGCAAGATGTAAATGGTACAGAGTACCATGGTATTAAACAATCTGATTAGCCAGTTCCATTTTTCCATTTTTCTGAATAAAGTAAAATGTAATATGGAAAGTGAAATCCACCAACAGAGGAATGGATAAAAAAGATGTGGGGTGTGTGTGTGGGTGTGTGTGTGTGTATGTATATATATGTGTATATATATATGTATATATATATAATGGAATATTACTCAACCATTAAAAAGAATGAAATCAGGCCATTTGCAGCAACATGGATGGACTACAGAGTGAAGTAAGTCAGACAGAGGAGGAGAAATATCATACGACATCCCTTATATGTGGAATCTAAAAAGAAATAATACAAATGAACTTATTTAACAAACAGAAAGTGACTCACAGACTTAGAAAACAAACTCATGGTTCCCAGGGGAATGGGACAGCTAAGGACTTTGGGAAGGTCACGTACACAGTGCTACATTAAAAATGGATAACCAACAAAAACCTATTGTATAGCACATGGAACTCTGCTCAGTGTTATGTGCCAGCCTGGCTGAGAAGGGGTTGGGGAGAATGGATACCTGTATATGTATGGCTGAGTCCCTTCACTGTTCACCTGAAACTATCACAACATTGATAATCGACTATACCCCAATACAAAATGTTTTTCTTGTTAAAAAAATAAAATAAAGTAAATAAAAACTCAAGAAATCAGTATAATCATAGACAAGCTTTCAAAATGCAGGATATGAAAGAGTTAAACAGAAGTACTGCAGAAATGGGAGACGAGGTAGAAGACGGAAAAGAATAAAAGGGTCAAGAAATGCTTCACTAACAAAGAGGGACTCTAAACAATGCAGAAGGCAAAAGGTTAGATATTATTTTTGAAAGTCATTTTCAAATGTTGCTTTCCATTAGAGATTCCTAAAAAGAGTCTCAAGAGCAATAGAAAAGAATGGATGGACTAGAAAATGGGCACCTAGGCCTCTTATCCTCCACTTCAATCGTTCGATTTATATTTTATGTTCTGTAAGATTGTGGAGTGGAAAGGGTTTCTCAGGCTCTCTCGCTCTCTCTCCCCCCACCCCTTATTTATTTAAACATAAAATCAAAGTCAGAATCTATACTCTGGAAACCTAAAGCCCAGCCTTTCACACCGTTTCTTTCCACTTCTTCCTATAGCAATAATGAATAACACTCACTACTGATCACCTTTTCTCAGAGTCATCTGTTATGAAGGAAGATCTATCTATGTATCTGTCTCTCTATCATCTATGGTATCTATTTATAAGAGCAAGCATGTCCTGAAATATACAAGCTTAAAGTATATGAGAAACCGATAGTCTGTTCCTCCTTCAATAATTGAATCAATGAAAGTTCAGTGAGAGGAGTCGAAGCACCTTTCCGAGATGATTTAGCTAATTAAAATCTGAACCTGAACTTCGAATTGTCCCTGTAGTCACTGACTAATATCCACCACTGATCAGCTTTTCTCATATCCACCTCTGAGAAGGAAAGTGACAATTCTATTCTAGTTTCTATCCACAGACCTTAGAGACTCTTTATTCATTCAGTCCCCACTGATTTTATTTACTAACCATTTCCAGAAGTTTCTTCAAAGGAGGTTTCTGTGTTTGTCAGAGACGCAGTACATGAATGGATACGTGATTTCAAAGTATAGCTTGATTAACTCTTCCTTTAACTTGAACACCCATATCAATAGAATAGTGGGAATTTTCCAGTGATTGAAATACTGAGGCTTAATGAGAATGTACTCTGACTAGAATTTATACATATTTGATCAACCCACACATCTAATACCATTTAAATACAAAATGGATAAATATATTACACATTTTAAAACATAAATTTATAATATATTAAAGTATATTATCTTTCTAATACAAATTGTTAGCAGATAAAACAATACACTATCCAAATAATATGATAAAAACTGAAACCTGCCCTCTAAGGTACCTGACTAGTGGTGGTGGGGGTTTAGTTGCTCAGTCGTTTCCGAATTTTTGTGACTCCATGGACTGTAGTCCACCAGGCTTCTCTGTCCATGAGATTACACAGGCAAGAATACTGAAGTGGGTTGCCATTTCGTTCTCCAGGGGATCTTCCTGACCCAGGGATTGAACCCAGGTCTCCAGCACAGCAGGCGGATTCTTTACCACTGAGCCATCAGGGAAGCCCCTAATAATATGATAATTATTATCTAAAATGAAGGGAATTTAATCAGTCATTAAAACTGAAAATAAAATAATGGGTGATTTTTTTAATGGTAAGATTAAAAACAAAGTGTGTCAAACATAATTATTCAATTAAAAGTATTTTTGTGCAAATTTTTCTAGGTACTGATAAACCTGTTCCTGACTTTACATGAGTTGGTAGAAAGGTGAAGAGACAATTATTTCTGTAGTACAGAGAGCAGTAAAAATTTTCTATTAAGGGCCAGATAGAATATGCTTTCAACTTTGCAGGGCATACTACTTAACTCTGCTAGGCAATCATAGGCAGTATGTAAGTAAATAGCCATGGCTTTCTTCCAAGAACATTATTTACATTATAGCCTATGGACCAGACTCTTATAATTTTGCCTATAATTTCTCAACCTTTTCTCCAGTTTCAAATATTTTCTTTTGACTCAATTTTTTTGGCCCAACTCTTTTTTTGTCTCATGTCTGTGCCTATTTAGAGTTCAGGGGTTTCCCTGGTGACTCAGATGATAAAGAATCTGCCTGCAATGCAAGAGACCTAGGTTCGATAAGGAATTCCCAAGATAGGGGAACAGCTACCCACTCCAGTATTCTTGCCTGGAGAATTCCATGGAGAGATGAGACCAGGGAGCTACAGCCCATCAGGTCACAAAGAATTGGACACGACCGAGCAAGTAACACTTTCACTTTCTTCACTATACTTACTTTAGAACCTGATTGAATTATTTATTGAAAAATATTTTTAAACTTATAATGGATTGTACATATTATTTTAAAAATTAGATTTCTCTATTTCCTTCAATTTCATCTCATGTAAATGGAACTTCTATTGCACAATAACTGATATCAATTTCCAAACTAGTTTTGGAAGGCTTCAAATTCAGGAAAAGTATTTTTCCAAAACAAACTTTTAGTAATACAGCTACAGAGATATATATCTATTTAAACTTGCAATCTATGCAAATGTGTATCCATTTACACAGCTACAGTGAGTCACTGATCTTGATTTTAAGCTGTAAATAACTGAGCTTTCAAATTTTGCTGAAACACCTAAATAAGGATATTTGTGGCATATGCTAACTGGACACCAAAGATCTCTGATCCTATTTCATGCTGTAGCATTGTTGCTGGGCATCAGCTGCCTGGACAGGGACTACATTTTCCAGATCCCTTGAAACCCAATGGAACCACAGGCCTAGTTCTCACTGCTTTGTGTTAGTTCCAGGTAAGGGCATTTAGGAAGCGGGTATGCTTTCTCCACTCTCTCTCTTCTCACCAACAAGCTACATATCAATGATTGGATTGCCCTTAGAAGACACTCTGCCAAATGGACTTTTCTTGATTAAGTAACAAACTTCTATTGAATTCATTCACTAAGACTCAGGCTTTATTTGTTGGGGTAGTAAGCATTATCTTAGCTAGTGAAGTATTAAACAACAAAAGGAAAAAAATTCTATTTTTGGTAATACATCCTGGTATTTTGGTATTTAAAAGTAACACATTTTATTTGAAATCCTGAAACCCTGAAAGTGACTGTTACAAGCATTAGACTTTGCAGTGAATGTTGTTCTCCCATGTAATTCATCTCTTATTAATAACTGATGTAGAGTCATAACAGCATGAATTTTTCTTTAGACAGAAAATGTGAGGAATGTTATAAAAATGAAACTCCAAACCAATGCATAGAAACTAAAAACACTGAATTAATATTATATTAAATGTGTCTAAGAATAAACCACTACTTAAAAATGTAAAATGGTTTAGATATTATAGTTGACACCATATCTAGAAAAACTCAATAAAACAGCACTATAGGCATTCCCCAGAGAAACTGATTTTGTTCTAGATCATCCACTTCAATAAAGCAATTCATATGATTTTTTTAATTTCCCAGGGCCCATAAAACTTATGTTTATACTAAACTATATTGTCACCCTGCTTATTTAACTTATATGCAGAGTACATCATGAGAAATGCTGGGCCGGAGGAAGCAGAAGCTGGAATCAAGATTGCCGGGAGAAATATCAATAACCTCAGATATGCAGATGACACCACCCTTATGGCAGAAAGTAAAGAACTAAAGAGCTTCTTGATGAAAGTGAAAGAGAAGAGTGAAAAGGTTGGTTTAAAGCTCAACATTCAGAAAACTAAGATCATGGCATCCAGTCCCATCACTTCATGGCAAAAAGATGGGGAAACAGTGGAAACAGTGGCTGACATTATTTTTCTGGGCTCCAAAGTCCCTGCAGATGGAGACTGCAGCCATGAAATTAAAAGACACTTGTTCCTTGGAAGGAAAGTTATGACCAACCTAGACAGCATATTCAAAAGCAGAGACATTACTTTGCCAACAAAGGTCCGTCTAGTCAAGGCTATGGTTTTTCCAGTGGTCATGTATGGATGCGAGAGTTGGACTATAAAGAAAGCTGAGTGCCGAAGAATTGATGCTTTGAAACTGTGGTGTTGGAGAAGACTCTTGAGAGTCCCTTGGACTGCAAGGAGCTCCAACCAATCCATCCTAAAGGAGATCAGTCCTAGGTGTTCATTGGTAGGACTGATGTTGAAGCTGAACCTCCAATACTTTGGCCACCTGATGCGAAGACCTGACTCATTGGAAAAGACCCTGATGCTGGGAAAGATTGAAGGCAGGAGAAGGGGACAACAGAGGATGAGATGGTTCGATGGCATCACCGACACAATGGACATGGGTTTGGGTGGACTCTGGGAGTTGGTGATGGACAGGGATGCCTGGCGTGCTGTGGTTCATGAGATCGCAAAGAGTCGGACACAACTGAGCAACTGAACTGAATTGAACTGATAGTTTATTAGGTGTGCAATAGTATTACACCTAAAATCCAATGTATATACCTTAAATAAAAGATACTTTATTGCTAAAAATGAGCCGTCTGAGTCTCCAGCAAGTCATAATCATTTTGCAACAGCAACATCAAAAATCACTGATCATAGACTACCAGAGTTCAGTTCAGTCGCTCAATCGCGTCCGACTCTTTGCGACCCCGTGAATCGCAGCACGCCAGGCCTCCCTGTCCATCACCATCTCCTGGAATTCACTCAGACTCACGTCCATCGAGTCCGTGATGCCATCCAGCCATCTCATCCTCGGTCATCCCCTTCTCTTCCTGCACCCAATCCCTCCCAGCATCAGAGTCTTTTCCAATGAGTCAACTCTTCGCATGAGGTGGCCAAAGTACTGGAGTTTCAGCTTTAGCATCATTCCCTCCAAAGAAATCCCAGGGCTGATCTCCTTTAGAATGGACTGGTTGGATCTCCTTGCAGTCCAAGGGACTCTCAAGAGTCTTCTCCAACACCACAGTTCAAAAGCATCAATTCTTCGGCGCTCAGCCTTCATAATACCATAATAAGGAAAAAATCTGAAATAGTGTAATAATTACCAAAATGTGACACAGAGACACAAAATGAGTAAACGCTATTGGACACATGGTGCTGATAGGCTTGCCCAATGCAAGGTTGCCGTGAATTTTCTACTTGAAAAAAATTCAATATCTGGGAAGTTCAATGAAATGAAACACAATAAAATAAGTTATGCCTGTATTTCAGAAAAGATAACTCTTCTATACTGAGGGAATTGGGGATATTTCTTGATCTAGTGGCCTTCTAGTCCTTAAATGAAGCTACCTAGTTACACATTGACCAATTTAGTTTCTGTGAATTCTTTTCCTTTTGCTGACTATCCATAAGCCAATCTTGAATATTTAATGCATATATATAAACACCTATGGAGAAGCTTGGCATCTGTGTTCTAAGTGCCTAGAATGGCATGTTCATCCTGATTTTTACCATAAAAAAATAATATTGAAATGAAAAATGCCCTGGAAAATGAAGTACA
Organism: Capricornis sumatraensis; assembly: GCF_032405125.1. Classification (NCBI taxonomy): domain Eukaryota; kingdom Metazoa; phylum Chordata; class Mammalia; order Artiodactyla; family Bovidae; genus Capricornis; species Capricornis sumatraensis. The sequence continues at coordinate 43,445,016 of NC_091087.1, forward strand.
AAGATACCTGAGGAGTTAGCTCAGCCATTTCTCTCTGAATTGCATTTTCTCTTCCATGGCTATTTGTGATTCCAACTGATCCTGCAAGGAACATTAGTAATCCTAGTGTTTTCTTTCACTGAAGCTTAAGTAGCTAATTTTACCACCTCTTCTTGAATGCAGACAAGTTTGTGAGTAATTTTATTTTATAGTCATATGACTGGATTGACCAATGAGTAAATTTCCAGGATTCACTTTGCAAGATGGCTCCCAGTTTTGTTTGGATGTTAAATTGATAGAAGTTGCTTTTGGTTTAGGTAGTAGAAAACATTAAAAGATGACTAAGCCCATATGGACTGGGGACCACAAAAAGATAAACACTAAGACCTGACCTAATGGACAATTTTTAAAGACCATGAATGGAGATACTGCCTTCCCCTCTTAAATTCTTTCATTGTCTTCTTACTATCACTTATTATACCATTGTAAAGCCACCATTCCAATAAATCTGGGTCACACTCTCTTCCTACTACTATTTTTCATATGCACTACAATTTTAAGAATTCTCCAGTCACCCTAAGTGGTTAAAATCAGTAGGGTCTTTTATAAAACTAAAAAATCTTGATAACTTGAGTGTTAAAGAGCATTTCCAGTTCTAGAGTGGATACTCTTAGGACCAGGCAGATAATGGAGAGCCATTGAAGATTTTATACAACAGGGATGTGCTTAGAGTAGTATTTTAGGAAATGTACCAGAGGACCACTGAGTACAAAAGAATGAAGTTGGGAAAAGGGTTAAGATGTCATTTAGTTAATAAAAGCAGTGACAGTAGAAATGAAAAGGAAATGATAAATGTAAGAAACACTTCAAAAGAAAAGAAGGGTAACTGCAAATCAAAACCACAAAGATATCACTTCACACTAGTCAGAATGTTGTTGCTGTTGTTCAGTTGCTCAGTCTTGTCTGACTCTTTGCCATGCCATGGACTGCAGCCAGGCTTCTCTGTCCTTCATCATCTCCTGGAGCTTGCTCAAACTCATGTCCATTGAGTTGGTGATGCCATCCAACCATTTCATTTTCTGTCATCCCTTTCTCCTGCCTTCAATCTTTCCCAGCATCAGGGTCCATTGTAATGAATCAGCTCTTCATAGCAGGTGGCCAAAGTACTGGAGCTTCACCTTCAGCATCAGTTCTTCCAATGAATATGCTGGATTAATTTCCTTTAGGATTGAATGGTTGGATTTCCTTGCAGTCCAAGGGACTCTCAAGAGTCTTCTCCAACACCACAGTTCAAAAGCTTCACTTCTTTGGCACTCCATTTTCTTTATGGTACAACTCTCACATCCATACATGACTACTGGAAAAACCATAGCTTTGACTGTACGGATATTTGTCGGCAAAGTAATATCTCTGCTTTTTAATATGCTGTCTAAGTTTGTCATAGCTTTTCTTCTAAGGAGCAAGTGTCTTTTGACTTCATGGCTGCAGTCACTATCTGCAATGATATTGGAGCCCAAGAAAATAAAGTCTGTCCCTGTTTCTGTTGTTTTCCCATCTATTTGCAATGAAGTGATGGGACTAGATGCCATGATCTTACTTTTTTGAAGGTTGAGTTTTAAGCCAGCTTTTTCACTCTCCTCTTTCACTTTCACCAAGAGCCTCTTTAGTTCCTCTTGGCTTTCAGCTATAAGGGTGGTGTCATCTGCATATCTGAGGTTATTGATATCTCTCCTGGAAATCTTGATTCCAGCTTGTGCTTTTTCCAGCCCAGGACTTCACATGATGTACTCTGCATATAGTTTAAATAAGCAGGGTGAAAAAATACAACCATAACACACTCCTTTCCCAATCTGGAACCAGTCTGTTGTTCCATGTGCAGTTCTAACTGTTGCTTCTTGACCTGCATACAGATTTCTCAGGAGACAGATAAGGTGGTCTCGTAGCCCCATCTCTTGAAGAAGGTTCCACAGTTTATTGTGACCCAGACAGTCAAAGGCTTTGGCATAGTCAATAAAGCAGAAATAGATGTTTTTTTGGAACTCTCTCACTTTTCGATGATCCAACAGATGTTGGTAATTTGATCTCCGGTTCCTCTGCCTACACTAAATTCTGCTTAAATGTCTGAGAGTTCATGGTTCACGTACTGTTGAAGCCTGGCTTGGAGAATTTTGAGCATTACTTTGCTAGCATGTAAGATGAGTGCAATTGTGCAGTAGTTTGTACATTCTTTGGCATTACCTTTCTTTGGGACTGGAATGAAAACTGACCTTTTCCAGTCCTGTGTCCACTGCTGAATTTTCCAAATTTGCTGGCATATTGAGTGCAACACTTTAACAGCATCATCTTTTAGGATTTGAAATAGCTCAACTGGAATTCCATCACCTCCACTAGCTGTGTCCATAGTGATGCTTCCTAAGGCCCACTTGACTTCACATTTCAGGATGTCTGACTCTAGGTGAGTGATCACACCATTGTGGTTATCTGGGTCATTAACATCATTTTTGTATAGTTCGTCTGTGCATTCTTGCCACCTCCTGTTTGTATCTTCTGCTTCTGTTAGGTCCATACTGTTTCTCTCCTTTATTGGGTCCATCTTTGCATGAAATGTTCCCTTGGTATCTCTAATTTTCTTGAAGAGATCTCTAGTCTTTCCCATTTTATTGTTTTCCTCTATTTCTTTGCATTGATCACTTAAGATGGCTTTCTTGTCTCTCCATGCTATTGCTTGGAACTCTGAATTCAGAAAGGTATATCTTTCCTTTCTCCTTTGCCTTTTGCTTCTCTTCTTTTCTCAGCTATTTGTAAGGCCTCCTCAGACAACCATTTTGCCCTTTTGCATTTCTTTTTCTTGGGGATGGTTTTGATCACTTCCTCCTGTACAATGCTACAAATCTCTCTTCACAGTTTTTCAGGCACTGTTTCTATCAGATCTAATCCCTTGAATATACTTGTCACTTCCACATTATAATTGTAAGGGACTTGATTTAGGTCATACCTGAATGACCTAGTGGTTTTCCCTACTTTCTTCAATAGCCAGTTAGAATGGCTATTATTAGACCATTATATCTACTACTGTGGGCAGGAATCCCTTAGAAGTGATGGAGTAGCCATCATGGTCAACAGAAGAGTCCGAAATGCAGCACTTGGATGCAATCTCAAAAACGACAGAATGATCTCTGTTTGTTTCCAAGGCAAACCATTAAAATGATAAGAAATAGCAAATGTTGGTGAGGATGTAGAGAAGAGGAAATTCTTGTGCATTGTTGGTAGGAATTTAAGTTGGTACAATAACTATGGAAAACAGTATGAAATAAATTTTCTAAGAAGTTAAAATATGATAAGTTATAATATGATATAACAATTCCACCTTTGGGTATTTCTCTGAAAAATACAAAATCACTATTGGAAAGATGTCTAGGACTTCTATGTTCATTGCACATTTACATAAGTAGACAAGGCATGAAAATAGCATTGTGTTCATTGATGAAAAATTGATAAAAGAAAGTATAGTCTCTCTCTGCATATACACAATGGAATGTCATTCAGCCATAAAAAGGAGGAAATTTTGCCACTTGAGACAACATGAATGAACCCTGAGGGCATTATGCTAAGTAAAATAAGATAGAGAAAGGCAAATACTATATTATCTCATTTATTTGTGGAATCTTAAAAAAATATAATACTCATAGATATATCGGTAGCTCATCCACAAAGAATTATTCTCACATGCACATGGAACATAATCTAAGGTAGACCATTTGTGGTAGGCCACAAAACAAGTCTTAGCAAATTCTAGAAGATTGAAATTGTACTAAGTATCTTCTCTGATCATAATGGCATGAAACTAGGAATCAATAACAAGAGGTAAATTGGAGCATTCACAAAAACATGAAAATTAATCAACACTCTGCTGAACATCCAATGGATCAAATGAAATGAAAAAGGAAACTGAGACCAAAGTTACCAGAAGAAAGGAAATAAAGTTTAGAACAGGAATAAATGAAACAAAGAATAGGAAATCAGTAGAAAAAATTAATCAAATTAATGGTTCTTTGAAAAGATAAAATTGTCAAAGCTTTAGCTAGACTAACCAAGGAGAAAAGAGAAAGGACTCAAATAAATAAAATTATAAATGAAAAAGGAGACATTACAACAGATATCATGGAAATTCCAAGATTATAGAAGGCTGGAGATCAGCCCTGGGATTTCTTTGGAAGGAATGATGCTAAAGCTGAAACTCCAGCACTTTGGCCACCTCATGCAAAGAGGTGACTCATTGGAAAAGATTCTGATGCTGGGAGGGATTGGGGGCAGGAGGAGAAAGGGATGACAGAGGATGAGATGGCTGGATGGCATCACTGACTCAATGGACGTGAGTCTGAGTGAATTCCAGGAGATGGTGGTGGACAGGGAGGCCTGGCGTGCTGGGATTCATGGGGTCGCGAAGAGTCGGACACGACTGAGCAACTGAACTGAACTGAACTGAACTATGAACAGTTATATGCCAACAAACTGTACAACCTAGAAGAAATGGGAAAAAAAAAATGAGAAACATACAACTTACTAAGATTAAATCAGGAAGAAATAGTAAATCTGCATAGATTAAATACAAGGAAGGAAATTAAACCAGTAATCAAAACTTTACCAGCAAAGAAAAACTCAAGATCAAATGCCTTCACTGGAGAACTTAATCAAATAAATAAATTAAACCAATCCTTCTCAAACTCTTCTAAAATATCAAAGAGAAGGGAACATTCCTAAACCTATTTTAGAAGGCCAGGATCATATTGATTTCACCAGAGACTCCCTGGTGGCTCAGATGTAAAGAATCTGCCTGCAATGCAGGAGACCCTGGTTTGATGCCTGAATTGGGAAGATCCTCTGGAGAAGAAAATGGCAACACACTCCAGTATTCTTGTCTCGAGAATCCCATGGACAGAGGAGCCTGGTGGGCCACAGTCCGTGAGGTCACAAAGAGTCAGACACGACTGAGCACACAGCACACATACTAATACCAAAACCAGAAAAGGATGATACAAGAAAAGAAAAGCATGCTGATGAGTACCGATATGAAAGTTCTCAATACAAATCTAGCAAACCAAATTCTGAAGCACATTAAAAGGATTAATCACCATGATCAAGTAAGATCTATCTATGAGGTGCAAGGATATCTCAACACATGTGCGTGCTAAGTCAGTTCAGTTCTGTCCAGCTCGTTGCAACCACTGGGACTGTAGCCCGCCAGGTTCCTCTGTCCATGGGATTCTCCAGGTAAGAACCCACTCTCCATGTGGGTTGCCGTGGCCTCCTCCAGGGGACTGTTTCGACCCAGGCATCGAACCCACAACTCTTATGTCTCCTGCATTGGCAGGTGGGTTCCGGACTACTAGTGCTACCTGGAAAGCTCCATATTTCAACATTTGCAAATCGACGGATATGACACTTCACATCTTTCACAGAATGAAAGAAAAGGATCATGGTAATCTTAATAGATACAGAAAAAGCATTTGACAAAATTTAACATCCATTCACGATTTTAAAAAAGACCACTTACAAATTAGGCATAGAAGGAACATACATTAACATAATAAAGACCATATATTACAAGGCCACAGTTAACATCCTATTCAATGGTGAAAGGTTAAAACTTTTCCTCTAAGATCAGAAATAGACAAGGGTTCTCACTCTCACCATTCCTGTTCAACATGGAAATCCTAGCTAGAGCAATCAGGCAAGAAAAAGAAGTGAAATTCAGAACTGAAAAGCAAGTTGCAAAACTGTCTTTATTTGCAGATGACATAATTTTATATGTAGAAAACCCTAAAGATTATCTCCCCCCAAAACTGTTATATTTAATCAAATGAATTCAGTAAAGTTTACAGGATACAAAATAACATATAAACATTCATAATTTTCTGATACACTAACTATACATTTTGTAAAAAACAAAGAAATCTATTTCATTTATAATATTATCAAAAAACAATAAAATACATAAAAATAAATTTAACTAAGAAAGTGAAAGATCTCTACTCTAAAAACTACAATATACTAGTGAAAGCAATCAAAGAAGACACAAGGAGATGGGGAAGTATTTCATATCCATGGATTGGAACACTTGAGATTTTTAAAATGTCAATACTACTAAAAGCCATCTATAGATTCAATGCAATATCAATATTACAATGATATTTTTTATAGAAGTAGAAAAAGCACTCCTCAAACTTATATGGAACCACAAAAGATCCTGGACAGCCAAAGAGATTCTGAGAAAGAAGAAAAGAGCAGGAGATATCAGACTTCCTGATTTCAGGATATACTATAAAGGTATGGTCATCAAAACAGTATGGGGCTAACATAAAAATGAAGAGACCAATGCAAGGACATCGAGAGCCCAGAAACAAACCTGAGCATACACGGTCTACTAACATTTGACAAGGGAAGTAAGAACACTCAGTGGAGAAACTACAGGCTTTTTAATAAACGGTGCTAGGTAAATTGGATATTTAAATGTAAAAGAATAAAACTGGACCCACATCTTATACTACTCACAAAAATTAACTAAAAATGCATCAAAGATTATAAGACCTGAAACCATGAAACTCTTAGTATACAACACTGGAATAAAACTCCTTGACATGAGTATTGTTAATGATCTTTTGGATATGACACCTAAAGCGTAAACAATTTAAAAAAAGAAGTGTAACTATATCAAGCTATAAAGCTTATACACAGAGAAAACCATCTTCAAGGTGAAAAGACAATCTATGGAATGGGAAAAAAAAATTTGTAAACTTTAAATCTGATATAGATATACATACAGTTTAACAGCAAATAAACAAATAATTTAAAAATGAGCCAAGAGCTGAATAGACATTTTTCCAAAAAAGATATATGTGTTCAATAGTTACATGCTCAATCAACATCACTAGTCATAAGGGAAAGGGAAGTCAAAACTACATCACACCTGTTAGAATGGCAACTATCAAAAAGATTAAAGATGACAAATGTTACAGTGGAGTAGAAAGAAAATCCTTGCATATGGTTGGTGGGATTATAAATTGGAGCAGTCACTATGGAAAGCAGAAGCTTCCCTGATGGCCCTGCTGCTGCTGCTAAGTCGTTTCAGTTGTGTCCAACTTTGTGCAACCCCAGAGATGGCAGCCCACCAGGCTCCCCCGTCCCTGGGATTCTCCAAGCAAGATCACTGGAGTGGGTTGCCATTTCCTTCTCCAATGCATGAAAGTGCAAAGTGAAAGTGAAGTCGCTCAGTTGTGTCCGACCCTTAGCGACCCCATGGACTGCAGCCTACCAGGCTCCTCCGTCCATGGGATTTTCCAGGCAAGAGTACTGGAGTGGGGTGCCATTGTCTTCTCCGCCTGATGGCCCACTGATACAAAATCTGCCTGTAATGCAGGAACCACAAGAGACTGCATGGAACTGTGGGCTCAGTCTCTGGGTCAGGAAGATCCCCTGGAGGAGGGCATGGCGACCCATTCCAGTATTCTTGCCTGGAGAATCTCATGGACAGAGGAGCCTGTTGGACTATAGGGTCACAAAGAGTTGCACATGACTGAAGTGACTTAGCACACACACACACACAGAAAGCAGTATGGAGGATCCTTAAAAAATTAAAAATAGAAATACCATATGACCTAGCACTTCTACATCTAGGCGTATATCCGAAGGAAATGAAAACATTAACTCAAAGACATATCTGCAATCCTATGCTCACAAAAGCATTGTTTTTAATGACCAAGACATGGAAACTTCCTCAGTATCCACCAATGGATGAAAAAAGAATTTGTGGTATATTTATAGCTACAACTGAATATGATTTAACCATTAAAAAGTGAAGAAATCCTACTATTTGCAACAATATGAATGGACCTTGAAGGCGTTATGCTAGGTGATAGGTCAGACAAAGATAAATACTGTATGATCTCACTTCTGTGTGGAATCTTATAAAAGAAAAGAATAAAAAAAAAAGACACAACTAACTCATAGGAAGAGATCAGACTTGTGGTTACTAGAGGCAGAGGGTGGAGGAAGGTGGTCAAAAGTTACTTGTAGTTATGATACTGAGATACTAGGGATGTAACGGACACGTGGGTTATTATAGCTAATGTTGCAGGGGGCATATACGAAAGATGTTAGGAGAGTAACCCCTGAGAGTTTTCATCACCAGAAAATTTCTCATTTTTCCTTTATTTTAAACTGTTCCTATATTTAAAAGATGGATGTGAGCTCATAATCATCTCAGAATACACATAAATTAGACCATCTAGCTATATGCCTTAAATTTCTACTGTGACCTGCATCGATTATTTCTCAATAGAACTGGAGAAGAAAAAAACAAAAATGAGTATCTAGATACAGAAAAGAGATGAATGGTTCAGAGGCATGGGGGAAGGGATTGAGGGAATCGGCAAAATGGATGAAGGTGGTCAGAAGGTACAAACTTTCAGTTATAAGGTAAAAATGTTTGTCGATATATAATGCATAGCACAGTGGCTATAGTTAATGAGAGTGCATTGTATACTTGAAAGTTGTTAAGAGAGTAAATCTTAGAAGTTTTCACCCCAGGAAGAAAATTTTAACTGTGTGTGGTGATAGATGGTAACTACTTTGATAATCATTTTGCAATATATACATATATTAAATCATTACTTTGTATATATTAAACTGGTATATGATAGCACATGTCAATTATATCTCAATTTTTAAAAGAAAAGAAAGGTTAGATTTTTTTTTTTAATAGGTATACTTTTTAATTAATTAATTTATTTTTTTAATTTTTATTTTTACTAGATTTGGTTTTAAACATAAAGAGTTGGGTGTGAAAATGGGATACTCGGAGGTATTCAACAGGCAACTGAAAATAAAGGATATCAGCTTGTCAGGACATCAGGTCTGAACATACAGATATGAAAGGAAACCTGATAAGTGAATCCAACCAAGATGACCTTAATGTTCCCTTAAGCCTAACTAAACTTTAGACAGATTTCTTTTAGTCTAAATACTCTAACTTCATTTTTCTTAGAGCATTTTCTTTAGAAAATGTGTAATTGTAAATTATTGGTCTGGCCCATCAAGATGTTAATTTTCTCCCAGCCTCTTGCTAGTTTTATAACCCAGGAAAGTCTTGTTCAAGGACCTGGGAGGCATCTCTTTGAAATGTAATCTTCAAGAAAGATAGTGTTTTTATCCCTCAGTCTCTATGGGAGGGTATGAGCCTAACTTCAATAAGCACCAATTAGCAAACACAGATGGTCTATACACATTGATCAACCTCCCCCAAGTACTCTTTTCTATGACTTTTCCACAAGCTCACCCCACTGCTTTAAGCTCTCTTGCCTTTTGTCTCAGCAGAGTTGAGGTCAATATCTCTCATCTATTGCAAAGGTTTTGAATAAAGTCTTCCCTTTCTGTTTAACTTATCCAGTACAGTTTTGCAGTTTTTCTTTGTCACATCCATCAGAGCCATGGGAGTGTCTGAAATACCCAAGAAAGACAATGAGAGAGAGATGAAGGACAATTATGTAAACTGGGGAAACGCAACCATTTAATTATAGGACTGGAAAAGGAACTGAAGAAGTAGGAAGAAAACACAGAATATATAAAACAGAATTTAAAGGCCAGGAGAATTCCAAGAAGGGATATGTCAACAGTATCAGTTCTGCATTAAGATATGGAAAATTGATTACTGAAAAAAATGAATAAAAAGCAATTGGACAAAATTAGTAGGAGATGTATTGATATTTTTTCTAACATCTTTATTGAATGTACACTGTATGCCATGAGATTTTTAAAGTTTGGGTTTCAAAGGTGAGTGAGACAAGCATACAACTTACATTAAGTTGGAAAAGACAAATAATAATAAAACAACAATATTAATAATAAAAGTAATATCAGAAATGATAGATGCTATCAAGGAATTTGAAGATAATGCTCCACTAGAAAGTGACTCAAAAAATATTTTTATTTTTGATTGGTTTGGCCTCTCTGAAGAAAGGGTAATATGGCTGTGATCCGACTTACTGGGAGGAGCCAGCCATGAAAAGCTGACATGCTATGGCAAAGATCCTGTTGCATGAACAACTTGGTTAAGTTCAAAGATGCAGAGGGTGGCTATAGTGCAGTGAATGAGCCTGAGAACTGTATGAGATGAGATTTACAGAGACCATAAAATTGCAGACCAGAGTATGGTATTGGGACTTCATTTTCAGTGTGAAGTGAAGCCAGTGGAGGGTTTAAGCATGAGTGACATCATCAAGTTTATGTTTTAAAAGGATAACTCTAACAACTTTATGGAGACTGAATTTTAGAAAGATGCATGATGGGAGGTGAGAGATCCTTCAGGACTCTGCAGCCCTCCAGCCTAGAAACTGAAGTGGCTTGGACCAGGTTCATGACATAAGCAGTTTCAATAAAAAAGAGAGGCCAGGAGTCAGATTTGTGTTAGAGGAAGTAAAGATGGGTGAGGTGGGAGCAGGGACAACAGATATCATCTCTTCTTACATGCTTCGAATGTGGGATTTGGAGGCCAGAAATGAGAAGCATTAAAAATCTTTTTCATGTAAAGGAATAATGGGATTTTCAGAAGAGGAAAAACAAATGGATGTAAAGGAGAAAATGAGTTTCCTGCAGAAGGAAACGGTTTAACTTTTGAAACAGAAAGAGCAAAAATAAAGAAAGCTGTTCCAAAGAATGTAGATGATTCTTGGAATGTTGTAAACCTTTCTATAGTTTGATAAATGAACAAGAACTCCTAATTTTCTTTCCTTTCTACTTTGGAAGAAGAAAATACAAAATGGGTAAGATAAATAACAATGGAATATAAATGCAAATGTTAATACAAAGCAAATGTTAATTTGTACTGCTGGAACCTCAGCTATTCTGGAACTTTACAGATTAGCATCAGTGACTACATCCTGTATGAGCTGTCACTGAACCCTCTCTATGGATCTCAGAGGAGCTACACAGGAAAATCACAGTGTAAGAGGACCAGAGTGAAAACAAAGTAAAGCAAAACTCACTGCTGCTGCTACTGAAACCACTATTCCTACTACTACTACTGATAATAAAAACAATCATTAACTGTTACAGATTAAGAAATTTCTAAAGATCTCCCGTCTGAATAGAACTGGTTTATAGAAAAAGGCCTAAAAAGACTGTACCTTTGCTAAAAAAGGAAACCAGTGAAATTATGAAGATGTTTCTGAATATGAAATTTATGCTGGAAGGTAATTCAGAGCATGGGACCCAACTCTTCACTAATGTGTCCTTCTAGCTCCTCAACTAACTTATGAGAGTAAAGATTATGAATACAATGGCCAGAGGGGAACTCTTCTTTTTCCATAATCTATTTTTAAAAAACTTTCAAAAATAAGAGAATCTCTAGCAGTTGCAACAGCAACTATAGCCCACAGGATGAAAACATTTTTTGCCTTGGTGCCCCCAAAAGACAAGGCATGTTGACCTTTGATATTTTTGTTAGAGGATATTCCCTCAAATGGAAATTGATCTCTCAGTGCTTTTTATTGTCACTCTAATAGATACTTTCTGAGAAGCTAGACTAAGAGGTAAACTATTTTGGCAGCATTATATGAACATATTATCATTGTCATTCATTTCTGAAATCACATCATGATAATGACTCCTTATCAGGTATACCTTTTGTTTCAAGATCACTAAGTTCTGCCAAATTTCCAGTATGTAGGGTTTATAGTTGTGTTACTGACAAGGAGTAGAGAGATGTTCATAGTAGCTTAGAGGGTGGACCAGAATATCACCAGTATCTCTTAGAGTTCCGAGATTATATGAAGTCTGTGCTTCCTATGAGAAGCACAGGACTGTGAACCTGTGTCATCTCAGCTCCTAAGCTAAACTCACAAGGCCTGACTCCTCGGAAGATATTGTAAGTGGCGGTCGGCGGGGGAGGGGCTGCTGCGCGGGGGGGAATGTTTACAGTACTCCAAGCACAGTCTGCTGCTTGATCCTTGAAGCTCCCAAGACATCTAGATGATTATTTCTTTCCATAATAAGCTTATGGAAGGTGAATTTTTGTGGCCTGGGGATTGGTGTGAGTTTCATTCACAGCCTGCTTTGCTGTACTCTCTTTAAGAGTGGAAAGTGTATACGTCATCTCTAATTGGAACTCCCAGACAGAAATGATGCCATCAGGGAACTTAAAATATGTGGCCGTTTGAATCACCCTGCAGACCAACCATATTGCTATAAAGCAAATAATTTACATTTAAATAACTTATCTGCATTCACCTAATTTAAAAGTAATCTTTATTCTTTCTCAACTAATCCCCAAACTTATGGACTAGTTTGATCATATTTGTGCAATAAAATTGAAATTTTCAGATATGGTAGGTAATCAATTTTAGTCACCTCATCTGCGTTTCCAATCTCATTACAGATTGCAATTTTCAGTGCAGATTACATGATGACCCATCAGTGGCTTTGTTGTTTCTGAATTACTGATTCCTTGCCTACTGCCAGATAAGAACAAAGCCTATGCATCAGCCTGACAGCTTGCAAACAGAAAATGGGCTTGTAGGATTGGATTTAAATCCCAGGTGTAGGGGATAATTACCACATCACTCATGCAGTAACTGAAAAATGGTATTTCAACAAGAAAAATTACATTCCTTTTATAGTGCCAACAGAAATCATTATTTGAGGCTTCACACTGATTCACTGTATCATTACACGTGCACTGTACTCATTAAATGTAATGTTTGTTGCAACATAAAAAAGTTATTGTTTTTGGTACTTTGGTGGAGCAGGTAGCTTAAATTTAAGGTTTGTGGAACCTTGATGGTGTAGAGGTCGTTTGGACTCTAATATATACCGTGCAAGAGAAATGACAACCCAGACGCAGAGCTTTCCAACCGGCTCCTACTACAGGAGGCGTGGATGGATAGTACGAAAGAAAATGGAGTATAAATCTTTTGTTTCAAAAACCCCAAACATTTAACCCTACAGTCTGTCCAGAGGAAGAGGACAAATAATGATTCAAATCTTCTTGACAGAGCGATGCCGCAGAGTGCATATTTTACCATTAGCTTTGAAATCATTGAAGCTCAACACACACATTCTAAAGGACGGAACGATGGAGACTGTATTCGTTTGAAAAATCGTTAAAGAAAACAGTGGCAGACATACTGGAAATGCACTCCTCACCCTGGCGTTTGGTCCGTCAGCCACGAGGCTGCAGTTGTTTCTCAATGATTGAGCAAAAAGCAGCACAATAATGAGAGAGATGGGCGGCTCATCTGTACATGCAGAAGGCTATGTGTGGACCACGAGAGCAGCAGCGCAAGCTGTATTCATCGGAGCCCTGGCTATGTTTATGGCCAACTGGCTTTCTCATGAAGATGATCAGAATAGTACAAAAGACGACACACCCTCAAATTTGCTGTGTCCCTGCACATACTCCAAGGGGAGGCACTGATGATAGATAGACAGATAGAAAGAAAGATAAATAATAGGATTTTAGCTGTCAGCTCACAGCTTCTCTGCTTTGAATTCATAAATTAATGTAATGAGCCTAACTCTCTTTCCATGGGTAGAGAATAAGACACTTTGTGGAGAGGCTTAAAGTGCAAGCGTGAAGAGCTGAAATGTCTTTCTAATTCTCTATTCCTCTCATCTCTATAGTCTTTTTGTCTTCACAAGCTCTTTGGAGAGGCTAAGGGCTTACCAATGCTGATGCAGGCTGTGTGTGTGGAAATCATGCAAGGTTTTCTAATTTCTTTCCAAGTCTGGGAAGATACTGCCAGCAACAGACTTAATTTTATGAGAACTAGTTCCTATCCACTTGTTTTCCAGGAGAAAATGCACCTAACAAACCTTAAAGTGGTATCTATACACAGATACGCTACCTGCCCTCAAAGAGCTTATAGTCTACTTCAAAAAGAGGGATGTGGGAAAAACATCCCATTTAACAAATGGTTAAAAGTATCAGGGGCAGAATAACAGGGTCACGGGTCCTACATAAGAGGCAGTAACCCTGGTGAGGGAGGGTGCACACAGGAGGAGGAGCAGCAAGGGAGACAGCCCTTAAATGAACCAGGGAGGCCCGAGGGAGCTCCGATAAGAAAATCTTCTTTCATGATAAGACCACAAGGTACTATGCTACTCTCCTAGACCTAAGTTTTCAAAGATGGAGACTGGCAATGTTGCTGGTACTTATCAAGTATTCAAAACGCGTTAATCTGACCCTTACTCACAATAAAAGTAAACATTTATGTATGTGCACATTTTATGTAAGGCATGGTACATAGCCCTTAAGCCAATTTATCTCAGTTAATTCTCACGCCAATCCTATGAGGTTATTATCACCCCACTTCAAATAGGTGGAATTTGTCACTCTGCCAAGGGACAGAGCCAGGATTTGAACTGAGCGTGTCTTTCTACAGAGCCTGTTCACTTAATCACTCCTCTATATAGTTACAAGGTCTTCACAGGCATTATGCTGTAACATTTTGTTCTCATGTATAAAGCTAACACTACCTGAAAAGTAAAAGTTCTAGTTACTCCATCGTGTCCAACTCTTAGTGACCCCACAGACTACAGCCTGCCAGGCTCCTCTGTCCATGGAATTCTCCAGGCAAAAATACTGGAGTGAGTTGCCATTCCCTTCTCCAGGGGATCTTCCTGACCCAGGGATCGAACCCAGGTCTCCTGTACTGCAAATGGATTCTTTACTGTCTGTGCCACCATAGGATTTTCAACACTACCTAGCCCCAGTCATTTGATAACTAAAACACTCATGGCGCTGACGGCCATTTTAAAATGATTTGAGGATCCAATTAACAGTCATAGCAACACATATCTCAGGTGTGGGTCAAATCAAATTCTCTTTGAAGAGCACACTCTGAGCTCCAGCTATGCACTATTTAAATTCTGTGTTGTTGGTGGCATTTCGTTCTATTTCTTGAAATGCAAAGCATAACCTATTCCACCCACTCAGAAACTCAACAAACTTAAAGAGATAAGTCCCTTTGCAAAGATGCCTTAGAGGAATTTTTTCCCCTAGGCTTATCAGGGAGAACAATGTGCGTTCGATTCTGGATCAGGTGGTCATATTAGAAAATGCATTAAAATGCAGGCTGACAAACAAAACCAAGTGCAAAATTACCATTCTGTTCTGCTCCTGACAGCACTGTGGAGAATGGGATTTCTCTGTATTCATGCCACTGGGGCCTTACATGGCATGGTTTAATTGGGGGTCAACATGTGGCTAAACTGCAGATTGTAAACTGTGTTTGAAATTAAAACTGACCAGACATGAATGCCGTTTCCCACCTGCGTAGTCCCTGTAGGGCACAAGCTAAAATTTCCACATGAAGATTCCTGCACCTTCCCAGCACTCCATCTCTGGTCACACTTCCTCTGCAGCTCCTAATTTAGTAAGAAACCAAGCAGCCACATTCATCTAAGAACCCCTGTGCAGGGAGGCTGATCAAACGCTGATCAAATTGGCTGCGCCCAGAGTAAGAAAATCTGCTGTGTATTCTTAAAAGGAATGCGATCAGAGCATGTGTGATTTACAAACTATCCAGTATTTTTATTGCAACATGAAAATAAATGGATTTGGTCCCTATTGCAGCTCAGTTCTTTTTCCCGGGGCTGGAGGGGTTGCCTGTTTGGCCCTGTGGCATGCCCTCGTGAGAGCAATGAGAAAGCAGCTGCTTACATTACCTGGGAGGACTCCCTTTAAAAGCCTCTCTTGCTCTAAAGAGCTTTCCTGCTTAATTTTGTTTTTCCTGCACATGTTAGATTTCGCCCGTTGGTGCTGCCTCCTGCCGCCTCATTGTTCACTGCTGGGTTGTATGATGTTTCCATGCTTGGGAAAGGTGCTGGACAAATTATACAGGATATCTCACTGTGTGGGAGTCAGGGCCAGGCCAGGAAGACCTCACAGCATTAGCAACTGGCGCTTCTCCAGCCTGGGAGGTAGGGGTAGGAGTCCGGAGGTGCCACTAACCTCACGCCATGGCCGTGCACAAATAAGGGAAATGACTAGCCTGAAGCCACCCAGGAAGGGAAAGCCAAGTACATAGTGAAGTTGAACAGAAATCATATGAGTGCTTCCCACACCGCACGGCTGCATCTTTCTTCCTATGTTAAAAGTGGCAAAATGAATTTATGTTGTTCATGACAGGAAGGAGGTTTTCCTTGCTTCCCATTTCTGATCCCATGGTTAATAACCATTTCCATGATTTTAAGTCACCCCTTTGAAACACTACTGGGGAGAATGAGACAATGAAGTCTGTCCCTTCCAGGCAAGGCCAGAATGCAGCGAAGGAGACAGAGAAGCTAATTGTCTGCCTGGTGTTTGCAAGGAGCAAACGTGGCCATGCACCTTCAAAGAATGTGTTCCACTTTGAATTTTTCAGTGGTCTGAATGTGAGGAAATTGTTGGATCTTTCACAATGAAATACAAATCCTGTTACAGTTTTCAGAATTCTGGGGCAGCCAATATAGCCATTTTAGACATATTCACCGCTTAACCAAAGACATGAAATTTACATTTCTGTCCTATCCTTAACTTACTTAAGTCAGATGTTTCATAAGACTCAATCTGAAGAGATTTCTGGCACAGTAGACTATTTCTGAGCTTTCCCTAACTCAAAGGCTCTGTACAATTGCTCTTAGGCTGGCTCTTTCACTTAATATTTATTAATCACTTACCAACAATACAACCCTATGTTGGGTGCTCAGGGGAAGATAAACAGTACCTGATTCTACTTTCAATCAGTTTATAATCTCATAGAGGTTTTAAGGCTCCCAAACTGGCTACAATGTTGATAGAAAGAGGTCTGAAATACAGACCCTGGAAGATCGGGGTCATTTTTAATGGAGGTGACTAGAGAAAGATTCTTAAAGGAGGTGCCTTTGAGTCAAGTCTTAATGAAGGGGAAAGATTTTTTGAAGGGCAAAGATGAGAAAATGAATTATAGATGGAAGGAAAAGAAAAGAGAACTGTGCAGTGAGGCTAGAGCGTAGGTTATATGATCAGCAGTTGGGGAAGGCGGATGCCAATGCTGGCTTGTGTTTCATTTGCTTGTTAATAGGAATGCAGGACGCTCAAGCCCATTGCTTAGGAGACTGCTGTAAGCAAAGCGATGTTTTAGGAAGGTACATCTGGAACTAGAAGCAGGGAGACCAGCAAAAAGAATCAGGGCTCAAATGAGAGTAGGAGTGTTGGAGAAGGAAAAGAGGAGACCAGTGTGAGAGGCACGAGGGCTTGTTGGATTCTGTTGCAGGACACAGCCCACTGAGCCCTGAGCCAGAGTAGATGGTCACGTCTAACAGAAAGCAGGAAGGTAGGAACCAAAGAGAAAGGCAGAAAAAGGGCAGAAAGAGAGGATTCAAATCAGTATTGAGTATTGTAAAGGACCAAAAAGAAGAGAGTTGTTTTGGTCCACCCCCCTCCCCCCCAATAGAGGTTTGAAGTCAATAACATCAAATGCTGTAAGGTCAATGATAAGAATGATAAATATCCACTGGAATGCAAAATTGGGAAGTCATTGTTCACTGCCAAGAGAATTTCAGATTACAAACAGTAAGGGGTGAGAGATGGCAGGGGAGTCTGCTCGCAGCTCTGTCTTTAAAATATTTGGGCCTGTAACTTGGACAGGATATGAAGAAAATAAGCATTAATATGTGGAGAATGCCAAAGGGAAAGAGGCATGATTTTTCCTGAGAGCATTTTTTTGCTTTGGTTGTGCCATGAAGCATATGGGATCTTAGTCCTCAGACTAAGGATCAAACCTACACACCTTGAATTGGAAGCACAGAGTCTTCACCACTGGACCACCAGGAAAGTCACTCTGAAGAGCATTTTGGTGGTAAGAACTTGAAAGGGGAATCCCCTTGGATTACAAAAGCAATGACATTTTATTTGAATTTGTTTTAAAGAAATGTATATTGTTGATTTTAAAAATGATCTAAGGAATGCTTATTATAAGCCTTTATATAATGGTGAAAAATTTGAAGTAACCTAAATGAATTCTGATACATCTGCCAGAGAACTTAGGACTACATAGCCCAATGAAGATGTGCTTAAAAGAAAAAAAAAAAAAAAACCTCATGACACAAACAAAGAGGAGTTTATCATTTTTGTCAGTTATTAAGTGAGTTAAACAGGTTATAACGCAATAATCAAGGTGTGATTTCATTTTTGAATGCAATTATACATACTGTAAGCATACCATACACACACACACACACACACACACACACACACACATTAAGGGACTTCCCTGGTGGCTCAGCTGGTAAAGAATCTGCCTGCAGTGCGAGAGACCTGGGTTTGATCCCTGGGTTGGGAAGATCCACTGGAGAAAGGAAAGGCTACCCACTCCAGTATTCTGGCCTGGAGAATTCCATGGACTGTATAGTCCATTCGCAAAGAGTCGGACACAACTGAGTGACTTTCACTTATACATTAAGAATGTATATATATGTATACTATATATAGCCGGATATTTTTATTTGCTTTATCAAAGCCATGTTATACACATCTCTACCTGATTTTCTGCCTCTTGCTTTCTGATATATTTGAATGGCCTTCCTAGCTCCCTTGTGCTATAGTAGGGTTAGGACAATGGAAGAATGAGTCAGGAGATTGGAGGGAATGAAAGGAGAGAAGATTTGTGTATATAATTCACCAACTCCATCCCAATGTTGTTACCTTGGTCTCTTTGCCTTCCGAAGTACTCAATTCCCATCCATGCGGCATTCTTGCCCAAGATCTTGGCTCTGAGTTACAGTACTGCTGTTTTCCCTCACACCTTTAGGTTCACGGCTGATAAAAAACAGGCAATAGATACGATGCACTATGCCTTATGGTTCCTCTACATCTTGTTCACACTTTAATAATATCTCTTTACTGAACTCTTTAATTTAGGCCAACTTGAGTTTGCTTAATTTTAGTGGGATCTTGCATTATATGTGACATCAATCTTATACAAACTATTTCTTCAACTTGGAAAATTCAAGGTCTGCCTGGAGAAGTTTAATACATTTAGTCTGGTTTGTGCTGGTTTATACAATTTTAGGGGCCCTCATTAAGGAAAATAATACAAAGTTATAAATATAGATCTAGGTATAATAGGCATTTAGAATGAGAAAATAAATGATAATATGCTATACATTTTAAAAACTATATTATAAAATTTCCCAAACTGGAGAAAATAGAATAACATTTTTTATTAATCAACCTATTGACACAGCTCTGTCATATGATTTTGCCAACATTTGTTGCTCATATATTTGTTTCTTTATATGACAACAATTTTGTAATCTTGTTTTCACTAGAGAAAACACAAAGATAAGCTGATCTTTCCTCTAGTATGAATGAAAAATATTTTGATAGTTAGAAAAGTTCATTAAGCTTCATAACATTATACAATCATGTTATTTTTTAGGAATGTGAAAATCTGAGAAAAACCTCTCTCAATGAGATCATATGTGTGTATGTATATATATATATATATATATATATATATATATATATATCTCCTAAGATTTTAAGGCACTATTGAGTGTATTCCTGGGAGGAGAGAATACACTATTTTTTCATTTTGGCCACTCATCAATGAGATCAAATCCTCTTAGATTTCTAATTTTATACACCGAATGACTGGAAGAATTTTCCACAGATTAATTTCTTGTTCTGCACATTTTAAATCTTGCTTCTTTTCCTCCGTCCACATTCTTATAGTGTCAGTTCCATAGGAAATGTTCATATCAAGATATGAACTCTGGCCCTGTACCTTTGTGTCCCAACCCTGACTGAGTTGACACTGTATATTAGAGGAATATCCTAGAACTGATATATACATTGTGATGGCTAGCAATAACTTATCTATACATGGATACGACTGCAAACCACAGAAAAGTATCCCACCAACCCAAACTATTTCCAAGTCTATTTTCTTATAATCACATTCTAAAAAGGATGTGGCCTCTCCAAGCCCATCTGAACCTAAAGGAAGTGTGTTGGAGGGGATGTTGGAGTAAGACAAAAAGAAAAAATGATCTTAAATATCAATGGGTAAAATATACTGCACAAAACACAAGACATAAGAACACAGTGGAAGAGATCCATGCAACTGCAAGGCCCTAGAGTATAAGCTTCATTAGCAAGTCCACTTCTGGGTTTATTGAAACCACCTCTGTGTAGATGCTCTCCTTGAGTCTCCTGTCTCCCAGACCTAGCTCCTTACATTCCATACACTATAAGCAGAATTAGTCCCCTATTTCTGTATTCTCATAGGTCCTTGAAGAGTCTTCTTTATAAATACCTTATTATAGTAGAATTAATGGTTTAAAAACAATTTGTCTATCAGATCTTGATTTTGTCTTGGTTAACAAAGATGTAGAACCTGGCAACTGATAAAACTTACACCTTTGTGCAGATGTTCAATAAATGTTTTCTTTTAAATTAATAGACTGGCTAAATGATATGTGATGAGATAAATAATCGTCAGAAAAGGAGACAGAAAAATTCAAAGCATGATCACAGAATGGAAAAATCAACTAAGAGAGAATGAAACAAATCTTAAAGAAACAGAGCAACGATGCAGTAGAGAAGAGAAAGTTAAGTTTTCCAAAGATGCCTTGATCCTTCTCAGAAAGGGACGGTGGATAAATCATCGCTAAAAGAAAGGGATATAACTGAGATTTCAAGTATAAGAGACCAATCAAAAAAGCCACTGATAGACGTATATCATGTAATCAAAAAGGAGTAAACAATAGATGGTGACAAAGGCCTCAAAGCCGTTTTGTAACTAGCTCAAAATCTGTAATTCTTTTCAGTAATTCTGCTCTTTGCAAAAATCTATTTCACAATCCAGTCACTATCATTAGACAGAGATTATCAAAATGTTTCAATAGAGAATTCAATCTCCTGAACCATTGCCAGGAGAACCAAAGTTCTACATCAAACATCTTGACAGCATTATGTGGACCAAACAAAATACATCTGCAGATTCAATCCTGCCCATAGGCAACCAGCATGTGACCTTTATTTCAACACCATTCAACATCTATAAAAATCATGAAGAAGGACTCTGCTCCCTCCCCATCACCTCCAGTGAACTACATTACAGATCCCACAGGTGGGGCCAAGGAAAGCTGGGGAATTGCATGACTGTGAGAAGTTTATTAAACATGTTAATTTGTTTATGTCAGAGTGATATATTCATTATTCTAAAACTAACATGATTAGCCATTAATAATGGTGACATGTGTCAATAGAGGAGATGCCAAATTAAGAATTGATGGATTAAGAGAAAAACAATTAAGAAATCAGTCAATTGATGTGATTTGCACAGGGCCTCTGACCAATAACGGTGGAAAGACAAGAGTATTAATGATAAAGCAAGTTCCTATTTCACCTATTTGTAGCCTGCCTCTAATATAGAGCTCTATCCTACCACAGCTAGAATTCTCTCTCCAATTACAAATCCCTTGACTGATAGACACCACCATTCTGCTAGCAGAATGCATCATGCCTTCGCCTGCAGGGAAAAGAGATGTGATTTCATTGTTACACTTATTAGAGAACTGACTCCATTTAACAGCATTATGAACAGAAACTAAGTGCTAAGTGTGTATAGATGACTCCACTAGGCCTTATAAAACAGTCATAGACTAATAGCTTCAAACAAATCCTTCAAAACAAATGTGCAGTCCAGGATTCAAAACAGATACAGAACTCCATCATTAGTGACAAATGTGGTTTTTCAACTTTGTTCCTCAGAGTCACAAGTAGATGCTTAAGAACAGAAGAAGAAATTTTATACAGGCTATAACATGAAATGCTTCCTTTTCATAGGATATTAAATCTCATATGCAAATAGTACGGACTCTTCTCACCTTTTCATTAAGGTGGAAAAATGACTGAATTGTCCCTATGAAGTGGGGACTCTTACTGAACTTCAGTCTGACTATGCTTAAAAAAAAACAAAACTTTATAATGATGAGATTCTTAAATTCACAAAGGGAACTTGTCCTGTGTCTAAGTGACCTTTTCTCCACATGTCTCTCTTTAACCTAAATCTCCTATTTTTTCAGTTTAATACCATTTATTCTGGTTTGCTCCCCAGCAGCCACACCAACTAAAGGTAACCCTACCTCTGGGAGTGAAAGTGCAGTCTTGGACAGGTAGGTTTATCTAGGCCACTAGTGAAGGAAAGAAGAAAAGAAAATGCCTCAGATGGTCACAAATGGTTCAAATCCAATATAAATGGCATGACACATTCAGTATTTATAACAAATGGTCTAAATCAATAAAAACTCTAAATGTTTCAGTGGGCAAGAATAGGGGAATGAGGAAAGAGAAGTGAGAGAGGACATACTATTTATGAGAACATTTGAAATGATTCTCTGAAAATTTCCTATAACTGATTCTTAAATTGATAATTTTTAAGTTCATGGAAAAGACCTTTGAGATGTAAAAGCTTATGAATTCACAGAGTACAATTTGAGCATGATTAATTAATTTCCTTATTGCATAGAACTGTTAGACCATGGGCTAGATGAAATTATTCCCAGGTTTCGGGGCTCCCTACCACTTGGTGGGTAAATGTGGGTTGACAACAGACTGGTTCCAAATCAGGAAAGGAGTACGTTAAGGCTGTATATTGTCACCATACTTATTTAACTTATAAGCAGGGTACATCATGAGAAACGCTGGGCTGGATGAAGCACAAGCTGGAATCAAGAATGCTGGGAGAAATATCCATAACCTCAGATATGCAGATGACACCACCCTTATGGCAGAAAGCAAACAAGAACTAAAGAGCCTCTTGATGAAAGTGAAAGAGGAGAGTGAAAAAGTTGGTATAAAACTCAACATTCAGAAAACTAAGATCATGGCATCTGGTCCCTTCACTTCATGGCAAATAGATGGGGAAACAATGGGAACAGTGACAGGCTTTATTTTGGGGGGCTCCAAAATCACTGCAGATGGTGACTGCAGCTCTGAAATTAAAACATGCTTGCTCATTGGAAGAAAAGTTATGAACAATCAGGACAGCATATTAAAAAGCAGAGACGTTACTTTGCCAACAAAGGTCCATCTAGTCAAGGCTACGGTTTTTCCAGTAGTCATGTATGGATGTGAGAGTTGGACTATAAAGAAAGCTGAGCACTGAAGAATTGATGCTTTTGAACAGTGGTGTTGGAGAAGACTCTTGAGAGTCCCTTGGACTGCAAGGATATCCATCCATTTCATCCTAAAGGAATAATCAGTCCCTGAATATTCATTGGAAGGACTGATGCTGAAGCTGAAACTACAATACTTTGGCCACCTGATGCAGTGTGAAGAACTGACTCATTGGAAAAGACCCTGATGCTGGGAAAGACTGAAGGTGGGAGGAGAAGGGGACGGCAGAGGATTAGATGGTTGGATGGCATCACCGACTCAATGGACAAGAGTTTGAATAAACTCTGGGAGTTGGTGATAGGAAGGCATGGTGTGCTTCAGTCCATGGGGTCAGTCAGACACGACTGAGCAACTGAACTGAACTAAACTGAACTGAAGACCGAAGGAAGACAAGGTGAGGAAGAAAGAGAATAAATTAAATTTGAGATATCATGAGATATCCATGTGGCTTCCCAGATGGCTCAGTGGGTAAAGAATCTGCCTATAATGCAGGATATGAGGGTTCAATCCCTGGGTCAGGAAGATCCTCTAGCAGAGGGCATGGCAATCCACTCCAGAGTTCTTGCCTGGAGAATCCCATGGACAGAGGAGTCTGGTGGGCTTTGGGGTTGCAAAGGGTTGAACATGCTGAAGTGACTGAGCATGCATGCATGCATGAGATACCCACGTGGAGTTATTAGACAACTGGATACCAAAATGTGGAGATCAGAAGTCAAGCTTGGGTTGGAGAACTACAGTCGGGAAAACATATATGGAGACCAAGGAGGAAAAAGCAACTGGATTGGTAAGAGAAAATTTTGGACCAGGTAATGTCATAGGAGTCAGAGAAGAAATGTTTCAAGAAGGCTACGATGGTAACTGTATTGAGTGCTGCCAAAGAGTTGAGCTGGATAAGGAAAGAAATGTTTCTATTATGTTTGAAGATGTGGTATTATTCTACTGACATGCTATGGAAAAATACCTTAACTGTAATTTTTCTTTTTCTTATTTGTAACTTCAGTTTCTCAGCTGTTAACAGCAATGACAACTGATGTCGTTTTGTTACAATGAATACCCGGCTTTTTCTTGTTGCAAAATATCTCCCGCTGGCCAAAAGAAAATTCACACATTAGTTAACTGGGGAAACTCCAAGGATGCTGACATTATCTATAAAACAGTATTGGCTATTCTTTGCTACCTGTAGGGATGGAAACTTACCACACCTGCTGCCAATGAAATACGAGAGCGGTGCACAAAACTGATGACCTAGTGGCTGCACGGAAGTGTCTCTGAATATGTAGGCAGATCCATCCCCAGTTGTATTCCGTTTAGAATATGCCACCATAAAGCTGCTTGGACACTAAAGTTTATAGAACATACTGAAGCAATCCTATCCTCAGAGGATACAGCTGTCTTCAGGATGGCTGAATTTAGCATGAGCTCAGCCCTTGCTATTGGAGAAGGAAATGGCAACCCACTCCAGTATTCTTGCCTGGAAAATCCCATGGACAGAGGAGCCTGGCAGGCTATGGTCCATGGGGTCACAAAGAGTTGGAAACGACTGAGTGTCTGAGCATCAGCCATTACTATAGCTGGCAAACTAGTCCACTATGCACCATCATTAAACTTCCTCTCTTTGGGAAGTTCTGTCTTAAGGGATTATCCATCCTTCTAGCAATCCAGCATCTTTCACTGACCTCCCAGTGTATCAGATTTACATGAACATGGTGGAAGCTCACTGAACTCTTCAGTTTCTTTGCAAATTAAAGGCTACAAATAGGGAGGTTGCAGCATGCACCATTTCATTGGTGTAGGAGCTCTCTCCTCCCTCATTTAAGACACTTTATTATATACATTCACGTCACTTCTATGAAGGTTGAAAAGATTCTAATAGAATCAAAATAAAAATAAGCATCAGAGAGGCCAAATAACTTGTCCAAAGGCACACAGTGTTTGAGTGGACAAGGTAAAACTTAAATCTAGACCTAACTGATGTTTTTTTTTTTTTAACTTTATTTTACTTTACAATACTGTATTGGTTTTGCCATACATTGACATGAATCTGCCACGGGTGCACATGAGTTCCCAATCCTGAACCCCCTCCCCCCTCCCACCCCATATCATCTCTCTGGATCATCCCCGTGCACCAGCCCCAAGCATCCTGTATCCTGCATCGAACATAGACTGGCGATTCATTTCTTACATGATAGTATACATGTTTCAATGCCATTCTCCCAAATCATCCCACCCTCTCCCTTTCCCTCAGAGTCCAAAAGTCCGTTCTATACATCTGTGTGTCTTTTGCTGTCTTGCATACAGGGTCATCATTGCCATCTTTCTAAATTCCATATATATGTGTTAGTATACTGTATTGGTGTTTTTCTTTCTGGTTTACTTCACTCTGTATAATCGGCTCCAGTTTCATCCATCTCATTAGAACTGATTCACATGTATTCTTTTTAATGGCTGAGTAATACTCCATTGTGTATATGTACCACAGCTTTCTTATCCATTCATCTGCTGATGGACAACTAGGTTGTTTCCATGTCCTGGCTATTATAAACAGTGCTGCGATGAACATTGGGGTACATGTGTCTCTTTCAATTCTGGTTTCCTCGGTGTGTATACCCAGCAGTGGGATTGCTGGGTCATAAGGTAGTTCTATTTGCAATTTTATAAGGAATCTCCATGCTGTTCTCCTAGAGGCTGTACTAGTTTGCATTCCCACCAACAGCGTAAGAGGGTTCCCTTTTCTCCACACCCTCTCCAGAATTTATTTTTAAAAACAGCTTTTTGAAGTATAATTGTCATGAAATAAACTGCATATATTTAATGTGTCAATGTTGATAAAATTTAAACACATATACCCATGAAACTATCACCACAATTAAGAAAATGAATGTATATGTCCCTAACAAGCATTTTTTCATGCTCTTTTGTTAAACTTCCATTCTACCTCTCCCTGACACCCTAACCCAGGCAACCAATCACCCATTTTCTGTTAGAATAGATTAATTTGCATCTTCTAGGATTTTATACAAATGAATATTTATAGTGTGGACTCATTTCTCAATTTTTTTCACTTGGCATTATTTTGAGGTTCATTCACAGCATTTTGTACACTTATATTCTTATTCATTGCTGAATAGCATTCCATTTTATGGATACACCAAAATTTATTTATTCATTCACTGATGGATAGGTATTTGGATTATTTCCAATCTGGGGTCATCACAAATAAAGCCACTCTGAATATTAACGTGCAATGTGAAGTCTTTGCATGAACATATGATTTCCTTGGGCAACTCTGTGAGTACAAGTTTAACTTTTTAAAAAACTTCCAAACAGTTTTTGAAAGTAGTTTATAAGATTTTCCATTCAGTTTGAGAGTGTATGAGAATCCCCGGTTCCTACATACCCTCACCAATATGAAATATAATCACTATTTCAACTATTTTAATAGTTTTGTTGAAGTATCTCAATATGAGCTTCATCTGTGTTTCCTAGTGACTAGTGATGGTGAGCATCTGTTTTTGCATGCTTACTTTCTATCAGTGTATCTTTGAAGTGGTTCTTTTGTCCTCTTTGTATTGGGCTACTTCTTTTATTATTAAGTTTTGTATTCTGAATACAGTTTTTCAAATCAGATACATAATTTTCAGATATTTTCTACCATTTTAAAAATGGTATCTTCTAAAGAATGTCTTTCAAAGAGTAGGAATTGGTCATTTTGATGAAGTATAACTTATCAATGTTTTGTTTCATTGATCATATTTTTTGTTTAATTAAGGAAATCAGCCTAACTCAAGGTTACAAAGATTTTCCTGCATGTGTTATTCTAGAGGTTTTGCAGTTTTAGGTTTTACATTTAGGTATATGAGCCATTTGGAACAATTATTGTTTCCAGCTTAAGGTATGGATTTATGCTTACTTGTTTTGCTTATGAATATCCTTTGGAGCTTCCGTGGTGGCTCAGTGGTAAAGAATCCACCTGCAGTAGAAGAGATGCAGGAGACGCTAGTTCAATCCCTGAGTTGGGAAGATCCCATGGAGGAGGGCATGGCAACCCACTCTAATAATCTTGCCTGGAGAATCCCATGGATAGAAGAGCCTGGCAGGATACAGTCATTAGGCTCACAAAGAGTCAGACATGACTGAAGCAACTGAGCACACATGCATCCTTTAGTTCTAAAACAATTTGTTAAAAGATTATCCCTACTCTATTGAATTTTCCTTCAGTGTTGTGTGTGTGTGTGTATATATATATATATATATATATATATGGACCCATACTGGA
The DNA here is from genome assembly GCF_032405125.1 of Capricornis sumatraensis. NCBI lineage: Eukaryota > Metazoa > Chordata > Mammalia > Artiodactyla > Bovidae > Capricornis > Capricornis sumatraensis. Next base: position 43,472,471 of record NC_091087.1, read on the forward strand.
CTTTTTATTCTGTTTCTTTGATCTATTTGCCTATATTTAAGTCAGTTCTACATTGTCTTATTAGCTTTTTATTAAGTTTTGAATTCAGGTATTGTTAATCTTTCAATTTTACTTTTTTATTTTTCTAGGTTTTTTGGGCTAATCAACATCTTTTACATTTCCATTGGACTTGTAGAATCAATTCATTGATTTTCTCAAGAAAAAAAATATCTGCCAGGATTTTGATTGTGATGGTGTTGAATCTATACATCAATTTAAGGAAAACTGACATCTCAACAGTATTGAGCCTTCCAGTCCATAAAGGTGGTCATTTTTTTCATGTAAGTTCTTTTTAATTTCACTAAGTAATGTTTTACAGGTTTTGGTTTAGAGGTTTTACAGATCTTTTGCCAAATTTGTCCTTAAGTTTCTATATTTTTGGATGTTATTATAAATGGTATTCTTAATTATAATTTCCTTTTGTTTGTTAAAAGTATATAAAAATACAATTAAAATGCTTGATATTGTATCCTGAAACCTTGCCAAGATTACTAAATTATGTCATTTTAGATATACTGTACATTTTCTATAAAGATGATCATGTCTGAGAATAGTTTAACTTCTCTCTTTTCAGTTAGATGCCTCCCATGTCTTTTTCTTGCTTTATGCACCACCTAAACTTGTACTCCTACTTGTTCATTTATTCGTTCAACAAATATTTTTTGATCGCCTATTGTGCATGAGCCATAGTTACAAGTAAGATGAATTCAGTGCGAATGAGACAAGGAGGGTGAGTACATGTTGTCATGGAATTTACAACAATTATTCAATTGTTTAACAAAATAGATGTATTTAAACATGAGTGTTAATAGAAATAGTGTTAGTCACTCAGTTGTGTCTGACTTTTTGCAACCCCACGGACTGTAGCCCGCCAGGCTCCTCTGTCCTTGGAGTTCTCCAGGCAAGAATACTGGAGTGGGTTGCCATTTCCTTCTCCACAATATACGTAAGGAATAGCCAATGAAACTAGGAATATTTACCCTAAAATATAGCATAGAGAAGATAATTATGCTTTTCAAATATTCAAGGGAGTATCTGGCCAAAGTGGATTATTTTCTTCCTGTATAATTTCAGAGAACTTAACTGGGATTAGTGGTAGAAAGTGGAAGAGAGATATTAAAGCATTTGCTGCCACAAAAATATTTGATATTAAAACAAACTGCTTCATAATAATCTTGCTATGAAGAGTTTATCAAGAGGCTGGATAATCTTTTATGAGTGAGATACTATAGAGAGGGACCATTCTCAGGTAGAAGACATAGCTAAAAGGATTACCAGAGTGGTTCCCAGTTTGGATGATCTAAAATTCCTTTTTTGTTTTTAAATAAGATTACCCCCACCCCCACCCCACTGTGGGTTTTGTTATTTAATATTTATTTATTTGGTTGTGCAGTCTTAGTTGTGGCACCTGTGGTCTTCAATCTTTGTTGCAGCATACAGGATTTTAAGTTGCAGCATGAGAACTCTAAGTTGTGGCTTGTGGGATCTAGTTGTCTGACCAGGGATCTAACTCAGACCCACTGTGCTGAGAACATGAAGTCTTAACCACCAGATTACCAGGTAAGTCCTAGAAATTCTTTATCTGCAAAGATGAATGAGATAAGGCTTTTGTTTTTATTATGTTTACAATCTCCTCCTCAGAAAGAAAGAAAGATATATGATAGAGACAGATAACACAGTTCAAATTATGGTTCAAGACACCAAATGAAGATACTTCGACAACGTAGGATGCAATTAATGGCCAAAATAAATGGGACATATACTCAGTAAGAATTGTTCAGACATTTTTGTCAATCAAATTTATATGTATATATATAAAACATTATTTTTTTCACACATTCCAGCCTCTCTCCAAAATTCCTGTCTGCCTTGTCTTGAGTGTCCCTTCCTTTCCTTTACACAGCTTCTAATTCTTAATTCCTCCTTCAGTGTTGATCTGAAATCCCAAAAGCATCCTTCATGAAGATCCTCTCAAAATTCTAGTCTTCTGTGGTCATTCTCTTTTCTCATTGATTGTTTACACTCTAGTTAAATCATCAGGAAAGAAAATAAGTCTTACATCTCTAAGTAGGTCTAACATTCAAAACATGCACTTATTCAATGGGAGCTGGGCTTCCCTTGTAGCTCAGTCGGTAAAGAATTTGCCTGCAGTGCAGGAGACCTGGGTTCGATCCCTGGGTTGGGAAGATCCCCTGGAGAAGGAAATGGCAACCCATTCCAGTATCCTTGCCTGGAAAATCTCATGGACAGAGGAACATGGCGGACTGCAGTCCATGGGGTCGCAGAGTCGGGCACGACTGAGCGACTAACACACATAACACACAATATTATTATAATGGCAACAATGCATAAAGGGGATTCCCAGGTGGTGCTAGTGGTAAAGAATCTACCTGCCAATGCAGGAGACGCAAGAGATGCGGGTTCAACCTCCTGGGTTGGGAAGACCCCTTGGAGGAAATGGCAACCTACTCCAATATTCTTGCTTGGGAAATCCCATGGACAGAGGAGCCTGGCAGGTATATACAGTCCATAGAGTCACAAAGAGTCAGACGTGACTGGGCAGACACGCACCTAGCTTAATAATGCAAAAAAAAAAAAAAAAAAAAAAACAGAGAGACCAGGGAGAAAAGAGCATCATGATAACTTTGGGTAGCACAGTTAGAAAATGTTCTTTAGAGGAGGTGGAATTTTCCCCCCTACTTCTCTCCTGATTCACTGATACATTTAGCCATTCAATAAATATTCATTGATGACTTCTAAGTCACATCCTGTCAAAGACTGAGGACACAAAAAAGAACAAGGCAGACATGGCACCCTGACTCAAGAGCTTATGCTCTAACTATAGAAATAAGGACAAAGACAAAAAAAAAAAAAAAAAAAGAATTACAAATCATTAAGGAAACAAGCTGGAGACTAATTTTACATAGAATGGTTAGGAATAGATCTTTTTGAGGAAATGATAGGCTAGAATTTGATGAAATGAACATGCAGTGTTGGGAGCAGGGCAGATAGGGTACATTTAGGCAGAGAAAAGAGCTTCTGCAAAACTTTTCATGTGCGAATGACCTTAAGTTTTTTTCTGGGAATGAATAGAAGGTTACGTGGCTGCATCAGGTGGTGAAAGGGGAGGTGGGGAAAAGATGATCTTGGAGACGTAGACAGGCCCGGGTTGTGTGAGGCTTTGAGGGCCACGGGGAGGAGCTCAGATTTCCTTTTAAGTAAAAGGGAAGACATTGCAGGAGTTTAAGCAGGAAAGTGACATGACCTCCCGGTTTAAATTTTTTTGAGAACGTTGGTTGCCCTATAAGAAATGGACTGACAAGGGTATGGAGTCAGAAGGCAGTTGGCAGTAACCCAGAGAAGAAATGACACTTTCTTGAACATGGTTGAAGTAGCAGGAGGGAAGAGAAATCAACAACCTTTCATTGTGCAATCTGATGTGGCTGCTTTAAGTAACCCTTTGAGCTTTAAGAATATTAGAATTCTGCTCTTTTAAGACTCAGATACTGGCTGGAAGCAGTGCTTTGTTTTTACCAAGGAAATACTTTGTTCTCTATTTGGATGCTGTTTATTTATGGTGGCTTGGAAGAGGGCTGCCAACTAAGGTCCGTCTAGTCAAGGCTATGGATTTTCCTGTGGTCACGTATGGATGTGAGAGTTGGACTGTGAAGAAGGCTGAGTGCCAAAGAATTGATGCTTTTGAACTGTGGTGTTGGAGAAGACTCTTCAGAGTCCCTTGGATTGCAAGGAGATCCAACCAGTCCATGCTGAAGGAGATCAGCCCTGGGATTTCTTTGGAAGGAATGATGCTAAAGCTGAAACTCCAGTACTTTGGCCACCTCATGAGAAGAGTTGACTCATTGGAAAAGACTCTGATGCTGGGAGGGATTGTGGGCAGGAGGAGAAGGGGACAACCAAGGATGAGATGGCTGGATGGCATCACGGACTCAATGGATGTGAGTCTGAGAGAACTCCGGGAGATGGTGATGGACAGGGAGGCCTGGTGTGCTGCAATTCACGGGGTCGCAAAGAGTCGGACACGACTGAGCGACTGAACTGAACTGAACTGAACTGGAAGAGGGCTGCAGAGGAATGATGTTTAGGGACACCCCAGGTCTCCATCAGCCAGTCATTGGTGACACCTCAGATGACCCTCCCCAGCACAGCTTTCCGCTGCACTGGCAGCAATGTGACCTGCTCCTCTGCAGTGTCAAGGAGCTCTAACTGCTACAGGATCTAGTCTGGCATAATGCTTGCTTGATTAAGAAACACCATTAGGCTCTGCTCATTATCAAAGGCAACAAACTGGCCAAGACGGTGACTCACCTGGTATAGCTAGAGGTCAAGCTAAATACATAGGCACACCCAGATGGATAAAAAAATAAATTTCATAGTTTGGGGAACACTGCGCCCTCCTGTGACACAATGTTGGCATTTGAGCAGAAACAATTCTAAAAGAACGGGAAGACCATACATTTGGGGATGGGGCTGCTTCTACAGCTAGAAAATACCTTGGTCCACTGATTCATTCATGTCCAAGTCCATACTCCCACTTTCTTGAAGCCCATCCTTTCACTTCCTTCAAGCCCAATCTCAGTCCCAAGTTTTCATCAGCTGCCTTAGAACCATAGGCAGCAGGGCTGGGTCAGAAACCTTATGTTAAACCCAACTAACTGTGTGCAGATATTTTGAGAATAAGAGGTTCAATGTTTCAGTAAAGTTTTGTGGCAAAGGTTTGTTTATCCAATCCTATCACCTTCTATACCTGATACAGCATAGGAGAGAAATTGCCTACTAAGCTTTTAGCACAGTGACTATAGCCTCACTGGTTCAGAGAATAGGATCCTTGCCCTCCTGTTGTTCTCTAACAAGATGGGCACATGTCTGTTTAGTCAATTGCTTCAAAATTTGGGCCTCCAAGAAGTATATTAGTGCTATTTAGTGTTTCTCTGGTGACTCAGTGGTAAAGAATCTGCTTGCCAATGCAGGAAATGCCAGTTTTATCTCTGGGTCAGGAAGATCCCCTGGAGAAGGAAATGGCAACCCACTCCAGTAATCTTGAGAAATTCCATGGATGACGGCCTAGCAGGCTACAGTCCTTGAAGTCGCAAGGGTTGAACTATTGAACACACACATGACATAGCCCACATCCAAAAGGAAGTTAAATGGAAACTGAACTTTCAAAAAACCCAATTCATTCAATTCAAAAACTTCCCTATGTGGACATGACAAAATATGAGAAGGTAGCTGCCAACAACCTTTCAGGAAAAGTTGTCCCATTCTTAAAGCCATAAGAAAGAGTGGACCCACATCTATGCCTCTGAACACCCTGCCTGAACATGGTCATTGGGACGGCTATAGCAGCCTCGGTGCTGAGCAGAAAGTTGGAGCGGATTAGAAAGGGACACAGACTAGGGTTCTGGGTGTCTTCAAGGATATCTAGGGCTACTGGACTCCTTTTTCCTTGGTGAGGGGGGCTTTTTATTGTTGAAGCCAGTTGTTACCTCAGCTTCAAGTTTTCCTCCTGGTGGAATGGGTGACCCCTGGGAGTCAACTAGAAGAGCTGACTCAAAGTTTTAAAGCACAGAGGGACCAAGGCCATTAAGGATGCTCCCAGTGAAACTAATGTGTCCCCATGGCAGATGGTACCTCATTCCTCAGCTGATTTGCAGGAAGACTCGGCCCTTCTCAGGTGCATTCATGGGCTGCAGCTCTGATGGTTCTCGAAGTTCCTTCTGACCTTGTGTATGTTTCTTCACACGCACTCACTCTTCCTTGGTGTTTTGTTTTCTATTTGCACAAGTTCTACCTGTTAATGGGAGAAAGATGCAAACAGTTTAAAGAATCACTTGCAATCCTAACATTCATGCAATGTTTAATATTATCTTGGCATATAATACTTTATATGTATATGTGTTTCCGATTCATATTTACCCCTTTAAAATTTGAGTACCATATTGTATATAAAGTTTTACATCCCTTCATTTGAACTATATAATAAGCATCTCTATATATTCCTAAGTATATTTTGAAAGCTTAAAAAAGTGTCCTTTGATTTGGACAATGTCTCCAGGCACCTGTTGAAGGTATTTGGGGATGAGGCAGATTAATTTTCTGTCTTAATTTAAAAAATTTATTTCTCACTACCATTTCTAGATTTAATCTAGAAAAGTAGATTGATGGGACTTCCCTGGTGGTCCAGTGGTTAAGACTCCACAATTCCACTGCAGGGGGGCACAGGTTTGATTCCTGGTCCCCCAGGTGCCCCTGGTCCAGGCATGCTACGCATAATGTAGCCAAAAAGGAAAAGAAAAGTGGATTGATAATTCTGGATGCCTATGCTAGGTCACATTCTCTTTACCTAAAAGATAATTGCTTCTCTAGCCAACATGACAACAGTCCATAAGCACTGAGCACACAGCTCTTCAGAGGCATACATTGTGCAGTATTTGGGAGCAAAGCCACAGGCTTTCCAGATTCCCCCTCGCTTTGCTAACTGCGTGTGAGATGAACCTAAATATGCTAGTTAGCACCTCTAACCCTCCTTTATCTCCTTTGTAAAATGAAAATAGAAATAAAATCTGTTTCATACAGTCGTGGTAAGAACTAGCATAATTCTGAATACAAGGCACTCAGATGTTAGCTTTTTTATTATTATCAAAGTTTTAGGAATATTACCATGAATTGATACTTACCTTCTTTAACTATTCTTCCAAAAAAAAAGCAGGAATTAAGGAAGGATTCAATAGGCAGTTTTCCCCTCTCTGCCTCACTCTATCGACTCTTCTCTAGAATGTCTATGTGCCTCAGATTCTTATCGTGTACAAATCCTCAACAATCCCAGAGTACAGCAGACCTTTCCATAAATGATTTCATAATCACTTGTCTACACGTGATTTCTTCTGCTAGAATGCTCACCCCCTCCTTCACCCACCTGCCAAATGCTTGCTCATCCTTTAATATCTCCTCCTCTGTGGAGCCCTTTCCCAAATCTCCAAAGAGCTGTTGTTCCACTCTTTACACTCCCGCAACACCATTTTTAAACCAATTTCCTTAACATAGCACTTGCCATGATATATTTGTAACTGATCTGTTTACATGACAATTCTTCCACTGGATTGCAGGTGTTCTTTTTTTCTGGCTCGGGAGGGTGGTCCAGGAACATGTTTTTGTCACCTCCAAAGAGTGCAATAAATGCTTAATGTGTGGGGGAAAAAATGAAATAAAACTACAAACCATACATTTCCCCCAGAGGAAAAAACACAGGGATGTTCAAGAGTCTGAAGGGCAGATCAGTTCCCCTATTCCGCTCTCCATGTGTTCAAGACTAGAAAAAGCCCCCAAAGGAGTCGGAAGGAAGGGTTCCATTCAGCACACACCTAATTACAGTCCTCGCTCGATTCTCTCTTATAAATGACAACCATCAAATGCCAAGATGTGACAGAATGACATCTGGCTCTTTGGCAGGCACCCTCGGCAACGGCGTTAATGACTTGGGAGATGGCTCTGGGTATGTAACACTGTTAAGTTTGTTGTCTGGATTATATTATCCTCTTCGACATCTTTTTACATTGTCCTCTAACTCACTTCTGATTCTGATTCAGTGAAACCTGGACACATTTATCCAAATTTGCCCAATGCCCTTCATGGCCTTGACATCCCAGTCCTTTCATATATTTTCATCAGCTTCTGTACATCATTCACAGAGAGTTGTGAGTGTACTTCACAGCCAGTTTGTAGTCTCACAGGCAACTCAAAGGGGAAGGTTTTTGTCATCTGGGAAAAAGTTCTTTAGTGCTCGACCAAATTACATTTTCTAAGATGACCACATTTGGGGCTCCTTTTGAAATCATGCTGTACAAAGAAAAAAATGCCTCAGTGACTACATATGCTTTGAATTTGAAACCAATATGCAATGCTTCATTAGCTCCCAGGATGAACTATAAAAAAGCAGGGGTTGCAACCATAACAGTCTTGCCTCTGACTGAGACAAATATATACATTTTAATTTTTTCCTACACATTAAAAACAAAGCCTGTATTTGAAATTTCATCCAGTTTTCAGAAATAATGCATTTAATTTCAGTCGAGTTCTTTTATTTTTTCCTTTTTTTTTTTTTTTTAACTTCTCACCATATAGAAATAGGAGGCCAAACTAGGAAAACAGAATAGTATGGGAAACAAAATCCCCAAAGCTTCCTCTTCCATACCAGTTGTTATTGTGATTTTGGAAGAGGTCAAAATTTATCAAGCTGGCATATGTGAAAATGTAAAAAATATTAAGAGAAATGTTAGAGTCCAAATGGTAAATCATTATAGTAAATCCTTATAATGTAAATCAGCCCCTGGAATCAATAGGCTGAAATGTTAGCTTCATTCTATGGGTATTTTAACTGTTTAAAAAATTTTGCTTACAAAATAACTGCAATACTCACAACTGAAAAAAATCATATTATCTAGTGCTTTGACTTATTGGAGAAACATTTATGTGTAGAACCAATACATTCATCATGTGTAATTGGAAATTAATGAAACAGTATTTATACTGCTTATATTTTTACTTTTTTTTGTCATTTAAGCATGCCATCTTAAAATGTATTATACCTATTTAAAATGCTGATGGAAATCAAAGATATAGGATTATGAAATGCCAAATATAAAATTAAAAAGAGAAGGATTATTTTTTAAACTCTATACAGTAGTTCTCAATTATACCATGGTACTCTCTAATTCTTCAAAATTCTGAAGTGATTTGTAGGAAATAGAAATATCCATGGTTCAAATCCTGTGAGTTTCAAATAGCATATCTTTTGTTTGTCTCCATGAAAGAGACAATAGACATCAGAATATAAAGTACTAAAGTGGTTTTTTATTAGCTAGTTTGATGAGGAATAAATGATGGGATCTTTCCAAAAGTTGTCAGTCTTTGACCAAAGTTTCCTGTGCCTTGGTTAACAAAACTTCAATTTCCATAAATATATCGATGCCTCCAGAAAGGTGTGAACAGATGCTTCATCTCTACATTGTGTACATAAATGTACGTTCTGAGATGTAAATTGATCAAACTGTAGAAACAAATCATTTAAGATTCGTGCAGTGATTAATAACAGAAGCCAGTAATCAAATCTCCCTGCCACCAGCACATCTGTTACAGAGAGTTTCTAGTTTGCCCTATTATGCAAATGTGCAATAAAACAAATACATTACTTAATTTAGCAGCTGGTTCAAAAACATTATTTTTGGTGATTTCTTTAGGTTTTGTGTACTTTTGCCATTGATAGTGGTTAATGTGAACTAATTCAATTGTTTATGAGATGAGGGCTTCTACATAAAAAGTAGCCCCTGGGGAAAGCCAGGCTTTTGAAAGTCATTTTGACCCTTGTCTCTGAGAACCAAACACTGAGGCGAACACAAGACAAGTCATGGCTCTCAAGACTTCCACTCAGAAAGCACAGGATTCTTAAATGGTTTAAAATGGAAACCCCCTTGATTTCCCTGTTCTTGAGAATAGAGGAAAATCCTCAGTGCTAGAACTTGCTGGATTTGGAATTTAACTTTTTTAAGCTGAAGTTGTTTTTACATTAAAAAAATATCTGGACACAAAAAAAGAAATTTTACAGGTACCTTGTACTGTATGCTCTGATGTTTTCCTGGCAAAAGGTAGGAGGATCTCATGGAATCAGTGGGAACTTTTTGAATAGCTGGTATACTAAAAAGTAGGAAACATGCCTCTCATGAGCTTGAGAATGATATGAAAAACCACAAGCAGGTGGGTTGCGCTCTTAGGAAATGCTCAGAGGGCTGCCTTTTGTGTAGAGTAGGCAGTGACCAAACTTGTATTTGTGAGACCAGTTGAGGGAGGAGGTGAGGAAAGGGGACAATAGCATCAAGCACAGCCACCCGCAGAGTCTTCAGTAGCTGGACAGCAGGCAAGAAAAGAATAGCCCTGAGTTTTCAGCAGTGGAGCTAACTAAAATGGTTGCTGGAGAACAAGGAGTCACATGTTACTCTCGAGTTTTAAGTTGTTTGAAGACTGCTGCCTTACTTGGTACAGGGGATAGTTGAAAAGCAATATCTATGCCCAGTTCACATTCAGGGTCTCTTAGTTAATATGCAGAATCTCAAGTCCCCTCCACTGTGGGTCCACAGGACTGCTTTAAAAGGATCTTTTAATTAGTTATTTTTAGATCCATCTTTACCAATGGCTGAGCTTCCCTAGTGGCTCAGACCATAAAATCGTCTGCTTGCAATGCCAGAGACCAGGGTTCAATCCCTGGGTCGGGAAGATCCCCTGGAGAAGGAAACGGCAACCCACTCCAGTACGCTTGCCTGGAAAATTCCATGGATGGAGGAACCTCATAGGCTATATATAGTCCCTGGGGTCACAAAGAGTCAGACACGACTGAGTGACTTCACTTTCACTTACCAAAGGCTAAAAACTATGGCTCCAAGGTGAGGAATTACATTCATGCTTACATGTTTAATAATATAATACCTATAATAATCTAAATAATAAATATGTATTGAATACCTGCATTAGCACCACCTTATAAAGCAACCTTACAAACAATATCTCTTTTGAGCTTCATATTTTGCCAGTGTGGGTAGTGGGGCTCAGTGACTTGCCTAAAGGCACAGGATGTTGGGACCAAAACTAAGGACTAATTCCAAAGCCCATGTTCACACTTACATTACTAAAGTTAAATTTCATTAGAAGACCTCAGGAAAAAGACAAATTGTGGAGTGTGTCCTCAGAACCATAGATGGAAGAGGGAGAAACTTCAGTTTTCTTAGTAAATACTCAACGTCATGCTCTGAAACCATACTGAGACTTCAAATTCAAACATTAAGATTAAGAGAGAAAATACAGGGACTTCTCTGGTGGTCCAGGGGTTGAGAATCCACCTTCTTATGCAGGGTATGAGGGTTTGATCCCTGATCCAGGGAACTAAGATCCCACATGCAACTAAGCCTGAGTACTGCAGCTACTGAGCCCTACATACTGGTGAAATGTAGGAGGATTTTACGGAATCAGTGGGAACCAGTTAAATAGCTGGTATATTCAAAAGTAGGAAACAAGCCTCTTATGAGCTTGAAATTGATGTGAAAACCCAGAAGCAGGTGGGTTGCACTTTTAAGAAATGCTCAGAGGGGCGCCTTGCACCGCAGCAAGAGAAGCCCAGATGCCATAACTAAAGAAGCGCCCATGTGCCCCAAGTAGAGAAAGCCCATGCACCTCAAAGAAGACCCAATGTAGCTAACTGGAAGAAAAGAAAAAACAAAACAAAACAGATTTAGGATACATGACTGAGACTAGGCTTTTTGGAAACATGGATTACCCAACAGACAGACTGTATTATTCAGGATTCTCCAGAGAAACAGAACCGATAGAATGTATGTATATATATATAAAGAGATGTATTATAAAAGAATGGGTTCATGTGATTATGGAGGCTGGCAAGTCAAAATCTGCAGTGCGGACCCCCAAACTGGAGACTTAGGAGATGAAGGTGCAGGTGAAATCTGAAGGCACTCGGCTGGAGAATTCCTTCCTGAACAGGGAGGCCACTCTTCCTGTTCTATTTGGGCATTCAATGATTAGATAAGTCTCATCTACATAATGGAGGGCAATGTGCTTTACTCACAGTTCCCCAACTAAATATACATGTTCATCTCATCCAAAAATGCCTTGCAAGTTAACACATAAAATTAACCATCACACAGACCAAGTTTATACTAAAGTGACAGTGCGAGTAGTTTTGCTCAGTCATGTCCAACTCTTTGTGATCCCACGGACTGTAGCCCACCAGGCTCCTCTGCCCATGGAACTCTCTGAAAGAATACTGGAATGGGTTGCCATGCCCTGCTCCAGGAAATCTTCCAGACCCAGGTCTCCTATATTGCTGACAGACTGAGCCACCTGGAAAACCATTATACTTAAGACACCAGCAAATTATGGTACTTTAAAAGATTAAAAAAAAAAAGACTCTTGAAAATAATCTGATGTGTGATATTTCAGAAAAAAACAATCATCATCAGAAAAAATTGGACTCTGGCTATCTTATCCTTAATTTTACAGTTTAGTATTTTTAATATTTTGATTAGATGCAGGGTGGAGAGGGACCTAAAAAATCTCCATAATCCACTCTAATATTGTAGTGTTTGGGACCCTTAAAGGCCTTGCCTTCTGGTCATCTCTAGAAATTTCAAGCCATCACTATACAAATTTTTTCTGTCCAGTGCTTTAGGAGTGATAATGAAAGTGAATTGAATTCATTTGGCAAATATTAGGCCTGCCAACAGTATTCTTACTTTCTGTAGAGATTGTGAGGTCAGCATAGCATAAGGGGCAGGAGCAAGACATCGAAGTCACAGAAAGCCTCATTTCCTAACTCTTTTCAACACTTTTCTGTCAGTGGGATTTTTGGCAAGTTACATAACTCTCTAAGTTGCAATTTCCATATCTTTAAACTAAAGATAATTGAGCCTATTTCCCACTGCTATCATGAGGATTAAAGGAGTTAAAGCACTTGGAACTCTGGGCACAATGTCTGACATATGATAACTCAATAAACATTATTCTTGTGATAGCCATAAGAAGAAGAAAATGAGTTAGGGTAAAAAGCATAGTTGTTGGACCAAATCCATCCATACTTTCTACACGTTGCACAATGGATATTCCTGGTAAGGAGGCCACTGAAGAACCATCATGGACCCTATGTCCTCTATTTTTGGAGACCATATTCTACATATCAAGCATATTAATAAACTCAAATCCCATGTTAAGAGAAGCATTCAGAAGGTAAATTGTTTTGTAAGATTTTCTAAAGATACTTTTGCTACAAAAACTATTTGAAAGGGAATGTGTTAGTCACTCAGTCATGTCCAACTCTGCGACCCCATGGACTGTAGCCCACCAGGCTCCTCTTTCTGTGGGATTCTCCAGGCAAGAATATTCTCCTGCATTGTAGGCAGATTCTTAATTTCTTATTTATCAACTTGGAATTTCAGGAATTTCTTAAAAGTAAAAATAATCTAAAATGCTTCTTACAAACTGGCATCTTCATAGAATTTAATGTTTAATGAAGTTGTCAATATTTTGTGTGATAAACAGTGTAATAAACATTTAAAAATTTGACTGCAGTTTAAACAATATTTTGGTGACAGTAAAGCTGTATACAAGTAACAAATATTCTTGCAAGTTCACAGATCCTAGATATTCTTATACTGCATAATGGTTCAACTGTCTTGCATAAGTTTTAAGTTCTTCAGAAAAGTAGAAAGAGAGAGAAAGTGTGGGGGTGGGGAGTCGGAAACCATGCTTCCATCATGAGTTTAAAAGGTGTCTATAAATTTTTATTTTTAATCATGAAACATTTCAAACATACAGAAAAGTATATAAGAAATATAATTCATTCCATTGCTTATTGCATCTCCTGTTTTACTTACAAGATAATGTACTTTCTTCTATAAGTGTATTCATTAATATCAGTTTGGGCTTCTGTTTGAAGGCTAAGTTAACTAAATATAAATTTATAGTTTCAAAGATAATTTTACTCAGCAATTTGAGGATATCATTCCATTGTCATCTGACCCCTGTTACTATAGGTGAAGAGTCTGTAGTCAGTCAAACGGTTTTTTGACTATGCCCTGCCTATTAGCTTCTCAGGTTTACTCTTATCTTTGGGCATTACGCATTCGGTCCATAGTGTACCTAGGTGCAAATTTTCAAAATTTATTACCTGTTTAATGTTTTCTTTCTGGAATCCTATTAGTGGCATGTTGAACAACCTTATTTTACATGTTTATTAAAATCCTTTGCATATTTTCTATATGTTTATTTCTCTTGCTTCTATCTGGTAACTTCCTCAGATTTATTTTACAGAGTACAAATATATCCTCATATTTATTCAGTCTACTATTTAACTCTACCCTGATTTTCTTTTCTAGTCCACCCTTCCAAGTTCCTAGATTTATGTATACATCATAATGCCAGCACTGCTTTATCTGGGTCCAGAGCTTCATGTTCTTTCTCTGACGGGGGGGTCTAAAATCCAATCTATTATGTTAGTTGGACAATAACCTACTCTAGTCAACCTATGTGTAAATTTACCTTCTCTGTTTAAAGATCTTTGTTTTTAGCATCTGAAGATTTATTTTTCTTTTTTGCTAATTCAACTGACATTTACACTTTTATTTTTGGTCTATCAAAATCAGCAGTATTAATTTTTTTTTTTTGCTGGAGGATGCATTTTAGTCATTATTACTGGTTAAATTACATACCCTCTAAATTTGTATGTGGATGTCTTAACCCCCAATATGATTGCATTTGTAGATGGGGGTCTTTGAGAGGTAAACAGGTCAAGAGGATGGGACCCTTAGGATGGGATTAATTCTCTGATAAAAAGAGACTCCACAGAGCTTGCTCTCTGTCTCTCCTTGAAAGGGAGATCACAGCGAGATGGCAGCTGTCTGCAAGCCAGAAAGGAAGTTCTTACCAGAACCAGAACATTCTACCATCCTGATCTGGACTTCTGGACTCCAGAACTGTGAGAAAATGCATTTCTTTTATTTAATCCATCCAGTGTATCATATTTTGTTACAACAGCCATCTTTTTGAAATACCGAGTCTCTAATACCTTGTATTTATTCAATTAATATTGACAAGTTTTAAGAAGAAAAAGTCTTGCTGCTTTTACTTTTAGCTTATCAACTAAGGCTCCCTAACATGGATTTGTAGTAAAGTTCGACCTCACCTGAATTCAGATAAACCACAGTCTCTGAGCAAGTGTTGCACAATAATTTTAAAAACCTACTAATTTATGCGGAATTGACAGTTCAGTTCATGTTAATTCCAAATGGACCACAAGGCAAAGAATCAGATTTGGAAGAATAGCCAAGAGTAGAATGATTTTACTTGGTTGGCCTGGAAAAAAAAAAAACAAACAGAAACAAAGACAGCTTCTAAATGGCTTCTGTTTGAATCCAGAAGGCAAGCCATAGAAACCTAATAAAGTGAAAACTTCCATCAAGATTGCAAATAAAATATTGAGGGTATCTGTATAATTAATTAGAAAAATAGGATGGAGCTATCCTTATTGTGGTAAATGTAAATTATTACTAAGTGTCCTCCAGCTAATTTGAAGGACCTTTCACTTTTATGTGACTATAGTAAGAAATGAGAAATTTAATATAGTAAAATATGTAGTATCTATTGCAATCTTAAAGAAACCTGTTGGTTGGCAGCAATATAACCCTGAGGCATTCTGAGGAACTGTAAACAATCCAGGCTCTACTGTGTACACAGAAAAAAAAATATTAGCTTATAATCATATAGGACTGTATTCCTGCCATGTGACCAAAGGCTTTAAAAGCACCTTTTCCTTGCATTTCAGAAGCTGATATTAACACAATTACTTGGCAATCTGGCAGTTGTAAATTGCGACCTCTTGTCACTAGTTGGGTCACTGATGTCCTCCTCTTTTCCTTTTTAAACACTGATGGATTCAATAAAGTAAACACTGACTTTATAAATAAGCAGGGAGTCAGAGCACTGGGTTCTAGTCACTTCCGGAATGGGAAGTAAGCAGAGCAATTACTGAGAGGGAAAGGAAGGGACGCTAGGACTGTAGTCAAGCAGATGATGGAATGAATACCCTATTTAAGTATGCCACATGTCGCCATGTAAAAGAAACGGTGGGTCACAAGAAACAAAGGAATGCCATAGTGCGTTGATCCCATAATTAAGGGAGAAGACATAAGTCAGAAGCCTCTCAGACCAAATGAGTTTCTCTACCATACACTGTAATTATTACTCTTAGAACTCTCATTCCAACAGGCACTTCACACTGATGATACCGAATATCTTCTTTCAGTATCAAAACTCAAAGAATAAAGTATGCGACAGATTGGAAAGCCAGCTAAAGCTCCTGCTCTTGCAAAGACAGACCGTGGTCATTATTCTATCTTGGCAAAGCCAGAAAAGCAGGGATTTCCACAGGGCAGCATCAAAACTGGCTGACTCTACAAGAATCCATCACTTTGAAGACACCACATACCAGATGAATTTCTGCCAGTCCTTTCCCAAACTAGGCAGTTAGTAATCAAGGAAGAAAAAGGTTAAACTCCCACTACCACTATCATCACACACAGGTGCACATGTCCAGCGCAAACAGTGGTGTTTTGCTTTTCTCTCCTTCTAAAATCTTGCTCCTCATAACATCTCCAGAATGTATGTGGAAGACATGAACCCCTCTTAGCATTTTTTTCCAGCTTATTGTTTTGTTTAGAGCAGAATATGCCCAACCCTGGGCTTCCCAGGTGGCACAGTGGTAAAGAACCCATCTGCCAATGCAGGAGATGCAGGAGTCATGGGTTCGATCCCTGGGTCAGGAAGATCCCCTGGAGAAGGGAATGGGAACCCACTGCAGTATTCTTGCCTGGAAAATCCCATGGACTGAGGAACCCGGAGGGCTAAAGTCCATAGGGTGGCAAATAGCTGGACGCAACGTATCGTCTGAGCACACAATCACACATCTATTCAACCCTGGATAATGAAACGATTGGCTAAAGCCATTCTCGACAGTCCCTTCTGTTACTTTAAAAACTCCTAGACCTAGTTATATAAAAACTTCTGTCCAGTGAGATCTGAAAGAAAGTCTGCTTTGTAAGTTTCTAGGGAAATATTAGCTTTCTGGATAAAAGAAAACACACATCTCATGTCAATTTTC
The DNA here is from genome assembly GCF_032405125.1 of Capricornis sumatraensis. NCBI lineage: Eukaryota > Metazoa > Chordata > Mammalia > Artiodactyla > Bovidae > Capricornis > Capricornis sumatraensis. The sequence goes on from NC_091087.1 coordinate 43,489,239, forward strand.
CTCTTCCTACCTACTTTGTTCTAGAACACAGTACGGCAGCTGGTGCTGCTGCAGTCATCTGTGATCATGAGAGGAAGATGAAGACCATTCAGGCAACATGGACCCTTACATCACTGAGCTGCTGACCAACACCAGCATTAGCTAACCTCTGGTTTTTAGATTGTACAGGAAAAATAAACTCCTCCTTGTTTAAATGACAGAGAAATTTTCTGTTACTTTCAGGCAAATCCATTTCTAACTGATGCAAAATATATGGTACTACCATTTTACATGTTCGTTACCTAGTTACCATTAACAAGCATGCAGTACTTAATTACACAGTAACATCAAGGTGAAGGTAGCTATTCACTTCAGATTCCAGGTTTACGTATGGGGAAACTGCCAAGTGACAATTACTGACTCACCTTGGGATGGTATAAAACCAGGTGACTATTTCCAGGCAAAGAAATGCCAGTATTGTCTGCATTCAGTGGTATCAATAAGGAAGCCTGAGTTGCCCAGCACCACCAGCACCATTTGGTTGCCATCCAATGGAACACAACCAGTGAAAGCAGAGAGTTCCCTAACTACTAAGATGAGATATATAGTTCAATGCCTGAACTTATGCAAGCTACCAGGACCCATCAAAGAGAGACAAATACAGATGTTGAACTTTCTCCACTAATCACAGCTGTGCAATGTAATCTACTATCCCAGGTGCAGACAAAAAAGAGGTGCACTATTTGCAGAGAATTTTAAATTGTATTTACTACAAACTTATTACTATAAAACCTACTAAAAAAACTGTCCACTTTTCATAACCATCATGCCAGGTGGCTCAGTGGTAAAGAATCTGCTTCATTATTTATTCTTTAATAAAACTATACATAAAAGTTACTTTAGAGAATTCACAGTCACACAGAAGCCCCTGATACGTGTGGACTGAGCTACGTAAGTTTGGTTCAAAAGCAGTTGTAAATGGTTTGACAGCCTTCAAGTTTGTCTCCAAATGCTGTGTTCTACATATTCCTAGGGTTAAATAGTAGATGAACAATGACTGCACGTGACTGTAAGATGAAGAAAGAGACCATGAATCACTTGGTCTAGGTAACTATTTGAAGTTTGTACCTGTGTTTAAAATTTATAAGAGTGAAACAGATGAACTGCACATTGCTGGTACATGCAAATTTTAGATTATACATGAAATAATGTAATAACCCACTTAAAATTGAAATACATTTTTTTTTCACAAGCTGTTGAGTAATATATTTAAAGACCACCCTTCCAAATCATCAAACTAGAATTGTATAGACAACAAGTAAAAATGTGTTCTTTTTAAGTTGTTTCTTCTTTGCTTTAATAATAGATAAATCAAGAAATTAATGACTATTGCTGGTTATTACGTGATCATTACTGAAAATAATTTAATTGGTCCATTCAGAGGATCCAATAACCTAGGTACAATAGAAGGGGAAATTCAAAAGTTCCCTAAGCACTGTTTTTTGAAAGGTTAGTGCTCTGTTTGTGCTATTAACTAACCACACTGCTGAACACTCAGCAGATTTTAATTCACAGAGAGTTCTAGACATGTCCTAGGAGTGGAAACATGTTCTCTGATACATTGTGCCCTATCTTCCCTCTGGCCACTTAAAACAAAATCTATGGCTTTGAAAAATTCTTCAGTACTGTTTTTTACACTATGAACAGAAAACAGTGCAATATTGAGAGATTGCTTTTGAGAGGTGATACAAAACTTACTTATTTTGTTTAGAAGTTATAATTGGGAAGTTTCACTCAGAAACATGAGTCCACATATGCTTTCTGAGGCTTAAATCTAACTATTCTCATACACTTGTTTGGATAAGAACTGTCTGGGATGTTCCCAGCTCGAGAGACTCCTGGAAATACAGGACTCCTGAAGTGCAACTGTCCCTAAGGTTTCCAGTTCAGAAGATTTGGAGTAGAGCCTACAATTTGTGTTTTAAATAAGCAGCAATCCCTTTTTAAGTTATTCTTGAACTAAACTTTAATAAATGTTAAGAAACTGTAGATATCAGGAAAGTGGAACCTTTTTGTAACTTTTTTCCTATTGACTATTAAGACTTCTAATTCACCAGGTCAGCCCTTTTGTTTAAAGGATAAACAAACATGTAAATAAGGAAATAAGTAAATAAATATTACTTCCCTCCCCCCAAATGATAAGAGAACAAAACAAGCATGGTAGACAAGAAGATAAACGGCTGTTGAGAGAGATGATTCAGGGGAAAGCACCTGTAACAGTGAAATGGTCAGAGTAAAATACCTTGCCGGATTCAAAGGGAAGAGAAGACAACTTGCTTGGAGTCTGCTGTGGTCTGAGTGTCTGTGTGCTCAAAGCAGAACCTTCATGATTGAGGTCTGTGCCCCTATAAAAGAGACTTCAGAGAGCTCCCTCACCCCTTTTACTATATGAAGACACAGTGAAATAAAGCCCCTATCTATGAACCAGGAAGAGAGCTCTCACCAGACAGAATCTGCCAGCACCTTGATCTTCCCAGCCCCCAGAACTGAATTTATGTTGTTTCTAAGATATCAAGTCTCTGGTGTTTCGGTGTAGAAAGCTGAAGGGACTAAAACAGAGTTTAATAAATATAATGAAATTTGGGCCTTGAATTCTACTTCAAAGAGATTTTAGAAAAGCAAAAATTACATAATTTAAGAAGCTCAAAATATAAACAAGACTTTTTTTTCCTTAAAATCTTACATTTGACTTTTAGGAGTAATGATTTTTACATTCGGTTGAGAGTTTAATTCAGAAATATCTACAGGGCACCCATTAGGTGCCAGACTCGGAGACAGAACTGTCATCACTTGGAAGGAGCTTGTAGTCAAGCTGCAGAAATGGTGGCATCAGGAAGCAGAGACCCAGCTGGCACCTTGCTATGCAGATGCCAAGCTGCCCAGAATATACTCACTGGCCTTTCGCTGGTTCAGGCCTCCCTGGGGTTTAACGTGAGTGACACAGTGGGGCCGTGTGTGGCATTAGTGTGTGTGCGTGTGCGATCACACATGCTGGTAAGGTAGACTGGCGCATGTCTCCCAAAGGGGACATCTCTCAAACACAATAACTAACACTGTCACTTGGATGTGTCCCTTGAAGGTAGCAGTCACATGCCAGACTGAATATAGACAAGCATATGCCAGAAGAAGGATGAGTGGAGAGAGGAAGTCTACTCCTTATATAGATGGAAGTCCCAATAAGCCCATATAGTTGCCTCTCAATGCTCCTTACCTGGGACTAGGGGAATGTAACTGCCAGCCTCATCCACTGGACAGATTTGTGGGCAGTTTCTATTAGATATCCTTTTCCTTCCTGTCACTTCTCATTTTTCCACAGCGGCCAGACGACGCTGTTACTGCCACAGGCTTCTCCCCAGATCTAGTCAGGCACGAGAGAAGCAGGAAGACCATCTTGTTCTGATATTAAATAGGAGCCTCCGGGGTGATGTACAAGGCATACTGTATTCTTGAGACTTGTTTCAGATGAGAAAAAAGTAACGTCTGTGTGTGTTGGGTGGTGGTTTTAAGACATTTCATTTCTGAAAACATAGAGATTATAACAAGTGACAAAAAGAAAGGTTCCCCCAGTTCCTCCCCCGACTTCTAATGAACCAGAGCTGGTTCTCCCCCTGGGGAGCCCTTTCCTGCTTGGCTTTCATTGAGCCCTCAGGAGAGTGTTCCTCTGGTAATTTCTCATACCTTGCATGTGTTTTCCTGGGGGCCAATGTTTTCCTCTGTTCCAGGCTTCTCCCTCTTCCCATTTGTTCCTCTGCACTCCAGAAAATCAGATTTGCTGGGAATACCAGGGACTGCAAAGAGAGCTGACCCGGGGAAACGAAGGCCTTTGTGGTCTCCCAGGAACTGTCTATCGACTGAGCCCCGGGTCACCCTGTGTTAACTGCCTCTGCTGTCTCTCGGAGAGAAATTTCATACCAATTCCGCAGGTAACCAAATATGACAGAATTTCAATACTAAATTTAAAAAGCTGTTGCTCCCCAACTCTAGTCACTTCAGCGATTCTGAAATTGACATTTCACTTTTACAAATTAAGACAAAACATTTAAGTTTGAAAGATAACAAACATCCTCAAAGGACACAGAGACAAAATGCCCATCCTTTGTGCCTTCCCATCTTACCCCACAGCCCCCTCCTCGACGCAGAGGTGTGTAGAAGGGAGCCAGAAATTGCCCATAATCACGCTCTGCCTTTCTACTGTACGTCCAATATGTGCTGTCATTATTTCAGTGTTTGAAGCTCTCATGGCAGCATTGCCAGGGAAGATAATGGGGCCTATTATTTTCAATGAGCTCCATCAGAGGTTTCAATGGGCCTGCTATCACTCGAACAAAGACACACTGGGAAGCAACACTACCTTCTTGTCATCAAAATGGCTGAGTTTGTGTGAAGCTAAAGAACACCCCCTTTTTTTTTTTCCTTTTCAGCCCTGTTGGATTTGAAAGGGCCAAGAAAGGCAGTTTACAAAGAAGCAGGCCTGACTCCTTGCCAAGTGCTCTTTGCCCTGGCCAGAGGTACATACGTATTTTATTGAATCACTAAGTTCAGCAAAGTGAAACCTGCTTTACCATGATTTCCTATTTCTACCCAGAAATATGTTCCCATGAAAAATATCTTCCAATAGAATTAGAAACAGCAGCCAAAAAAACAAAAGCAGAATAAATAAATAAATAACCTGCCAACATGGAAGTTGTTTAGAGAGTGGTTGAGTTTAAGGTGAATTAAAAGATTCTGGCTCAGCTTAGAAATCTCTTTTCCACCCGTTTCTGACCCTTCTTCCCTAAACTTGAGAACTTTTCCTTTGTCTTTGCATCTGTTGCAGCTTGAGCTCAGTCCCAAGGTGTCTTTGTCTGGATATTTACAAAACCTTACTAGTTACCCTTTATGAGACTGTAACAAGACTACTTGTCTAACTTCCGAACTGTTCGGCAATTTTAGGATTGGTAAAATGTATTTTCTGTGGGTTGTAAATATGTGAGTCTGTAAAACAAGTTCACATATATTAATAGTTCTAACAGTTCGCTGAAACATTTCAATTTTTGAGCGTTTATTATGTTCATGCTGTTACATATTTACTCGTTTAATCTTCATACAACTCATGAGAAAGAGAGCTGTTGTTATCCTCATCTCTGCACGAGGACATCCTTCAGACCTAGAAAGATCAAATCACTTGTTGAGAGTGACTCCACGAGCAAGCGCCAGAAGAGGAATCGAATCCTTACGACTTCATTCCAGGGTCCATGAACCATGGGAGGCCTCCATGCATAATTGAGCCACTGTAGAGCTGTTCGAAATACTGATCAATTTTTTCTTCTCCTTGCTTATACTCTTCACTCCTCTCAACCTGTCCCTTCTTTCCCTTAAGTATCTCCGTTCAAGCAGTTAGTGAGCTCCTGGTATGTGTCCTCAAGTTTACAGAGGAGGAAACAGAAGTAGCCTGCCAATCTGCCTTCAGTGTTTTCAAATGCATAGATTTTATTGGATGCATTATTTTAGATATCTGTGTCAAAAGCATAAAAATGGAGGCAATGCATTTGAGAGGGAGAAGGAGAGAAAATAAGGATTTTTAGACACGTGGTGAATCTGTAGGATTCATACAGGAATGAAAGATGGCTCAGCCAAGTTACTTCCAGCAGGGAACTCTGTGGTGTGTTCAAAAGCTCTGTGAACACTGTATCATAATTTGCAGAACATCCAGGCTTTGCTCCAGTGAGGTCTGTCCAAAGTCCGAAGCCAAATTTTCAACTGGGCTGCCTTCCCACCAGTTGCAGGGGAGCACTGGCCTTCATGGGAAGTCCCCAGTGCAGTCCCAGAGGATGCGGTGCTCTTCTCTGCCTGCAGACTCGGACCTCGTTTGGCCCTTTTCAATTTATCCCTGGAATTTAATCCTGCGATATTCCAGAACACCCATCATCCCAAGAGAAGGAGGGATGATGGAGGAAAGGGAGTGGTACTGAATAGAAATAGTTTGGTTGCTTTTTTCTGAGGGGTAGCACTGTGTCACATGGCATGTGGGCTCTTAGTTCCGGACCAGAGATCAAATTTGCATCCCCTGCATTGGAAGTGTGGAATCTTAACCACCAGATCGCCAGGGAAGTCCCTGAATAGAAATAGTTTAAGTTCCTCTGAGCTAGGATGGTGATTAGATACAGTCTTATTATGCCAGCTTCATTTTCTGCTGTGTTTGAAAAAATTACAATTAGACTTTGGATATAGGTAGGAAAGAATGCTATACAGCTAGTCTGACCATTTCAGTGGTCAGCTTAGTAAATATAGGTTACTGCAAGGTAAATTGACTTATAATAGTATTGTCAATGAAGAATGATTGGAAATGTTTAAAATGACCATAGTATGGCAGTGAAAAAAAATCAATGTTTTCAAAATGCTATTTGACCTCTAGTTTATGTGGGGGTTGCTGGGAGGCACACATAGGAGAAGGTATTCTATTGATCTGTGTGTCAAATGTGCTCAGTTAAATGTGGATAAGGTTATGATATTTATTTATTATCTCATTGCGAGAAAGGCTGGAGATGACAATGTCTGAAACAGTCTAGCAAAGATAACTTTCATGATGAATAAATATGACTATAATTCCTTATCAACATTAGTTTGGCTCTATCCCCATTGTATTCTAGTCACCTCAGCACCTAAGAATTCTCATTTGTTTCTAACAGATCAAGAGTGCCTACATTTTTAAGGACTTATTTTTAGGATAAAACACATGGTAGTCACCACCTTCCTACCATATACAACAGTCATACTTCTAGTAACCATTTTTAAAAGAAAATATATAAATAGATATGGTGCTCAGATACTACAATAACTTCACAGGTTGGGAGTCACTGATTTGTTCACATAGCCTATGCTATAACTGATAATTTAAGCATTTTTAAAAACCACTGGATTTTAAATCTGTTTCATAAAGATCATTCTATCTTAATCATGTATAAGCACCAGTTAAACACAGTGTCTGGAATACAGTAGGTGCTTAATATATCTTTCCTGGGGGATGATCAAATATTTTTATTCAAATGAGGGTAAGCTAGAGAACACAGCCTATGAAAGGGGTTGGGGAAGGTAGTCTGCATAAGTTTGTGGTAGTGATGGACAGGATGACAGTTTCTTAGCTAACAAATATGTATACCATGCTTACTATATAATGCTTTTTATAAGACTGGCAGAATTCTAATTATCTCATAAATATGATTAATCCTCACAGTGACCCCCATGAATGATTGCTATTTTTACTGCTGTCTTCTGTGCTTTACAGATGAGTAGACTAAGGCACATCTGTGAGGAAGATACGCTGAAGGTTACATTATGAGTTTATCAATGAAAATCTTTAGGCTTTTTCACCATCTTGTATTTATATAGATGATTTAGGTTTACTGGAAATGACAGGTGAACTTGTTGATGACCTACAAATCAAATGAAGTCTAAAAGCACTTTTTTAGGTAAGACTGGCCATTTCCCCTACACATTCCTCTGCTGTAAAATAGCTGAGGGAGGGGGTATTTCAGAGCTAGGTGTCTTGGACTCCAGATTTAAGATAAATATTTTGAACCGTGGCTTACTCTATAGAAGTCCATGCCAGCAGTTTACCAAACAGCTTAATAGATGTGGTAATTCACTAATCACTTTCACTTATATAGCAGCATAAGCTATTTTAAAATATAACTGTCCAGGGATTTTCCCAGACACCTGCCCAACTAATTCAGCCTGTCAAATTATCAGATTATGTGGACAAATGGGAACCATGCAAATTAAGTGCTAAAAGGTAGCTTAAAAACTATTAAAGCAAAAAAGATCTGGGGGTACTGGTTGACCACAAGTTCAAAGATTATGACAAGACTTTTAAAAAGATAATGCCATTTTATAATAAATGACTAGATGTACATTATCTGGTTGGTGGGGGGTGATGAGTCTAAATTTAAAGTATCAGTTTTAATTTAGGCTCCTTATTTGAAAGGAGGAAAATGATAGATTACTCACAAAAAGTATGCTAGGGAAGACAGAGCAACTCTAAATTGAAACAGTTAAAGGGCTAGGAAACGTTTGCCTTGACAAAGGGAAGAAAACTCACAACAGTTATCTTAGAATATATAAAAGAGATCCTGTAGTGAGGGATAAAAATGTTTACTTCAGAGTCCTGCCTTTCTACTGTCTCTGAAATACACCTTCATCTCTCTCTTTCCACTGCCTCTGACCTAAAATGCCTCCTTTTTGCAATAATTTTCTAATTAGTGTCCCTGCATCTCATATTTCTCGCACATAAACCCTTCACAACATACCAGAATTATCTTTCCAAAACACAAATCTTACTGTGACATTTCCTGGCTTCAGAACCTTCCAGCGGCTCCATGGTGTGCACAGAGTAAGCGTGAACTTGTCAGCCTTACAAGGTCTCTGCCTGTAATTCCATTCATATCCTGCTACTGTTCCACTCTCCCAAGCCCACAACCAGCTCCCTCTCCTTAAACCCACACTCTGGTTTCTTAGGACTACTCACGAGAAAGGACTTAAACCTGTTTTCCTCTACACACATGGTTCTTTCTCTGTGTATGGAATTCTCTACCCCCAAATCCCAATGCCCAGTTAATGAGCTTCTACTTATCCTTTAGAACCTGTGAAAATATGTCACCTCTTCTACGAAGCTTATAGTCAGGATTCAAGACCCTCTCCTCGGCACACCTCTAGCACTTTCTACATAATTACCAGATAAGTGTTAGAAATTCACGTGCAAGTCCACTTCACCACATCTTCAACTTCTCAAATCAATGTCTTCATGACCTACAACAATGCCTGAGTCAAGAAAGACTCAATCATTCTCTGTTGAGTCATGAATGAGGATAAAACACTAAGGGGCAACACGTAGGAGCTGACAGTGTTTCAATACAGCTATAATATTAATGATGACATTGATAATATTAGCTACCATTTATACACATCTTGAAGGTGCCAAGCAATGTCTTAGGAACCATGAATGTTATGACTTTGATCCACACAACCCTAGGCAGTAGGTTGCTTCAGTCATGTCTGACTCTTTGTGACCCCACGGACTGTAGCCCACCAGGCTCCTCTGTCCATGGGATTCTCCAGACAAGAATACTGGAGTGGGTTGCCATGCCTTCCTTCACGGGATTTTCCCAACTCAGGTATCGAATCCATGCCTCTTATGTCTCCTCCGCTGGCAGGAGGATTCTTTACCAACTGTACCACCTGGGAAGCCCAGACAGAAGATTCCTTACAGATAAAGACTCTGAGAGTCAGAGGTAAAGTGGCTTGCCTAAGGTCAAACAACAAATAAGCATTGGACTGGGACTTGAAAACAAGTCTCTCTAACTCTAAAATCCATGCCCCAGGGCCATAAACCAAACCATCTCCTTTAAACTTCCACATACACACACAAAAATAAGAGGTATCTAACTGATTCCATGGCTTCCTCTGGAAGTTTGTTTCTAACCACTGCAAGTGAGAGTTTCTTTCTTAGAAATACTTCAGAATGGGAACTTCAGTCTTTGGAAGACTGTCTTGTACATTCTGCTTGATGTTGATTATGTACATTTATTATCACTCTTCTATCACTGTCCACAGATAACACTGTGTCTGACTCTGCCATGGATGTTTTCGAGTTATTAAGACTGTGGGCTCTTGCTTATGTGTTTGGCTATTTGAAAACCTAAGAAACATTCTCAAGTTGTTTAGTGAACAATTACTTACCCTTTGCTTATCTCCTTACCATGGGATACATGCAAGGAATTTACTGCATTTATTTTCTCCCTCTGATTGCAGCTTGCCATCTGTGGTGCAACCAAGAGGACCAGAGAGGCCTGCTTCTGTAATGACTGTACTTTAATATTTTGGATGCTCTATAGACACCCTCTAAAGATTTGGGAGGGAACCAAAGCCTAGGGAAATATAGGGCTGAACTCAGCTCAGCTACCTTCCTTTAGATGGCCTGCCTGAAGAAGAACATTCTGAAGTTTGCAAATTGGTACGTGACATCTTTCAAAATAGCTTTAGATGTGCAGCCGGCTCTGTTCAAAAAATGGAACGTCAAAGGTGACTCAGCCCAGCTGAAGCAGAGAAAGTTTAATTCGGAACATAATTTGCTTTCCTTTATTTGCACACTGCAGTTCTGGGGGAATAAAAGCCATTATGGAATCAAAGGACAATTTGCTTTTTTGTTTTGTTGTTGTTCTGCACTGAATTTTTAAAGGCTTTCTTTAAAAAAGAACATAAACAGATGAATGATACTAGATTCAGTGCAGCTTAAAACTAAGTACCTTGAGCTCTTTTCCATGATAAACAGAAACCAATCCTGGCTCTCTGCCCCCAAGCGCAGTTCTGTGTGTTCTCAGTCAGAGGGATTAGATCTTTTCCTGGTCTGGAGGAAGGGAGCTCAGGCAGATTGGGTAGTCATACTCAGAGAGACGGGAGTTTTAAAAGATACTTAATGATAAATATTCCCCTTTTCTCACAAAATGAAGTCCCTCACTGCCTTTTTGGTCTCTCCATTTCCAAACACTGAAGGGAAAATCTGAACCTTTCTGAGAAGTCTCTGGGCCTTTCTATGCATCATGTTAAAGTGCAAGTCACTCAGTCATGTCCAACTCTTTGCGACCCCATGAACTATACAGTCCTTGGAATTCTCCAGGCCAGAATACTGGAGTAGGGAGCTGTTCGCTTCTCCAGGGGATCTTCCCAACCCAGAGACTGAACCCAAGTCTCCCATATTACAGATGGATTCTTTACCAGCTGAGCCACCAGGGAAGCCCATGCCTCATGTGGGGGAGGGGAAATATCACTGGGGTGGAGAGAGCAGGAAAAACTACACTCACACTAAAAAATAAATGAAAGAGAAAGTCTGATAGAATGAGGAAGACAATCAAGATTCCAGGAGACAAATAGCATGTGCTTCTATAAGGGATTTGGTAGGATGTGGATTATATGGTGTGGACACTAAGGTTTTGGGGGCAGTGACAGAGTGTGAGGATATTGACATGAATTATGCACTAAACCCCTTGGACCTTCTTCAAGAAATGTCAGTAAAAGGTGAGATTGCTTTTAATTACTTTCTGATGGCTGAACTATTTCTCTGAATGTGACAATGCACAAAAAATAGACAATGTCAGGGCCCAGCTTATAATAGGAATTAAAGAAGAAACTAAATCTAAATTCAGGAGGGAGAAAATGAGTTCTGTCTCTATAGCCCTTCTTAAAATGGGAATGCTGCATGTGGCCTTAGGTCCTCCGTGAAGTCTTGGACATAATGTTCCGAGAAAGAATGACCCAGAGCATGATGAACACCTCCAGAAAATTCTCTGTGCAAACATTTATTCTACAGTGTAGGACAGGACTTCACTGCTGGCCATGGGATAGCAGGACTGGGATTACCATTAAGAGATCGCCCGCTGTAGTTAAGGACAAAGGATAATAACAATTAATGATGTGTCGAGGATCTGCCAGGGGCTCAGGACTGGAGTGAACTAAGAAAAGTGTAAAGCACAGCTACAACCACCCAAGGGGCTTATCATCAGGGTAGAGAATTATGATCACACACAGATTACAACTAGAGACTAAATGGAATTGGAAGAGTCAGAAAGGGTACATTCAGCTCAGTAGACCTTTCTCAAACACTCCTGACCCAGGTATGAAGTGTGTCCCAGCACAGAGGTGGCAATCCCATGGCGGATGGCGAGTGGGGTTCACCCATTGCCGTCGGTTGAGGTGATGGTCCCATCAGAATGGGAGATTGACTTTTCAACCATTGGTAAGGGTCCCACAGGTTCACTCTGCATGGGACACCAAAAATTATGTAGTTGACCCTGAAGATAAATAGTGTTCATATTGTAGCAATATGGAAGAAAGAAATGCATTTCAGGAAGGGAGAGTGGGACTGGAATGGAAGAAAGAGATATTTCTTCCTTCTGTATTTACGAAGAATCCAAAGTTCGTTCTCAGCTCCAGACAAGAGAGACTGCAAAAAGTAGATATAACTGTTTACCATATAATCATACTCTTTGTTAAGTCTCCAGAGCCCCTTTGTGATTATATTAACCCTTGCATTAATCTACTAATAAGGCCAGAAAGTTAAAATATTCAGCCTCTCACTCTATTTTGCTGCCAGAGGCAGGCTTATGACACAGTTCTGGCCAATGAGATGTCATCAGATTTTCTTTCAAAAATCAAAAGTGATAATCTAATGAAGCTTAGGCTTCACCCTTCTGCTGGCCAGAAATGCCAACATAAAGTGAAAATTTCATTTTTCAGCCTTGGGATAGGAAATATGAGGGTTAATAAGTACGTAATGACAGAGGGGCTGAGGATTGAAACAGCTTTAGTTTCTAATGATACCACTGAACTATCATGGCAGTCATGAATTTCTCACTTTTAACTTCCTGCTTCATGAGACGAAGAAAACCTGTTTAAGCCATGGTAATAGAATTATCTATTATTTACTGTCAAATGGGTTCATAACTAATACACCTTTCAATTCAATAGGAATGCCACTTATTCCTTTGCTCATGTCACTGACATCTTTCCACGGGGGCAAATATAGCTTATGTTTCCTTCAGAAACCCACAAAGTCTTTTTGAATTTGCAGCAAAATCTTCATTTTTCAGAGGAGATACATTAACTCCCAAAGTCTTGTACTGATTTACAGATACTTCTAAAAGTTATGCCCCATTGCCTCCAAAACTATAAAACCATATTTAGCTCCAAGTAGTACTAGACCCTTACAAAGTCAAGTTTGTATGCTATTTTAAAATAATTACTATGTATTTTGTATTTTCACATTAGAGTGGTGATAAGCCATGAGTAGAATGTTTCAATTTATGACTGATCCTGTGCAGTTTTAAAATAGCTGGTTGACACATAAATATTCAAGCTACTTCTTTGAGTCAATATAAGTATAACCAAATTAATTATTTCCTAATGTTTCCCCCACTTTTGTTGCTGTTTTTGTTGTTCAGTAGCTAAGTTGTGTCTGACTGTTTGTGATCCCATGGATTGCAGCACTCCAGGCCTCCCTGTCCCTCCCTGTCTCCTGGAGTTTGCCCAGGCTCATGGCCGCTGAGTCAGTGGTGCTAGCCAACCTTAGTCAATTTAGTTTATTTACATTCTAGTATTTTAATCATATCAAATATCTTGGCAATATGCCAAAATTATTCTCCTAATTTGTTTTCCTTATGTATGTCACACGTTTTTGCAACATGTTGTACTATGAAATGTTATAATATTTGTTTATGAGTTCTTTTAACCCAAGTGATCTCAGTTAGGATGCATTCAACTACTAGAACAAAATATCTGTATTATAATGTTTTGAACCACTGTTTAAGATTATGCATTCTTTACTTACTAAGAATTCTGTAGGCTGGCAATTGCAGGGTAGTTCTGGGAGTTTAATGATGGGACAAAGGACACTGGCTTTTTCCGTTGCTCCAACCCTTCGTTCTCCATGTGTTTGTTTTTACCTCGTTTGTCACCTCATAGTCACATTATGGCTGCCATAATTCCAGTCATGTCATCTTCACCCAGTGGCATCCAAGATGGAAGACAGGGAGAGGAAGGCTAAAAAGATATTTTCACGATGCAACTCTCTTTCGTTAGGAAGGAAATTAATTCCAAGATGTCCTCTGCAAACTTTTCCTTTGGGAAATCATCCCAGAACAGAGTCTGTAAGGGGTAAGAGAAAAAAGTAGCGCCATTATTGGCCTAGACTAATCATGACACATTCCTTAGGGTGAGGTGCATTGCTATATGGATTCTGTTAACAAAAGAAACATTCCAAAGGCAAGTAGCCAGTAACAAAGCCACAGAACCAGCTGCAAACGCACATCCCTGATCACAAATGTCATAATGAATGTCATTCATTATCCTCCAGCATATCCTTATATCCTCACTGCAAGTTAAAAATCAACAATAAATTAACTGCCAGAGAAGCCTATAATCTTTTTTTTTTTTTTTAAGTAATAGGTACAACATTCACTGTAGCCATGGCAACTCTGGGGCTTCCCAAGTGGCGCAGTGGTAAGGAATCTGCTTGCCAATGCAGGAGATGCAAGAGATGGGGATTTGATCTCTGGATTGGGAAGATCACCTGCAGAAGAAAATAGCAACCTGCTTCAGTATTCTTGCATGGAAATCCCCACAGACAGAGGAATCTGGCATGATATAGTCCATTGGGTTGTAAAGAGTCAGTCATGACCGAATGAGTGAGCACAACAATGATGGCAGCTCTTTCAGATTTTGGATGGTTATGCATTGCAAAACCATACAGAAAACTGTATTTTCTCTCATTCATTCGTTCATCCAACAAAATTTTACTTACTAGCTACTATGCGACAATCTCCATACTAGGTACTTATATTTATCAGGGAAAAAACAAACCGAGCAGATGAAGAACCCTGGCCTTGAGGTACTAGTGGGAGGAGCACACAGTAAATGATAAACATCAACTAGTAGTAAGCCCCCTTCTGGGGAGGATTTTACGTCCTCCATTGTTGACCTCAGGCTTGGCCATATTGCTTGTTTTAGCTAATGAAACGTCAGTGGGAGGGATGGGTGTTATTTCTAAGCAGAAGCTTCTGCTGTCTCTCCTCCTTGTACCAGAAGAAAGGCAATTCAGCATGATATTTTCAGAACGAAGAAGACACTGCAGCGGAGCCTCAGTCAAGCCAGGCAAATACAAGGTTGGTATTGTAAGTCATTGTAGTCTTTCTGTTTTACCACAGTACGACAGAATTGTGATAGGCTAAGCTGACCAGTAATATAGTTAATATAGTATTGTCGTTTAGTTGCTCAGTTGTGTCCAACTTTGTGACCCCATGGACTGCAGCCTGCCAGGCTCATCAGTCCATGAGAATTCCCAGGTAAGAATGCTGGAATGGTATCAACCCTGATAAGCACTATGGGGAAAAGGGGAAAAGTAGAACAGAGTGCAGAGGGTCAGTAGTAAGATATGGTGTGTTCAGATGGCAGTGATAAGGAGGATAGTCAGGTAAAGCCCACTGAGGAGATGAGATGTGAATCTGTCTTCTAGATTAAAGTGAGAGAATATTGCCAAGAGGACATCTGGGGAAGGAGCACTCCAGACAGTAGCACCAGCTAGGGGAAAAGGCCTCAGGGGAGAAGATGTTTAGAATATTTGGGGACCTCTGTGGCTGGAGCAAATAAGAAAGGGAGAGAGTAGCAGATGAGTTCAGAGGGATAATGGGGCCAAATGGAGTGGGATTTTAGACACTGAGCAAGGATTTTGACTATTACTCTGTGTTAATTAGGGAGTCACTGCAGGGTCTCCAACACAGTTAAGAAGGGTGGTAACTTAAATTTTTAAAATATCAGTTGGCTGCTCTGCTGAGCATAGACTGTTGAAGGACAAACGTAGAGCATGAAGACTAGTTAAGAGTCTGTTGCAGGAATCCAGGTGGATATGATGGTTCCTTGAAGCACACAGATAGCCAACGAAGTTGTGGATATGTTAAGATTCTCAATAAATTTTGAAGGTAGGGAAAATAGGGTGTAGTAATGAACTGGTGTGAGGCGAGGAGAAGACCCTGCACTCCTTTGACAAAGTGAAGTATAAGGTAAGGTAAGTCGCTCAGTCGTGTCTGACTCTTTGTGACCCCATGGACTGTAGCCCACTAGGCTCCTCCCTCCATGGGATTCTCCAGGCAAGAGTACTGGTGTGGGTTGCCATTTCCTGCTCCAGGGGATCTTCCCGACCCAGGGATTGAACCCGGGTCTCCCGCAATCCAGGGAGACGCTTTGACCTCTGAGCCACCTTACAAATGGTAACTCTCGTGCTCCCTAGAAGACAGGCCATACAGCACTGTCAGTCTTGCTGACTATTTGTGTGTGTGTGTGTGTACACAGTACAAACAAATCTTCAGACAGCAGTATTGATAATCACAATGACCTGTGAAACAAAAGGGGAAATCAGAAATGGACTAGTCCTATCTAGAAAAGATTCTGAGCTTTCGCATTACATTGGCTTTATCATTCATTTTTTTTTTTGGCTTTATCATTTAATATATGTCATATTGTGTGGCAGAAATCTAGATCTTTTTTGTTATCTTCTAACGATTTCATAATAGTTTTCAACAAACTATTTTGGTTTTGTGTTAATCACTCAGTCATGTTCAACTCTTTGCAACCCCACGGACTGTACTCCGCCAGGCTCCTCTGTCCATGGGATCCTCTAGGCAAGAATACTGCACTGGGTTTCTATTTCCTTCTCCAGGGGATCTTCCCGACCCAGGATTCAAACCCTGGTCTCTCACATTGCAGGCGGACTCTTCAGTGTCTGAGACAAGGGAAGCCCCATTTTGGTTTTGCTAAACTACAAAACAACAAATTCATGTTTAATAATAACAAAAGTACTGAGTTTTTGTTCCTCAAGAAAGCTGATGATAAATATGCAACCTCTACAAACTCTTGTTGATATTTACCCTCTCTCATGGTGGTGACTTAGCACCAGCATGATGGTGGTATTATTAATACCATAGGCTACATGAAAAGCAGAACACATAAGCCTGATGAGGAAGAATCAGTAAGGGTTTTAAAAAGACTTTTCCCCCAAATTACTTCCTAGTTGACAAATGTAGATTTATAGATGACTAAATGAAGAATGACTTGCCATTTACATCAATGCTCATTATTTTAAATTACTTTTGCTTATCTTCTATTTCAAGTTTTCTTGTGGTCCAATAGTTGAAGAGACTTGTGAATAATTAAATGATGCTGGTGCTACATGAATTTCATCAGATTCTTCAAATAGAAAATCAGTTAAGCTACTAATGGTTGGATTACTTTTTTCATCTAGTTAAAATTAAAGCTTTTAAAATTTCTCTCCTTTGTAGGTATTCAAATGCCACATGGTTAGATGCAACAATAAAAGTGAAATTTCTTGTTTTGCAGTGAAAATCTGAATGCAAATTTTGGGGAATATGGCATTATAATCATAATGAAAAGAAACATGTTATTAATTAAGATCCTTATGTAGTAGAAATATGTTGTAATTGGCTGTAGAACATACATAATTCAAAATTAAGTCCAAATTTGGGATGATATTTTAAAAAGAAAATAGAAGTTCTGAAAATTTATTATAGATAGTATATAGATGTATATATATGTTTATGTATATACAAGTGTTTTATATATATATATATACACATATATACATTTTTTAAAAAATAACAAACTTTAGCAATACAGTGTATCCCATATGAGTAACTACCATGTTGTAAATGGCAATGAACTTTGTCGGAGTGAGTTCTCTTAATGTTGGTTGATTTTTATTCAAACAAGTTGGAAATCTTTAATGGATGTATTCAGTGATGATAAAACCTAATACAAAATAAACCCAGCTAGTAAAGATTTTATTAAATTATAGCTAATTATGAAAATTAAAGCCTGAAAACAGAAAGACTTCCAAAATTATTCCTGTAAAAGCAAAGAGATAACAGAAAAATATTAAAATTTGACAACTTTTTCATGCAATATCCTGAGCATGGAAAGATTCTCTTCATAGATCCCTTATTTTTAAGTAGATATGCATATGTGTGTGTATATATACATATATTTTGAATGAATGGAATAAAGATGGAAAGCCCTATGATTTTATAGCGTCTAAATTACATGAAAACTCAAAAGAATCAATCATATGTAGAGAAAATCATTTGACAAATTTTTTATTGTAAAAAAACTTTACTAAAGAAAGGTCTTCTTAATGGAGGCAAAAAGAAAGAACTTGTGCCATTTTTCAAATTAATTATAGATGTACTTTAATTGGGGGCTTCCCTGGTGGCTCAGAGGTTAAAGCATCTGCCTGCAATGCAGGAGACCTGGGTTTGATCCCTGGGTCAGGAAGATCCCCTGGAGAAGAAATGGCAACCCACTCCAGTATTCTTGCCCGGATAATCCCATGGATGGAGGAGCCTGGTGGGCTACAGTCCACGGGGTCGTAATTAAAAAAAAAAGAACTGAAGCAGCTTCCTTTTAGCAGAATTTTCTTTGAGCTTCCTAGAGACCTCAATACTTACAGTACTTTTCTCATTTATAAATATACTGTACAGAGAAGAATTCATTGAATGTATCAGCAATGCAAAAATTACTATTTTGTACACTTTAAAATATAAGAATGCATATAAATTTTATTTTAGGAAAATACAATTTTTGAAAGTAGTTTTGAATAATTTCTATATCTATAATAAGATCAAATTTTTTAAAAATACCTACTTCAAAAATTAGATAATTTCATTTACTTTTCATGTCCATTTCTCTCCCCATGTGAAAAATAGATTTAAAAGCCACTCTAGACAAAGGTATTCAAATAACTGTGAACAGAAGAGAAGTGAAAGGCAAAGGAGAAAGAGAAAGATATAATTTGAATGCAGAGTTACAAAGAATAGCAAGGACAGATAAGAAAACCTTCCTCAGTGATCAGTGCAAAGAAATAGGAAAACAATAGCATAGGAAAGACTAGATATCTATTCAAGAAAATTAGAGATACCAAGGAAATATTTCATGCAAAGATGGGCACAATCAAGGACAGAAATGGAATGGACCTAACAGAAGCAGAAGATATTGAGAAGAGGTGGCAAGAATACACAGAAGAACTATACAAAAAAGATCTTCATGACCCAGATAATCACAAAGGTATGACCACTCACCTAGACCCAGACATCCTGGAATGCAAAGTCAAGTGGACCTTAGGAAAGCATCATTATGAACAAAGCCAGTGGAGGTGGCAGAATTCCAGTTGAGCTATTTCAAATCCAAAAAGATGATGCTGTGAAAGTGCTGCACTCAGTATGCCAGCAAATTTGGAAAACTCAGCAGTGGCCACAGGACTGGAAAAGGTCAGTTTTCATTCCAATCCCAAAGAAAGGCAATGCCAAAGAATGCTCAAACTACAGCACAATTGCACTTATCTCACACGCTAGCAAAGTAATGCTCAAAATTCTCCATGCCAGGCTTCAACAATACATGAACCGTGAAATTCTAGATGTTCAAATTGGTTTTAGAAAAGGCAGAGGAACCAGAGATCAAATTGCCAACATCCATTGCATCATCAAAAAAGCAAGAGAGTTCCTGAAAAACATCTATTTCTGCTTTATTGACTATGCCAAAGCCTTCAACTGTATGGTTCACAACAAACTGTGGAAAATTCTGAAAGAGATGAGGATACCAGATCACCTGATCTGCCTCCTGAGAAACCTGTATGCAGGTCAGGAAGCAACAGTTAGAACTGGAAGTGGAACAGACTAGTTCCAAATAGGGAAAGGAGTATGTCAAGGCTGTATATTATCACCTGCTTATTTAACTTCTATGCAGAGTATATCATGCATGATACTGGGCTGGATGAAGCACAAGTCGGAATCAAGATTGCCGGGAAAAATATCAACAACCTCAGACATGCAGATGACACCACCCTTATGGCAGAAAACAAAGAACTAAGATTCTCTTGATGAAAGTGAAAGAGGAGTGAAAGTGAAAAAGTTGGCTTAAAACTCAACATTCAGAAAACTAAGATCATGGCATCTGGCCCATCACTTCAATGGCAAATAGATGGGGAAACAATGGAAATAGTGACAGACTTTATTTTCGGGGGCTCCAAAATCACTGCAGATGGTGACTGCAGCCATGAAATTAAAAGATGCTTACTCCTTGGAAGAAAAGTTATGAGCAACCTATACAGTATATTAAAAAGCAGAGACATTACTTCGCCAACACATAAATAGTTTTGTTGTCCGTCTAGTCAAAGCTATGGTTTTTCCAGTACTCAGGTTTGGATGTGAGAGTTGGACTCTAAAGAAAGCTGAGAACTGAAGAATTGACGCTTTTGAACTGTGGTGTTGGAGAAGACTCTTGAGAGTCCCTTGGACTGCAAGGAGATCCAACCAGTCAGTCCTAAAGGAAATCAGTCCAGAATATTCTTTGGAAGGACTGATGATGAAGCTGAAACGCCAATACTTTGGCCCCCTGATATGAAGAAATGACTCAATGGAAAAGACCCTGATGCTGGGAAATTTTGAAGGCAGGAGGAGAAGTGTTGACAGAGGATGAAATGGTTGGACGGCATCACTGACTCAATGGACATGAGTTTGAGTAAACTCTGGGAGTTGGTAATGGACAGGGAGGTCTGGTGTGCTGTGGTCCATGGGTTCACAAGGAGTTGGACATGACTGAGCAACTGAACTGAACTGAGACAAAGGTAATATCATGGATTTTACCAGAGCAGCTAGAGGGATGGACTTGCTATTAATTGAGATAGTGTGTGTAAAGAAGGTGGTGTGTAAAGCTGTTTCCAGAGTTAGAAAGATGAGGGGTTCTGTTTCGGACATGTTCATTTTAGACATCCATTAGGTGTTAGGTTGGCAGTCAGAAATATAAGTCTAATCCTGAAAAAGATGTGCAGGCAGAAGATAAAACTTTGAGAGTCTTTATCATATAAATTGCTTTTTTTCCCCCTGTAGATAGGCACAGGAATTCTGTACCAGTTTGCCTGCACCTTTGTAACATAACTTTGGTCTCCTTCCATCAAGGAGTGAGATCTGTTTTCCCATCTCTTACTTGTACATTGGTTTCATGACTTGCTTTGACCAACAGATTGTGGCAGAAGGGATAATACAACTTTGGGGGTTGTCCATATAGTTCTTTGAGCTTTCCTTTTCACTTTCTTAGAACACTGCCCTGAAACTGCCTTGTAAGGAAGTCCATCATCTGACCTGTGGGATGATGTGAGGTAACAAGGAAGAGAACCAAGGCAACTCAGAAGACAGCCAGAAACAGCTGCCAAACCTGCATAAGTGGTAACCATGGACCTTCCAGCCTATTGTCTAGCTGAATAAAAGCTGCACAAGTGAACCCAGTGTCACCGTAGGAGTAACTATCCAGTCACCCCACAGAACCATGAAAGCTAATAAACTGTTTTTTACACCACTAACTTTGAGGGTGATTGGTTATAGAGCAATAGATAACTGATAGAATATTTAAACAATGTGATTCATTAATATTACCAAAAGAATGATGGGAAAGGGATAAGGATCAAGAATTAAGTTCTGGGCATGCTTAGTTACTCAGTCATGTCTGACTCTTTGTGGCCCTTTGGACTGCAACCCACCAAACTCTTCCGTCCATGGGATTTTTCAGGCAAGAACACTGGAATGGGTCGCCATTTTCCTCCTCCAGGGGATCTTACTGACCCAGCGATCAAACTCACATTTCCAATGTCTCCTGCACTGTAGGTGGATTCTTTAGCCACAGAGCAATCATGACAGCCCCATGTTCTGGGCACTCTAACAGTAATAAGATAGCCAACATCTATATTATGCTGCTGCTGTTGCTGCTAAGTCGCTTCAGTCGTGTCCGACTCTGTGCGACCCCATAGACGGTAGCCCACCAGGCTCCCCCGTCCCTGGGATTCTCCAGGCAAGAACACTGGAGTGGGTTGCCATTTCCTTCTCCAAAGCATGAAAGTGAAAAGTGAAAGGGAAGTCGTTCAGTCGTGTCCGACTCTTAGTGATCCCATGGACTGCAGCCTACCAGGCTCCTCCATCTATGGGATTTTCCAGGCAAGAGCACTGGAGTGCGGTGCCATTGCCTTCTCCTATTGCAAGTTATATATATACTAATATATAAATATTGTTGCTGTTTAGTTATAAGTTGTGTCTGACTCTTGCGACCCCCATGGACTATAGCCTGCCCCATGGACTATAGCTTCTCTGTTCCATGGGATTTCCCAGGCAAGAATGCTGGAGTGGGTTGCCATTTCTGGCTACAGGGGATCTTCCTGACCCAGGGATCAAGCTCATGTCTCCTACATTGGCAAGTGGATTCTTTACCACTGAGCCACCAGAGAAGCATATTATTTATATGCATATAATATTAATATCAAGAAATTAAACTGAAATTTGGTAATATTAATGGAAAATATAAATAGGTATAAGTTTGGAAGTGATTCTCTAGAATTCCAAAAATGTTAACAATGTGATGATTTATAGCAACAATGTAACCCTTATTTGCATCTGTCACCTAACAAAACCTAATATGTTTGCAAATGGGAAAACATGAAAGGTATATTACTGAAATTAATATATATATTAATTATATATATATATATGGCTTCTCTGGTGGCTCAGATGGTAAAGAATCTTCAGTACAGGAGACTCTTGTTTGATCCCTGAGTTGGGAAGATCCCCTGGAGAAGGGAAAGGCTACTCACTCCAGTATTCTTGCCAGGAGAATTCCATGGACAGAGGAGCCTGGCAGGCTATAGTCAATGATGTCACAAAGAGTCAGACACAACTGAGTGATTAACACAACACAACACAAAATAATCACAATGACTGATCTGATGCCATAGAATGTATACTACAAGCTCTGTAGTAGGCAACCAAGAATATAATGACAAACAAGAAGATATGGTTTATGCTACAATGAAATCTGCAATCTAGTGGCAGATATAGACAATTACATAAGCAATTAGAATGCAAAAGGAAGTTCAGTTTGCTATGGGACAACATACACAGACAACTTAACCCCAGACTAGGGGAAGATCAAGGTCAGGGACGTTTTCTGAATAATGTCTCAAGTGAGACTTGAAGAATACCAAGAATGCTAACCAATCAAAGTCACGAGATATGAAACCTCAAAGTGAGAGAAGGAGACAGATCACTCTATGTTCTAAGACTTAGGATGTGGTGCACAGTGTCAGGGGAAGGAGAAAGGCTGGGCACGTGAACACTGAGGAAGGCATGACTAGAGATGGGAATCAAAAGCGAGCCTTCTTCATTCCTACAAATTAGGACTTCATCCCAGATTTACAGTAATGGTCTCAGTGTAGCGCTAGAGGCAGAAGTTAGAATATAGTAGACGGAAGAATGAGTGGAAAGAAATGCATCACTTCAAATATGGTAAAGACTTTCAAAGTCTGTACCTATGAAAGAAGGATGATAAGGTGGTGGCGAGATAATACTGTGATATCAAGAAGAGGCTGTTTTCAAGTTTGGTGAGCAGGTTTAGTCCTGATGGAGAAGGAAGCCAAAAATGATCATAGAGTTGAAGATATAGGAGAAAGAATTCTCCCTGATTCATACAGTAAGAATACCAAAAAGGTGAGGAGATCAAGAGCACAGGTGGGGGAAGTAGCGTTAGGCAGCTAATTCATACACTGAAATGAAACAGGAGAGGGTAAGTGTGGGTGCAAATAAGCTGCTTCAGTTGCAGGAAGTTGAGAAAGTTGTTGGTAGGCTTCTATTTTCTCCTTGAAGTAGGAGGCTAGGACATATGCTGTAGGGAGAGAAGCAAATTGGCAGGAAGAGAGGTTTAAGGAGAATGGAGACGGTTGGAAATAGCTGTTGCAAAGAAATGGGGGTGAGAACTAATTAGGAAATCCACAGCAGCCCAACTGAAGATGGATATCGTGACTTTAGAGGAGCATCAATCAGCTAGATTGTGAGTTTACCCCTTAGTGCGCGGCAATACGGACTTAAGAAGGTAAGTAGTTTCATTCGGTAAGAGTTGCTTTTCCCAGGTGGGTGTTTTAGAAAGACAGTGGAGCCATAGGACACACATAGTTCAATTATAAGGCAGGTTAAGATAAATCTCACAATGAATGGTACGATCATGTCTGTAAGTATAGGCAGATGAGGAAAGTCAGTACTGGCCACATTTGTTAAAGGGAACAATCAGCATTGTTCATTGGGCATTCCAGGGGAGGGAAATTCATAGGTGATGGCTTGGGTATAAAGAGAGCATAGCAGAAATGATAGATCCTTGGTGAGAAGTGATATGAACTATGTTAGGTACGTGTGCTTTAGTCTGGAAAATTGTGTGTGTTTGTGTGTCTGTGTGTCTGTAAATTTGGAAAAGTTAGGAACCTTGGAACAAAGCAGTGAAACACTGTGGGCAGGAGTGGGGATTGAAGAACACACCTACGCACATAAGCTCACATACCTTTTTTAACTTCACAACTGAAACAGACCTCAATACTTTAATTTCTTTGGACACCTAACGGTATGATCAAAAATATAATATTCATGTGTGCATACATGATAAGTTGCTTCAGTCATGTCTTTGCAATCCTATGGACTATAGTCCACCAGGCTCCTCTGTCCATGAGATTCTCCAGGCAAGAATACTGGAGTGGGTTGCCATGCCCTCCTTCAGGGAGCTTATTCATAGAGCTTATAATATTTTAAGTATAAAAGTATTTTTAAAAACAATATACTGCTCAAATTATACATATATAAAAACCCCTCATTTCTTTCATTCTTTTAATAAACATTAAGTACCAAGTACTGTTGTAGAAACTAAGATTACAATCTGGGACAAAACAGTAAAAGGGAAAAGTCCTGTTCTCAGTGAGTTCATATTTTATTGGGAAAGGCAGACAATAAAAACTACACAGATAAACATATGTTATGCAATGATGTGGTAAGTTCTTTGGGAAAAAAAAAGATTGAAGAAATAGGAAGTTCTAGGGCTTGGGATATATTTTACAATATTAAATTGAGTGGTTAGAACTCTTTGTGGAGCTGACATTTGGAAAAAAGCTGAAGGGTGTAACGAAAACAGCCATGAGGCAATCTGATGTGATAGTAAGGATGTTGACTTTGACTCTGAGAGAAAGGGCAGGTCATTAGTGGTTTTTGAGAAAAAGGGGGAAATAGAATCGGATTTAAGTTTTGCATGAATCAGTTTAGTAAGTGTACAGAGCACTAAGTGGGAGGGACAGAGTAGAAATGGTCGCTCAGTAGTGTCCGACTCTCTGCAAATCCATGGGCTGTAGCCCGCCAGGCTCCTCTGTCCATGGGATTCTCTAGGCAAGAATACTGGCGTGGGTAGCCATTCCCTTCTCCAAGGGGTCTTGCTGACCCATGGATCAAACCCAGGGTCTCCTGCTATTGCAGGCAGATTTTTTTTTTTTACCACCTGAGCCACCAGGGAAGCCCCAGTAACATAAGTAATTAGACTGTTACAGTCATTCAACAGAACACTGATGCTGACATGTACTCTTGGTAAGACCACTGTGGTGGCAATCTGTTGGAATACGGACATATTCTGAAGGTAAGACCAACAGGATTTGCTGAGGGAATGAATGTAAAGTATGTAACAAAGGGTGAAATGAAAGATCACTCCAAAATTTTTCACCTGAGCCAAAGGGATATATTCACCATTTATTAAGATTGAGAAGATGGTAGATTAGAGACAAAGATCAGAAGTTCAGTTTTGGTCACATAAAGTCTGAGATGCTTATTGGGCATCCAAATGGTGATGTTTGATGAACAGCTAGACACATAAACCTGGAGTTCAAGTGCAAGCTCAAGGTGGAAATATAAATTTTGGAAGTGTCTTATAGAAGAGCATAGCTAGATCATAAAAAACCCTGAAGATTGGGCTCCAGAGTCCTGAAAGGGTTAGTGGAAAACTGAGGAATATGTTGGTGAGGTGCTGGTTGTTGTTCAGGCACTCAGTAGTGTCCAACTGTTTGTGATCCCATGGACTGCATCACACCAGGTATCCCTGTCCATCACCATCACCCAGAACTTGCTCAAACTCACGTCCATCCAGTCAGTGATGCCATCCAACCATCTCATCCTCTGTTGTCTCCTTCTCCTCCTGCCCTCAGTCTTTCCCAGCAGCAGGGTCTTTTCCAATAAGTTGGCTTGTCACATCAGGTGGCCAAACTATTATAGCTTCAGCTTCAACATCAGTCCTTCCAATCAATATACAGGGTTGATTTCCTTTAAGATAGACTAGTTTGATCTCCCTGCTGTACAAGGCACTCTAGGGACAAGGCACACAAAAGTTTGAAAACATCAATTCTTCAGTGCTCAGCCTTCTTTATGGTCCACTCACATCCATACATGACTAACAGAAAAACCATAGCTTTGACTATACAGATCTTTGTTGGCAAAGTAATGTCTCTGCTTTTTAACACACTGTCTAGGTTTGTCATAGCTTTTCTTCCGAGGAACAAGCGTCTTTTAATGTTGGTAAGGTAGGAAGGTCCAAAGAAGAAGGTGGCAACTTGAAGCCATGTTGCAGAAGTATTTTCTTTTAAAAGAAATCATCAACTCTGTCAAATACTATTGAGAAGTGATAAAAGATGGCATCTGAGAGTTAACCTTTAGATTTAGCAACATGGGGATTAATTGGTGGATATTACCAGAGCATATCAGGTGGAAAACCAGATTGATTGGTATGGAGTCAATAGAAGATAAAGGAAGAAAAATGGGAGACAACACATGTAAATGGTTCTTTTGAGTATCTTGCTATATACAATAAAAATGAAGTATTAGCTTGAGGGGGATTTACGATTAGGAGATTTGGGGTTGACATGTACACACTGCTATATTTAAAACAGATAACCAACAAGGACCTACTGTATAGCACAGGGGAATCTGCTCAATGTTATGTAATAAACTAAATGGGAAAAGAATTTGTCAAAGGATATATGTATATGTAAAAACAATAATCAGGTCAAGATAATGACCTATCTTTTTCAGTCAAGATAATGTCAGCACTTCTGAATGCTGATGGAAAATGATCTGGTAAAGGGAGAAAAGGTGGTGACTCAGAAGGGAAATATCAAAGCACTGTTGTCATATCTTTCCATAAGTAAGAGGGAATGGGACCTAGTGGGCAAATGGAGGAGCTGCACTGAGACAGGAATATGGTTACTTCATTCATAATATCAGACAACCAGGAAAAGAATAAAGTTGTGGGCATGTGATAAAAGCGGTAGGACACAATTGTGGCAAATTTCTCCTTGTCTCAATTTTTTCAGTGACACAAGAAGTGATTTATAAACTTTAAAATGATGGTGGTAGATAGAATATTATCATCTATCTGGAAAGTATCAAGGGTCTATTTGAGGTTAGTCTTCATGAATCAAAAAGTTAAATCAGTTTATAAAACAAGGATGTTTGTATACACACTGACTTGCGTTAATTTAAGAATAGAAAAGTCAGGGATTTAGGTTCAAGAATGACTGAGGTCGTGTCAGGTGAATGTGATGAAGCCAGAAGTGCCGAAGGGAAGCAAAGGTGCGTGGCTTAGGTCTTAAGAGAGACAGGGAAAATGAGGCAGATAATGGACAAAGGTGGGGTCGGGAAGATCTCCTGGAGAAGGAAATGGCAACCCACTCCAGTATTCTCACCTGGAGAATCCCCATGGACAGAGCAGCCTGGTGGGCTACAGTCCACGGGATCACACAGAGTCGGACATGACTAAGTGACTACGCAGCAGCAGGGGCAGCAGCAAGGGACAAGGGCAAAGGAGAAGCCCAGCAAGACAGCAGGGGGGTGAATGTGAATTTAGAATCAAGCCCCATTTCCACCAGAGACGCTGAGAGAGCACAAACAAACCTTGTGCACACCAGGACCCAGAGACCCCACAGAGACTGAGACAGAACTGTGTCTGAGTGTCTCCTGTGGAGGTATGAGTCAGCAGTGGCCAGCTGCAGGGGCGGGGGCTCTGGGTGCAGCAGAGCTGGGTATGGCATAAGCCCTCTTGGAGAAGGTCACCATTAACCCACCACAGAGCTGGCAGAACTTACACAGGACTGGGAAATAGACACTGGGAGGGCACAAATAGGACCTTGTGTGCACCAGAACCCAGGAGAAAGGAGCAGTGACCCACAAGAGACTGGCCCAGACTTTCCAGGGAGTGTCCAGGAGTCTCCAGCCAGAGGCATGGGTCAGCGGTAGCCTGCGGCAGGGTTGGGGGCACTGAGTGTAGCAGTGTGTGCATGGGACCTTTTGAAGGACATTGCCATTATCTTCATTACCTCCACCATAGTTTGGCCGCAGGTAAATAAAAGGGAAGGAACATAGCTCTAACCATCAAAAAAAAAAAAAAAGTGGATTAAAGATTTAGGGAGCATGGCCCTGCCCATCAGAACAAGACCCACTTTCGTCCTCAGTCATTCTCTCCCATTAGGAAGTTTCCATAGGCCTCTTATCCTTCTCCTTCAGAGGGCAGACAGACTGAAAACCACAATCACAGAAAACTAACCAATCTGAGCACATGGACCATAGCCTTCTCTAACTCAATGAAGCACCATGACTCAAGACGGAGGAGTCACGGTGGAGAGTTCTGACAGAATGTGGTCCACTGGAGAAGGGAATGGAAAACCACTTCAGTGTTCTTTCCTTGAGAACCCCATGAACAGTATGAAAAGGCAAAAAGATAGGACACGGAAAGATGAACTCCCCAGGTCGACAGGTGCCCAATATGCTACTGGAGATCAGCGGAGAAATAACACCAGAAAGAATGAAGAGACAGAGCCAAAGCAAAAACAACACCCAGTTGTGAATGTGACTGGTGATAGAAGCAAAGTCTGATTCTGTAAACAGCAATACTGCATAGGAACCTGGAATCTTAGGTCCATGAATCAAGGCAAATTGGAAGTGGTCAAACAACATCGACATTTTAGGAATCAGTGAACTAAAATGGACAGGAATGGGTGAATTAAACTCAGATGACCATTATATCTACTGTTGTGGGCAAGAATCCCTCAGAAGAAATGGAGTAGCTATCATAGTCAACAAAAGACTTTGAAATGCAGTACTTGGATGCAATCTCAGAAATGACCAAATGATCTCTGTTCGTTTCCAAGGCAAACCATTCAATATCACAGTAATTCAAGTCTATGCCCCAACCAGAAATGCTGAAGAAGCTGAAGTTGAACAGTTTTATGAAGACCTATAAGACCTTCTAGAACTAACACCCGAAAAAGATGTCCTTTTCATTCTAGGGGACTGGAATGCAAAAGTAGGAAGTCACCTGGAGTAACTCCACACCTGGAGTAACAGGTAAATTTGTCCTTGGAGTACAGAATGAAGCAGGGCAAAGGCTAACAGACTTTTGCCAAGAGAATGCACTGGTCATAGCAAACACCCCCAACAACACAAGAGAAGACTCTACACATGGACATCACCAGATGGTCAATACCAAAATCAGATTGATTATATTCTTTGCAGCCAAAAATGGAGTTCTATACAGTCAGCAAAAACAAGACCAGGAGAAGACTGTGGCACAGATCATAAACTCCTTATTGCCAAATTCAGACTTATATTGAAGAAAGTGCGGAAAACCACTACATCATTCAAGTATGACTTAAATCAAATTCCTCACGATTATTCAGTGGAAGTGAAAAAAAGAGATTATATCTGATAGACAGAGTGCCTGAAGAACTATGGATGGAGGATCATGATATTGTACAAGAGACAGCAATCAAGACCATCCCCAAGAAAAGGAAATGCAAAATATAAAAATGGCTGCCTGAGGAAGCCCTACAAATAGTTGTGAAAAGAAGACAAGCGAAAAGCAAAGTAGAAAAGGAAAGATTCACCCATTTGAATGCAGAGTTACAAAGAATAGCAAGGACAGATAAGAAAGCCTTCCTCAGTGATCAGTGCAAAGAAATAGAGGAAAACAATAGAATGGGAAAGACTAGAGATCTCTTCAAGAAAATTAGAGATACCAAGGGAAAATTTCATACAAAGATGGGCACAATTGAGGACAGAAATGGTATGGACCTAACAGAAGCAGAAGATATTAAAAAGAGGTGGCAAGAATACACAGAAGAACTATACAAAAAAGATCTTCATGACCCAGATAATCACAAAGGTATGATCACTCACCTAGACCTAGACATCCTGGAATGCGAAGTCAAGTGGACCTTAGGAAGCATCACTATGAACAAAGCTAGTGGAGGTGATGGAATTCCAGTTGAACTATTTCAAATCCTAAAAGATGATGCTGTGAAAGGGCTGCACTCAATATGCCAGCAAATGTGGAAAACTCAGCAGTGGCCACAAGACTGGAAAAGGTCAGTTTTCATTCCAATCCCAAAGAAAGGCAATGCCAAAGAATGCTCAAACTGCTGAACAATTGCACTCATCTCACACGCTAGTACAGTAATGCTCAAAATTCTCCATGCCAGGCTTCAACAGTACATGAACTGTGAACTTCCAGATGTTAAAGCTGGATTTAGAAAAGACAGAGAAACCAGAGATCAAATTGCCACCATCCGCTGGATCATGGGAAAAGCAAGAGAGTTCCTGAAAAACATCTATTTCTGCTTTATTGACTATGCCAAAGCCTTCAACTGTGTGGATCACAACAAACTGTGGAAAATTCTGAAAGAGATGGGAATACCAGACCACCTGACCTGCCTCCTGAGAAATCTGTATGCAGGTCAGGAAGCAAGTTTGAACTGGATATGGAACAACAGACTGGTTCCAAATAGGAAAGGGAGTATGTCAAGGCTGTATATTGTCACCCTGCTTATTTAACTTCTATGCAGAATACATCATGAGAAATGCTGGACTGGATGAAGCACAAGCTGGAATCAAGATTGCCAGGAGAGATATCAATAACCTCAGACATGCAGATGACACCACCCTTACGGCAGAAAGCAAAGAAGAACTAAAGAGCCTCTTAATGAAAGTGAAAGAGGAGAGTACAAAAGTTGGCTTAAAAGTCAACATTCAGAAAATTAAGATCATGGCATCTGGTCCCATTATTTCATGGCAAATAGATGGGGAAACAGTGGAAAGAGTGAAAGACTTTATTGCTGGGGATCCAAAATCACTGCAGATGGTGACTGCAGCCATGAAATTAAAAGATGCTTACTCCTTGGAAGAAAAGTTATGAGCAACCTAGACAGCATATTAAAAAGCAGAGACATTACTTTGTCGACAAACATATATGGATGTCAAAGCTATGGTCTTTCCAGTAGCCATGTATGGATGTGAGAGTTAGTAGAATAAAGAAAGCTGAACACTGAAGAATTGATGCTTTTGAAGTGTGGTGTTGGAGAAGACTCTTGAGAGTCCCTTGGACTGCAAAGAGATCCATCCAGTCCATCCTAAAGGAAAGAAGTCCTGAATGTTCATTGGAAGGACTGATGCTGAAGCTGAAACTCCAATACTTTGGCCACTTGATGCGAAGAACTGACTCTTTGGAAAATACCCTGATGCTGGAAAAGACTGAAGGCAGGAGTAGAAGGGGACGACAGAGAATGAGATCACTGGGTGTCACCACCAACTCTCTGGACATGAGTTTGAGTAAACTCCAGGAGTTGGTGATGGACAGGGAGGCCTGGTGTGCTGAGGGCCATGGGGTCACAAGGTTTGCCACAGATATTCTCAAAGTTCAGGAATTTCTGTTTCTTAGATATTTGTAAATACTATCTTGTGGTTGTGCTAAGTCGCTTCAGTCATGTCTGACTCTTTGTAACCCCCTGGACTGTAGACCACCAGGCTCCTCTGTCTATGGGATTCTCCAGGCAAGAAATTTGGAATGGATGGCCATGTCCTCTCCCAGGTGATCTTCCTGACCCAGGCATCTGGCATCTCTTATGTCTCCTGCATTGGCAGGGGAGTTCTTTACCATCTATTAAACACAAAACGATTAGTTTCATCTTTTAAAAAATTTGGTCCTTTATCAACACTTCCAACTTTCAACCCTTTATAGATAGTAAATATACATTTTATATGTTTGAATGCATGAACCCTATTTATCCCTGATAAGGCTAAAAATTAAATATAAACTTTCAGATGATTAATCATAATGAGGGAGCCTAGAAAATATACGAGGGTTGTACTTGTTATTCTGTACTCCCACATGTATGTCTCCCTGGAACTGGCATATAGAATCAAGCAATTCTGAGGCACAGTGGTGTTTTTCTTTGGGATTAACATATGATAAAATTTCTGTAAATGAATCCAGGAATTGCAAGGCTGTTTTCTAGAAATTCTGCAGGAAAACAGATATGAAAACAAGAGACACGTTCTTTGGTATGGAACCTTGGCTTTCTCTTGCTGTGACTGACACACCAAGATAAAAATTTCTACCACTCCCTTTGTATCCTTTAACACCTACTTGAGGACCCATGAATAAAAATAGGAAATAACTATAAATGCTGAATCCTTAATGGATTTTTGAGTCCCCTAACCTGATGATAAAGCCTCTAGTGTTTATGTATATTGTCACTGACTCTCAAATCACACAGCAGAGTATACCAAGTTTAAGAGCTAAAGGGTGGAATTATACTATGAACACTTCTCACCTATCAAATTAAAGCACCTGGTACCACCAGACTTGAGTAGATGTCCCTAGAAGTAAAGCTAGTTTCTCACACCTCATTTTCCTATTCATACTTCTACTTTGCCCTGTTTTTAGGCAGACACATATATTCTTAGTCATAGATCTTGGGCATAACTTCAGAAGGAATTATGTCAAAAAGAAAACATTTTCACAAAAGTCATAAACAAGTTGGTTTTGGATACAAGATAAGCTGTAGGCACACATGTCAGCAGGTATATATTATTTTCCGTGACCACTCCCCGCAAAAACTCTATACTTTAATCAACTAAAATCAATCATACTAAATATACGCAATGGTTTTCAGCAACGGGAAAATAGGCAGACAGGACATGATCCCTGAAGGAAGGGAAACAAATGAGGTGCCTTCTACCCCTGCTTCAGCTTATTGCACAAAAGCAGGTTTTAGGTCACATGTTGGGGTAGGAAGGGCTTCCCAGGTGGCACAGTGGTAAAAAACCAGCCCGCCAATGCAGGAGACATAAGAGATGCAGGTTTGATTGCTGGGTCAGGAAGATCCCCTGGAGGAGGACATAGCAACCCACTCCAGAATTCTTGCCTGGAAAATCCCAAGGACAGAAGTGCCTGGTAGGCTACACTGTGTAGGGCTGCAGAAAGTAAGACACGACTGAAGCGACTTAGCACCCATGCACATGGGGGTAGGAAATGGGGCCCTGGTCTCACTGGGTAGAGGAGATACAGCTCAGAGTTCAAGGAGGCCAAGCAGCCAGGATTCACAAGGCAGAGTACCAGACAGAGGAGATCTATGCAGAGACAGAGAGAGCAAACTCTAGAGAGCTCTAAAGGATATTCCTGTACCTTCAGCTGAATATTCATCAACACATCCACAGGAAGGAAATAGTAAGACTGAAGAGAGAACTACTGAAAAGAAGCAGGTCAAGCAAATCTCAGAGACCCCACAGGACTAGAGATAGTTTGAGTTTTCAAACAGTAGAGTGGAAAGACTTCTCAATATACAGAGAACCGAACACAATTATAATGATTCAGTAAAAGCCCAAATCAGTCCTATTACTAAGTCCTAAATTATTAAGGGTTCTTCTAGATCTGCCTAACAAAGCCTGAAAGCAAGACTTGAAAGGATCAAATTGTTTACAAACAACTTAGCACAAAGCCTCACTATATTTAAAAGAATAAAAAAGTCCAGCATTCCAAAAACCAAAATTCATAATATCTGACATCTATCAAAATAAGGAGATAAACCAATTAATAGTGACAGACCTAGAAATGACATGAATAATTGAATTTGTAGGGAAGTATACCACAGTAGCAGAGAAGGCAATGGCAGCCCAGTCCAGTACTCTTGCCTGGAAAATCCCATGGATGGAGGAGCCTGGTGAGGTCACTAAGAGTTGGACATGACTGAGTAACTTCACTTTCACTTTTCACTTTCATGCTTTGGAGAAGGAAATGACAACCCACCCCAGTGTTCTTGCCCAGAGAATCCCAGGGATGGGGGAGCCTGGTGGGCTGCTGTTTATGGGGTCGCACAGAGTCGGACACGACTGAAGGAACTTAGCAGCAGCAGCAGCATACCACGGTAGCACTTAGAAAGGTACTTCGAGCAGGACAGAGAGATATCACACACACATACATACAGTTATAGGTACATACATGCATATAAATAGATACATAGATACCCAAATTATACTTCTTGAGATGAAATACAATAAATGAGGCTAACAGAAGATTAAGTACTACAGAAGAACAAACTGGTAATCTTAAAGACATAAATGGAAATTAGCTAAAATAAAGAAAGGAAAATAAATGAATCAAGCATCAGTGAATCTGAAAACAATATTAAGCTTTCTATAGAATCTCAGAAAGAAAGAATGGGAAGATAGAATCAGGAAAATATATTTAAACATATAATTGTGAGCAATTTCCAGAGCTTACAAAAAATTTGAACACTCAGATTCCCGAAGCTCAACAAAGCAGAAATAGGAGAAACGTGAAGAAAACTACAGTGAGATACATCATAATCAAACTGCTTAAAACACTGACAGGCATAATTCGAAATGCAAACAGAGCAGAAAGACATATTAGAGGAACAAAGATAAGGATGGCAGCAAATTTCTTTTCAGTAATAACACAATCTAGACAGGAGTGCAATATTGCCGTTAAAATACAGGGGAAACTATTAACCCAAGGAAAAACCTTTCAAAAAATGAAGGTGAAACAAAGACTTTTAAAGAGACACAAAAGTTGAAAGAATTCATCACCAGAAGCA
The DNA here is from genome assembly GCF_032405125.1 of Capricornis sumatraensis. Classification (NCBI taxonomy): domain Eukaryota; kingdom Metazoa; phylum Chordata; class Mammalia; order Artiodactyla; family Bovidae; genus Capricornis; species Capricornis sumatraensis. The sequence continues at coordinate 43,523,647 of NC_091087.1, forward strand.
CCTACACTATAAAAAATATTAAAATAAGTCTTTCAAGCATAAGGAAAACAATACTAGATGAAAACCAGCTCTAAAAAAATGAATGAAGGGTAATAGAAAGAGCAAATACACGAGCACAGATAAATACAAAAGATATTTTTCTTCTGTTTAAAACTTTTGAAGATAAATGACTGTTTAAAGCAAAAACAATAACAATATTTTGAGTTAATAACTCATGTAGATATAAAATGTATGAAAACAACAGCAAGAAGGCCAGTGGGGAGGAAACGGAAGTGCACAACTATAAAAGTTTTATAGTTTATGAAAAGAAGGAAAATATTGTTTGAAGGTGCTCATGACACTATGAAAATATATACTATAAGCACTAAAGCAATGACCAGCAGAAAAAAAAAATGAGAAAACAAAATAAAAAGGTATAGCTAATAAATCAGTAAAGAAGATAAAATAGAACTATGAAAACTATTGAATTAATTCAGAAGAAGGCAAAAATAGAAAGAAAAAATGAGACAAATAAAACAAAGTAACAAAATGATAGATTTAAACCCAATCATATTAATAATCCTATTGGATATAAATGGTCTATGATGGCAATGATAATCATAATGGATAAAAAGGAAAGACATGTCATCTGCAAGAAATTCAGTTTAAATTTAAAGAAATAAGCTAAAAATAAAAGGATAGTAAAAGTTTCCATAATAAATACTAATCAAAGCTAAAGTAGCTATTTTAATGTCAAGTAGAATTCAGAGCAATGAATATCACTGGAATTAGGATTATTTTATAAAGGGGTCAATTCATTAATAAGCTATATGAATTCTAAAAATTTATGCATTTAATAATAGTTTTCAAAATAAAAACTAAAAAGACAGCAAGGAAAAACAGAAGAGCCATAATTATAGCTAGACACTTCAACATTCCATTCTCAATATATAAAATTAAATCAAAAGTTGGTCAGCATATAAAAGGCACAAATATTATTATAAGAAGTTGGCTAAGTTGATATTTGTAAAACATTCCAGATAACATTTCTCTCAAATACACATAAGCATTTTCTAAGAGAAACCATGTTCTGAAAGTCCATAAACAGCTCTTAATAATTTTAAAGTAATGAAATATTACAAAGAGTGTTCTCAACCAAATTCAAACTAAATCAGAAATAAATAATAAAAAATTCTTTGGAAACTCCTACATATAAGTTTGAAAAACAAATTTATAAATGACTTGTGGTTCAAATAAGAGATCACAAGAGAAATTAGAATACATATTGAATAAAAATTAAAGTATAATATGTCAAAACTTGTGGTATACATCTTATCCAGTACTTAAAACAATTATAGCATCAACCATTTATATTAGTAAGTAGAAAGGTCTCTAATCAACAGCCTGCATTTTCACCATAAAGAACTAGAAAAAGATGAACAAATTAAACCCAAAGTAAGATGAAGAAGGAAGTAATATAGCTAAAAGAAGAAATCAAATAAGGAAAACCATAAAGAGAATAAAATAAAAAACTCATTCTTCTAAAAAAATTAACGAAAATAATAAACCTTTAGCTAGATTGAACAGGGAGGAAAAAGACATAAATTGCTAATATCTGAAAAAAAACTATCATTATAGATATTATAGACATTTAATAGACTAGAAAGGAATATTCTGAACAATACTATATTAAACCCCACATATTAATGCATGTGATAACTTACATGGAATGGAGAAATGCTTTGAAAAAGACAAACCACCAGAGCTCTCTCAAGAAGAAGTAGAAAACCCCATTTTCATGTATCTATTAGAAAAACTGAATTTCTAGTTAGATATCATTCAACAAAGAAAAGTCCAAACCCAGAAGAACTCACTGGTGAATCCTATCAAACATTTAAAGAAGTAGTGGTATTACTGTTATACAAGCTCTTCTCAAAAACAGATGTGGGAGCACTTTCTAAATCATTCTGTGGAGCCAACCTTACCATGATATGAAAACAAGACAAAATCATTACAATAAGACAAATTCATGCACCAACAGTCTTCATAATGATAGACACAAAATTGTCAACAAAATTTTAGCTGCATCTAAAAACATTCCAAAAATGAAAAGACATTGAGACCACACTGGCCATGCGATCTTGGTCACAACTATTTACTACACTTTGTAGTACACAACTGTGTACTACAAGGGCAGTCACGGACAATGCATAAATCAATATATGGCTGTGTTCCAATAAAACTTTATTTATGGACACTAAAACCCAATTTTACACAATCCTTACATTTTACAAAGTATTATTGGTTATTTTCAGCTCTTTTCCAACCACGTGAAAATGTAAAACCCATTCCCATCTCATGGGCCAAACATAAATGGATGGCAGGCTAGATTTAGTCAATAGGATATATTTTGCCAATTTCTGGTATGGAGCAATCAGAACTCAAACACTGCTGGTGAAAACTGAAATACTAAAACAGCTTTGGAAACAATTTGACAGTTTCTCTGAAAGTTGAACATTCACCTACTATATGATTCAGCCATCTCAGTCTTGGGTATTTATCCAAGAGGAAAGGAAGCATATAACCTCTTAAAGCAGGAATATTCACAGCAGCTTTATCTGTAGTAGTCCCACCCTTGAAACAACTTAAATTTCCATCAGCTGATGAATGGGTAAACAAAGTTTGGTATATCCTTCAATGAAATCTCAGTGGTAACAAGGAATAAACTATCGAAGTACACTACAACATAGACTGCATCTTAAAATAATCATGCTGAATGAAAGAAGCTAGTTAAAGAAGAGTACATGCACTATGATTTCATTTACATTAAACTCTACATAACACAAACTTATCTACAACAAGAGAAAAAAGTAGTTTCCTGGGGGAGAGCTGCACAGCTGAGGGAAGCCTGGATTACGAAGGGCTATGAGGAAACTTTTGCAAGTTTTAGAAATGTTCACTGTGTTGACTGTGATGACGGTATCAATCACATATATTAAATTCATCAAATTGTATACTTTAAACATGTAAATTGAATTTTATGTCAACTATACCTTAATAACATTGTAAAAGATGAACCTGTGCTGGAAAATAATTTTGTAAACTTTACATTCCACTCTACATTTAAAATAATCATTGCCCCTCTAGGACAACTGCTTTTTAAAGCTTCCTTCTAATTATAAACAGTGGCCTTTAATTTCTTTAACATGGCACCAAGGTTTTGCAAGCAAATGGGAAGTATACTTGCAGATTCAAACATATAATAGGCAATTACGATTTTTTGAATTGTGGAAGGAATGTGTTTCAAGAGACATATACATGCTGTTTAAGCATTTACATTCTGGACTGTTTATAAAACAAGTCATCTAAGAAAATAAGAGACTAGGATGAATGGGTCTTCTTTCTTTCCAGTTTGATTTCTTTTGCTTTCAATTTTAATTTTTCTCAAGTCTCAAGATATCCATTGAGAAAAGGTAAGCTTGTTGTAAATTATGCCAACTGGTAGGTTGAGAGTGAACAAACTAAGTTGTACCGCTAAAAATCCTACACACCAAGTGAGAACTTCAATATAATCTATCCTAACTTCTTTATTTTGTAGATCAGAAAACTGAGGAACAGAAAGGTAAAGTGACGTTGTAACACATTTTAATATTTTCTGTTACACACCAATCAGGCATCAGCCAAGGTACCATGGGCAAGCAGTAGTAGATAAACTTATTAATACTAACAATAAAAATATACAATCATAATCATATACATGTGCTTAATGATCAGTGAATTATTATCATAATCAGTTCCTTTATCTATTGAAATTGCTAATATGCGCACATATGAAATGTTGCATATATTTTGGTACAATAGATTGGTGTATATTTCCTAATATGTTTCATTTTAAATAATTTGATACATGCAAAAAAAAATATTTTTTAATTGCTGGAAACATATAAATTAACACATAGGCCCTGAAATCAGTAACAATGGTTTCAGCTTTAGGTATGACCTCATCCTGAAAAATACGATCAGCTTGAAGAGATCATGCACTGTTTTCTATTATATGTATGATCTGATTTAAATTCAACATTGATTAAATGGTTGAAATAAGTTTAATATCATTGCTTTCATTTATGTGGGTGAGCCCCAAATGGAAACTCTGAAGCCCAAATTGATTTAGAAAGCCCTATTATTTTCACGTTTTCCTCCTCTTGTAAAACGTCTAACCCAGCATGGTATTATTTCACAAACAAAAGCTTTGCAAGGTTATCTTTTTTGTCTGATTTGTAGGGTAGCTCCCTTGTCTCCTAGGCCTGCATTACACATTCTGAATAGGACCCCGTGAACATAATTAAGGGTCACACATATGGTATAAAGAGTAGGGGATGAAGAATTAATTTCTCAGTTTTCCTTCCCTGGGCTACAGATTGGTTTCAAGTTACTATTCAATTCAGCAACAGAGAGCTCAGAGGAAAAGACCAAACTGCTACAGCTGCTCTACATTATAAAGTAAAAGAGAGAGAGAGAGGGAGAAAAAGATTGGATTTTATTTGCACACAAAATGAACATCCACAGTCTGTACACTCTGTCTGGGAATAGCTCCACATTTTAGGTTAGGTAGGTTTTTAAATGTTCTTTATCTTTTCCTCCAAAGTTCTACTCAGTTCATGAAAATTATTAAAACTCAGACAGAGTACCCTTCTGGGTCTCATTCATGCAAATTGTGGACCATTCTTAAGGAGGTGACATCACCAGAAAACTGCACTCTGAGGGTGGTTATTAAGGACATGAAAGAATTTGGGGAACAGGATTAAACCATGTCTATACTGAGCCACTATCAAATATCTTGACCCCAAAATGTGGTTTTACTGTGATGTACCTCTGTGACATCTACTGAAAAGATGAAAATTAAAATGCTTCTGTAGACAAGAAAACAGTAAAATGGGTGGATCTATCTACTAATTGAGAACATCACAGGCATTGATACTGGGGAGACTTGCTAACATATTTAGTAGACATTAATCACTTAATCATACAGAAAAGGGGACCTTGGAATTTCTCATAGTTGTCATCTTGTTCTTATCCATGGTTGATTGGTTAGGTCTCCGGGAAATCAAATAAAAGCTAGCCATTTCTGCAGGACTGAACTCATGGGTTGGTGCAAACATATTTGCAACATCTCAGAAGCAAATCAATGATAACACTTTATCTTGTAAAACTCCTTACTTAACATTTGGATCTATTAGCTACACAACTTTAGTTGAAATTTTATAGGTTCTGTTTTAGGAAAGGTTTTACATTCCTGCCCTTTCCCCCTAACTATCAATTGATCCAAGTCTGATTTTGTTCCCTCCTTCTTACAGTGTGCTCAGTTCTTCTCATGTTGTCCCAAATGAGGTTCCACAGGAATCCAAGCAACATCTTTTCCTTTTTCGCATCCTCCCAACAACTTTTATGCTCTTTATTCTTATCTACTTGCTCAAGAAAACAAACTGAGGATGTACATCTCCTCCTCAATGGAAGAAATAATATTTGCAAATAAAAAGAAGCCATAATAGTTCTGTAGTGCTGGAAGGTGAGGGGAGGAGTAGATATAACGATTAAAAAAGAACCACAAGTGAAACACAAGTTTACTGAAAGAAAGAGAATCTAGAGGAACTGGATCAATGAACAAAAAGCAGAGAGAAATCTCTAGGAAAGACAACTGACATACAAGTGGGTCATCCTTGTACTCTGAAAAGGCTGCAAAAACTCAAACATTTACAACAATTTACTGTGGGTGAATAATTATTCTTTTAAATTAAAAATAGGAGGACAAACTTTTTTTGTCTTTGAAAATCTAATGAAGAGACAAAATAATCAAATGGGAAAAGCAGCAAGACGTTTCTAACTTAAAAGACAAAACTGAGGAAATTCCCCAGAATGAAGTTTAGAAGAGAATGAGTCAAAAAAAAAAAAATTGAGATTCTTGAGTGATATATAGAAGAAGTTCAGAAATTAAAGAAGGTCAGGGGGAAGGAAGAGGAAAAAGCAATAAAATCATATAAATACAAAATAATTTCCCGGAGCTGAAGAACAGTAATTAGCAGCCCTTCTGATTGAACCAAACCACCAAGAATCAAGAAAAATACACCTTAAAGATCCACATTTGCACAGATCTTGGTGAAATATCAGCATTGAAAGATACAGAGGAGGCAAAGGGCACAGGTTCCCTACTAAGTACTGAGAATTATGGCACCATCAGACTCTTCATCAGCAATCTGGGATGATATAAAACAACAGAACAAAGTCTTCATAGTGTTAAAGGAAAAACTCAACTGAAATGTGGTTAGGTTTCAAATCATTTTGTAATTATAATAAGGAGAGAAAGGAAAACCTCTTATTCTTCTTTTAGACAATAGATCACAAATACGAAAAAGATGAAAGTGGCAGTAGTCCTTGGTAGTGGCCGATTCTTTGAGACCTCATGGACTTATCCCGCCAGGCTCCTATGTCCATGGAATTCTCCAGGCAAGAACACTGGAATGGGTTGCCATCCCCTTTTACAGGGGATCTTCTGGACCCAAGGACTGAACTCAGGTCTCCCGCATTGCAGGTGGATTCTTTACTGTCTGAGCCGTCAGGGAAGCCCACAGGACAAATCCAGCCTGCTGCCTGTTTAGTATGGTCTTTTAAATGAAGAAGAATTTTAACATTTTCAAGTAATTTTTAAAAATCACTTTCATGACACATGAAAATTATATGAAATTAAAATTTCAGTGTGCATGACTATAGTTTTATTGGAACAAGCCCTTGCTCATTTATCTATATATCATCTATGGCTGCTTTTGCACTACAACAGTGGAATTGTGACAGAGACTCTATGGCCTGCGAAACCTAAAATATTTACTCTCTGGCCCTTTACAGTGGCCACCCCTGTTTTAGATCCTTTGTTTTTCAAACTATATCAGGTTAATCTTCCTTTTCCTCACTCCTCCCCCAAATTTATTCAATCCAATGTCCTATTTCCTCAGGGCTGCCTAAATCTTGTTGGGCTAACATGAGTAGCAATAAGCACATTAGTAGGAATCAAATAAACAAGCTAAAAGGTAATAGAATTCTAGCTAAAATGAAGTCAACAACCAATATGAAGGCAAAATAAAGACATTTTGAAGTATGCATGGACTCCTAAATTGCACAACCTCTCAAGACAACATTCCAAAGCAACAGAAGAATAATATAAGAAAAAAGGCGAAACGATACAAAAGAAACAAAGGCAGCAAAATATGAGCTCAACAAAAACAAGAGAACAGAAAGGAAATTAGAAAGACATGCACTGAAACTTTGCACACAAATCCTTTTCATTTGAGCAGAGATTCAATGTAAGAATCATATTCCTTTCTCTATAAGTTCAGTCATACAACAGAGATCTAGAGTGAATAGCATGTATATGACAAACTGAAAAGAATGCTTTTATTCTGTTTAAGCTATTAGACAACCTATGAATAAAATGAGAACTATCTATAAGTCAGAATATAAATTTTACATGACTTGACAATGAAACAATAACAATACAGTTAACAAAAATCAGGGTTACAATGTTCAAATCTTCATACTTCTAGGAAGCTTGTCAAGAAATAAAAGTTGAAATAATTGCTACCAGAAATGTTAATTGTGTTTACCTATGGAGAACGTGAGAAACGCTTTTACTCTTTATTTTAATTTTAGACACTTTATTGTTTGACTATGTGCTGGTACCCAGAATGACAAATACACAGTGTTGTTTCCCATTCTCTCAGGAAGGCTTAACATTTTGATGGGAAGTAAGGGTAGGAGATCAGCCCTGGGATTTCTTTGGAAGGAATGATGCTCAAGCTGAAACTCCAGTACTTTGGCCACCTCATGCGAAGAGTTGACTCATTAGAAAAGACTCTGATGCTGGGAGGGATTGGGGGCAGGAGGAGAAGGGGACGACAGAGCATGAGATGGCTGGATGGCATCACTGACTTGATGGACATGAGTCTGAGTGAATTCCAGGAGTTGGTGATGGACAGGGAGGCCTGGCGTGCTGCAATTCATGGGGTCGCAAAGAGTCAGACACGACTGAGCGACTGAACTGAACTGAACTGAAGGGTAGAAATAAACATATCAGTGCACATTAGCACAGATCAAATAAACAAGCTAAAAGACAATATAATTTCAACTAAAATGAACTCGTTTCTATATGTCCCTTGTAGGGGATAGAATTTCACCTCCAGTGAGGGCCCAGTGGGAGAGAGAGACCTCCTGGTCAGTCCAGGCGGGCATGTAGATTAATGGATGACCATTCTGAGAGTGGAAGTGAATCAGGGTCTGTTCTGGGAGACAGATGTGGATTTTGGCCACTAGGTAATGACTCCTGGACCCGCATGTCATCCAAATGTTCTGAAACCAGCCAAGGATGTCATAAATTAACCCACGTCATGGAAACGGCCACTGAAGGACTCCTGGTTTCTTGAAGTCAAGATCTCTCCTTATGGTTGCATATCAGGCTAAAGTCAAACTAGCTCCTACTGAGCCCAGGGAAATGGCTCACTCAGCGTGAAAAAAGTACAACCCAGCAGGCTTCCTGCCTTCAAGTGTTTTTCTCTGACTAAAGCAACATGAAATGGAAAGGGAATAGCAACCAAAAATAAATAGTTCAAGCAAATGTCTTTTGCAGATAAATTACCTGGAGAGCCAGGCTGATTTTCATGGCTACTCTCCTCTCAACCCTGTTATTTCTTGTCTTCACCCAAACCTATGGGATAGGGATCTATCTTGCAGGGTTCATGCTTTGTTTATCATCCATTCGTCTGAACAATTTCATGAGAAAGTCTAAATCCTTGAGGGGATTTTTCCCTGCTTGTTTTTATGGACTTGGCCTTGTAGTTTTTGAAAAGTCATTTTTTGTTTCCAAATACCACTGCCACTGACTTCTACTCCCTTCTACTTTTTCCCACTTCCTCTTCCCGTGAGCAGCTTTTTGTTTTTGTTTTTTTCTATTTTGTGCTTGAGGAATTAACTTCTGACTCTCTCACCTCTTTATTCCAGTTAGCTTCCCCCTGCTGGTCCCAACTGCTAATCGGACCATTTCTCTGCACTAAATTACAGAATTATCCTGAGGCAATAAAACTTCAACGTGAATATTTCTGTGCAGTTCAAAGTATTTTAGGCACTAGGTGAATGCCTAGTGAGAGTTCATCCCAAAATGTACACAGCAGTATTCTTTGGGGTTTAATTTACGCTATGAAAGCAAAAGATAAAGAAGTATTACTTCACCAATACGTGTTCCCCTCCTTTGCTCGGTGTTTATCATTGCTTCAAGGTCATCCTCAGACACTGGCAGATCAGACACATTCTACAGCCTCCTCTATTAACAAACAGCCCTTATGAGTCCCTCTCCTTAGCTTTGCAGGGTCCGTTAACCTTCTGTGAGTAAAAAACACCAGACAGCCTTGTTTCCTCTTTCCACTGTCTCTCAGATTTGCTCCTGAACCTCTGCTGAATTCTATTTGAATAATTCATCCAACTCAATTTTTACTGAGTGACTAATGTGCTAATTAAAAGAGGAGTCATTTTAAGGTTGGATTGGGTGCTCATTACTAAACATAACTATAAAATATTCATATTATATTTGAGATTTGGGGGGGAATGTGGAAAGGACAGACATATATAAGCATGTTAATACCTTTTCAGAAACCATGAGCTGAATCACCATTTTTCTGATTCTGGATGTTGATGTTATAAATCCTTGGGCTCTGCCATTTCTTGCTGGGTAAAAATGCATTTAGGTAATGGATGATACAATTTAAAACAAAAAGATCCCCAAACTGCACCTCTTCCTGAATCGCTCAAGTGTCTAAAGAGCAAGTGGATCCAGTAAACATGGCTATCTTGATTCCAGGAAGACCTCTTCATTTTTAAAGCCATGTCTTGAATATATCAATGCATCTCTGCATTTTATTGTGCCTTTATATGTATCTAGCCACAAGCAATCACAGAAATAAGGTCACTCCTGTTTGACAAGAAAATCAGATTATAGTGACAATTGTTTAAGGTACTATGCGACACTGTACAGGCAAATGGTCTTTTGACCAGAGAATGTTCCCTAAAAGTCATAGTCTAAAAGCTCTGCAAAGCATATATGAAATCTTTAGTAAGTGACATTCCAATACCCTGACTTCTCAGATAGTTTTGATTAGACTTCCTATCTAGAAGTATAGTAAAACCTTGATTAATGGAAATGCTTGAAGAACAGGACGTTCTCGTTAATTTAATTCTGTGATGAAACAGATACCTCTTTCTATTTCAGTCTTTATTACTGAAAATCTTTCTCAAATACAGTATTCCTCTTTCCTTAATACCATAGGGGTCAGATATGCATTTTCCTTTGATCACTGAAAATTATGGAATTATCATTGTGAACACCTCAGATCATCATAAATTCCAATACTCAAAGTTAACTTTGTAATATATATGTTGCAAGTTATAGATTTCATAATGTCTCTACAAGATTATTAATCTGGCTTTTTACCTACTTTTCCTTGTGCACACTTAGTTGCTTCAGTCGCGTCTGAATCTTTGCAACCTGATAGACTGTAGGCCATCAGGTTCCTCTGTCCATGGGATTTTTCAGGCAAGAATCCTGGGGATGGTTTGCCATGCCCTCCTCCAGGGGATCTTCCTGACCCAGGGATCGAACCCACATCTGCCTGCATCTCCTCATTGCAGGTGGATTCTTTACCCACTGAGCCACCTGGGAAACCCATTATTTCTTAGAGGGTATTTCATATAAATAATTTGATTGGATTATTTACTTGATCAAGAGTTACTGTGTAATATTCTCATAAATTAGTAATGGACTCATTCTCTCCTGATAAGCCAGTCCTTGGGAGCTGATTAACACTTAAGGAGGCACACAGGATGCCTTGAACATTGTAGTTATTTGGCATTAAATGGAGACACAATCTAAGTGTTTTAAAATTATGGGAATAAACATATTCATATGCACATAGAACCTCTACAAAGTGGCTATAACATGGTTAAATATTCAAATATCTCATGACTGTAACTGAGAGTAAGGGATAGAAGGATATTGTTTCATAGTACAATAGTGCTGCTGCTAAGTCACTTCATCGTGTCCGACTCTGTGTGACCCCATAGATGGCAGCCCATTAGGCTCCCCTGTCCCTGGGATTCTCCAGGCAAGAACATTGGAGAGGGTTGCCATTTCCTTCTCCAATATGATAGTACCTCATGGGAAATGTCAGAACATCTAGGATTTTTTACAAAAGGCATTTTTTTTTTTGAAGATTAGTATTAACCTGGAAGATGCTTTTCTCTTCCACAAAGCCAGAAAGTGAAAGTGTCAGTCTCTCAGTCACGTTCAACTCTTTGCAACCCCATGGATTGTAGCTTGCCAGGCTCCTCTGTCCTTGGGATTCTACAGGCAAAAATACTGAAGTGGGTAGAGATTCCTTTCTCCAGCAGATCTTTCCAGCAGAGGGACTGAATCCAGGTCTCCTGAATTACAAGCAGATTCTATACCATCTGAGCCACCAGGGAAGCCCCTGCCACAAACCCAGAGGGCTCTATAACTCCTCCCACCAAGACTGGAAATTAGAGAAATACCCTCATATAGTGCTGAACTAAACTAGACAAGTAATAGTCAAATTAAGATGCTTACATCTGAAGGAAGAGAGCTTTACAGGGAAGGCAAACTTCCTTGGAAATAAAAAAAATAATAATTCTGAACTCAGTATAAACGTAGAGGAATTCCAAACAGAGAAACTGAGAGTTTTAATGTGAATATTATTAAAAAGTTCTGCCAACTGTAAGAAAGGAAGAATGTAGAGTTCTAAAGAATAGCATGGAGAGATAATAAAGGCTTCTTCAATGGTCAATGCAAAGAAATAGAGGAAAACAATAGAATGGGAAAGACTAGAGATCTCTTCAAGGAAATTAGAGCTACTGAGGAAATATTTCACGCAAAGATGAGCACAAGAAAGGACAGAAATGGTGTGGACCTAACAGAAGCAGAAGACATTAAGAAGAGGTGGCAAGAACACATGGAAGAACTATACAAAAAAGATCCTCGTGACCAAGATAATCATGATGGTGTGATCACTAATCTAGAGCCAGACATCCTGGAAGGTGAAGTCAAGTGGGCCTTAGGAAGCATCACTACGAATAAAGCTAGTGGAGGTGATAGAATTCTAGATGAGCTATTTCAAATCCTAAAAGGTGATGTTGTTAAAGTGCTGCACTCAATATGCCCCCAAACTTGGAAAACTCAGCAGTGGCCACAGGACTGGAAAAGTCCAATTTTTATTCCAATCCCAAAGAAAGGCAATGCCAAAGAATGTTCAAACTACCATACAATTGCACTCATCTCACTTGCTAGCAAAGTAATACTCTCAAAGTTCTCAAAGCCAGGCTTCAACACTATGTGAACCGTGAACTTCCAGATGTTCAAGCTGGATTTAGAAAAGGCAGAGGAACCAGAGATAAAATTGCCAACATATGTTGGATCATAGAAAAAGCAAGAGAGTTCCAGAAAAACATTTACTTCTGCTTTATTGACTATGCCAAAGCCTTTGACTGTGTGGATTACAACAAACTGTGGAAAATTCTGAAAGAGATGGGAATACCAGACCACCTGACCTGCCTCCTGAGAAATCTGTATGCAGGTCAAGAAGCAACAGTTAGAACCAGATATGGAACAACCGATTGGTTACAAATTGGGAAAGAAGTACATCAACACTGTATATTGTCACCCTGCTTATTTAACTTATATGCAGAGTACATCATGTGTAATGCCAGGCTGGATGAAGCAGAAGCTAGAATCAAGATTGCCGGGAGAAATATCAATAAACTCAGATATGCAGATCACACCACCCTTTCGGCAAAAGGTGAAGAAGAACTAAAGAGCCTCTTGATGAAAGTGAAAGAGGAGAATGAAAATGTTGGCTTAAAACTCAACATTCAAAAAATTAAGATCATGGCATCCAGTCCCATCACTTCATGGCCAATAGATGGGGAAACAATGTTAACAGTGACAGACTTTATTTTGGAGGGCTCCAAAATCACTGCAGTTGATGACTGCAGCCATGAAATTAAAGACACTTGCTCCTTGGAACAAAAGCTATGACTAACTTAGACAACATATTAAAAAGCAGAGATATTACTTTGCCAACAAAGGTCCATCTAGTCAAGAGTATGGTTTTTCCAGTAGTCATGTATGGATGTGAGAGTTGGACTATAAAGAAAGCTGAGTCCCCAAGAATCAATGCTTTTGAACTGTGGTGTTGGAGAAGACTCTTGAGAGTCCCTTGGACTGCAAGGAGATCCAACCAGTCAATCCTAAAGGAAATCAGTCGTGAATGTTCATTGGAAGGACTGATGTTGAAGCTGAAACTCCAGTACTTGGCCAACTGATGTGAAGAACTGACTCATTGGAAAAGACCCTGATGCTGGGAAAGATTGAAGATGGGAGGATAGGGGGCAACAGAGGATGAGATGGTTGGATGGCATCACTAACTTGATGAACATGAGTTTGAGCAAGCTCTGGGAGTTGGTGATGGACAGGGAAGCCTGGCATGCTACAGTCCATGGGGTTGCAAAGTGTCAGATATGACTGAGTGACTGAACTGAACTGAAGAACTATAAAAAGTGAAATTGCAAAAATAGAAGAGATTAAGTGATACAGAACAGAGAAATATAGCATCACAAAACCATGACAGTGAGAATAAAGTGAAGCTCTGAGAGCAGATTCGTCACCCTTGGTCACAACAGCTTAAGTAGATCCTTTGGAAGGTCATATGGTGGAGTGAGAGGGCTAAGTCTTAGCTTCTGGCCTATGTTTAGGCCCTTTCTAATCAGTAGATGTTCAGCAAGTTATTTAACCCCAGTTTCCTATAATGACCTTAATAAAGTTACCTTTTTTACTGAATGGAAGATTCTTTAAATTTTATAATGCTTTACAAGGTCACTTATTTCTTGATATTGTTTCAGGATGAACTAAGAGATGTACAATGCAATCCTGTATAAAGTGTTCAAAGCCTATTATCTATGGGACTGCTGCCACTTCTGCTATTATTATGGCTAAATATGTAAACAAAGTACATAATGACCATGGACGAGAACATGGCTTTCTCTGCCTGGAAGAGAAAGGAATGCTTCACATAAGAGGTAACCTTCAAGCTGGGTCTTGAGAAATGAATAGGAGTCACTTAGCCATGTCCAGCTCTTTGTGATCCCATAGACTATAGTCTACCAGGCTTCTCTGGATATCACTGAATGGCTAACAGTCTCACTTTTAGGTCATTCACTAGGAGACTTATTTATTCATTGGAATTGTTAGTATCCAGGCAAGAATACTGGAGTGGGTTGCTATGCTCTCCTCCAAGGGAGCTTCCCAATCCAGGGATCGAACCCAGGTCTTCTGCATGACAGGTGGATTCTTTACCATCTGAACCACCAGAGAAGCCCAGATTGAAAAAATATAGAGATTATTTCAGGGAATGGGAAAGAAGTGGAAGTATATGTGAAAACATACACACACACAGGTACACACATATATAAGTTAAAAAGAATAAGGAGCAGGGTCAGAAAAGATATTATTTAGGGACTTGCACACAGGGATACACAAGAAACTACAAGGAAGCTTCAGTTCAGTTGTTTAGTTGTGTCTGACTCTGCAACCCCATAGACTGAGGCATGCCAGGCTTCCCTGTCCATCACCAACACCCGAAGTTTACTCAAACTCATGTTCATCGAGTCAGCGATGCCATCAACCATCTCAACCTTTGTTATCCCCTTCTCCTCCCACCATTGATCTTTCCCAGCATCAGGGTCTTTTCCAATGAGTGAGTTGTTTGCATGAGGTGGCCAAAGTATTGGAGTTTCAGCTTCAGCATCAGTCCTTCCAATGAACTTTCAGGACTGATTTCCTTTGGGATTGCCTGGTTGGATCTCCTTGCAGTTCAAGGGACTCTCAATCTTCTCCAATACCACAGTTCAAAAGCATTGATTCTTGGAGACTCAGCTTTCTTTATAGTCCAACTCTCACATCCATACATGACTACTGGAAAAACCATAGCCTTGACTAGACAGACCTTTGTTGGCAAAGTAATGTCTCTTCTTTTTAATATGCTGTCTATGTTAGTCATAACTTTCCTTCCGAGGAGTAAGCATCTTTTAATTTCATGGCTGCAGTCACCATCTGCAGTGATTTTGGAGCCCCCAAAATTAAAGTCTGACAATGTTTCCACTGTTTCCCCATCTATTTTCCATGAAGTGATGGGACCAGATGCCATGATCTTCATTTTCTGAATGTTGAGCTTTAAGCCAACTTTTTCATTCTCCTCTTTCACTTTCATCAAGAGGCTCTTAGTTTTTCTTCACTTTCTGCCATAAGGGTGGTGTCATCTGCATGTCTGAGATTATTGATATTTCTCCCGGCAATCTTGATTCCAGCTTGTGCTTCATCCAGCCTGGTATTATTCATGATGTACTCTGCATAGAAGTTAAGTAAGGAGGGTGACAATACACAGTGTTGGTGTACTCCTTTCCCAATTTACCAATCAGTTGTTCCATATCTGGTTCTAACTGTTGCTTCTTGACCTGCATACAGATTTCTCAAGAGGCAGGTCAGGTGGTCTGGTATTCCCATCTCTTTCAGAATCTTCCACAGTTTGTTGTAATCCACACAGTCCAATGTTTTGACATAGTCAATGAAGCAGATGTTTTTCTGGAACTCTCTTGCTTTATCTATGATCCAACAGATGTTGGCAATTTGATCTCTAGTTCCTCTGTATTTTCTAAATCCAGCTTGAACATCTGAAAGTTCATGGTTCACATGCTGTTGAAGCCTGGCTTGGAGAACTTTGAGAGCATTACTTTGCTAGCTAGTAAGATGAATGCAATTGTATGGTAGTTTGAACATTCTTTGGCATTGCCTTTCTTTGGGATTGGAATAAAAACGGACCTTTTCTGGTCAAAGAAGCTTAACTGAAATTATTTCATTTGATTTTCCTAGCAGATTTGATAAAGTAGGTTAGTAGTTTTTACAAATGCCAGAATTCTGCCTCTGAAAAAATTTTCCCAAGGACAAAATATTTAATAAATAATTATCTGATGTATGATCCCAGCCACACAAAGGTCCGTGTGTATCAAGGACTAGTTTGCTTGGACTTGCAGAAATGGCGTGTTTAGATCTAGAGTCAAGTGAGAGTTCTCTCCTGAGTAGTAAGTTAAGGTTAAAGTCAAAGATTTGTCTTAGTTCAGTTGAGAACACTGAGGCCATATGAAACAGAGAGCCCTAAAGAGCACCAACTCTTGATGGGTGAAAGGTTAGTTCAACGTCAGGACCTCCACATCAAAAGTTTAAAGCTAAGTGAAACTGGATTATAAACAAAATAACTGGGGTGTTAGGAAAACAGGAGCCCGGGGTATTAATATCAAACACAGGCCAGTATCCACAGGACTTGCTTTTGTGGGCTGGAACATATGTGGTGTACAAAATACCAGGCTCATTTAGATTTCCAAGGAAGAAAATGAAATACTTTAATAGGAGCCTACAATACCAATGCATCAATAAGTCTTCTAGTGAATGACTTAAAAGTGAAAGTGTTAGCCATTCAGTGGTGTTTGACTTTTTTCAATCCAATGGCGACAGCCAACCAGGCTCCTCTGTCTATGGGGTTATCCCAATAAGAATCCTGGAGTAGGTTGCTATTCCCTTCTCCAGGGCATATTCCTGACCCAGGGATTGAACCCAGGTCTCCTGCATTGCAGCTGATTCTTTACCATCTGAGCCACCAGAGAATGACTTAATAAACTTCAAATTTTAAGAATCATCTAGAACACCTCAAAGGAATTTTAACTTTCATCCAATTCAGCCCTGACATTTTACAAATGAGAAACCCCACTGGTCAAGAAGTCTTGTAACAGGAAACCTACAAGAAAACCCCAGGTCTCCTGTTTCCAATTGTGCTACTATAGAGCATTAGATTAGGAATCATGGATTACAGTATTTTTTTTCTGCCTAGATTCTGCCAGGGTGCTCTACTTGCAAATACATCCTTTCCCTTACCCATTGCTACCTCCATATTTCTAAGAAATACAAGAAGATGAGAGTCAAAATGAAGATGCAGAAACTCTAGCAAACAGAAAAGAGCAAGCAAGGTTAGAAGCATTTAGGAATGGTCATGATCTCGAACCAGCTCTCCCCTATCTAGGTCCATGCTGCTTACCTCAGTGCATTTAGGAATGGTCATGATCTAGAACCAGCTCTTCCCTATCTAGGTCCATGCTACTTAGCGCAGTCCTACACATTCTTTCCTCAGATGACCACAGTTGCTAAAATTGCTAATATTTTCAGTTAAGCAACTAAAATTCTAAACTTTGGCTTTCCAATGTGCCCTGGCCAAGGGCATTGTTAAATAATGCTCTTTATCAGCCTAATTGATAAAACTATTATGAATATCTTCACTAATTAAAGATGAAGAAATTTATTATATACAGTAATTCATTTATAAGATGTGCAATTGTCTCAGTTTTCTTTCTGCTAGTACTTCTGTTGGTATTTTAAGAAGACCAGAGCAGATTTAAAATTTATTTGAAGAATGAGGTGTGCAAATATGAAGTGTAAATACAAATGTATTTTAACATCTTATATTAAATTCAATGAAGAAAAATTGCTATTTGGAATAAAGAGAGAGATACATCAATTAAACATAGGAAAGCTACCAGTTACATAGAAAGAACTTAATAAAGCTAGTGAAGGGGACTCAAAAAGAAAATGAAAAAAAAAATGGCATTTTACAGATACTGCAGTGAGAAAAGAAGTAGCAGAGAGAAAATAGGTCCACTAATAAATCAGGAGCATGAAATTAATGATGAGTCTAAAATGGTAGAGATAATGAACTCATTTGTAAAATCGGTCCTTAACAAGAAAAATGAAGATAGGAAGTTTGACCAATTAAGAAGTAATGAAAACCTTGCAAAAATAGCTGTTGACAAAGAAACAGGAAAGAAAAGGCCAATTCTATTTTGGGCTGGATCAAAAGAATTATGTCATGGCAGTGAGGGAAGAGGGCTTTTATTATGTCAGTGATGACGTATCTAAAATCCTATTATAAGTTTGTGGCCATATTGGTCAGTTTCATTCTCACATAGAGGACAAGACATAAAGAGACAAGAACTATGGAGTCACCACTCATCAGGCTTGTGCTCAAGCAGAAGAAACTAGATACACCATGTCTAAAAGGATGATAAGTGAAAGGCTTTTTTGTGCTGTTTCTACCTTCCCAGAAGCATGGGTAGATATGGTACACTTGTAAACAGCTGAAAATACATTTTGCATATATAAAATGTACTATCGTTTTCTCTTGAATTAAAGTGGTAGAAGTTGAAGAAGTGTTAATTAACCATCTCAAATAGGGCAGCAGAAAGCAAGATAGGCTGATATCATTATAAATCACCTTATCTTCCCAGTAAATATCTGCTTTCTACTTATTGTGGGTAATGCAGAAGCTATATGACTATGAAAAATACACAAAGAAATATTCTGATATTAAGAAATACTCGATACTTGCAGCATCAAAGCTTAACTGCCTCCTTCTGATCCTCCTCACAGATTCAATCAGGTGCTAGTTATGTTTAAAAAAAAGATTACACTACTTTTTCCATCTCTTTATCAAACTTTACTCATGTGGCTGAAGTGTCCCAATAAAAGAACAACAGAAGGATTGCAGGATCTGATGGAGCCAGGACACAATATATAGAATGGCCTTTCTCCTTCCTCCCACCAGAAAATTTTGGACCACTGCTTTCATTCAATGGAAAAACACAGCAGATGACATCATCAAGGTCAACAGAAACAAAATATATGCTATATAGAAATTAAATGCATTAGCAACTTTTAATTGACTGACTCAACAAGTATTTAAATATATCCAAGGGAGGACCTGCAAAGGGGTGGATTGGATTTGAACTAAGATATGCCTGACAAGGTGAGACCCAGGTGGTGCTAGTGGTAAAGAACCCACCTGCCAATGAAGGAGACACAGAGATGTGGTTCGACCCCTGGACTGGAAAGATCCCCTGGAGGAGGACAAGGCAACCCACTAGTATTCTTGCCTGGAGAATCTCATGGACAGAGGAGCTTGGCAGTTTATAGTCCACAGGGTCACAAAGAGTCGGACATGACTGAAGCAACTTAGCACATGATTGACAAGAATTCAGCCTTTCTGAAATCTGGGAAAAGGACTTTCTAGGCAGAGGAAACAGCAAGTATGAACAGCAAAGGCTTTAAGGCAGGGATGAATACAGGAGACAGGGATCAAGATCATCCCCATGGAAAAGAAATGCAAAAAAGCAAAATGGCTGTCTGGGGAGGCCTTACAAATAGCTGTGAAAAGAAGAGAGGGGAAAAGCAAAGAAGAAAAGGGAAGATATAAAAATCTGAAAGCAGAGTTTCAAAGAATAGCAAGAAGAGACAAGAAAGCCTTCTTCAGTGATCAATGCAAAGAAATAGAGGAAAAGAACAGAATGGGAAAGACGAGATCTCTTCAAGAAAATCAGAGATACCAAGGGAACATTTCATGCAAAGATGGGCTCAATAAAGGACAGAAATGGACCTAACAGAAGCAGAAGATATTAAGAAGAGGTGGCAAGAATATACAGAAGAAGTGTACAAAAAAGATCTTCGTGACCAAGATAATCATGATGGTGTGATCACTCACCTAGAGCCAGACATCCTGGAATGTGAAGTCAAGTGGGCCTTAGAAAGCATCACTATGAACAAAGCTAGTGGAGGTGATGGAATTCCAGTTGAGCTATTTCAAATCCTGAAAGATGATGTTGTGAAAGTGCTACACTCAATATGCCCCCAAACTTGGAAAACTCAGCAGTGGCCACAGGACCGGAAAAGGTCAGTTTTCACTCCAATCCCAAAGAAAGGCAATGCCAAAAAATGCTCAAACTACTGCACAATTGCCCTCATCTCACATGCTAGTAAAGAAATGCTCAAAATTCTCCAAGTCAGGCTTCAGCAGTACGTGAACCATGAACTTCCAGATATTCAAGCTGGATTTAGAAAAGGCAGAGGAACCAGAGATCAAATTGCCAACATCCGCTGGATCATTGAAAAAGCAAGAGAGTTCCAGAAAAACATCTATTTCTGCTTTATTGACTATGCCAAAGCCTTTGACTGTGTGGATCACAATAAAATGTGGAAAATTCTGAAAGAGATGGGAATACCAGACCACCTGACCTGCCTCTTGAGAAACCTATATGCAGGTCAGGAAGCAACAGTTAGAAATGGACATGGACCAACAGATTGGTTCCAAATAGGAAAAGGAGTACGTCAAGGCTATATATTGTCACCCTGCTTATATAACTTATATGCAGAGTATATCATGAGAAATGCTGGGCTGGTGGAAGCACAAGCTGGAATCAAGATTGCCGAGAGAAATATCAATAACTTCAAATATGCAGATGATATCACCCTTATGGCAGAAAGTGAAGAGGAACTAAAAAGCCTCTTGATGAAAGTGAAAGTGGAGAGTGAAAAAGTGGGCTTAAAGCTCAACATTCAGAAAACAAAGATAATGGCATCTGGTCCCATCACTCCATGGGAAATAGATGGGGAAACATTGGAAACAGTGTCAGACTTTATTTTTTTGGGCTCCAAAATCACTGCAGATGGTGACTGCAGCCGTGAAATTAAAAGACACTTACTCCTTGGAAGAAAAGTTAAGATCAACCTAGATAGCATATTCAAAAGCAGAGACATTACTTTGCCAACAAAGGTCCGTCTAGTCAAGGCTATGGTTTTTCCAGTGGTCATGTATGGATGCGAGAGTTGGACTGTGAAGAAGGCTGAGCTCCGAAGAATTGATGCTTTTGAACTGTGTCGTGTTGGAAAAGACTCTTGAGAGTCCCCTGGACTGCAAGGAGATCCAACCAGTCCATTCTAGAGGAGATCAGCCCTGAGTGTTCTTTGGAAGGACTGATGCTAAAGCTGAAACTCCAGAACTTTGGCCACCTCATGTGAAAAGTTGACTCATTGGAAAAGCCTCTGATGCTGGGAGGGATTGGGGGCAGGAGGAGAAGGGGACGACAGAGGATGAGATGGCTGGATAGCATCACCAACTCAATGGACGTGAGTTTGAGTGAACTCTGGGAGATGGTGATGGACAGGGAGGCCTGGCGTGCTGCGATTCATGGGGTCGCAAAGAGTCGGACATGACCGAGTGACTGAACTGAGCTGACTGAACTGAGAACCTTTAAGAAGGCCCGTGTGGTTGGATCATGTTAAGAGAGAGAGGAGCAAGCTCCAGGGTTATGTGAGATGTAGGCAGGCACCCTGTTAAGCAGAACCTTATATTGTGCTGTGCTGTGCTGTACTGTTGTGTCTGACTTTTTGTGACCCCATGGACTGTAGCCCGCCAGGCTCCTGTGTGCATGAGGAGTCTCCAGTCAAGAATACTGGAGTGGGTTGCCATGCCCTCCTCCAGGGGATCTTCCCAACCCAGGGATGGAACCCTGGTCTCCCATGTTGCAGGAGGATTCTTTACTGTCTGAGTCACCAGGGAAGCCCAAGAATACTAGAATGGGTAGCCTATTCCTTCTTTAGATCGTCCTGACCCAGGAATCAAACTGCAGTCTCCTGCAATGCAGGTGGATTCTTTACCAGCTGTGCTACCCAAGAAGCCCAGAAGAACCTTAGACACCATGACTAAAAATTTAGATGATAGGCTGAACTTGTTGGAAGCTACTGGAGCATTTTAAAGTGGATCACAATGATGTTATTTACAGTTTATCTCATTCTAATAAATAAGGACGGTTGCCTTGTAGCTTGAGGGTAAAAAATGAATATGATGTCCTAGATTATAAACAGAATTGAAAGACATACCAAAAATTAACTTCAGTTACAAAATTAAGACTCATTGCATGTTAGAGAAAACCAAACCCTCTGAGCATGCCACAACATCAAAGTGGTTAAAAGAAGCTGTTGATAGGGGGCATGGATTTATTAATACAAAGTTCAGACTCTCCTGGAGTGGTAAATAAGCAACTGGGAGCAGGTGAAGGCATGGACGGGTTTCAAAAGAAAAGAACAGAGAGAATCCGCATGTCAATTCAGGAGACATAAGAGACCTGGGTCCAATCCCTGAGTCAGGGAGACGCTGGAGGAGGACATGGCAATCCACTCCAGTATTCTTGCCTGGAAAATCCCATGGACAGAGGAGCCTGGTGGGCTACAAAGAGTTGGACATGACTGAGTATCTAATATAATATTAATCATCCTCCAAAAAGAACTGATACACACACACACACACACACACACACAAACACACAAATATATATTTGTATTTCCATTCCCAATCACCAGAATTCTTCATCTGTAAAAAAGCCTAACAGAAAAATAAATGTTTAGCTATTCTAAGTAATTCTCAGGGTAATTCTTACATACAATCTGAGAAGAATCAGTGTTCTGAGAAAGTAAAAGGAGGCCTGGAGTGACAAAGTGAGAAAAGAAGTTTGACTGCTATTGAGGGTGGATTTCAGACCAGATTCACCAGTGTCAAAGTTATCTTTTCAGGACGATCTTACCAGAGATCCCTGAGGAATCATGAGGAACATAACACCATCAGGCAGAAGAGATATGCACCCAGCGAGAATCAAACTGGCTGAACTGCTAAAACAGGGCATGTAGAAAAAAAAAATTACTAATGAAAGAGGTTAAAAAGAGAATTGGAAGCAGAGAAGGGCCAGGCAATTTAAAATGGGAGAATTACAGAGACACTAAAGGAGAGAGGAGAGAACAATGAGGAAGAAAGAAAAGGGGCAGAGAACAGAAGGAGAAAAAAGTACGGAATATCCTTTCCAGGGTAGAAGAGAAAAGACACCTCTTTGGGTTCTGCTGCTCTTAAATTCAGCTTCAAAAGAAACATTCCAGGACCAATACATGTTTCTGCAGACTGCATTAAAAGGATGTTGTCACATGTATTCAAAATGGTCTGACTATAAAGTCACCACATCCTCAAAGGAAAGGAGTATTTAGTGCTCACACAGATTTCGCTCTTTTAAGAAACAGTAATCAGTCTGTGTATGTAATTTGGAGAGTAGTGTAAATTTGGATAGCGCTTGTTTATAATGGGGCACTAATGTGGGAGTATTGTGCTAATGAAAGAGTCAAGAGGGAGGCAGAGGCTGCTCTTTAATAGACAGTTTGTAATAGCAGTAATTGTAGACTCAGCAATTTTGCTTAACAATTGCTCCATCCACTGGTTTGTGAAGGCCTGTTGCATTTTCTATGGCATCTTTTTAATCATGGTGCATGGTGGTGAATTGGCCTAGCTTTTAGGTGGGGGATGGATTCATGGAGTAGTTATTTCTTTTTAAGGGTAGGATGTCTCAGGAAAACAGGTGCCCTAGGTGATGCCAAATGTCACTATGCACCACAGTAACGGTAGAGGGTAATTGCCTCTGTAAATGAGAGGCAGTGGGGAGATGGTAACCCTGGGGGTCGCATTATTAAGGCAGCTTCTGCACACTTGGGAATCATTGTTTCTCACTCGGTGCCTTGCCCTGGGCCAGGAGTCTGGAGCCTTGATCTTGAAGAAAATTGAATGAGATGAAAGTTGGGATTCAGGAAAGGTAGGCAGTGCAGTATAAGAGAAAAAAGTGCAGAACTAGGGTTATAAATCCTCATGTTGGAATTCCAGCTCTGCTATTGACTAGCTGTTACTTTGTGAGTAATTTAAACTTTCTGAGCTTTAGCAATAAGAATAATCAAATCTAGTGTTTAAGATTAAATAAATTAATATGTAAAGTGCTCGGTTACAGGGCCTATCTCATAGAACCAAGGTATTGGTATTATTTTTGCTATCAGCATTTCAGAAGAACATTTTAAATGTTTTTCATTTAAAATCAGGAGGTATACTTACAAAGGTATAAGAATCTAAAGAACATGAAGTTGAAAGAAAAAAGTATGTTGCCAATGATAGAATGTAAATAGAGATTTTACATGATAGAATGTCTACAGAGATTTTAAAAACCTACAGTGTTACTATGTACTGTTGACCCTAACATGGATTTGAACTGCATGGGTCCCCTTACATGTGTATTTTTCCAGCAGTAAATACCACAGCACTATACAATCTTTGGTTGACTGAATGCAATGCATGGATAAGGACCCCCAAATGTAAAGTTATAGGAAGATTTTTGATTGCTGGGAAGAGAGGAGCGTAGGGGGCCATTCCTAACTCCATATTGTTCAGTGGTCAATGGTACAGGTTTGTTTCACTATTCAAAAGTAGAGTGTCCCTAGGAAAACTTTTGTAAGCTGAAATGGCATAAAGCAAGGAAACAATTAGCTCAGGACACATCTTGCTAAGGAATACACAGACTAAATCAAGATGAAGAAGACAGATGCTCACAGACACAGTTCAAAGCTATGGTAGCTTGATGCTGAGGTACTGAGTATAGATCCCAGGGAAGGAGCTTGGCAGCACATTCTGCCTGAGTGAGTGAAAGTCGCTCAGTCTTTAGCTAGCTCACTCTTTCAGACTCTTTCTTCAGGGGATCTTCTCAACCCAGGGATCGAACCCAGGTCTCCCGCATTGCAGGTGGATTCTTTACCAGGTGAACCACATGGGAAGCTCAGAGTGTGCTGCCTCTATAAATACTCACTGCAAAACCATCAGTGAACACTATTTTCACATTTTATCTTTTTTTCCTAAAAGTAAAAGCCCTCTTCAACTTCTTTTGATCAGCAAAAACAGATATCAAAGTAAGTCTTCTGTAAAAGCCAAGTAATGTAAAGCAAATTTCTGAAAAGTGGAGGATATCTGTATTTCTTATGGATTAGAGAAATAAATGAGAAAGATAAATCCCACATTCAGGACAGTGGTTTTCTCTGCAGGAAGATGAAAGGAAGGGTGGGAAGGAACGTAAATGACAGGCGAGAAGCACAGACAATGTGGCACAGCTTTAACAGGCGGCGCTGGTGGTAAAGAACCCGCCTGCCAACGCAGGAGACACAAGGGACACAGGTTCGATCCCTGGGTCAGGAAGATCCCCTGAAAGAGGGCATGGCAACCCACTCCAGTATTCATGCTTGGGGAATCCCATGGACAGAGAAGCCTGGTGGGCTACAGTCCATAGCGTTGCAAAGAGTCAATCAAACATGACTGAAGCAACTTAGCAAGCACAAAATGTTTCAGTTCTAGGGTTGCATTGTAGGAACATGAGTATATAATTATTTATTTTATCTCTATCTCTTCATAGGTAAGTTTTACATTATTTAATTGTTCACTTCTGTTTACTCTATATTATAGCAAATTTAAAGTCATTAAATACGTAGGAACACTATCCTTGAGCATTTATATTGTTGCTGTGCAGTCACGCACTCGTGTCCGACTCTGACCCCATGAACTGCAGTATGCCAGGCTTCCTTATTCTTCACTATCTCCTGGAGCTTGCTCAAACTCATGTCCATTGAGTTGGTGAAGCCATCCAACCATCTTGTCCTCTGTTGCCCCCTTCTCCTCCTGCCTTCAATCTTTCCCAGCATCAGGTTAAAAATACTGTAACAGATACTTTTGTGTATACTGTCTTACGGAAACTACAAACATCAACACATTTAAGCAAACTAGTGTGGTAGAGAAAAAAAATGTAGCTCTAAGTTAGAGTAGGCTCAAAACTTGCCTCTGGTAACTTAAGCCCTGTGATTTAGACAATGTCCTTGGCCTTAATGATTTAGTTTCTTAATCTATAAAACCAGGATAACAATAATTATTTCACAGGGCTTGTGATGATTCAATAAAATAGCACACTGACCTTGTATATAGAAGGCTCTCCACTAACATAAGCTTAACTAGTACCTTCCCCAAAGAAAGCCACAATTTCACTATGAAGCTCTGCTATCATCCTACTGGGTAAATATGAATTTCTATTTGTTTAAATATAATTAAAGGCAGCAATATACTATTTTTTTAAATCATCAGAGCAGAGGTCCCATGTCACCTAAAAGCCTGGAAGGAGAGTTAGATGTGGGGACTGGAGAGTATGTCAGAGAACTATTACTAACGTCATTTAGGAAGAATTAAGTTGATTACTATTTTGCTGATGAGATATCCATGTTTTCTCAACAACAGAGTCAGGAGTAGAGATACACTGAATCTAAGTAAATATAACAGATAAACTGAAGTCACACAAAAAAAATACAGCATCCACTCAGCCTGGAAACAGGATTCATTTCTTTTTCTCTGAGACCTCCTATCTCAGGAGGATGCTAACAAAAGAGACCCAAGCTTTCTTCTCCTTAAGCTATTTCCCACTTCACCTTTGTAATCCCTCTTTCTCTCTGTCCCAACCCCTCCCTCCTTACTTTTGTCTTCCCGACCCCCTCCCAGCTTGTAAGAATTCACCAGCTTTTAATTCTGGATAAAGAATTATTTAAACTTGAAGTACTACAATTATTAGACAATCTCTATGCTAATCAAAGTATAACCTACCAAAAAAAGTGAGAGGAAAGTAAGGGCGAAACCATGAGTCATAAACTGGTTCATTAAAATAGGTGACCTTTAACTATGCCTCATTGGCATTTTCTCCTCATAAAATATGACCACTTATATAAGACACCATGAAATTACATACCTGTTATAGCTGGTATTGCTCTTTGCAAATGGAGCTGCACATATCAGAAATTAGAATAATGTTTTGTATCCAAGTGCATTCTTTTTTAAAGAAACCTAAAAAGTATGTTTGAATTTGGGGGTTGCAGTGTGAGGGTAAGAACAGAGAATTTGCACACACCTTTTTCTTTAAACTTCTTTCATCGAGAGTTAAATAAAACTGATACATTCTTACTGCTTTAATTTTCATATCAAACAAAAAGGTAAATAAGCTATATCCTGATGGCATTTGTAGCAACAACAAGAAAATCTAATCTCCTTTTCAAAAAGTAAAGTTGTTAAGATAAAAATATTTGATATTATGCAATATTAGTAAAGGTAGAGAGAAACAGGCATTCTCAACTGCCATTGGTAGGAGAATTCCCTCTAGAAAGTAATTTGACAATAGTTGTAAATATCAAATTTTAGTTGCAGTTACTCTTTGATACAGCATATTCACTTCTAGGAATGTGGGCTACAAATGTACTCACTCACACAAAGGGTATTAGTGAAGCAATGTTTCAGTAACTAAAGAAAAGACCCAACCTATATATCAATTAATAAGATACTGGCCAAATAAGTACATTAGTACAGCTGTAACATGGAATACATTTCTGCAGTTACAAAGAATGAAATAGCTCTCAAATATACTGTATTGAATGATCACCAAGATATATGTTTAAGTGAGACAAGGAAGATTAAGAAACAATTTATTTAAAATAATCACACATACAAGTGTAGAACTATACATAGAATATTTCTTGGGAAAAAAATGACTAGTTTTTAACTCTGGGAAGGCTGATTAGAATGAGTCGGAAATGTATATGATTTCATATTTCATCATATTATAGATTCATTTTTTCAGTTAAAAATACTACTATTGGTGTTTGGAAGGGCAATATATATATACAATATTGATTCTATTTGCCTACCTGAATTTGAAACAAAATAAGACAAATGGAAAATTTGGCATTAGAGTTATAGACAAACTGCCTTGCTATCATCCTACCCCTGAAATAGGTACACTAAACCATTCAAATCATAGACAACACTGGAGAACCATAGGTCTCCTTGCAGGAACCTGAGAATAAAGGTCTGTGCTGTATGGATAGTGAGACTGAAACAGAAAAAGATCCCAAAGGAAACTAAACAAAATGTGTTTAGTTCTTTATCCTAAGTGCTTATCAAAGAAGTCACTCTTCCTATCTACAGTAAGTTTCCTCACATATGAACTCTCACTCATTTTTACTGGGAATACCAAATGGTACGGCAACTTTGGAACACAGTTTGGCAGTTTCTTACAAAATGAAACATATTCTTTGCATACAATGCAGCAGTTGCACTCCTTCATTTTTACCCAAATGGATTAAAAATTTATGATTACACAAAAGTCTCCCCATGATTGTTTATCTCAGCTTTGTTAATAATTGTCTGAACTTGGAAGCAACCAAGATGTCCTTCAGTAGATGGGTAGATAAGTAAACTGTGGTACATCCAGACAATGGAATGTTATTCAGCACTAAAAAAAGAAATGGGTTATCAAGCCATGAAAAGAATGGAGGGATCTTAAATGTACATCACTAAAAGTTAAAGAAGCCAGTCTGAAAAAGTAACATACTGTATGATTCCAACTCTATGACGGTCTCAAAAAAATGGTACAAAGATTAGTGGTTCCCAGGGGTTAGAAGTGGAGAAGGCAATGGCAACCCACTCCAGTACTCTTGCCTGGAAAATCCCATGGACGGAGGAGCCTGCTAGGCTGCAGTCCATGGGGTTGCGAAGAGTCGACTGAAGCGATTTAGCAGCAGCAGCAGCAGCAACAGCAGGGGTAAGAAGAGAGTGAGGGATGAATAAGTAGAGCATAGAGGATTTTTAGGGCAGAGAAACTATTCTCTAGGCTACTAAAATGATGGACACATGTTATTACATAGTTGTCAAAACCCACAGATTGTACAGTGTCGAGTGGATTCTGGACTTCTCTGGTGGTGCAGCTGTTAAGCATTCACCTGCCAATGCAGAGGATGTGGGGTTCAATCCTTGGTCTAGGAAGATGCCACATGCCACAGAGCAACTAAGCCCCTATGCCACAGCTACTGAAGCCCACAGGTCTAGAGCCCATGCTCCACAACAAGAGAAGCCCCCGCAACGGGAAGCCTGCACACCGTGATGAACAGTAGCCCCAGCCTGCTGCAAGTAGAAAAAGACCAGGTAGAGCCACAGAGACCCAGCACAGTCAGAAAGAAATAGATTTTTAAAAAGTGAATTCTAATGTAAACTATAGACTTTGGATAATAATCATTTGTCAATGTAAGCTCATCAACTGTAATAAAGGTAACATTCTGATGGAGGATGTTGATGGTGGGGAAGGCTGCGCATGCGTGGTGGCAGGGCTATATGGGAACTCTGTACTTTTCAATCAGTTTGGCTGTGACTCTAAAACTCTCCTAAAAAAAATACAACTTATTAACAATAAAAAAGCAGTGTTTTCTCCATTATTATCTACCTAGCTACAGACAATATTTTAAAAGTAAAATTAAGACAGCAATCTTTTACCTATTGACGTTTATGACTACTTTATGCTTCTTTTAAATCTAGTACAATGGTAAATTTCTTAATGACCACTGAATCACTAGGCTAAAAGGAACTGTTCATGGTAATTCAGTAAATAATGTGTAGAAAAGGTTAAGGAAAAGTGACAGGAGGACAATAGAGTTTTGCAGTGACTATTACACTTTTATATCATTGCTTCAACCTTAGAGTGCCTGAAAATTGATTGAAATCTTTCAGCAGTGAAACAGTTTTACTGCTGAAAACTGTAAATTCATTTCTTGAGTTTCTTGATTTGATATTAAGGCTTCCTGCATGCCATCAACTTTCAAGTAAAAGGAAAAAATTGCAGTCATGATATCAAAAAGTATTCACCTTGCTTTAGGTTTATTTATGAACAAAACAAACATAAAAAAAAAAAACTCACAATATAACTACAGAAGTTAAATTACCAAAGGGTTTGTTTTGGTGAAGGATAGTATAGGGGACGCATTACCATTTAGATCTTTGCATGAGACTGGTTTAACTTGACTAAGACTGTAAAATAAACTTCTGTATTTATTGTTTATTCCAAGGCTTTCAGACCCTGAAATAGCAGAGAAAACTACTGACTTGGAAACATTACTGTTTACAACTCACCAGCCCGAGAACCAGAGGGATTTACAAGGTTAGGATGACAGGTGTGTCATGTATTTGCATCATGTTTGAAATGTTAGTAGCATATCATACACATGGCCAGCATATTTGTTTTGCAATATTCATCTCAATCCCTCCTGTCAAGCATAGGAAGTACAGGCAATGTGACTCTCAGATATAGAGGGTAAAGAGCTTTCCTTTTCCAGCTCCTCTGCTCAGTGACTATGAATCCACACCTCTAGAATGCAGTGAGACTCTAAAACCTTCAGTGATTCAGTAAGCTCAGCATACTTTTTGCTTCTCCATTTATTAAAACCAGTGGCCACATTCAGGGATGAACATAGCATAGGTCTTTTTTTTTTTTGCCACCTATGTGGTAAGATTTAAAGGGTTCCATATCTTCAGCTGGTTTAACATCTCCTAAATCTCTTCACCCCTATACACTAGTTAAGAGGAATATATTATATTTTTATAAGCTAGCACCTAAATTCTTTAGGTTAGCTGGCCTGGGTAATATGACTTAAGAGGGTCTTAAAAACATCAGGCACAGGTCAGGTAAAGTTTTGATTGGCGAGAAAGGGAAAATTCTGGAATATAAAATACCATTCTGCAGTATATCTGCAGTCTCAATAACAGCAAGCATGAAAGTTGTTCTCTTCCTTGTCCTATTAATAGTTAAGGAGAACAAAGAGAAGATGCTAAATACGGGTAAAGAAATCATTTAAAAAAAAAAACAAACCATGTTTTCCTTCTGTTACAGTTTTGATACGTTTTGTAAGGGTCACTCAATACAATATCATTGCAATAATTCTTCAGATTACTGATTTTCCAAAGCATTGTCTGAGAATGAGAAGAGTGGTACGATTCCTCAGAGTAGTGATATTGTGTGGAAGTTCTTAAAAAACAAAGAAATTAATTATTTATAAATGCCAATATTTAGCTGCAATTTCCCCTGATGAAAAAGCTGTCAGAGGCTCCCTTTTTTCTATGATAATCAGCCAGAACTCTTTTCTTGGCTTCCAGATACTCATAATTTTGCCTGAAATCTGTTTTCTACTGTTGTTCAACCTAAATCTTTCCTTCACATATGCCTGCATGAGCATCCCACTGTGCTCAGTTTCCCTATTTCAGAACATCTTCTTTTTCTCTACTTATCTAAAAGTTTCAAGAACTAGTTTAAGACCGACCTCTATAAAGCTTCTCGTATCTATTAATTTAATTTTTAAATAAATTCCTATAGCATTCAATCTGATCAAATAACTCAGCTATATAATTATAGTGGTTAGCAGTGGTTCTACAAATGTGGAAACTGTTACAATTGGTGAATCTAGATAATGGATGTGTGTGTGTGTGTGTGTGTGTGTGTGTGTGTGTGTGTGTTTATTGGGCTATTCTTGGCACTTGCTCACAAACTGAAAATTTTTTCAAACATTTAGGGAAGAAATGTCTTGTGACTGACAGCCTGTTTTCAAATGCTAGTTCCCCAATCTACCAGCTGTGTGTCCTTGCATAAGGTCTGTCTTTGACTCAGTTTCCATTGTATAACAACAATTAAAAAATGGTATTTATCCCATGGGGTTGTTGTGATAATTACAGGAGATAATGGCTATTAAAAGCTTATCTTGGTAATTGCAAGATAAGTTTGTTATTTACAAAGTGTGCAATGCAGTACAACCCAGAGGTTAAGAATACACTCTCCGCAATCAGATCCCTAAGTTCACGTCCTTACTCCACCACTCACTGCCTATGCATGAGCACAAATGTTGGACCTTTCTGAGTTTTGGTTCCTCTTCTCCTTTAAAAAAATTTTGATGAGGATTATAAAGGTAATATAGAAAGAGTTTTACACAGTATTTGGCAGGTGTGTGTGTGTGCTTAGTCGTGTCTGACTCTGCCACCTCATGGACAGTAGCCCGCCAAGCTCCTCTATGCATGGAATTTTCCAGGTAAGAATATCGGAGTGGGTTGCCATTTCCTACTCCAGGAATCTTCCTGACCCAGGGACTGAACCTGTGTCTCTTGATCTGCTCTGGCAGGTGGATTCTTTACCACTGCGCCACCTGGGAAGCCCTATTTGGCAGACAAGTAATCCAAAAATTTGTCTCTTTGATCTTATAGCATTTTTGATAGTAACATGAACAATTTTGACCATAGCAAATTCTACATTTCTTAAAGTCAAAGATCCCTTCTTATACTTCTAAACTTGCCACATGATCAAGCAAAAGACTGAGCATGTAAGAGTTATCTGATACATATGAGTTACCTTACAACCCGGCCAAATTCATTTCCCTTATCATCGACAGGAGACCTAGAAGGCATCCGATAATCATGTGAGGAAAGAGACGGGTTGGGGAGGAAAAACTTACTCATATTCTTAATCAGCATGATGAGTAACTTGCTCATAGATTATGTTCTTAAATATTTATTACAGCAAATTGAATGATTTTTAAGGAAATAATTAACACTGGGGAAAAACAAAAGGAAGAGAAAAACAGAACAATACCCAGGCTGGGGGAAGAAAGATGCCAAGGATGTCCCTGGAGCAAGAATGGCGAGTAGTTCTGTCCCATGTGCCAACTCTGATGGAAGGGAGCTGCCTGGCTTTAGGAATGAAAGAGATTTGGGACTCATTATGAAATGAAACAAACACTCATACTCATGAGTATTAGTTAAGGTAACGTTATCTAACAGATACACTTCGAATTTTCAGTGGCTTGGTGCACTTCAGTTTGTTTATTGCCACTGTTAAGTCTTGAAATGGATGTTCCTACTTAGAGGGATGAAGCTCTCTGCTCCATGAAGCCGCTGAAGGGCCCAGAGGAACGGAGACTCATCCACATTCAAAATGTTTCTTCTATAGCTCCCGTGGGTATTACCTTTATTCTAGCTCATCAAAGGGGGAAAATTATGGAGGCTCACAGCTAGGTAGTTTTATCGTGGTAAGAATGAAGGTAAAGTGCATCACTTTCCTATGCATTTCACTAGCTCTTGACTTTAGTCACATAGTCATACCTAAGCATAGCTAAGAGCTAAGACACCTGGAAAATTCAATCTCACTGGTCCAAGAAAGGGATCAGCTAGCCATACTTGACACAACAGGGCCAATCCGAGATACCTGCATGAAGCAGGGAGCTCAGTTGTGAGGACATACTGGCTGATGCTGAGCCACACAAAAGGACACAAAAGGATATCACAGAACTCAAAGTCAGGTCTTTTGTGCTTTAAGTATGGGGATTAAAGACTTGAGAAATCTGGAGAATCTGAGGGCATCTGGCTTCTGAGATTTAGAGTGAAGCAGAGGGAATCTGAGAAGATTAGTGGCAGATGAGTATCCTTTGCAGAAAGAGTATCTTTAGCACTGTAAATAGTTCCAGGAGGAAGTATGAGTAACAGCAAAGCAAAAAAAAAAAAACTTCTTAGGACTGACTTTAGGCCCAAGAGACATAGGAAAGTAAAATGTTCAGGTTTCCTTCTAGGTTAGGAATGGAAAGGAAAAAGAATAAGATTGTGTACTGGTCTAGGACATAATTTTTTGTTTGTTTATTTCTCTTAGTTACCCACTATAGAACTCTTTACCTTGGCTGAAGGTTCATAAATCAGCCTCAAATAAAGTCTAAAACATCACTAACTCTGTAATATTGCTAACCCCTCCATAAAATTAATGTATCTTTATAGAGGCTTACTGTTAAAAGAACAAGTTTCATCCTTTTTTGGCATGCCCAACCAGGCCAATGAAACATTATTTCCTATTCTTGGAAATTTTGGGAAAATACCTCATGCTTCTGATTCACTTTCTCCTCCCAGAGGAAAGAACATTGCTTGTCTCATTAGTAAGGGTAGAAAAAGGGCCTGCAAACACATGACCTTGGGCTTCAGGGTCTTGTTTGGGTTACTTTGTTCTTAGAATTCCCAACCTTGGGGGCATAATATAGGGGTAGGGATAGGAAAACCTGTGGTTCTGACTGTGACTTGGTCAGTTATTTCATTCTGAGAGACATGTATAAGGAAGTCATATATGGTCATATTTTCAACCTACCTTTGCTAATTCTAATTCTACCATCAATAAAGATTGTATTTTTATATTTATTTGTCTGAATCTTGTGCATTATTTCTCAAATAATTCTTAAACACACAGGGAGAGGGTATCATTTACTGGCTACCAATTCCAAAAAAAAACAATATTGCTATTTCTTCTCCAAATTGTATACTGTCCTACCGCTATAAAGGCTCCAAATAATAATAAGAATAAAATAATAATAATCCAAACATCTGCAATTTTACAACTCACCTCACATGTTCTCTGAGAAATGTATAGGGAATATGGAAAAAAGCAGAGTATTGAATATTTCATTTCTGTGAGATATAGAAGCTTGATTTCCCTATAGACCTAATTTCTTTCAAACACAGAATATTAGTGCTAGCGTTGAAGTGGCAGGGAGATATACTCAAGTTTAGAAAGCCATGGTCTACTCAGTGAACATTCCTGGGTAGTTTACCTCTTTCCTCCTCTGCATACCAAACGAGAGAGTTTTTGATGAAGTATATATTTCAACTTGAATGTTCAGTCCCTAGAACACAACTTGACCCTTGACCTACTTCATTAGGGCTCCCATCATGGTTGGAAAGCAAGAAATAGTCATAAAGTCATAAGGATGAATAAGATATCTGTGCCAAATAGTCCAACTTGTTTGTGGCTAAAGACTAACAGCAATTTCACTGGTAAAAGCACGGAGATAGAGAAATTTGCTGCTCAGATTAACTCTACTTATTCAGTCTTTTATACATTTGGTAAACACTGATCCTAATTTACAACACAAGGGTTAACTGACTTTCCTTAAAGTAATCTATGGAGGAAAAGAAAATCCCCCCCAATTCTGTGAACCAGCATTTCCATCAATCAAGAATTCCTACAATATCTTTGCTTTGCTTCTCCTCATTCACCTGTAAATGATCTCAGGCTCCTCTTCACAGGCAGGACAAATAGCACTATCTAAGAGCTTCCAGTCTGCACTGAGAATAAACCTGGTCACTGTATTCCAGTTTGACCTAAAAGAGAAACATGTTTGTGCGTGTGTATGTGTGTGTTGGTGATGGTAGGGGGTCTTTCCACATGGAATGCAGTCCTCTGCTCTCCAAAGGGAGGGGGGCAGGGAAAGTCTCCTGTTCACAAAGTCTCCTGTTCTTTGTGCGTCTCCACACCCATTGCAAAGATTCTAAAGAAAGCCTTTCATGCTTCTATGGCTATTGCTTTTCCCAGTCCTCCAGAATTTATTTTAAAAATAATTAAACCTAATTAAAACCATCTACTTTACTGCCAGAGTGGCCCTTCAATGCCCGGGAAAGACAGAGGTTGCTCAGAGAGGGGCTGGGAAACAGGAGGAAACACAGAGCTCTGCAGCTTTTCATATGCAAGAAAATAAGCAGGAAGAGAGGTTAATGTTATTGAAAAAAAAAGAAAGAAAGAAACAGAGAATGAAGACAGGTGTTGGGACCCGAGGCAAGATTTGAGACTGTGGGAGATGATGTGCCTGGAATGAGGGTGTAGGCTCGTCTCGGAAGATTCAGCTAGCAGCCCTGACCTATTTGCTCCACAGGAGTGACCGCATTATTACTTGCAGTTTAGTGTGTCAGCCTCCATGCTTACTGGACCCTGGATGCTGAAGGGTACGAGCTCCGCGGCAAACATGGCTTGCTTAGATTGGTGGTTTAATTTTCCTGCTTCTCTCTAGAGGGTCTGTTTCTATACTGTAGCATATTTATTATGAATATTAAGTGATAAAACTAGCTGTATTTGAGAAAAGAGTCATGCCCACTGAACACTTCATGTTAATTAGCTGCAGATAAAGCCCAAGTATCTCTAGAAAGAAAACCTAATGCTTTACATTCCAAATCTATGAGCTGTTAGGTTTCTGCTTCCCCATCACCACAGAGCTACAGGGTGAAGGTGTTTCCCTGTTAATGTGTGTAATAATATTTTCAAAGAGGCTCTTCATGACAGTTTGTCCCTTGATTTAAAAACATTTAGAAATGTTCTAGCTCTAACAAGGAAATTGAAGACACAGGGGTGTATCATGAAACTGTATGGAGGCACCGAATTTCATTTTAATCAATAATTTTGACATTTCACCTCCTGAACAAAGCCCTGATGTCAGCTCATTAATAAAATCATGCCTGTGATTTGTTGGTGTTGGTCAGTCACTAAGTCATGTCCAGCTCTTTGCAAACCCCATGGACTGCAACGTGCCAGGTTTCCCTATCCTTCTCTATCTCCCAGAGTTTGCATAAACTCATGTCCATTGACTCAGTGATGTCTTCCAACCATTTCATCCTCTGTGATTAAGCTCAATTATGACAGCCCCAAAGATCAAAAGGAAGATAGCAAAGGATGTGATATGAGCATGTGTGTGCTGGGGATACAGGCAGTACAGAAGAGGCAATGGGGAGGGGTAAGATTGGAAGGGCAGAGAGAGATGTGTGTAGGAAAATGCACCCCCAGAAATATTGCCTTTGAGCAACAGTAGACATAAAAATACTTTAAAAAGAATTTCACTAACAAGATTTCCCACTTTAAAACATTAGTCTCTGGAATGTAATACCCTTAATTTAGAGAAGGTAAGAGTATTATAAAAGAGGCTGCAAAATTGGAAAATAAAAAGAGTAAAATCTAGGAAAAATGTAAATCAAAACTGTAAAAAAAAAATGTCTAATTTATGTGTCAGCTCTTTCAGAATTCCAGAGACATGGTTAATATTTCTCCATTCACAAAAGTGTTCAGCAAGACCTACTTTAGAAACTCAGATCTGGATCTCTCTAGCTATTAGGTGTTAAGTTATAAAAGAGTCATTCTTGAGTTCAGTTCAGTTCAGTTCAGTCGCTCAGTCATGTCTGACTCTTTGCGACCCCATGAATCGCAGCACGCCAGGCCTCCCTGTCCATCACCAACTCCCGGAGTTCACTCAGATTCATGTCCAGTGATGCCATCCAGCCATCTCATCCTCTGTCATCCCCTTCTCCTCCTGCCCCCAATCCCTCCCAGCATCAGAGTCTTTTCCAATGTGTTAACTCTTCTCATGAGGTGGCCAAAGTACTGGAGTTTCAGCTTTAGCATCATTCCTTCCAAAGAAATCCCAGGGTTGATCTCCTTCAGAATGGACTGGTTGGATCTCCTTGCAGTCCAAGGGACTCTCAAGAGTCTTCTCCAACACCACAGTTCAAAAGCATCAATTCTTGAGTTAGTCAGCTCTAAATCTGAAAACATACATACACTGCACATACTATTTGGTAGGTAAATTTCTAAAAGTGACTAGCCTCTGTCGCTACCATCATGACAATTTGATACATAAAGGCAAACTCAAATAGTCCTCTTCACATTCA
Organism: Capricornis sumatraensis; assembly: GCF_032405125.1. NCBI lineage: Eukaryota > Metazoa > Chordata > Mammalia > Artiodactyla > Bovidae > Capricornis > Capricornis sumatraensis. The sequence goes on from NC_091087.1 coordinate 43,560,864, forward strand.
CGTTGCCCATAGGCAACTGGGTCTCATTGGTTGTTTGGATGGTTAATTATTTTGTGGTTGTTCTTAGGTTGCCCTCCCCTTATTCTGTTTTGTGATATGAAAATAAACATAATCTGATCCAAATTGGGAAAGGAGTATGTGAAGGCTGTATATTGTCACCCTGCTTATTTAACTTACATGCAGAATACATCATGCAAAATGCCAGGCTGGATGAAGCACAAGCTGGAATCAAGATTGCCAGGAGAAATATCAATAACCTCACATAAGCAGATGATAAGACCCTTATGACAGAAAGTGAAGGAGAACTAAAAGAGCCTCTTGATAAGAAGAGAATGAAAAAGTTGGCTTAAAACTCAACATTCAGAAAACTAAGATCATGACATTTGGTCCCATCATTTCATGGTAAATAGATGGGCAAACAATGGAAATAGTGAGTGACTCTTTGGGGGGGGGGGCTCCAAAATCACAACAGATGGTAATTGCAGCCATGAAATTAAAAGACACTTGATCCTTGGAGAAAAGCTATGACCAATCTATACAGCATATTAAAAAGTAGAGACATTACCAACAAATGTCCTTCTAGTCAAAGCTATGGGTTTTCCAGTAGTCATGTAGGCATGTGAGAGTTGTACTATAAAGAAACCTGAGTGCTGAAGAATTGATGTTTTTGAACTGTGGAGTTGCAGAAGACTCTTGAGAATCCCTTGGACTGCAAGGAGATCCAATCAGTCCATCCTAAAGGAAATCAGCCCTGAATATCCATTGGAAAGACTGATGCTGAAGCTGAAACTCCAATATTCTGCCCATCTGATGTGAAGAACTAAATCATTGGAAAAGACCCTGATACTGGGAAAGATTGAAGGTGGGAGGAGCAAGGGATGACAGAAGATGAGATGGTTGTATGGCAGCATCAACGTGATGGACGTGCATTTGAGTAGGCTCCCGGAGTTGGTGATGAACAGGGAAGCCTGGTGTGCAGCAGTCCATGGGGTTGCAAAGAGTCGGACACAACTGAGTGACTGAACTAAACTGAACTGAAATGTCTACTGGGGTCTATCTGAGAGAACAAATGAAACTATACTACTAAAAAACTGAATATCTACCACTTGTTGAAAAGCCAGATCCCCTCTAACATCCCTTGCGAAACTCATGATTTCACATGTGTTCCATCCTGGAGCTCTCTTCCTTGCCCAAAGGTTGTTAGTAAGCAACTTTCCTTTAATCCCAGCTGTGTCAGCAGGCCAGTTCTTTCAACTTGGCAATAGCATCCTGTGATCCTAGCCTTAAGAATCCCTTTCAACCGAGTTCAGTTGCTTAGTCGTGTCTGATTCTTTGCGACCCCATGGACTGCAGCATGCCAGGCTTCCCTGTCCATCATCAACTCCTGGAATTTACTCAAACTCATGTTCATTGAGTTTGGTGATGCCAACCAACCATCTCATCCTCCATCATCCTCTTCTCCTCCTGCCTCCAATCTTTCCCAGCATCAGGGTCTTTTCAAGTGAGTCAGCCCTTTGCATCAGATGGTCAAAGTATTAGAGTTTCAGCTTCAACATCAGTCCTTCCAATGAACACCCAGGACTGATCTCCTTTAGAATGGACTGGTTGGATCTCCTTGCAGTCCAAGGGACTCTCAAGAGTCTTCTCCAACACCACAGTTCAAAAGCATCAATTCTTTGGCACTCAGCTTTCTTTATAGTCCAACTCTCACATCCATACATGACTACTGGAGAAACCTTAGCTTTGACCATATGGATGTTTGTCAGCAAAGTAATGTCTCTGCTTTTTGATATGCTGTCTAAGTTGGTTCTTCCATGGGTAAAGAGTCTTTTAATCTCATGGCTGCAGTCACCATAGGTGATATTGGGGCCCCCAAAGATGGTCTCTCACAGTTTCACTGTTTCCCCATCTATTTGCCATGAAGTGATGGGACCAGATGCCATGATCTTCGTTTTCTGAATGTTGAGTTTTAAGCCAACTTTTTCACTCTCCTCTTTCACTTTTATCAAGAGACTCTAGGTTCTTCTTCAGTTTCAGCCATAAGGGTGGTGTCATCTGCATATCTGAGGTTATTGATATTTCTCCCAGAAATCTTGATTCCAGCTTATGCTTCATCCAGCCTGGTTCTAACTGTTGCTTCTTGTCCTCCATACAGATTTCTCAGGAGGCAGGTCAGGTGGTCTGGTATTCCCATCTCTTTCAGAATTTTCTACATTTTGTTGTGATCCACACAGTTAACAGCTTTGGTGTAGTTAATAAAGCAGAAATAGATGTTTTTTTGAAACTCTCTTGCTTTTTCTATGGTCCAACAGATGTTGGCAATTTGATCTCTGGTTCCTCTGCCTTTTCTAAATCCAGCTTGAACATCTGGAAGTTCATGGTTCACATACTGTTGAAGCTTGAGTTGGAGAATTTTAAGCATTACTTTGCTAGTGTATAAGATGAGTGCAATCATGCAGTAGTTTGAACATTCTTTGGCATTGCCTTTCTTTGGGATTGGAATGAAAACTGGACTTTTCCAGTCCTGTGGCCACTGCTGAGTTTTCCACATTTGCTGGCATATTGAGTGCAGCACTTTCACAGCATCATCTTTTAGCATCTTTTTGAAATAGCTCAACTGGAATTCCATCACCTCCACTAGCTTTGTTCATAGTGATGCTTTCTAAGGCCCACTTGACTTCACATTCCAGGATGTCTGGCTCTAGGTGAGTGATCACACCATCGTGATTATCTGGGTCGTGAAGATCTTTTCTGTACAGTTCTTCTGTGTATTCTTGCCACTTCTTATTAATATCTTCTGCTCCTGTTAGGTCCATACCATTTCTGTCCTTGATTATGCCCATCTTTGCATGAAATGCTCCCTTGGTATCTCTAATTTTCTTGAAGAGATCTCTAGTCTTTCCCATTCTATTGTTTTCCTCTATTTCTTTGCATTGCTCACTGAGGAAGGCTTTCTTATCTCTCCTTGCTATTCTTTGGAACTCTGCATTCAAATGGGTACATCTTTCCTTTCCTTTGTTGCTTTTAGCTTCTCTTCTTTTCTCAGCTATCTGTAAGGACTCTTCAGACAACCATGTTGCCTTTTTGCATTTCTTTTTCTTGGGGATGATCTTGATCACTGCCTAGTACAGTGTCACGGACCTCTGTCCATAGTTCTTCACATACTCCTTTGAGTCAGGCTATATCGCAATTCCTGCCTCAGTGGCACTTCTCCTTATTAGTAACCCCTGGCACTCCTTATTTCCCCATCTACCTATTATTGAAATAAATTTCCAGGTCCAAGATATGAGCAGCTCCTGCCTGGAATGGCATGTCAGCAACCAAAACTTAGGTAATTTTTGTCACCTTGCAAATGGGCAGTTGACCAGAAATTTAGATATATTCAGCCAGTCAATCCCCACACATCAATCCAACTCTGGACCTGCTCACCTCAAATGTGGCTTGACAATGTGGCCTCAGCCAGTCAGATATTTTCCATTTGTCTCTTACTTTAGACTTTATCCTATATAAGTGTCTTACTTTCCATCCATTTTGCAGTTCTCTGAGACTGTCCACTTCATGAAATATTGAAGTTTGTATCACCTAAATTTTCTTCTTTAACCATTTTTTAACAGTATGAAAGACACTTTTCACAGTTGACTAGAGGCCCAGATATAGAAAGAGAGAAGTTCACACAGGGATTATTTCATAGAAGCAACTAGAGATGACTAGAGAAGCCACAATGCCAGGCCCTAGGCTGTGAAGCTCCTTAAAGGCTGCTTCCTTGCTTGTCCAGTGAGGGAAGAACTTCTTATACCCAAGAGTCTTCAAATTTGGCTAGAATCCCTACAGATAAGACATCCTAGGCAGATGAAGCTTTCTCCTCTTTTCCTCCTGAGGAAATATTCATTTCTGGTCTCAAAATCAACAGAGAGACTGACTGGAAAAATCCATCATGTAAGAACAGGCTCAATAAAACATTCACAAGTCAGAATCCAGCCATCGTACCTCCAGGTGATTCCATACAGAAGATGGAGAGTCAAGAGAAGCTGCTTCTTTTTATGCCTTGCCTCCTGATTACTGAAAAACATTGATAGCTTCTTTAGTTTTTAAAGTCTCGCAGGTCTGGGCTTGCAGTCTTGAGCATATCACCTATGCATGCTAAGTTGCTTCAGTCATGTCAGACTCTTTCAGGAGTGTTTTATGTTCCTTTGGTGAATATGATTCCTGCGTATCTTTTTTCAAAGTCTCAGGATCTCAGAGTCTCATTGCCTTTATGAAGCTGCTCAATAGAAGACTCAAGACAGTTCCATAAGGACAAACAGCAGTTTGCAGGCATCTAAATCCATACTTAGAAACTTTTATTTTAGATGAAGCAGCTTGCAGAAATGCTATTCAGTTTACCACATAGATGACCTTTTCCAAGATCACCCAAAACGGTTTAGCTCCCTACATCTACAGCTTCTCAAACACCTCGCTTTCTAATTATGACCTGTGATTTAGATCTGCATAACTGAAAGGCCCGTGTGATGATTTTCCTCAAAACAGAGAAATGTTCTACATCAACACTGTGTTCAAGTCTCAACTTCTAGCGAAACAGAAAAGCTGCTTACAGTTTTGAAATGACTTTCTCCAAGTTTTGTCAGTTCTATCAATATTGCCAATAGTTTGGGACCAAATTCAAGTTCAAGTTCAAAGTACCATTTGCTTTTCCATAGTCCCTTCAGATTTCTGCAAGAAGCTATCCCAGTAATAACAACTCAGCCCAGAGGTGATGGCCAGGGAGTCATTCTCATACTTTTTTAAGAAATTGCTTCCTTTTCTCTACATAGTCAGCAAACAACCTTTCTAGAAAGCACTCAGTTAGATGTCAGTTGAGTAATAATAATAGTAAACACCTAATAACAATTACTGTTATTAGGTGCACTGTTCCAAGTGTGCCATATATGTGACTTAGTCTTCAAAACAACGCTACTGCATTTGGACTATACGCTCATACACGTATACATGCAAACACACACATACACACAAACATGCACACACACAAATCCTGAGTGACTGCCCACTTTCTAGGCCACAGAGATTAATTTGACTCCAGATTTGATCTCTTAATCACTCCACTCCACTGCCTCATGAGATGGGCTATCATGCTACTTTTCATAAGTTCCCAATTTAAAAAGCTGACCAAATTGACTTGGACTAGTCCAGCCAATATCCTGCTTCATTTAGTTTCTGCATACAATTTCCGAGTCATGCTAACACAGGTTTGCAGCACACCATTGTAGGAGGGAGATGAATACTTTGGAGCCCACCTCATGGGTATTATTATACCCAATCACCTGCAACTATCATTTGTGGAGTTCTTACTGTGTCCCAGGTATTGAGCTGACTGCATATGATGAACTGCATATCATTCAGTTTTTCAGAAGTCCATGGAATAGGTGCTTTATTCTTCTCTATTTTGCAGAATAGGAAGCTGAGTCTCTAAAAGGTTAAGTAATTTGCTGACTGGCTACTGAATTTGAGAACAAAATATCTGAACTAAGCAGTCAGATTTCAGATTCAATGCTTTTGACTGCTATGTTGCACCACCTTCTCAGTGTTACTTAGTTATTCTGAGACAATGGGATGTGATATGAATCGTCACGGTGTAGTGAGGTCGTTTAAATTATTTTAAAAAATGAAAACGCACTTTCTCTTATGCCTGAAACATGGCCGCAGATTTTCCCTTTGTGATTTATTTTCATACTACTTAATACATCATACCTAAACTTCAGAATCTAGTTTTATAGAGAAGAAAAAGCAAGACACTTTGAGTTAGGTTATCTGAGGTATGGAGCTCTGTTATTAGTTTCTCCATTTGTTTATTCATCTCATGAAACCTGAGACTGTATTCATTACCTCCTTGGTGCAAGCCCCAATTTACATGCATGCAGGCAGTCTGGTATGAAGACTGTTGTTCTTTGTTGTATAATTACTTTGACCTGGGATTCAATAAATAGAAACATGTTTATAAGACTGTGATGCTAATTTACATGAAACTGGAAAACTTCCAATGCTAAAAAATTAACAAAGGACGTATGACATCAAGAATAGCTGGAGGAGTCAAAATAATCTCAATACTGTTATTATGTTTATATACTTTTATTTTCTCTAGGTTTTCTTACCTAAAGAATTCAAAAGACTTTTTTATGTACCAGTGCATTACAGTCTGAGGGACTCTAACATAAGGTAATAGAGTTGTGCAATAGAAAATGCTGTGTACAGTGAAATGGCCCAGCACAGTGAGAAGAACACCAGCTTCAGAGGCAAGACATTTGGGTGACATTTACGGAAAGCAAGCATATCAAAATCTTACAGTTATTTTTGTCACAACAGGATTGCAGTGCTTGGTTTTGCTTGTCTAAATTGGCTGCAAGAAGGCAGTGAGAACAAACCAACAGTTTCAAAGAACCACTTCTTCCAAATGGTTTATTGACATACACATTTTCCACACCTGATGCTGCCTCCCTGGGATTCATAGGGTCAGCACAATTACTCATTAGGACGTATTTCAGTCACTGGAATGACAGCCACATATTTCAATGACTGGAATGGATGTGAAACTATGCCTATTTATGATTTTTCTTATTTCTAACTAGCTTGATGCTCAGCATGTGGATTTTAAGCTTGGGAAATACATGCATAAATTTACACATGCACACATGCATAATGTACCTGGACTGGTGCAAGGCTCATACACTACTGGTGGGGTGTAAATTTATACAACTACTTTGAGAATCTGTTCACCAATATCAGCTAAGGCTGGAAATTTGTATGCCCTACACCCAGCAATTCCACTCCTAGGAATATGCCCCTCAAAATGTGTACATATTTTCACAACATTACACATACAAAAATTTCAGAGCACTATTTTTAATAATCAAAAACTGAAAAATATTCAAGTGACTTTTAATAGCTGAATGAATAAATGAAGGAAACACTAAACAACAAGAAATCACAAACTGCTGCTACATAGGAACACAGAAGAACCATAAAACTGTAAAGGTGAATAAAAGAAGGCAGACGCAATAAGCACATACTCTATGATTCAATTTCCATACAATTTGTAAATAGGCAAATCTAACCTGGAATTAGAATTCACAATAATGGCTGTCTATAGTGAGAAAGAATAACTAGACTAGGTCATGAGAAAGCTTCTTGAGTATCAGCAATGCTCTATTTCCTGAGCTGGCTACTATATCACACAAATGTGATAACTTTGTGAGAATTTATTGAGATGTACACTTAGGACTGTGGACAAAGGTCCATTTAGTTAAAGCTATGATCTTTCCAGTAGTCATGTACAGATTTGAGAGTTGGACCATAAAGAAGGTTGAGCACCGAAGAATTGATGCCTTCAAACTATGGTGGTAGAGAAGACTCTTGAGAGTCCCTTGGATAGCAAGGAGATCAAACCAGTCAATCCTAAAGGAAATCAGTCCTGAATATTCTTTGGAAGGACTGATGCTGAAACTGAAGCTCCAATACTTTGCCCGCCTGATGCAAACAGCCAACTCACTGGAAAAGACCCTGATGCTGGGAAAGACAGGGCAGAAGGAGAAGGGGATGACAGAGGATGAGATGGTTAGATGGCATCACTGACTCAATGCACATGAGTCTGAGCAACTCTGAAAGATGGTGAAAGACAAGGAAGCCTGGAGTGCTTCAGTCCATGAGGTCACAAAGAGTTGGACATGACTTAGCAACTGAACACCACCACCACTTAGGACTTTTGCACTTTTCCATTTGTATACTATATTTCAAAATAAATTTATATTAAAAGTATTCTATATACTTGTATTTATAAAAATTCTATACTTTTTTTCTCAGATTACCTTTTAGAAGGATTTCTTAATTAGAGTTCTATTGAAATCTAGAGGCTGGATAATTCTTTGTTGTGGAGGCTGTCCTGTGCATTGTAGGATGTTTAGTAGCATCCTTGGCCAGTAACACTCCCCCGACACAACCTTCCTAAATCATAATAACCTGCGTCTCTTATATCTTCCCTGGTGACTCAGAGGTAAAGCATCTGCCTGCAATGCGGGAAACCTGGGTTCAATCCCTGGGTCAGGAATATCCTCTGGAGAAGGAAATGGCAACCTGCTCCAGTATTCTTGCCTGGAGAACGCCATGGACAGAGGAGCCTGGTGGGCTACAGTGTACAGGGTTGCAAAGAGTCGGACATGACTGAGTTTTTTAACTCTTTCTTTCTTATATCTCCTGCATGGGCAGGCAGGTTCTTTACCACTGCGTCACCTGGAAAGCCCCCAAAACCATCTCCAGACTTTGCTAAATGCTCCCTGAAAAGCAAAGCTGTCCACAGTTAAGAACCCATAGCTTTAAAGTAACAAAAGGGTCACATTTTATCAAGGTTACTGACAAGTTATGCCATCCACATTGTTTTCCCGACCATTAGTGAAATGCCAAGAACTGTCAAATGAAGATCAGCCTGAATATTAAAAGAAAGAGTCATTTGCATCCCAGAGACAGAATTATTCACGTTACATGTTGTGCAGATGGAAATAGGGACAAGGAAAATTTTTAAAACTACGTCAATATTCTTCTCTGAAAAAAACTATGTGATAATAGACAATAATAAGCCCAATCTGGACATGACTCAAATTCCTTAATTTGAAAGATAAATAGTGGAAGGGAAGGTGGACAGTAGAGCAGATGTGGAACACTCCTTAGGATCTCTTTGGTCTCTATAGCATGTGAGGAAACACAGAGTTCAATGGGCCACACCAAACAAGAAGTTATGGTAGAAATTCTTCCTAACACGGTGGATCATCTCTTATATGACAAAAGGCTGAAACCAAAACAGGTCCCATTATGCCAATCTTAAGAAGTAATAATGCAAGACATGGTTTCCCTGCCAGAACTGCTCTTGGCCCCACATCTCTCAGTCCTCAGTAAAGTGCTCTATCACTGATTAGATCTTTAACTTAAGATGCCAGAGGACAGTCTGTAACAGCATTATCTAGGAGAAATACAATGCAACTGCAGATCATACATGTGATTTTATATATTTTAGTTGTCATAGCTTAAAAAAGTAAAAAATAATAAGTGAAATTAACTTTGATAATACATATATTTACCCTGGAGGAGGGCATGGCAACCCACTCCAGTATTCTTGCCTGGAGAATCCCCATGGACAGAGGAGCCTGGTGGGCTACAGTCCACGGGGTCAAAGAGCAACTAAGCACAGCACAGCATATTGTATTTAACCCAAATCTGAACTATCAACATTTTTACATAATAGAAAAATCATTAATGAGATTTTTATCTTTTTTCATAGTCTTTGGAACCTAATGTATGATGTATAATAAATAACATCACAGTTCAACTCAAACTAATCACACTGCAAGGATTCAAGAGTCACATTTGGCTAGTGGCTACCATACAGCTCGAGTAACTTTAGAGTTAATAGCGACAAGGTGGACAGTGAGAGCATCTGGGGAGAATCTTTTTTTTTTGAGGCTTATAAAAGTCATAACTAGTTTCTCATAAGAAAAGAATCAATAAAGATAAAATAAGGTTGATTGCACTCTTATTAATGTAGTTTTCACTTCTAACTTTTTTGTGTGATTCCTGTTATAATTTCTTCTTTGATCTATACATTATTTAGAAGGGAATTTGTGAATTTCCAAATTCATTTGGAAAGAGATGGGGAGAGGATGTTCTTATTTTGTTATTTTCTGTCTGTTTTATTTACTTGTGGTCTGTATTATATAAATCTTCGCTGTTTGTTGGGCATTCCTTCACGGCCTCAGACATGATAAATCTAGCACATGGGTTGTTACTATACATGTTCCATGCATGTTTGGAAAGAAAGACCAAGACTAGTAATTATATTGCTGAGTTCCGTATAAATTTTGCACAATGCAAAGAAGTTTGTTAAAATCTTATAACTATAGATTTACCTACTTTTGGTAACTTAGTAGTATTTTCTTCATATGTGGACTGAAGTATATGAAATGGCCAGTACTTCTTCAGCTTTAATCTAAAAATATTTCATTTGTTCTCTATTTGTGTGGAATATCTTCTTCCAGCCCTTCACTTTCAGTCTGTATGTGTCCCTTGTTTTGAGGTGGGTCTCTTGTAGACAACTACAAAGCCACAGTCATCAAGACAGTATGGTACTGGCACAAAGACAGAAATATAGATCAATGGAACAAAACAGAAAGCCCAGAGATAAATCAAGACATACCTATGGACACCTTATCTTTGACAAAGGGGGAAAGAATATACAATAGAGAAAAGACAATCTCTTTAACAAGTGGTGCTGGGAAAACTGGTCAACCACTTGTAAAAGAATGAAACTAGAACACTTTCTAACACATACACAAAAATAAATTCAAAATGGATTAAAGATCTAAACGTAACACCAGAAACTATAAAACTCCTAGAGGAGAACATAGGCAAAACACTCTCTGACATAAATCATAGCAGGATCCTCTATGACCCACCTCTCAGAATACTGGAAATAAAAGCAAAAATAAACAAATGGGATCTAATTAAACTTAAAAGCTTTTGCACAACAAAGGAAACTATAAGCAAGGTGAAAAGACAGCCCTCAGAATGGGAGAAAATAAAGCAAATGAAGCAACTGACAAAGAAATAATCTCAAAAATATACAAGCAGCTCCTGCAGCTCAATTCCAGAAAAATAAATGACCCAATCAAACAATGGGCCAAAGAACTAAATAGACATTTCTCCAAGGAAGACATACAGATGGCTAACAAACACATGAAAAGACGCTCAACATCACTCATTATCAGAGAAATGCAAATCAAAACCACAATGAGGTACCATCTCACACCAGTCAGAATGGCTGCTATCCAGAAGTCTACAAGCATTAAATGCTGGAGAGGGTGTGAAGAAAAGGGAACCCTCTTACACTGTTGGTGGGAATGCAAACTAGTATAGCCACTATGGAGAACAGTGTGGAGATTCCTCAAAAAACTGGAAATAGAACTGCCTTATGACCCAGCAATCCCACTGCTGGGCATACACACTGAGGAAACCAGAATTGAAAGAGACACGTGTACCCCAATGTTCATCACAGCACTGTTTATAATAGCCAGGACATGGAAGCAACCTAGATGTCCATCAGCAGATGAATGGATAAGAAAGCTTTGGTACATATACACAATGGAGTATTACGCAGCCATTAAAAAGAATACATTTGAATCAGTTCTAATGAGGTGGATGAAACCGGAGCCTATTATACAGAGTGAAGTAAGCCAGAAAGAAAAACACCAATACAGTATACTAACGCATATATATGAAATTTAGAAAGATGGTAATGATAATCCTGTATGCGAGACAGCAAGAGACACAGATGAATAGAACAGTCTTTTGAACTCCGTGGGAGATGGTGAGGGTGGAATGATTTCGGAGAATGGCACTGAAACATATATATTATCATATGTGAAACGAATCACCAGTCCAGGTTTGATGCATGGTTTTTCCAGTAGTCATGTATGGATGTGAAAGTTGGACTGTTAAGAAAGCTGAGCACTGAAGAATTGATGCTTTTGAACTGTGGTGTTGGAGAGGACTCCTGAGAGTCCCATGGACTGCAAGGAGATCCAACCAGTCCATTCCAAAGGAGACCAGTCCTGGGTGTTCTTTGGAAGAAATGATGCTAAAGCTGAAACTCCAGTACTTTGGCCACCTCATGCGAATAGTTGACTCATTAGAAAAGACTCTGATGCTAGGAGGGATTGAGGGCAGGAGGAGAAGGGGACGACAGAGGATGAGATGGCTGGATGGCATCACTGACTCGATGGACATGAGTTTGAGTGAACTCCAGGAGATGGTGATGGACAGTGAGGCCTGGTGTGCTGCAATTCATGGGGTCCCAAAGAGTCGGACACAACTGAGTGACTGGACTGAACTGAACTGAACAGGATGCTCGGCGCTGGTACACTGGGATGACCCAGAGGGATGATATGGGGAGGGAGGTGTGAGGGAGGTTCAGGATGGGGAACACATGTACACCCGTGGCAGATTCATGTCAATGTATGGCAAAACCAATACAATATTGTAAAGTAATTAGCCTCCAATTAAAATAAATATATATATATAAATAAAACTATTTCAGCTCTATATGGCTGAATCTAACATTTTAATTGTTCACTTCAGTTCAATTCAGTTCAGTCACTCAGTCCTGTCCAACTCTTTGCGATCCCATGAACTGCAGCACACCAGGCCTCCCTGTCCATCACCAACTCCTGGAGTCCACCCAAACCCATGTCCATTGAGTCAGTGATGCCATCCAACCATCTCATCCTCTGTCATCCCCTTCTCCTCCTGCCTCCAATCTTTTCCAGCATCAGGGTCTTTTCCAGTGAGTCAGCTCTTCACGTCAGGTGGCCAAAGTATTAGAGTTTCAGCTTCAACATCAGTCCTTCCAAAGAACACCCAGGATTGATGTCCTTTAGAATGGACTGGCTGGATCTCCTTGCAGTCCAAGGGACTCTCAAGAGTCTTCTCCAACACCAAAGTTCAAAAGCATAAATTCTCCTGTGCTCAGCTTTCTTTATAGTCCAACTCTCACATCCATACATGACCACTGGAAAAACCAGAGCCTTGAATAGATGGACCTTTGTAAGCAAAGTAATACCTCTGCTTTTTAATATGCTGTCTAGGTTGGTCATAACTTTCCTTCCAAGGAGCAAGTGTCTTTTAATTTTATGGCTGCAGTCTCCATCTGCAGTGATTTTGGAGCCCAGAAAAATAAAGTCAGCTACTGTTTGCATTGTTTCCCCATCTATTTCCCATGAAGTGATGGGAACAGATGCCATGATCTTAGTTTTCTGAATGTTGAGCTTTAAGACAACTTTTTCACTCTCCTCTTTTACTTTCATCGAGGCTCTTTAGTTCTTCTTCACTTTCTGCCATAAGGGTGGCATATCTGAGGTTATTGATATTTCTCCCAGCAATTTTGACTCCAGCTTGTGCTTCTTCCAGCCCAGTGTTTCTCATGATGTACTCTGCATATAAGTTAAATAAATAGGGTGGTAATATACAGCCTTGACGTATTCCTTTTCCTATTTTAAACCAGTCTGTTGTTCCATGTCCAGTTCTAATTGTTACTTCCTGACCTGCATACAGGTTTCTCAAAGGCAGGTCAGGTGGTTTGGTATTTCCATCTCTTTCAGAATTTTCCACATTTTAATGTGATCCACACAGTCAAAGGCTTTGGCTTAGTCAATAAAGCAGAAATAGATGTTTTTCGGGAACTCTCTTGCTTGTTCCATGATCCAGCGGATGTTGGCAATTTGATCTCTGGTTCCTCTGCCTTTTCTAAAACCAGCCCAAACATCTGGAAGTTCATGGTTCACGTATTCTAATTGTTACAGGCATTTAAGTACAGAGTACATATATCTTTCTTGTGCTTTTTTCATTTTATAATAATATATACTTAACCCTTTTAAAGTAATATATATAAAATGTATAGTAATGAAATATAATAATGTATTGATATACTGACCCTTTTTATGGTAATATTTTTGCATTAAATTTTGTTATTTGATAATATTGTAGATAATTTTTATTAGTATTTGTTTTGAAGTCATTTTACATATCCTAAATTTTGTCAAACTTCCATATTTTTATCATTATATTTTAGGCATATTTCTAATGAGCAAGATATTGCTAAATAATTTTAATCTGAATGTTTATCATTTAACTGTAAGACATTTTAAAATTACATTTGCTGTGATTATTGATACTTCTGGATTCATTTTTGTAATATTCTATTGTTCTTTTCTAAGTTATCATATCATAGAGTTTTTTGCTGTTTTTAGTTTGCTGTCTTCTTTTCTTGCCTTCTGTAGGACTTTTTTCTTCATTTGCTTCTTTTTACTGATGAAAAATTACCATTATTTCTATATGTGTGATGGTTGATCTTAAACTACCTACTACCATAGGTTCTTGATTTCAAACGTAAAGTTAATTAATAATTCTGGATACTTCTTGTAGAATAAACATAAACAAAACCCTTGATCTCTAATCACAGTGCTCTTTCTCTTTTGAAATTTTGGCTATGATTAAAGAAACCTTGCTTTTTTACCATGTATGGATAAACAATTCTAACTGCCAGGTTACCTTGATCTAACATCCTGTAGAATCTAAATGCTCTTTGAGCATTTTCTCTACCTCTCCATTCATGAGAGTTATGATATACTCCTATTCATAATTGTTAGTAATGCAGTGAATTGTGCTCACATGAATAACATATATTTGCAAAGACTCCTAGGACAGTACCTGTCAATCTTTAATTGGCTCATAATTCGCCTGTGGAATCTCATTAAAATGCAGATAGTAATTCAGTAAGTGAATCATGCCATGCCAAGGCTGCTGGAGACTCTACTATGAGGAGAAAGGCCCAAGGAGATTCTGATATACATTCTCTAAGGAGGCATCTTCCAAACAATTACTTGCTATTCCAAGTGGCTGTTTATAGCAAAATATTTGTAACATTTAGTGTGGATGATCTGATCAGACCAGCAAAATATTACATATTTAATAACACATAAGCTTGATTCCTCAAGCTTTTGCTCTTGTTTTCTTCTTACTTTGTATTTTACAAGTGTCACTTTCAATTTAGCAACTTTTACTATTTCATGTACCTGCAGTAAGCTTCAGCATCCCAAAATGTGGCGGGGGGTGGGGGGAGGTTAGTAAATCTTCGAATTTAGCAATATTATCCACACTTTTATATCCCACAAATTATCTATATAAAGAGGACCACATAGAAGGCACTCAATACATAATTGCCAATTACCAAAAATGAGATAATGTACCTTCACCCAGAGATGGACTCTCTGCCCTTGGCTTTATTCTATAGTTTTATGAAAAGAGAAATGCTTACCACCAGAAGACTGTCGGCTGTCCATTACCTATGCTGGGCACTTTAAAAATGAGGTAGAGTCTGGAAAGGAGAGACTGTGGGGACTGAGTCTGCTCTCCTCAAAGACTGTCTGTCTTCAATTCCTCAAGGTGAACACCACTGCCTAGAGGGGAGCATGATAAATTGGTTTCCCAGCTGGGATGTTAAGGACACAGTTTTGGAGTCTAGTAGTTTCATTACTCTCTAACCTGGTGGGGGAAGGAAGACCTCAAAAGGGATTTTTATGGAGCTCTCTTTGCCCTTTTATATACCCTAATGTACTTTACTGACTATACCTACCAGAAGACATTAATAAGAAGGAAGAAATAAGTTTGGAATACACAGAAGAATCTGGGCACCCAAGAATCATGTTAGTGTTCATCCGCAAAGCAGTATTTGAATCGTTTTCCTTGCTCTTCATCGGCTCATCACTGAGCTCCATTTATGACTGAATATTTTTTTAAAAGTGTGTATGTATGTTTGTATATATTCACAAACACACAAGACTACAAAACTTCCTGGAAGAGTCAACATTTTAGTGCCACATGCTACAGGAAGAACCTGGGGTGAACTATAGCCAACAAAGTAAGCAGGCATCAGAAAACCTGGAATCGAGTTCTCAGACTGTTGGTGGCCACAGGTAGGTCTCCGCCATCCAGGGGCAGTGCTCTAGGCTGCACACTTTACACCTAGTATTTCCCCTTACTGTGCTTCGCTAGTCCATGTCTAATTAAATGATATCCTAAAGCAGCTGGAAAAAGAACAGGCCAGCTTATTTCTACAGGCCCTGCTTCCCCTGGAGGCAGTCTGGCTAGAATTCACTCACCACAGAGGTGCTCTGAGCTATGTGGACAGGCATTTCAGTGTTGCAGTGGTGAAAAATGTACTTTAAAGGCATCAACTCTTTAACTAACCTACTGAGGAATCTGTTAAAGAGTAGAATTGGTTATTGTCTCTTATTCCGTCAGTATTTCAACTCATTTTCTTACTGTTTCCTCTGACCACTGATGATCTATAACTGACTGTTCTCAAAAATGAGACAAGAAGCAGAAGAAAGTCCAATTAGTCCAACCATTCTTCAAATAAAAGTACTCTGGCTAAACTTAACAAAGAACATTGGTTCTTTTAACCTAAAAATTAACCTACTGAATTTTATGGCTTTATTTTCACAGACATCCAATTCTATGTGCCTGAAAAGTGGAAATGTTAGTCACTCTGTCATGTCTGAGTCTTTGCGACCCCATGGACTGTACCCTGCCAGGTTTGTCTGTCCATGGAATTCTCCAAGCAAGAATGCTGGAGTGCATAGCCATTCCCTTCCCCAGGGGATCTTCCCAACCCTGGGGATCAAACCCAGGTCTCCTGCATTGCAGGCATTCTTTACCATCTGAGGCACCAGAGAGAAAAAAAGAAACCAGAGCACTGGCATACAAGCAATTCTCAAATACCGCTGTAGTCAATAATTCCTACTAAAGCCTTTGACAGAAGAAAGCCAAGTGACTGATGGAATGTAATCTCCTCTCCTGTTCCACCATATGGTAGGAGATCTTAGGTGAGGAGAACTCAGAGCTAGGCAGCCCCAAGAATAAAAGATCTGAATGAGCAGAGAACAATTGGTTGCCATGTTGTACAGAACAGGCTGAACTCTGTGTATTGTGAAGTCTGAGGTCCTGGGATCATTCAGTCTATAAGGAGACCCCCTCTGCAGAAATCTCCATAGAAAATCCTGCTGAATCGTGGGCTTCAGAGGGCAGCGACGTGTCTGTTCTTATTTTGCCCCCACTACCTAGCGTCCTGTCTGACATGTGACAGGTACTCAATAGACTCTCAATACAGTTCTACAGAAGAGAGAAAGGAAAGGAGGGGAAAATGAGACATCTTTATCTGGTTATACATTAGATTTTCTTGCTTCTTACTGATGGAGCAGCACAGTGACTCTTTTTTAATTTCACAAAGCTGATGATGTTTGTTGAGTATTACTGTATACTCTTGACTGATCTTTTATCACCATATGCCCTGGTCACCCATTGAGGTCTAAATTGGCAGTTACTCAGTATGTCCCAAGTATAACTTTGTGACCATAGGAACCAGTGTTTTCTGTAATTATGCTCCTGGGCTGTGAAATCTGTTCCCTGTTGAGATTAAGAGAGGAGCGTCTGTTGTAAAATTAGGTTAAAATAAAAGAGGTACGTGTATTTGCTGATAGGTCTAATCCTGGCTACTGTTTTAATTCTATTTTCACTGGATTTTCTTTACTGCAACACCACTTGATAAAGTGGTAATAATTATAACAGCAACCAACACATATAATTTTACCAAGCACCTAACACTGTTTAACTCTCGTATAAGCTCTAATGGAGGTACTGTAATTCACTTTATTTTACAGATTAAAAAAAACCTGAGGGACACAGAGATTAAGTAACTTAAGCAACACAACCAGGATTCAATCCAATCAATCTGTTTCTAATATTCTGATATATTTAAAATATGTTTCAACTATATATAAATATGTGTTGTGTATATGTGTATATGCATGTATAATGAGTATATTTTAAAGCAGATCTCACTTTTAAGTTTGAACAATGGCTACATTCTTGGAAATGGTATATTACAGCAACATATGAGAGATCATACGGCAACAAATATCCCCATGTTCCAGTCACTACACTGCTTTATACATTGGATCTTAATACACACAGGTGAGATCTCATTTTACAAAGTAGATCATTGATTTGTATGATACTCTTTCAAGGTATTTTCTAGTAAATGGTATTGCCATAAACTAAACTTAAGCTAATTCCAAAGTCACACTCTTAGAAAATAGAAATATGTAACAGTTTGGTCAAATAATACTTAAAATCTAATGGACTGGAAGAAACACAAGCTGGAATCAAGATTGCCGGGAGAAATATCAATAACCTCAGATATGCAGATGACACCACCCTTATGGCAGAAAGTGAAGAGGAGCTAAAAAGCCTCTTGATGAAAGTGAAAGAGGAGAGTGAAAAGGTTGGCTTAAAGCTCAACATTCAGAAAACGAAGATCATGGCATCCGGTCCCATCACTTCATGGGAAATAGATGAGGAAATAGTGGAAACAGTGTCAGACTTTATTTTTGGGGGCTCCAAAATCACTGCAGATGGTGACTGAAGCCATGAAATTAAAAGATGCTTACTCCTTGGAAGAAAAGTTATGACCAACCTAGATAGTATATTCAAAAGCAGAGACATTACTTTGCCAACTAAGGTCCATCTAGTCAAGGGTATGGTTTTTCCGGTGGTCATGTATGGATGTGAGAGTTGGACTGTGAAGAAGGCTGAGTGCCAAAGAATTGATGCTTTTGAACTGTGGTGTTGGAGAAGACTCTTGAGAGTCCCTTGGACTGCAAGGAGATCCTACCAGTCCATTCTGAAGGAGATCAGCCCTGGGATTTCTTTGGAAGGAATGATGCTGAAGCTGAAACTCCAGTACTTTGGCCATCTCGTGTGAAGAGTTGACTCATTGGAAAAGACTTTGATGCTGGGAGGGATTGGGGGCAGGAGAAGAAGGGGACGACAGAGGATGAGATGGCTGGATGGCATCACTGACTCGATGGACATGGGTTTGGGTGGACTCCAGGAGTTGGTGATGGACAGGGAGGCCTGGCGTGCTGTGATTCATGGGGTTGCAAAGAGTCGGACATGACTGAACGACTGAACTGGACTGAACTGAACTGAAGACAAGTTAATTGGAATAAGAGTTAAGTGTTGACAAACTGGGACATATTTTGGCAAACATATTGTACTTTCAGATTCCTTTGCTTCCTTCTCCATCTCCATACCCACAGTCTGCAACCATCTCCATGTATGGTCACAATACCCCTCCACTACACACACACACACACACACACACACACACACAATCAAATGAAATGAATCCCAGAGACTTGATTAAGCTACTAAAATGAGCAAGAAATAAGAGAGTCTTTGGAAAAAGAGCATTGGGTGTGTCATCATAGTTAATGAGCCTTCTCTTTTTTCAAAACACAGGTCTTGACTAAAGAAGGAGTGCTTGATAGTTTGAAGAAAGAGGCTCCAGAATGCCCTTCCCCCTGGTAAGGCACTATTCAAGAGTCCCCAGGCTTTGCTCATGGCAAGCTTGGTTCAATAACCAGAAAATTACAGCATTTATAAATATTCTCTTCAGGGATTAAGAGAATTCTCTTAAGATACAGGGGTTGTTAGTTCAAGTTTCTCTTGGATGATGATCTAGGTCCATGTATAAAGCAGATTGGTTAGAAATACGTGAACTTTCCCTATCAGGCTATACAGAGTACACTACACAGACAGTTTCAGTATCTGGGTGTCCCCAGTGAGAACTACCGAAGACAAAAGCAACTATACGGGAACAAAGGCATAGCATCTGTATCTGCTCTAGGCCCCGCTCACTGGTCCCATTCTTAGGACCACTCCTGTCATGAACTGTCTCTTGTCAAGTTCTCCAGGAAACAGAGACACATGCAAGACATTTACTAAGTGATGATGTCTGGAACAATGCTATGAGGGAGTGAGGGAAGCATATCTGGGCAGAGGGAGATACTGAACTGAGATATATTCACAAGTTAAGATTCAAACTGTTCATAATGGAGGCCTGCAGCTAGGACTGCTTTTTATAATATTCCTGGATTGAGCCATGGAGGCCAGGTGTTGGTACTCTAAATATAACAATCATTGAATGCAAGCTGCTCCTAGAAAGGGGAAGTATAATCTTGGGCAAGGCAGTTCCCTTTTGCTGAAGTTAATTCCCAGGAAATTACTCCATTATGAGTCACCAACAACTAACATTTCTACCAGTTAAGAAAATACTAGCTTGCATAGGGCATCTGGGTGGCACATCACAGCTTGTACTGACATTTATCAGGCAGGTGGGGGATATAGATTTTTAACCTAACCTCATTTTCTGTTCTTAATCACTGCCTCCGACATCTCTGCTTCACCTTCTCCTTTCCATTATTCCCTAACTACCACAGACTGGACCTTCAATATCTTTTTACTAAAATATTGTGATATTCTGTTCCTCCTTACTCATCTCTCTCCTCGTCAGTCTGGCTTTTACATTCCTACCACAATGACCCTTCTAAAGTGCAAATCCTCTACATACTACTCATATTTGTTCAGTGACACTCCACTGCCTATAAGATAAACTCCAATAATTCAACATAACATGAACACCTTCATCTAGTTTCTATCTCCTTGCACAATTTCATCTTCAGCAGTAAACTCTCCCAAGTGCACCAACATTCTAGCCAAATGTTAAACCACTTAATGGTTCCATCTTCTTTCATAATTCTTGATGTTCTCATGCAGAATCTTCTATCAGAAAACTCCTTCCTCCCATCATCAATCATGTGAACTCCTAACATCTCTTCAGAACCCACCTCAAACTTAGGATACCCTGAAGCAGCTGAGATGACTTTATGCTCTGTTTTACCAATTTGTCTAGGACATATCTATATCAATGACATAGCCTTCATAGTCATTTGTCTATTTCCAAAGTTCAAACATGAATTCCTTGAAAGCAGGTATCATATCTCATTCATCAGTGGCTCTCCAGTGCATGACTCATTTGGTGCTCATGGATGACTACTGAATAAATAAATGAATTAGTGAGTAAACCAGTGAATTAATGTGACTTTCTTCCTCTTCTCTTTACCTAAACGTACTCTGTAAGTTTCATGAAATCTTTATGTAAACACAGTAGGCTTCATAGGCAGTCAAATACATTGTCTTTCCAAATTTCTTTCTAAGGTTTGATTCTATACACTATACCTTTTCTGCTTCTCCATTTTTCTCTTCCTTCTACCTCCTATTGGCCTTACAATACACATGTAAGTTAACAGACCAAGTGAAATAGATAACAGGTGAATTATTTGGTAAGAATGAGGTCAAGAAGAGAAAAATTCTTATTGCTAAATGCCTGCTATATCACTGCAAATCTTAAAATACCACCACACTTGTAAAATCAGTAAAGCAGATAAAAATGCATTTTCTAAATGCATTTCATCTTCCAAAGATAACTACAATTTTTCTGTTAATAGAATTTCTTCTGGTCTTTGCATGTATGCAGGTGTGTTTATTTTTCACAGAGTGTGGATCACAGTATGCACAAAGTTCTATATCCTGCAAATTTACTTACCATTTTACTGTGACCATTTTCCCATATCTTCCCAAGCATGAATTTTAATGAATACACAATGTTCCTTTGTGGAATTTGTATAATCAACTCTTCATTTTTTAGACTTACAGAGTCAAATTCTACTGGAAAGGAGATGGCTATCTAAGACTACTAGGATAACTAGTTTGTCAAGTACCATCTGCAATATAGAGAAGTTAAAAGGAAAGAGAACTGTTGAATCTAAACACACAGTTGTTGAGCTTTTTCTTTCCATGGAAGAAATTTATTGGTTAGCATTTCTTTGATATTAAATAGTGAAGAAGATTTTAGCAAGTTACTGAAAGGTCCTAAATTAAGGGTTGATTGATTAATATTTCTATATAACTTCCCCCATTTCATTTCACCAATATGGCACTTCAGGCCTTTTCTTTCTTGCATCATTATGCACTGACCTTTCCATTGTTAATGCTTCTATTCTATGCCTGAGTAGAGAGAATTTTTTCCCTCCTTTTCAGAGATTAGCTGTGAAAAAAATTTATGTGACATTCAAAAGAATTATTTCCAACCTACCCTTTCAAATGCCTTTCTGACATCTAATGATGTAATTGAGCTACATTAATTTTAGGGAGCATGCTATTTGCATAATAAAATTTTTATTTTAATGTACTTAAAAATATGCATTGCTTCAAAATTAGGGAAGTATTTTTCTGCAAAAGATACTAAACTCCATTTAGTTAGGTACTCTATTACAGTATTCTTTGCATTTCATGGTTGTTATAAACCTTGAGTCAACTTCAATATTGTAAGGTTTTTTTCACTTTATTCTGTCACCTATATGTAAATTTTTTCACTAGGAACCATACATTGATGCTTAAAAACACCAAAAATATTTTTAATACAGAGTATTACACGATAATATTTTCTAAGCCCAAGCTTCTCAATATCTGTGTAGCTCTACTTCTTTAGGTTGATAAAGGGAACCATGTGAATGACATAGGGACTTTTGACTACATAAATTAGCACCAAATCAGGTTTAGCAAATTACATGTTTCTTTATGGACAGTACTTCTTGGAGCAATTAAAGGAATACCAGAATAAGAATAAATAAGAACAGAATAAAGGTCCCTCTGAATCTCAAAAGGGATGCAGCACTCCCTCTTCTCCAGCCATCTATCAGAGTACTCTATTCTTGCACCACAGAACTGACCATTCTGCAATATGCTGGTCTACAGGCTTCCCTTGCGACTCAGCTGGTAAAGAATCACCTGCAATGTGGGAGACCTGGGTTCGATCCCTGGGTTGGGAAGATCCCCTGGAGAAGGGAAAGGCTACCCACTCCAGTATTCTGGCCTAGAGAATTCCATGGACTGTATAGCCCATAGGGTTGCAAAGAGTCAGACAGGACTGAGTGACTTTCACTTTCACGGGATGCTGGTCTACAAATGTCTTTTCCTACTTCAAACAACATTTCTGTTTTCCAATTTTCTGTTTGATTTTGAGGATTCCAATCGACATAGTTAAGACTACTATGAGTTGTAGGAGAGAGAAATAGACTGAGGAACACTGAAAGGGAATGTTTCAGATGTTCATCGAGAAAGAGCCTCTGTCTCAGGGTGTCCAAAGATGACTGAGTCTCCATTATTCAACAGGTTTCTGCCTGGGCCTAGTCGGAGACACTTCCCAGTTTAGAGCAGCTTAAAATTTATTTTTCTCTTCTTTCTTAGAAGGATTGACCTTCAAAACATATCCCGAATCTAATTGTTTCTTGCTACCTCCATCACTACAGTTCTAGGACAAGCCACAGTTATTTTTCTAAGTGAAAGTGAAAGTGAAGTCGCTCAGTCATGCCCGATTCTTTGCGATTCCATGGACTGTAGTCTACCAGGCTTCTCTGTCCATGGGATTTTCCAGGCAAGACTACTGGAGTGGGTTGCCATATCCTTCTCCAGGGGATCTTCCTGACCCAGGGATTGAACCCAGGTCTCCTGCATTGCAGGCAAATGCTTTACCCTCTGAGCCACCAACAATTATTTTTTTCCACAGGTTTCTGGACTTCCATTGTTGCTCCCTAATGTCTATTCTTAACAGCCAGAATTATTCCTTTAAAATGTAAGTATTGTCTCATACTCTAACAGTGTAGGGTTAAAACCAAAACCTCTGCCATGAGCTATAAACACATGCATGAGTCAGCCTTTCCCTCCCCCATCACATCTCCACAAACATTCCTTCCTGCACTTACCCCATACTGTTTTTTTAAATATATTGAGCACACACCCATTACTGTGTGTTTGTACTTATAGTTCCCTCTGCATAAATGGTTCTCCCCCTAACTATCTGTGGCTTGTTAATTTATTTCTTTCAGAGAATAAATGAATGAATGAATAACTTTTAAAACTTGGATAGTTGCCATTTTCCATGAAGGAAGCCAACCTGCATGAGAGAATATACAGTACCAGCTTTGACCTTAAATTCTGTGTGATTATATACATGTAAGAGTTTAAAGAGTCCTAATGACTAAGGTCCGTCTAGTCAAGGCTATGGTTTTTCCAGTGGTCATGTATGGATGTGAGAGTTGGACTGTGAAGAAAGCTGAGTGCCAAAGAATTGATGCTTTTGAACTGTCGTGCTGGAGAAGACTCTTGAGAGTCCCTTGGACTGCAAGGAGATCCAACCAGTCCCTTCCGAAGGATATCAGCCCTGGGATTTCTTTGGAAGGAATGATGCTAAAGCTGAAACTCCAGTACTTTGGCCACCTCATGCAAAGAGTTGACTCATTGGAAAAGACTCTGATGCTGGGAGGGATTGGGGGCAGGAGGAGAAGGGGACGATAGAGGATGAGATGGCTGGATGGCATCACTGACTCGATGGACGTGAGTCTGAATGAACTCCGGGAGTTGGTGATGGACAGGGAGGCCTGGCGTGCTGCGATTCATGGGGTCGCAAAGAGTCGGACACGACGGAGCGACTGAACTGAACTGAACTGATATCATAATAGACAGAAATTAATGTAAATGTCCTTCTGTTTTTCTTTTTTTCCAGTTCGTAGAATGCACTGTGATGGAGCTAGAAATGACTCTGGAGATTTTATACAATAACCTCCTTATTTTCAAAGTAAAATGAGACACTGAAAATTAAGTGATTTCCCTCAAATCTCATAGCTAGTTTTAGATGAATCACTAGTAGGATATACATTTTCTACCTTGTAATCCAGTGTGCTTTGCACTCCCCAGATGTTTTACATTTTGCACTACATAGTCAGCTATCCAGAGGCTCATGAATTGGCCATGGGGCCAGAGTTATAACTTAAGGGTAGAAATGGAATGAGAATTTGGCTGAATTTCTTTGTTTAGAGCTAAGAAGAAAAACGCTATGCTGAGTATTTTCTCTTCTTACAACTTAAGGGATATCTTTCAAAATGGCTCCTGGCTTTGCCTCACATTCTGCAAAAAAAAAAAAAAGCTCAAATAGAAAAGCATGAGAAATGGCTGAAAGGGCTTATCATTGTATCCTTTTCCATATCAATATTCTTTATGAAACTTGAACAGTTTTAGTAAAATGTCTATACACCCCTCTGGCAGAGTACCCAAACCTTGAAGACCCGTTTCATGAATAACTTCTAAACATAGAGCAGAATAATCTCATGTGTGAGATATTCCTTAAAGCAACACTCAGTTTTAAAGAAAGTAAAACATTTTGTTTCTGAGCAAATAAGTGGTTATTTTTATGCTCTTCCTCCATATTTTTATCAACTTTCAGTGATTTGATACTTCAGAGAATACTCTGAGGCAAAGTTACATATATTCTTCTTTTTTTTTTTAAAGGAGTAGTATACTCAATCATGAAGGGGATGACAGAGGATGAGATGGTTAGATAGCATCACTGATTCAATGGACATGAGCCTGAGTAAACTCCAGGAGATAGTGAAGGACAGGGAAGACTGGTGTGCTGCAGTTCATGGAGTCGCAAAGAGTCGGACACGACTTAGTGACTGAACAACAACATATTCAATAATACAGCATATAAATCAATTGTAAGACTCCCTTCTCTTAGAATTGTTTTCAAGCCCCATTATCGAGTGCGCGGGCAACCTCTTATGCCTCCAGCTAATGTAGGAGAGAAAAATATTAGAAATAAGGACTTGAAAAACTCTTTGTCAGAGGCATTTATGAATAAAAACAAACTTAAGGGAATGATATATTCTTATGAAAGAAAGTTTCGTTAATTCTAAAAGTAGTCCAAAAATAATTGTTTAATTTGTGGGAGATCATTACTGGTTTTCCTTTCAATGGTGCCATTCTCTCTCCATTTTTTCTGTAAGTCTAATCTGCAGGGTTATGACAAGGACGAATAAATTTTAAAGTAATTTCAGAAGAAGGAGTATGCTCTCCACACCTCTTTGTACCAATCAGCTTGTACATGGGCAAGTTAATTTCTATTTTCAGAGAACTTTATTGATATTGGTTTTCCCATAAAATGTTCATGAAAGTGGGGAGTTGTTCAGCATGATCAGCATTTCCATCCCTACAGCAA
The DNA here is from genome assembly GCF_032405125.1 of Capricornis sumatraensis. Taxonomy (NCBI): domain Eukaryota; kingdom Metazoa; phylum Chordata; class Mammalia; order Artiodactyla; family Bovidae; genus Capricornis; species Capricornis sumatraensis. The sequence continues at coordinate 43,586,470 of NC_091087.1, forward strand.
GTGAGGCGAAGCAGCTGTGTATATGGAAAATCAGTTGCCGTTTGAATGAGGTATGTATCTGTATCCCTCGCTGCCATGTTGAGCACTTCCCCTTACTATTTCAGTATTAACCTACTGAACTCTGGCAACTTGTTTTGCTCTCTTAAGCAGATCCGTTATATTGCTATTCTTTTCTGTCATATTTTTAAATCCACTTAGTTCCACAAAAACACAATTGCTTTTTAAAATAATTATTTGCAATAAATGGAAATAAAATAGCTGCCTTGTACCCAATAAACATACAAAATGATTACCAGAGGAGCTAAATAAATCAAGATTGAGTCTTTGCCTACTTCTCCCTAATTCTATGTATGTGTGTGTATCTGTGTGTGTACTGTACTACTATCTGGCCAAACCCACTGCAAATTTTAAAGTAAGTAGGAGTAATGATATCCTTCCTAGAAGCCAGAAACTTGGAAAGAGGCACATACCACCTACCGGGAGGGATTTTGGTTGTGACTAATTACAAATTCTGTGGATTCTAGTATTCACAGTCTCAGCTGGGGCACTATTACTAAAATTAGACGTTGAGAAGGGCCAAATCCTTTCATTTTCTTTCCCAATAGTTATTAATTTTGGCAAAAGATACTGCCTAGTTTTAAAATGTAAGAATATAAAAAGAGAATCAACAGTTGGGAAATGGTACTGTGAGGTGGAATGAAATCACCAGGGTCCTCCACAGAAAGTGCACACAATGAAAATTTGAGTATAGACATGATTTCTGAGGCTTATATTCCTGTCTTCTCACACCTCTGTTTTTTCCTTCCTCCTCATTTTCTTGGTCTGATCCTGAGAGTGTTCCACTTCTCTTGAATAAGAAAAAAATGTGCTCATCTCCTCAATTTAGCCAGAAAGGTCACAAAGACATTGTAAAATAGTACTCCTTGGCAATATTTTAGGACAGTTAAAATATCTTAATTCTCAGAGGTTTCACCGGAATCACTACACTTTTGTACTTGATGACTATCCATAAGAGGAAATACCAAATACCATTTTCTTTTTTTCCTCCTTTTATACAAGAGAAAAAAGCGTCAGGGAGAAGAAATGGGTTCTAAATGGCCTAGGTTAGGATTCTGCTGAGACTACATCACTGACACACAATAATCCATTTCAGTTATCAGATCAAATTCATAACGGGGTCACACAGTTCAAAATAGCCTTTAAAATTGAATCAGAAGGTTGTCCCCATTTCAGTGCTCTCTGAGAAGAATTATACTGTATCCCAGATACACGTTGAGTTAGAGCTGCTTCACTTTTCTCTCTGGAGTTTCCTCCTTTCTGGAGAAATGACTTCAGAGGTCCAGCATGTTCCCTGAGCTTCATCTCTCACCCTTGAAACCCATTCTTTGGCTTCTGATCTGTGGATGGGCACACTTAATAGGCTGAGGTTAATTGGAATGAAGCTTTTGAACATCTTTCCCAAAGATCCTTAAATCCTCTAACTGTAGTACAAAGAAGTGATTAATTTCTGTTTTCTCAAGCTCACCATCTGGATGCTTTACAATTGTTCGCTCCAGTGTGAGTCTAAAAGAGAAAGTACCCAGGTGTCATCTCTCTTTTTGTTTTCCCTTGTTTCCTTGGTAAAAACATATAATTGTCTTTATTTTGTGCTATTGCGCCCACCCTATCTCTTTCTAGTAATACAAATGATGAAAACTCTTGATGACATCTACTTCTGCTTCACTGACTATGCTAAAGCCTTTGACTGTGTGGATCAAAACAAACTGTGGAAAATTCTTAAAGAGAAGGGAATATTAGACCACCTTACCTGCCTCCTGAGAAACCTGTGTGCAGGTCAAGAAGCAACAGTTAGAAACCGATATGGAGCAACAGACTGGTTCAAAATCAGGAAAGGAGTACAATAAGGCTGTATATTGTTATCCTGCTTATTTAACTTCCATGCAGAGCACCTCATGTGAAATGCTGGGCTGGATGAAACACAAGCTAGAATCAAGATTGCCAGGAGAAACATCAATAACCTCAGAAATGCAGATGACACCATCCTAATGGCAAAAGCCAAGAGGAATTAAAGAGATTCTTAATGAAAGTGAAAGAGGAGAGTGAAAAAGCTGGCTTAAAACTCAACATTTGAAAAACTAAGATCATGGCATACACTCCATGGCAAAATACAGGGAAAAAAATGGAAACAGTGACAGACCTTATTTACTCGGGCTTCAAAACCACTGTGGATGGTGATTGCAGTCATGAAGTTAAAAGATGTTTACTCCTTGGAAGAAAAACTATGATGAAACTAGACAGTGTATTAAAAAGCAGAGACATCACTTTGCCTACAAAGATTCATATAGTCAAAGCTATGGTTTTTCCAGTAGTCATGTATGGATGTGAGTGTTGGACCATAAAGAAGGCTAAATGCCAAAGGACTGATGCTTTTGGACTGTGGTGCTAGAGAAGACCTTTGAGAGTCCCCTGGATACCAAGGAGATCAAACTTGTCAATCCTAAAGGAAATCAACCCTGAATACTCATTGGAAGGACTGATGTTGAAGCTGAAGCTTCTCTTTGGCTATCTGATGCAAAGAGCCAACTCACTGGAAAAGACCCTGATGGTGGGAAAGACGAGGGCAGCAGAAGGGGGCAACAGAGGATGAGATGTTTTGATGGCATCATTGAGTTAAAGCAAACTCCAGGAGATAGTGAAGGACAGGGAAGCCTGGAGTGCTTCAGTCCACGGGGTTGCAAAGAGTCGGACACAACTGAGCAACTGAACAACCACAACTTGATGGCATGATGCAACTTAATGGGATCACAGCTGCACCACCTCCTGTATCTTAGACTGACATTGGAGTTGGTCATCAGCTACATACAGCCACTCCGGGGTCAGAGGCTATGAAAGCAAGGGTATGTGCCAGGCATTGTGATCTCTGTTTTATATCTAGTATTGTATTTACTCTTTTTATAATATGTTTAAAGTTAGATTATACTCATATTATAGATGATTAAATTCAAGATCATCCTGTGTATGTGATATAAAGCCTGTAGCATGAAGCCATTAGCTGAGGCTCAGAAAGGGGATATTATGGACTGAATATTGTATCCCCCCAATATTAACATGTTGAAGCCCTAATGGTATTTAAAGGTAGGGCCACTGGGTGGAAATTAGGGCTTGATGAGATCATGATGGGATTAGTACCCTTTTAAGAAAGCCCTTTCTCTCTCCCCTCACCACCCTGTCCACCTTATGCTTCCACAAAGATGAGATCATACAGGCACACAGTGAGAAGGCACCATCTGTATCTCAAGGGGATTCACCTTGCCAAAAACAAACAATGTTGGTATCCTGATCTCGGACTTCCAGCCTCTAGGACTGTGAGGAAATAAACTTCTGCTGTTTGAGCCATCCAGCATTTTGTCATGTCAGACTGAGCTGAGAGGATTTGCTTGGCAATATAGTTAGAGTTAGAAATAATCTGTGGGACTTGAATTCTATTCCACAAAATATGGAAGATGGTAGAGAGTAGGTAAAAAAATTGATAATTTTAATTCATTGATTTGATGCCAAGAAATTAAGAGAAATCCATAGATCTCAGAAATCTTAAAGGGCGAATCTTGAGAGATGTGAAAGCACTGAAGGAGGATTTGGCCCTCCGGCATCTGCCGACTGTTGATGGCCTACAGAATTTCAACTTGCTGAAAAAGTGGAATGTAGACCAGGGCATATCAAAGAAGGAAGGTCAGATCAGAGACTCACCAAAAATAAATTCAAGGCCCTAGAATGGAAATAGTTACAGAGTGTAAACTTCACACACACACACACACACACACACACACACACAAAGCGGAGACCATGGTGATAATCACCTTGAGTCTAGGAAAAAAATGAGGAAAATATTTTTGTCTCTCCTGAAATTTCTTGAACGCCTTTGTGCAGGTGAAGGCCAAAAATCATACGTGCATTCTTTACCTCCACTGCCCAACAAAAACACAAACTAGAAATTGACTTTAAAATGGTTCTGAGTCATGCCTTAGACAATTTGCGTAGCTATTATCATGGTTCTACATGTCAACCCCTGGCAAGCTGAGATAAAGGCAAAGAACCATGCTGGGCACTTGAGAGAATGAGACTGAAGAAAAGATGAAGTAAAAATTAATGATCTCAGTAATGTGCCAGATGCTCTATGCTCACCATTCTATTTAATTCTCACATCTACCTGAGGGATAAACAGTGCCTTTTCCACTTAAAGATTAGGTCACTGGCATTCAGAGAGGGTAGGTAACTTGCTAAGGTACACAGAGCAAGAAAATGGTAAGCCACAGAGATAGTCCAGTTCTGTGCCCTCCAAAGTCTTTTATTTACAGCAAAAACCATATATCATGATAACAGTTAGAGGGTGTATACTAAAACTTGATGAATGAAGAGTGTGTATGCCACATAGATATCATTAAGATCTAAGTGGGCTTTTGTTTGTTTGTTTTATTGCCATATTGTCTTCAGGCAACACTGGGAAAATCTTTAAAAATTCCAGGTCGTCAGGACGTCATTTTAATGGTTCTGGAAATTGTAAAACAAATGGTTGTGAAAAGGCTTGTTAAACTGTTTCTTGGCAGGAATTGAATAATCAAGTGCAATGGATTTAATTGATTACAGAAGCATGTTCCTTTGAGCTGATGTAGCAACTGCTTTTGGTCTGTTTGTGGCTTGGAATGTGAATTGATGCAATGTCTAGCCATGTTAGGGTGTTCCTGTTGGAAAAGTCTTCAGTGAGAAAAACTGGAAATATTTAAAGTAAAGTGAATTGTTTCTTAAGGGAGACCTTCCTAGTATGTAAAAGTGACTGCTCTACATACCCTCCTTGCTTCAGTCTTACCCTAATTCTTTTTTTTTTCTCAGTCTTAGGACTTGATTCTCTGAGTAGAGAATGAAGACCATACAAAAGCTCAGGATTCTCAGGTCTGCACTAACTACAGCCAACCCTTGAACAACGCAGAGGGAAGGGACACCAAACCACAAGCAGTGGAAAATGCATGTATAATTTACCCAGCGCTCCAAACCCATGGGTCCTGTGTGTCTGATTCCACATTCGCAAAATCAGCCATGGATCAGGTAGTAGTGTAGTATTTACCACTGAAAAAAATGCCCAGATAAGTGAACCCTTGTAGTTCAAATCCAGGTTGTTCAAGGGTCAGTCGTAGTTGTGTGAGTGTGGTCAAGTTGTTGAACCTCCTGCCTCAGTCTTCTACTTTCTAAAATGGAGGAAATAATAATACCTACTACCTTATGTAACATTGTAATGATTGAAGAAGTTGATATCTCAGTATATTACCTGGGACTTCCCTGGTGATACAGTGGATAAAAATCTGCCTGCCAATGCAAGGGACACAGGTTTGATACCTGGTCCAGGAAGATTCCACATGCCAGGGAGAAACTAAGCCCAGGCACCACAACTGCTGAGCCTGTGCACTAGAGCCCATGAGCTGCAACTATTAAGCCCACGTACCGCCGACTACTAAAGCCCAGGGACCTAGAGTCTGTGTTCTACAACAAGAAAAACCACTGCAATGAGAAGTCCATGTCTCTCAATGAAGAATAGGCCCTGCTCGCTGCAACTAGAGAAAGCCCACATGCAGCAATGAAGACCCAGGACAACCAAAATAAGTTACTTAATTTAAAATATATATGTGTGTGTATATATATACACATATATATGACCTGGAACATGGCAGATGGTCAATAAATATTGATATTTTTAGTAATAATAAAAATAACAATTTCTCTTGAATGTGATGATAACATCTCACATTACTGAAAATTTGTGGCCATAACCCAGTTGGGACTGCTGCTGCTGCTGCTGCTGCTGCTGCTGCTGCTGCTGCTAAGTCGCTTCAGTCGTGTCCGACTCTGTGCGATCCCATAGATGGCAGCTCACCAGGCTCTGCCATCCCTGGGATTCTCCAGGCAAGAACACTGGAGTGGGTTGCCATTTCCTTCTCCTGTTGGCAATTCTTCGGGATTTATAAGAATGTGAGAAATTGGAAAAACTTACGGGAGAAAAGGGACTCAGGAAACTATCTTCTGGGACCACGGATGTGCATGTCTAGAAGACATCTGGGGCAGTGACTGAGGCTGATATGCCACTGGTCCGCTCCATATTCCAGTCTGACAGCCTGTGCTAGTCTGAAACAGGCTATCATAACAAACCGTGACTCAAACAACAGAAATGTATTGCCTCACCATTCTGGAGGCTAGAAATACAAAGTCAAATGTTGGTAGGGTTGATTCCTTCCAAGAGCTAGAAGGGAGGGGTCGGCTCCAGGACCCTGTCCTTGACACCCAGATGACTGTCTTCAAATTCACATGGTGTTCTCTTTGCATCTTCATACTGTCTTCCCCCGTGCATGTCTCTGTGTACAAATGTCCCCTCTTTATGAGGACATTGTCCTACTGGACTAGGGACAACCCTTGTGTGCTAAGTCACTTCAATTGTGTCCAACTCTTTGCAACCCGATGGACTGTAGCCCACTAGGCTCCTCTGTCCATGGGATTCTCCAGGCAAGAATACTGGAGTGGGCTGCCATGCCCTCCTCCAGGGGATCTTCCTCATGCAGGGAACAAAGCCCTGTCTCTCATGCACTGGTAGGTTGGGTTCCTTACCACTAGCACGACCTGGGAAGCCTCTCATTTTAACTCAATTACCTCTGTGAAGATTCTCTCTAAGTAAGGTAGTATTTTGAAGTGCTGGAGAGTAGGACTTCAACATATTAATTTGATATAGACATAATTCAACCCTTGGCCCTCAATGTTCTTATCACATGCAAATATATTCATCAAACCCAATAGCCCCTCAAACCCTAACCTATTCCAACAACAACTCACTATTATCTAAATATCTTAATCTCAATATTACTTAATATTAATGTTACTTAATATCACTTAATATTCTCTAAATCAGATAAGGGTAAAACTCAAGGTGTGATTCATCCTGAGGCAAAATTCCTCTCCAGATGTGAACTTGTGAGGCAAACATCAAGTTACAAGGTCAGGGGTCAGACTACATGTATAAAAACTAACAGGTGCAAACATTGGCCCATAGGAAGTCATGTGGTATGATTTCTAGGTCAGATTTGGGGAATATAAAGAATAGACCATTCTTTCCCCCTTAAGACATTTACTACAAACATTGAACATAGGAGTTCAAAAGAGAGATACAGGAAACTATATACTGTAAAGCTTGATGCGTATATATAGAATAATTTTCCTACTATGGAATGTGTAGTCTCAGAAAAAGCGACTCACAAAAGAATGGATGACAAAATTACAGACCACTGTAGATACAGGGTTTATTTCTGCAATGAACATAAGGAATGATCACGTAATTGTAAAGTACCTAAAACCTCAAAATCCAACTCACAGCCTTTCTTTCTAAACAACACAATTTCTTACAGAAAGCAACAAAACTACCTAATATACAATTTTGCCCACATAATCACTCTGAAAGCATTTATATAATCAAAAGCAACCTCTGGGAATGGAAACTGGAATCTGGAAGTGAAACTCAAGAAAGATTTCATCATTGCACAAACAATTTCAAATTAAGCACTAATCAGAGGGGGAAATTAGGTTTATTCACAGGGGCCACTCAAAATAACCCTCTTAATAATGTAGAAATTGGCTGTAGCTAAAGTCCCACAAGTCTAGACACAAATACATTTAAAATACAGCAAAGCTAGTCAATATAAAATGTAGCAAATACAAGAAGTCAATGTAAAATAGATTTCCCAGATATGAGGAACATGATTCCGGGATTGTAAGCAAACTGCTCAGGGAAAAAAAAAAAAAAAGAAAATCTGTTATTTAGCAGAATTTCAGAGTTATAAAAAATGTCTTTGCTTTTATTAGTGTCTTGGTCTTAAAATGTTATTTCATATTTTTCCTCTACTAATCAGGATAGATGCTGACCAAAAACAAAAGTGTAATTAGGAACTGAGGACACATTTATCAAGCTAGAAATTTAAAAAAAAAAAAAAAAAAGAGGGAAAAAGAGGGCACAAAATAGTAGCCAATCTATCTAAGGTGTTGTTAAACTCACTTAGAGTTGAATTCAGATAGGCTAGAAAAGCATAAGCAGAATTAGCAGACTGCCCCCACCCACAACTGCCCACAAGTTCAAGCCAAATTTTGAGACAAAGTATTTGTGACTGATTCAAGTACAGATTTTCTGGTAAGAGGGTCTGGCTTCCTGGGTGTAGACAGTCAGAGGTAGAGCTGTGACTAAGATCACTGTGAGTAGCATTCTCACTCTCCACCTGAGTATTCTGACTCTGTCCTTTGCTTTTTTTTTTTTTTCCTTTTATTTTTATTTTTATTTTATTTTCTTTTTTTTTTTATTAAATTTTAAAATCTTTAATTCTTACATGTGTTCCCAAACATGAAACCCCCTCCCACCTCCCTTTGCTTTTTTAATCTTCCTTCTCCTTCCCTACCAACTGTTTTTCACTCCTTTGCCTTCTCTTCAGGCCTCCTTGGCTCAAGACCCTTGTAACAACACTGTTTATTCCTGCAGATGGTCAAAGAGGTTGCTGACCTCCGCCTTTTCTCATGAAATTTTCAAACACACCTGCTCCTATGCCTTGCAAATGAGCCCTATCTGAACCTTCAATCACATCAAGGTGCCCTGCATCCCTAGCTGGAAAATATCTGGTCTCCAGGCAACCAAAGAGGAGCATTCTGTCTTCAGAAAAACTACTAAGTGCTCTCTTGCCCTGAGAGTCTTCTTATGTTGAGGAAAAGGGTTTGGACAAGATGCAAACCAAACTTCATAAGCTGGACCAACTCTCCCTGGTAGTAAGTGATTTTGAAAAAAGAAAAGAAGAGAGTAGTTAGAGAGGGCCTCAACTCTCATTCATCAACACATGAGCAATACAGATTGTGTCAGAGGTAAATAATTGGTCTAACTAAAGCTGCTGTGGCTAACTTGATACACATTAGCCACACGTGGCCATTCAAATTTAAATTTAAGTTCTATTCCTCAGCCGCAACAGTCACATTTCAAGTTCTCAGTAGCCAACATGAGCTGGTGGCTACTGCACTGAACAGTGTGCATGGCCTTTCCAGCACCACGGAAAGCTCTACTGGACAGCACTGGAAAGGCCTGCAGATGCAGGAAAAAGAGAAACAGAGACAGGGAGGAACAAAACAAAGAAGGCTTTGCTTGATCATCCCTTATATTCAAGATACAAGATACAAGATAACCCTGTATCTACAGCGGTCCATACTTTTGTCATCGAGCCTTTTGCAGTTCACTTTTTTTGAGACTCCACATTTACTCTTTTAGAGACATCAACATTCTTTACTTCCTTTGGGGAAAAGAGGAGAAAAAGAGAAGGAAAGACAACGATAAAAAAGAGGGAAGGAAAAAGAAAATAACTGAAAGAGTAAAGCTGCAGGTCTGAGATTGAGACTGCTTCCTCCAGGCTTCAGACACTCTGAGAGGCATGTGAATATGTTTAGAAAAGCACATTTTCCTAATCACTTGATTTTAAGAGGCTGTCTTGGGTGTAAGTAAAGTCAGTATGGAGACTTACCTACATGGGAAGTTAGAGTCCTTGCAACCAATTAGTTGCTTTGACCTGAATCTATTCATTTTCATTTGGATGCTTCCTTGTAGCCTACCAATAAGCATCCTATACCACTCCACTCTAAATTCCCCTAAATCTGCGAATGACCATGGAAATGAGTTCACATGCACTAGAAGTGAAGAGCATCACTGAGAATTGAGAGACTGTTTCTAGTTTGGAAGAACCCAAGGGAACGTCAGGAAAAGTAATCAGAGTGAGCAGGGAAGAATACATAATGCAAAGTGTTCCCTCCAGGAACCTTACTTCAGCAAGAACAAGAGCATTTCCCCGAAGGACATGAGTAATGTTGACTGTAACTGTTCACCATGCTTCTCCAAGGCACCAAACCGGCTTTTAAGTCACACGTTCCTGTGGGTTTACCAGTAGATTCGAAATAGGGACTATGAATCTGCTCTCAGACTTTCTAAATTTGTAATGAGATGCAGACAATATTATGGTTGTTGTATGGCCTGACTCTCCTAGCTCAGTTGGTAAAGAATCTGCCGGCAATGCAGAAGACCTGGGTTCAATTCCTGAGTCAGGAAGATCCCCTGGAGAAGAGAATGGCAACCCACTCCACTATTCTTGCCTGGGAAATCCCACGGACAGAGAGCCTGTTGGGCTACAGCTTATGGCATCATAAGAGTCAGACATGACTTAGCAACTAAACCACCATCATGGCTGGTGATATCTGCTTACAATTCAATGAGAGGTTTGTCAAAAGTGGATTGGTTAGCATCTCAGAGGCCTCAGCATTTTTGACCCTCTATTGTATGTAGTAAACTATAAGACCAACCAAGAGCAAAACTTCTGGCAGCCTCTGAAAATATTTGCTCAAGTTAGTTGCAGAGAGTATGCCTGTTTTATGAATAAACAGCAATAATAAAGATATAATATTCATTTATAATATCTTAAAATTAATGAACCTTTGTCTTAGCTATTTCCTCAGAGGGCAGAACAGGTCAAAGATTTTCTGTTTCATAAAACAGAGAGAACCACTCCTATTATACCTCAACCCTGATGGAAGGAGAGGAGGCCTCCATCCTTCACCTCTGTGTCTTCAGTTCCAAAATCCATTTTGTATCAGCCTGTCCCTTTCCTGTGGCTTTCCAAAGAGAAGCTCTGGGATTTCTGAATTACCAACAGATGCCTCTTGATACAGACATTCCCAGTCAAAATGATCTGTCCTGCTCCCCATTATTATTGGGGCTTCCCTAGTGGCTCAGACAGGAAAGAATCTGCCTGCAATGCAGGAGACCTGGATTCAATCCCTGGGTAAGGAAGATCCCCTTGAGAAGGGAATGGCTACCCACTCCAGTATTCTTGCCTGGAAAATCCCAAGGACAGAGGAGCCTGGCAGGCTTCAGTCCATGAGGTTGCAAAGAGTCAGACATGACAACCATTATTATTAGCCCTGATATCTTAACATCTTTAAGGAAGATTGTCCCAGTGTTGAATGTCCAGGCCAGGAGAGGCACAGCACACTGAGGTTAGAGGAGGGACCCTACAGCCACACTTGATGTGTGAATTCTTTGACCTCTTTTCATGTGTGGGGCCTTCAGTAAGTCATTTAGTCTCTCTGAACTTCAAGTTCCTTCTCTGTAGAAGAATGTTGTTAGGAGAACTGAAAAAGTATCTCTAAAGTACTTAGAACACGATAGATAGAGAGTTAAACAGATAGACAGATAAATGTTGGTAGGCAGAAAGATACAGATAGACAGACAGATAGTCGGGGAGTACAGTCAAAGTCTGGCATTTATCCTTCATGTATTCATCTCCTACATGAGCAGCACTAAAGATACAAAGATAGTGAAGACATATAACCCGTGCACTTAGGCAACTCCAAGTTTAATGGGAGACAGACATTTATAACACATTACAAAGGCTGTGATAGAGTCAGAAACTAATTACTTTAGGAGTACATAAGAAGTAATTAATTCTCCTGGAGGGTTTAAGTAAAGATTCATGGACGAACCTGTGTTGCCCTGCAATGCCACTATGCCTCCAGAAGCCACTAGGAGTGAAGTCAAGGGCAAGGTGAGCGAGGGCCAGATACAATAAGCTCATGAATGACACCTCTCCTAGTACAGCACACCCAACAATGTTATCTATTCACACATATCCTCCCCAACTGAACCAACCCTTGACCTTGTTTTTGCTACCAGCACTTCAAGAGTTAAAGCTCCTCTCCAGGACTATTGCTTTGAAAGCAACTCTATTGAGCAGTCAGTTGTTAGTTGTTAGAGGCACAAGAGGCCATACACTCAAGTACACATACACACACACACACATACACACACAAACACTGCTACATAAATGTACATATGCATGCATGTATGTACACAAACATATGCATATTAAGTAAATAATATACATATATATTAAGTATACATAGTATGTAGTAAGCACCTGAGTGGGTAGCTCTTGGCTAAGGCTCAAAAGATAAAAACCAGTATAAGACATGTGCCCATATAAAGCCTATAATACAGTGAGATATATGGCATGCCATACCATGTGTACTGCTGGCACAAAGGGAAAGGAGGAAGGCATTCTGTAATAGTGTCTAAGTTGCTACTTACAAAGTTGGGAAATAAACTGAGACATTTCAGTATTCTCTACTTGTAAGCACTATCAGCACCAACAACCATAACATTAAAAGACGCTTACTCCTTGGAAGGAAAGTTATGACCAACCTAGACGGCATATTGAGAGGCAGAGACATTGCTTTGCCAACAAAGGTCCGTATAGTCAAGGCTATGGTTTTTCCAGTGGTCATGTATGGATGTGAGAGTTGGACTATAAAGAAAGCTGATCTCTGAAAAATGGATGCTTTTGAACTGTGGTGTTGGAGAAGACTCTTGAGAGTCCCTTGGACTGCAAGGAGGTCCAACCAGTCCATCCTAAAGGAGATCAGTCCTGGGTGTTCATTGAAGGGACTGATGCTAAAGCTGAAACTCCAGTACTTTGGCCACCTGATGCGAAGAGCTGACTCATTGGAAAAGACTCTGATGCTGGGAGGGGTTGGGGGCAGGAGGAGAAGGGGATGACAGAGGATGAATTGGCTGGATGGCATCACTGACTTGATGGATGTGAGTTTGGGTAGTCTCCAGGAGTTGGTGATAAACAAGGAGGCCTGGTGTGCTGTAATTCATGGGGTTGCAGAGTCGGACATGACTGAGCGACTGAACTGAATTGAACAAAAAAAAGGTAAAATAAAAAAGGAACCACTATTAGATATTTTGTATCCAATACAAAATCCCTGGTGACTCAGACGGTCGGTAAAGAATCTGCCTGCATTGAGGGAGACCTGGGTTCAATCCCTGGATTCGGAAGATCCCCTGGAGGGCATGGCAACCCGCTCCAATATTCTTACCTGAAGAACTTCCATGGACAGAGGAGCCTAGCAGGCTACAGTCCATAGGGTTGCAAAGAGTCGGATACAACTGAGCGACTAAGCACAGCACATTCAATACACACATTCTGTGACCATCAGGAAGCCACGTTCTCTCAGCAGGGCCTCACTGAAGATGGATACTGTCTTCCCAGCAACATGTGTCACTCTAAGACAGCAATGCTCCATTTAGGGTCCATGATTATAGAGCGGCATCCTCATTCAGGGATCAGGAAAGCCACATTCTAAACCTCAGAAAATCCACATTCTAAACCAAACATGGCTATGGAAATAGTTGAATGCCTTCAGCCATTTCACACCTTTTTGTTTCCCCATCTAAACGTGAAGAGACTATCCTAAATAATCAGTAAAATGATTTCCAATTGTGGCATCATTTTAAAGACAGAGGCAACCATTCCTGAAAGCCCACCCAAATGGCACCTTCTTTGCTTCTGTGTTCCTTTTTTCTCCAGCCCAAGTATCCTCATTTTATTGCAGAGCCAGAGAATTCAAACTACAGATCCCCTTGGGAATGCAGAGTCATCCTCAGACTTCTATGCGTTGGCTGATTAGAAATCTCTCCATCAGCTTATTTTCAAATGTATTTGGCCTGTAAGAAAGACATGAATTTGGGGGGTCCAGTGCGCAGAATATTATGGGCTGAATGATATTCATATTCATATGTTGAAGTCCTAAACCGCAATACTTTGAAATGTAATCATACTTGGAGCTACGGTCTTTAAATGGGTAATTAGGTTAAAATAAGGCTTTTAGTGTGGAGCACTAATCCAATATGACTGGTGTCCCTATAAGAAGTGGGAGAGACAGCATGGAATGCCCAGCAGAGAGAAAAGGCCACATGAGGACACAGAGGGAAAGTGGTCATCTGCAAGACCAAGAGAGGGGCCTCAAGAGAAACAAAACCTCCCAACACCTTGTTCCTGAACTTCTAGCCGCTACACTGTGAATTCTAACAGTCACTTTTGGGGGGCCAAAACGTCTGAATCAATTGGCCCGCATAGACATTTCCAAAATGTATGAATCCTCTAGATGTAAGAACTGGTGCCTTTCTAAGTTACACTGAACTAAAGCAAAACATTGTATCAGAAAATAATTTGATTCAGTGTGTTCTGAAATCCTCTAAGAAAAGCTGTCCTCCACAGTACAACTTTTTTTTTTTCTTCTGGGAAACTTTGTTTTAGCATGTTTTATTCAGACCATCTGAGCTAAAGCACAATTGTGACTTGATTAATACTTCCAAGTGGAAGCCACTGCAAAGTTTCTCCTACATTGATTAGTGTCTTCCAGCTGCCTAAAAACCCACAATGAATTCACAATGCATTAGGGATCGCATCAGGGGGTTATTTATGGATGAGGAACATGCTATCACTATCTCTATTGTGCTATCTATATGTCAAAGGATCAGAGACTTATTATTGGGTCCTTTCAGGCATTATTCCCACCCAGAGTGAATGACTGTTTCTGATTAGTCTTAAATTAGCTTATCTGCAATTTATTTTTTACACGGGGTGCAATCATTTGCTTTTGTATGAATAAGAATCCATACTTATCCATCACCATGTCTTGCCATAAATCTGTACAGAACTGCCTGTGGGCCTGAGCTAGAGCTTGTCACCAGCATTAATGGGTTACCCAATATGCTCACCACTGAGCGTGAACCCAGTCTCTTATCTGGCTCCACCATGAAAGTAAATAAATAAGCAAAATGCTAAAAATAAATGGAGCCCTATCTTATTCAAAACGTTATCTGCATCAGCTGAGGAAGAATCCAAGGGAATCAGCTCTGTCGTGGAGTTGTTCTGTGGTGTTAAGAACTGTAGGGCATTATGCCTGAGGAGACAATGAGGTACAGAACTGAGATTCCCCAGTAACTGATTAGAATTTACACAATATGAAATAAATAATGAGCTCCAGATTCTTAGCTAGACAGGCAACAGACCTAAGTTTTATCATGGGCATGGTGATTTTTAATGAATGGGAATGGATAGATGAAATCAAAATGCAGGGGAAAACATGAAGCTCAATTAAACCGAGTATCTATTCTCTGAAAGAAGTTACTCTATTTATCCCAAACTGAGATCTGCAGCTTAGTCTATGAGTGCTGCTGAGTAATCAATAATCAAAGGCAGGAATGCTTTCAATACCCAAAGCTTCTAAACTAACAAGAAAGAAGTGGATGGATAGACAAAAATAAATAGAGAAATAGAGCGGCCAATTCTATCTTAAAATGGTTCTTAAATGCAGCCTTACCTAATGGGGCCTGAATGTCATGCCAAAAGAAAATAAAAAAAAAAAGAGAAAAATAACAATAACAACCAAAAGAAACAAAAGAATTCTTTTGATTACAGTTTCTGAAACATGCAGCTTTTCCAGCTACTTTCTCTTAGAAATAGTGAGAGTGTTTCTGAGTATACACATGCAATCTACTGGATGCATTTTAGTTATTCTGTGTCTTTCATTTCTGTTAGCCTTAGGGCTGTACAGATACCCCTCTGGGTTAATGTCTCACTGTCAAGGCTCGTGCCCCATTGGGAAGTTCAGTCGCTTCTTTCAGAAGTTCCTTCAGATCCTACCCCTCACTGTCAAAAACTCTGGCATCTTCTGTTGCTTTTTCATTCCCTTTTATGTATCTTCTTTTTATTGTTTTTTTCTTCTTCTTTATATGTCTTCCTCTCTTTCCTCCTGCTGTTCTTATTATCTCTAGTCCCACAGGTTCTCATCTTTCGTTTTCTTTGTTTTCTGGGTTTCACTGGAAGTGTCTTTGACTCCATCTCAGTTATCTCTAGGATTCTCTTTCAGCATTATTTTCCCCTCCAATCAATGCCTTTGTTGTTTAAAGCTACAGTGGTCTTCAATTAGTCTCATGGGCTATTTGTGACAAGAAGGATGACTTGTCTTCTTTTGCAGCAGAACTAACACGCTGCCATCCATCAATCTGGAGATTATTTCATGTATTTAGGATGTCAGGGGTCAGTATGATACTAAATAAACAATACTTGACTGAAAAATCCCAAGGAGATTACTTTCATTCTCTGTGGGGCTCCTATTCCTGGTTAGCAGTATCTGCCAACAGAGAAGTCAAGTACTGATGAATTTTACTGTTATTAACTTAAACTGTCTGCATTCATAGAGAATGTGGATCTGCCAATGTGTTTCAAAGCATCAACAGGAAAGAGATGTGGATACATAGTGTTTACTTTTATGTACTACTGACTAGTCATGTGTATGTTTGTAATTGGTGGGACTAAGAATTCTCTACACAGATGCATATACCATGAACTGATTTTATTCTCAAAACTATACAATACTGTTATGACCCCTGAACAGCTGTGAACACAAATTGCTGAGATGAGCTATTTTACTTATTTGATTGATTCTTAAGTAAACATTCATCTAAGCTGTTGATTTCTGCAATACAACATAGTTCTGAATGTCCTGTTTTTGTTTTTGTTTTTGTTTTTTCTGAATAAGTATTTAGTCAATTTGAATTATAATCGTTTTTTAGTCAATGATCACAATCCACGCCCCTCTTTCTGAATGCCCCCTCTTGCCTCTGTCTGAGCCTAAAACCCTTAAGCAGCCTTACTTGTTCTTAGTCCTCCACAAGCAAGAGCAGCAAAGGAGGAAAAATTCTCCTTGAATTAATAACTGGTGATAGAGGGGCATCCCAGTCTTGGTCTAGATCACTTAATGACTCTCTTTTCCCAAAGGGGAGCCATGCCCTATTCCCATCACTGTTGTGTACATCTTATGACACGAGAAAACCTCAAGTTAGGCACATGATTTTGTCCTCTTTATTGACCTCCTCTTCTATAAATTCTGAGAGCCAAGAGGTAACAGAAGTAGGCATTTCCCCCATTATTTTGGGGGGAACAGTACCTCCTATTGAGGAGGAGTATATTTTCCTCTCCTTTCCAATTTCTTCTGAATGATCTAAGAATTGAATTGACATGAGACAGAGTAACAGCAGGAAATCAAACAAAAGTTTAATAACACATATACACAGGATAGACCCAGGGAAATGAATAACTCATCAAAATGGCTAACACCCTCACCTTTAACCACTATCTTCAGCTAAAGACAAAAGAGGATGCTGGGCATAGGAGTACTTTGGGACTTTAAAGGGGAGGAAGGCAATTCATAGGAAGATAAAAAAACAAATGTTTGGTAAACATTTACTGGGACATGCAGAGACAATGGAACACAGAGAAATTTTAATAAACAGGCTTTGCTAGATTCTTCTCTGTCTATCCCACCTAGTACATACTATCATTTTCTATGATGTTATCTCCCTTCCGAGAACAGGTCTTCTATCTAAATTCTTTTAGGGAGGTAAAGAGAAGGTCAAAGTTTCTTCTTGAGTCATTTTTCAGACCTTGATAGTTTCAAAATGACCTACATGTCGAAGAGACTTTGGGGAGGGCAGATTGTACACCCCCTACAGCTCCTTCATGCCCTACTCATCAGTAGATGCTAGTGAGTCTCCAGCCTTCAGACAAGAAGCAAACACTGGTCTCTCTGTTCAAGAGCTCTAAACTGTAAGAACATATGTCCAGAGAGTCTGTGCAAAATCAAAAGGCAGGATGTCTTGTTTAAAAATTACTAAGAACATTCAGGCAGCTACCACAGAGTATTAAACCAAGTTTCCTCTGAGTGCTGGGCCCTGTGTGACTGTACTGGTAGCAACTGATTACATGAGCCCTTCCAGCACCTCACTTTCTGTACTAAAAGCTCCTCCAATTACTTGTTCTAAGAACAGCCCTTCACGTGCTTTTTTCCAACTCTTTTGTTATATCTCTCAGTGAAAAACTGGCTCAGTCTCTCCTAAACTTGAAGTTTATCTGAGAACATCAAATTAAGAACTAAATTTTCTTTGAATTTGGATGGTGGGAATTAGTCAAACTTGCATAAGAGTGCACAGTATCTTGGGTATGTTTTAAATACTTGCTGATTGTTGTTCTTCAGTCGCTAAGTCATGTCTGACTTTTTGTGACCCCATGGACGGCAGGCAGCATGCCAGACTTCCTTGTCCTTCACTATATCCCAGAGTTTGCACCAGTCCATATCCATCGAGTCGGTAATGCTAACAATCTCATCCTATGCCACTCTCTTCTCCTTTTACCTTCAATCTTTCCCAGCATCAGGGTCTTTTTCAATGAGTCCGCTCTGCATCAGGTGGCTTATGTATTAGAGCTTCAGCTACAGTATCAGGCTTCCCAATGAATATTCAGGACTGATTTCCTTTAGGATTGACTGGTTGGATCTCCTTGAAGTCCAAGGGACTCTCAAGAGTCTTGTCCAGCACTTGATGATTAGTTTTTATTATTTGATAAGCTACACTTTCTCCATACTCCCTGGCTACCATTACAATCTCAGGGAAAAGAAGAGGAGGGCAGATGCCATCTCAATAAGTAGTACAGTATTAGGGGAACAACCCTGCCTTTAGCCAAAACAAAAAGAAGGGGACAACCTATCTTTTCTAGTGCAATAGTTCTGGGACTAAAATGGATATATAGAAGGATGGGCACAGTCACATGCACGTTCTGATTTTCCCTTTCCAGTTTTCTCTGGAGAGACTCTTGTCCTTCTCTCTGTCTGGGACTCATAAGCATGACTGCTGCATACTCAACCCTACATATCTTAGTACATGCTGCGATTCATGGGGTCACAAAGAATCGGACACGACTGAGCAACTGAACTGACTGACTGACTGACATATCCTAGTATAGTTAAGTGAGAGCACAGAGGTAAGATGGAGAGATAGTCCAGTTTTATATACCTTGTCAAACATGGCTTTGAGGTGGTAGGCACTTGAAGACTCAGGGAACCTTTTGTGGGGCCAACTGATGAGTGTGTATATGTAGGCTAAGCCTTGTGCCAGACAGACGACATGAAAGAGACTCAGAGGGATTTGTGGAGGCCACAGGAGAATAGAAAAGGTTAAATAAGCAAGGTGGGGGTCATTAGGCCCTGACCAAGACAGAAAGGTCAAGAGTTGACTATCCTCAGAAGTCACTGGTGGATGGCAACCAAAGAAGAGGAAAAATAACTTTTCCTCTACCCTTCTAAGTTCTTGTCTAAAAGCCCTATAATAATATAGGGCTAATATAATAGATTAATAAGAGAAAAGAAAATAGAAGCTTATGAACATGCATATCTCATATATACATGGAAATTCCCTGGGGAAAATGAGTAACTTCCTGAGCTAGCTCAAACCACCAGTTTACATACTTTTATTTTCAGTGGAAGACAGATAAAAGAAAAGATGTGACAAGGTCACTTATGGGGAAATGACCAGGGAAAGTATGGCAAACAAGAATAAGGTCTGTTATACAGATTTAAGTCTGCACGTTCTCCACTGATAAGATTCTCTTATGATTTAGAGTCATCCTTCTCTTCTTGATACAACAAAGGAGATGCCCATACAGATGGAGATTTCCTTTGCAAATGTAAATATCCTGTACAAAAGGGTAACTTTTGTTCTCAGGGATTCTTTGGTATCTACTCTTTCTCAAAATAATTGGCTCAAAATAACTCCTATGCTGAAGAGGTCTGTATATTTTGAGATGGCATACTCTGCTACCCTTCATAACAATATCCCGTGTACTAAAGCTACAACTCCACAGAAAAACGTGGGCACAGCTAGACGTACATCTCATGAATAGCACCAGTTAGACAGTCAACTTCTGCTACTTCTACAAGCCCATATAATCTTCTTCCCCAGGAATTCAGATGCTGTTTTTGCAGAGAAGGGATTCAGAATTTGAAATATAGCATTTTGCCTAAAGAACCTGAGGTATTCAAAAGAGATGCATTAGCGTAGCCATGAAAGAAAGCTAAAATTTAAATAGGGTAAATGCTGAAATAAACAGACACTCATTTAAGCCAGCACAGGGGATACTCCTAATAAGCCTCAGTGAAAAAGTATGTTTGAGCAAAGAACTAAGCAAGCTGAGGAACCGAGACATGAAAATAAGTATGGGAGGAATATTCCAAAGAGAGAGAAGAGTAAGTACAAAGGCCCAAGGTGGGGGAAATGACTGAAAAGGTCCAGAAAGAGCAAGGAGACCAGGGCAACTAGAGTGGCCTGAAGGGAGGGGGTGAAAAATAAGAGCTAAGATCATAGCAACAACAGAGGAATCAGCTCTTTTTAACTTTGGGGCCATTACAAGGACACTGGTTTCAATGCTAAGTAAGAGTACATCATGAGAAATGCCAGGTTGGATGAAGCACAAGCTGGAATCAAGATTTCTGGGAGAAATATCAATATCAGATATGCAGATGACACCACCCTTATGGCAGAAAGTGAAGAAAAACTAAAGAGAATCTTGATCAAAGTGAAAGAAGAGAGTGAAAAAGTTGGCTTAAAGCTCAACATTCAGAAAACTAAGATCATGGTATCCAGTCCCATCAATTCATTGCATATAGATGGGGAAACAATGGAAACAGTGAGAGATTTTATTTTGGGGGGTTCCAAAATCACTGCAGGTGGTGCCTACAGCCATGAAATTAAAAGACACTTGCCCCTTGGAAGAAAAGTTGTGACCAACCTAGACGGCATGTTAAAAAGCAGAGACATTACTTCACCGACAAACATCTGTCTAGTCAAAGCTATGGTTTTTCCAGTAGTCATGTATGGATGTGAGAGTTGGACTATAAAGAAAGCTGATTCCCCAAGAATCAGTGCTTTTGAAATGTGGTATTGGAGAAGGCTCTTGAGAGTCCCTTAGACTGCAAGGAGATCCAACCAGTTTATCCTAAAGGAAATCAGTCCTGAATATTCATTGGAAGGACTGATGGTGAAGCTGAAACTCCAACACTTTGGCCACCTAATGCTAAGAACTGACTTACTGGAAAAGACCCTGATGCTGGGAAAGATTGAAGGCAGGAGGAGAAGGGGATGACAGAGGATGAGATGGTTGGATGGCATCACCAACTCAATGGACATGAGTTTGAGTAAGCTCTGGGAGTTGGTGATGGACAGGGATGCCTGGCGTGCTGCAGTCCATGGGGCCACAAAGAGTCGGACACGACTGAGCGACTGAAGTGAGCTGAAGAAGGAAGCACTTTAGATGGACAGACTACAGGAGTGATATAATCTGACTTCTAAGATGATCATTTTAGACTGTAAGAATTAAACAAGAAGGAGGCAAAGAGATTGTTTAGGAAGGTACTGTGATAATCCAAATGAGAGATGGTGGAGGCTTGAATCAGGATAGTTAGGGTGGAGAAGTAAGAACTTTAATTTGGGACATTTTTACCTTGAGGTACTGATTATGTATTCAGGTCGAATCTGGACCTTCAGCTTTTAGATGGTACATATTTGAAGCTACCTGACTGGGTGAGCTCATCAAAGCAGTGAATGTAAAGGGAGAAAATAAAGTTAATCTAAGGATTAAGCCCTGAAGTAATTCTCTACTTAGAGGCTAGAGAGAAGAAAAAATAAGAAGAAAAAAAAAAAAAACGCTATCCAGCAAAGTGGAAAGCAAGCCAGGTAAGTGCTGCTGTTGTGGAAACCAAGTAAAGAAAGACTTTCAAGGAGGAGAGAGACAGTATGATGCCAAATCATAGTGATAGGTCTAATATGATGAAGACCATGAATTGATGGGATTTGGCTACAAAGAAGTCATAGGTGAATTTACCAAGATCAGTTTTGCTGCAGTGATGGAGGTGACTGACTGGATGGAATTCAGGAAGAAGCGGAGGATAACTGGAAAAGGCAAATATACACCACTCAAAATATTTTGCTGTAAAAAGTAGGGAAACGAGGAAATAGTCAATTAGGTATGTGGAGTCAAGCGTTTTTATCTTCATGACTAGAGAAACGGCAACATATTGCACATTGATGAGAATATTGCCAAAAATAAAAAAGGTGGAGAGAACTGCTGGACAGTGTAAGAGGAGAGGACAGGTACTATGCAAGTAGAGGAGTTAGCCATAAAGAGATGCTCAGACAGAAAGCAGGCAAGTCCTGACATGCTCACAAAATCTCACGAGATATAAAAGGGATTACAAACACTGTCATTTTAGTAATGAAATTGAAGACAATTATTAGAGATTTCCAAAAGCCAAGGAGGCAATGAAGCAAAGGGGTTTTAAAGCACAGACTAAGTCAAAAGAATGAGTCCAGCTCTACCATTCTAGACTCAGGCTTCTTTATTGTGAGAACTAAGTGTGATACTTAGCTAATCACAGTGTTACAGAGCTTAGTTGCGGTTACTCAGCACCATCCATGCCCTCTCTTTCTTGGCTCATGTTTTTCCATAATTCCTAGCTTTGGTTGCAAACAGGTATGGCTACGTGACTGAGCTCTGTATGTGTGAAAGTGGGCAGAGTGATAAACATCAGTTCCAGGCCTGGCCCCCTCTAACCTCTGTAACCTTCTTCGTCTCTTTTGCTTCCCTCATCATTCTGTCAGCAAGTGATGCAATGGAGGATTCTGAGGCCCTAGAAGATGGCAGAGGCCTTAACCGGAATGAGAATGGATCCCTTCTGATTTGATATGAGCAAGAAACAAGCCTGAATTACATTAAGGCACTAAGATTCTTGGCTTGTTGATTAGAGGTGCAAGAATTAATTAGCTAATACAATGAGTCCTTAATAAATGTTAACTATCAATATTAATGTGGTTAGCCCCAGACCACAGTGTTAATTGATGACAGAGGTCAGCAAATATTCAGGTTTTTAAGTCCCTAATGCTCTTATATGCTATGCACGAAATGATCTAATTTTTGTCCACTGTACATAAGCCATTATCCCTTTCAGAGCATAAATCCTATCAGCTAGAAAAGGGAGAAGAGAGTTAGATCTTGTCAGAACTCCCTCTATAAGCCATCTTATAATTACCTTAAGCAGCAAACTCTGTTGCTTTGGCTTTCTCCTTTTCAGTTGAAATGTAACCAAAAATAAATAATTGAGATTATGTATCACTGAATAAATCAGATTATGAGTATCTGATCTACTGATGCAGAACACCTCATACTCTACGGTTTATATCACAACTAGGTCACAAGAGAAAACACTCCCAGCTACCATCTCTAAACTTTATGTGGACAGACACTGGTTGACATTTTTCAATTAGAAATATGATAATTGCTATGCTAGAATTTGCTTAATTCAAAATGAATCCAATTTTCTTTCTTATACCTTTCCACTTGTTTAATTGGAACATAACATTAGGAAAAAACTCTTTAATATTCAAGAAGTATATCTCAAATAGCATCATGTCATGAATATTCCCCACTGTAAAGTCATATTTCTGCTTTGACCTTGTTGTCATTGTTTTGTTACATAAATTATTCAGCCTGGTAGGTCTCACAGATTAAATACTCTAGAAACAAATTAAAACGCATCCCGATAGTTTAAAAATGTCAAGGAAGTCTTCTTTTCTCCAAATACTTCTTGTCAAATGGGGTAACCCCACAAAATAGGCAAGATGATTTGTTTAGAGATCAAATTGCCAAGTGAAATAAGCATCTCTCTTCAAAAAAAACACAAAAACTTATAACTCATTTCTCATTGTTGAATTCAGTCAGGCAAAAGCAGCTTGCCCACTGACGTGTGGAAGAGAGAAACCAACACTCCTTGTCCTGCCCAACACCACAGGCTTTTTATAGTCAGGACATGCAGGCTTAAAGAAGACATATTTTCCTCAGAAGAAGCCTGCTCGAGCTTTCTTTGCCCATAGAAGAGAGGTGCCAGGAAGACGAGAGAGTTCCTGAGCAGAGCTTCCCAGAAATGTAACGGCCTGCTGCGCCATGGGTCCTGTGTCACCAGAAGTTCTCACCTAGAAGCGGGACGCCCAATCACAGCAGAAAATAAAGAGTCCTTTAATTGAATCAAAGGCTCATTCAGTCATTACTTCAAGAAACTTCTATTAAGCAACTAATCTGAGGATAAGCACTAAGAATTCAATAATAAAAAGGCAATATCCCTTAAGAAGCTACTGGCACTTCCATAAAATTTCGACTGTGCCAGGAGCTGTTCTGAGTAAGTCTGAGCGTTACAGATATGAACCCATCTAGTTCTAACACCACCTCTGTGAAGGTGGCCTTCTCATCACACTTATTTTATCAACGGTAAACTGAGATCCAGAAACTTGGCCAAGTTCATGGAGGACAAATGAGAATGGGCTGGAACACAAGCATCCTGACTCCGGGTTCACGCTCCATCTCCTGTGGATACTTCCTTATGCTCTGAGGCCCAGAACCCACCAGGAGAGATCACCTGAGACCACCACAGTTTCACACTCACAAGGGCAAGAGTAAAGGCATGTACAGAGCACAGGGACATACCTGTCCTCAGGAATTTCCAGACTGCTTTCAAATCTTTATGCCTTATTTTTAAATGGACAAGCTGAGTGCAACAGAGAGAGAACAGAGTTAGCTTCAGAGTTATGCAATTTATTCCAAATTTGGGAGATAGTATTGTTCATATATGGGCTTCCTTGGTGGCTTAGGGGTAAAGAACCCACCTGCCAATGAGGAAGACACAGGTTCAATCCCTGGGTCAGGAAGAGCCCCTGGAGAAGGAAATGCCAACCCACCCAAGTACCCTTGCCTGGGAAATCCCATGGACAGAGGACCCTGGTGGGCTACAGCCCCTGGGGTCCCTAAAGAGTCGGCCATGACTGACTGGCAACAGCAACGATTGCTCTTATGTGCAGCAGAGCCCATACCCTTGTGAAGAAGGGTATCTAGCCTTCCCACCTCATAACACCAGCCTTTCACCTTGCGGAAGTGCTCTGCAGTGCTAACGTCATCTGTGAACTCTGCTGCTATGTCTAGTCAGGCCTCTTTCCACTAAAATCAGGAGAAATAGGTTCGTGAGGCCATGAGTTCAGGATTTTTTAAAAAAATTTAAATAGTTAATTTAAGCTCTTAGAGTCATTTTGACATTAAAATGAATTAACCTCAAGACCATTATGATCAGCCATATAGGAAACAATATATCAGATTCTCTAACAAATCGATTCCCCTTAAATACAGTTGATTCTGAGATTCTTTTTATTGTCAGCCTACCTGCAAAAGGTATAAATGCTAAAGCCCGTCCAATGAGGCTTCAGTAAATATCCTTAGTATACTGACATTCCATCTTTCTCTTTTCCAAGGCTGTCACCTATTCTGATAAAAATTTATCTGCATTACTCAGTTCTTTCAAAAGTTCACTCCTCCTTAAAGATGGATGCGAGTAGTGATTTAGAGATACAGGCACCAAGTTTGTTGGTCTTTTTGCTTCACAAATAAACCTCTCTACTTAAGAATAATAATTACCATGGTAACCCTAACAGCTTAGGAATCATTCAAGCAAGCAGTTTCTAAGGGAGAAAAAAATCTCACCATTTCTGACGTTCCTTTAACCCTTCAAGATTCAGTGTCCATTTCCCCATGGCAGGGTCAATTTGATTTAACTTTTTAAATCAAAATAGATACAACATCTTTTCAGTGGAGGCATCAGGAGGAGATGGACAGAAACCGAAATACTATTTTTAATAGTAACGTGATCACATTTAAAGAAGTATAAGCCAAATACGGCATTTGAAATGACATTTGCCTCCCACACAGGGACACTTGCACATCTCAGCTCTGAGATGAGGGTCTAAGTGATACACGGCACTGTTGGTCTGCAGTCAGTGCGGAGGCTGTACCTCAAGCCCTTCAGCCTCCTCTTCTTTTCCTTGTGGAGCATAAAACTCAGATTATCAGGAAATGAACAATCCAGGTAGCATAATTTAGCTGTAATTGCACCTCTGGACTGGAAGTTGAGGCTAGACCAGGGTCACACGACTTCTCTGTGTGCTTTTTTCCTCTTCCCTTTGCTTAATATGGCATTTTGCCAGCAGAGCCAATGAAACCCTGAAAATGTGCTGCACGTGCAATGTAATAGGAGCAAATACATACCTCCCAGCAAAGCACAATTCCTACTGAACTAACACCAAACTGGATTTATACAACCACACTAGAATAATGGACTCTCAGCTAATCTCATGGACTATGCACAAAATCTTAAAAATATCATATACTTTCTAGCATTGCTTATTAGTGGTTAGAGAAGAAGGAATTCTCAATCTGAATCCCTCTCCAGTAAAAACTGCATTCTGTCAGTTCATTTGAAAAGCCAATTAGAGCACTATCAGAGGAAGAAATGGAAAATTATACTGTCCACATACAAGTGCGTTCATCTTTCTCTGAGAAAACCTAAGCTTGATTTGTGAGCGTCCTTCATTAATATCTCAGAATATATTTTTTTCTCATTTATTTTACTCCATTGTTTGCAATTTCATTACATAATTTAAATTGCATTGTCTCTGAACAGTATAGTTCATCTGGTGAATTTGTTCTGTCAGTAAGCTTACTTCTTTGTGTGTGTCTATTAAAATTTTAATAAAAGTTTCACTAGTAGGCAAGTCAGCAGTACTTTCAGAGAATTATCAATATTTCGTACATGCTCTTTATGACAATGAAGATGGAGAACAGGAAGGTAAAAGATGGAGGGATACAATAAGCACAATTTTCTAACAAAGATTTGATGATGATTAACATTATTATTATTATTATTTTATGAGCATTTCCTTCTTCAAGGTAACCTCTCCAGAAGAAAAAGAAAATGTATTAAGAGGAACAGCCAGGCAATTTTTCCCTCACAAACCCCTTTATCTTCCCATCAACTCTTGATGCACATACAGTGCAATGAGCCTCTGAAAATAATGGTTTGTGGCCTTGGTAACTGAAGGCAAGAGGCAATATAACCATTGCCGAATCTCATGATGGGAATGAAATAAACTTCTGTCACTACATTTTATCTCTTTCCCAATCCTTTCTCACCTTCAAATCATTCTTCATTTTCAGCCTTTAGCATTACACTTCATTATTTCTTCTTTCCAAAAATGTGGCACCAAGGTCTACAGCCAGAGGAAGAGCTTCAAGTAGACTAAACAAGATTCTTTTCAAAACTGCTTGAGGCAGTTTTTGAGTTCCCCTGGTTCGGACCTTGGAAGCTTAAATGACCCTGAATTCATGACACCAAGCCAGACAGTTTTAATTTTCACGTTGAGATAAAGACAGTGTAATAACATCACCTTCTCCAAATGACCTGAGAGTCCCTGAGATTGGCATCCAATCCTCCTTATTGTCATTTCCTAGTCCTCCCCTACCCTCTAATAACATGTTTTTCTTTATTCATAAATATTATCATCTCTGCTATCTTGAATGTAGGAAACTAAAGTGATTTCAAAGTCTCACAAAAAGCTGGATGTCTTTTCAGCATCTCCAGCAGCCCTCAATTGTAGAAGTACCAAGGAAGTTTATGCTTTCAGATCTCTTTTCCTTCTCTCTGCCAGAGTGCCTAAACTTCCAAGTTAGAGGCCATTTTTGGGTATGATAGTTATATATATATATATATATCTTAAAATGTAACTGACTCAGGGAGGAAAAAGGCATTAAGTTAGTTATCTATAATGGTCTAGGTAAATTCCTGCATTTGAACTCATTATCTTCCCCTGGCATGTAGCTTAAATAGAGTATCAAGGGAAGAATATTTATTAGTAGTAAAAATTAATAAGGCTATTGTGCCTATTTCAGAGCACTGAACGTTCTCAGGGGAAAACACTGTTAGGGGGAAAACCTCCATGAGAATTATAGAGGGATTATGGAGACAATTTTGCAGGCAAAAAGAAAAAAGACCCAGGATAGACATGAGATGGAGATGAAACTAAAGAAGCTCAGTTCCTCTTTTTATTACCCAGGACCATGGGGGTACACCAGGACCCTACAAAAAGCCCCTGTGGACATGCCCTTCAACTAAACCTTCTATCCTGAGACCTGTAAATCCTCTATCCTAATTATCACATTGCTGAAATGATTTTCCAGTTATTAGAACTATAAGACTTTTTGTTACATCTTCCTGGTGGCTCAGGTGGTAAAGTGCCTGCCTGCAATGTGGGAGACCCGGGTTCGATTCCTGGGTCGGGAAGATCCCCTGGAGAAGGAAATGGCAATCCACTCCAGCACTCTTGCCTGGAAAATCCCATGGACGGAGGAGCCTGGTAGGCTATAGTCCATGGAGTCGCAAAGAGTCGGACATGACTGAGCGACTTCGTTTTCACTTTCAAGGAACATATATAAATATTTACAATATACATTTGTAAACATATATGCAAATACATATAATAAGTGCACCATCAGACTGACATTGACATGGGGCTCTTATTGACTGTTTTCTTTTGCCTTCACCTGACTGGCTTCCCCCTAAGTTAGAGGCTATATTATTCCAAAGTTTTCTGCATCCAAAAAGAAAGTCAGTAATCATACTCAGATTATTTATCTGAATATAAATAATTATATATTATAATCATACTCAGCTTGTGTCATGAAGGGATGAAGAAAGTACAAGTGAAGAGAGTGATGCAACATTATACTAGAGTACAGTCTATTCTTAAGATAGATGAAAACATGTATTCAAATAAAACTGAAGAAAAATGAATTGAAAAAAGAAAAAATGGGAAACTATGTGAGGGGCATATACAGACTCTTCATACTATCTTTGCATCTTTTCTGTAAATCTATAATTATTTAAAAATAAAATTTTATTAAAAGAACAGAAGGGAAAAAAAAAAAGATAAAAACAAGATGTAGAGTAGAAGAAAGAAAAGGAGAATGAGAAAGACCATAATATTAAGACTGGGTGATGAGTAAGGAGAGACAGCTAACTTTTTTAAAGAGTTCTCACTCTCTCCAGGCACTGAAGTAGGTGCCTTCTTTGCTGTTGTTCATTAATTCTGACATCATTCTTATGAGGTAGATATTATTATTCTCACTTAAAGATGAAGCATGTTATGACTCTAGAGGATAAAACTGTATCAAGACCACACAGACAGGAAGCAATCCAGCTAGAATTTGATCCACTGTGTCCTAGATTCTAATTCTAAATCTTCTAATATAACATTGTATATCAGTTATACAATAAAAATAAAATATTTTAAAAAGAACTCTGAACTTTTCCTCAGGTCCACTTTCACCTCTTATTGTTCCCTGCAGTCTTTGCCTTTGCTAGACAACTATTTGATAGACAGGTATCCAATCAAACCTTCCTCTGATTCAGCTGCTGTTATTTTTTTCCTTCGGCATAAGATAAGCTGTCCTTGTGAAACACCCAGGTCTGTGTTTAACTTTGTAAGGCAAGGAGTTCAAGGAAAACCCAGCTGAGGTACCCAACCCTCAGTGCTGTGATAGTTGCATTTTATATCAAATAGTCTTCTAATATTCTCTTTGACAAGTAGAATCCACACTCCCTCCTGTTAAATTCTTAATGGCTTCCCTTGTGGTTGGCTTCTGGTTCTGATTTCATCATAATTTAGACTCCTTAGTTTATGTCAGTAAAATTGTCTAGAATAACATCACGGCCCTTGACTAGAAGCCCTTGATGTATCCAGGAAACAAGGTGTATGCTCATGTAAGAGTATCACTGTCTCTCTTGCTTGTTCATTTTTATTTCTCCCTCTCCCTGGCTGTTTTTGCTTTTATTTTTTTCCCCTCTTTTTTCCCCCCATTCTGCTTGTAATGTTTCTATTGCTTCTTAAAACACACTTGAAAAGAATCCATAATGGATTCATGTTATTTGTTGGGAGATATTCCAAAAGGATGTATCTGATCTCAAAATCTTGAGTTGCAATTTAGTGATGCATTTTATTATAGATTTGTGCGTTGTTGTTCTATAAATGTTAGGTTATCTCAACCTCTGGGAAAGAGGGAAAATATTCAGCACCACACACCATACCTTTTCCTTCTGGTGCTTTAAGTAGTTTTTTGGTTTGTTTGTTTTATATATATATATATATATATATATATATATATATTAATGCTTGAAGGAGTCTGCTCAGACAATGACTTATTTCAATTTAAGTATACAAATTCCTCCAGTTTTCATAAAAAGCGTCCATATTTGGGAGT
This sequence comes from Capricornis sumatraensis, assembly GCF_032405125.1. Classification (NCBI taxonomy): domain Eukaryota; kingdom Metazoa; phylum Chordata; class Mammalia; order Artiodactyla; family Bovidae; genus Capricornis; species Capricornis sumatraensis. Next base: position 43,616,439 of record NC_091087.1, read on the forward strand.
GACCTTCTATAAAATACAGCACAGGACTTCTTCATTTCTCTCAACATTCTCTCAAAGGGTGAAGTTATTTTAACAGGAAAGATTTTATTCTTCAGATATCCTGGTAACTACTGGAGTTGATGCAGGATACTCAAAAAATCTGTTCCTCTAAAACACAGATTAACAGTGCTCTTCTCAGACTCAATATGTCTAAACCCATAATGCCACACTCTGAGACAAAACAAAAAACATAAAAGTAATGTATAATTTGCCCTTGCTTCTTTCCACCAGTCTGTCTGTAATAGGCATATTTGCCCCACAAGGTCCCTCACATATAGTTTGCCACCAAAGTTCATGTTCTGGAGTTCTCTTTGATAGCAAGTTTAGACGGGTGCAAGACAAGGCCATCATTAATTAGTTTCATACACAGGGTGACCATACAGCTGGTCCTCTAAATCAGGATATTTTTGACAGTGAAATTATAAGCTATTAATAATATATATTAGGAAAACTTGTACAAACTAACATTGTCCTAGGCTAGGTTGAGATGTAATGTCATTTTGTTCTCTGGTATAATTATTAATAGTATCTTCTTTCACTCTCAAAGTGTCACCATTTGAAGCAAGAGATTAAATTAGTGGTTCTCAAGCTTTTTGGTCTCAACTACTTAACCGTATTAAAAATTAATTAGGACCCACTCAAAATAGCTTCTGTTTATGTGGACTATATCTTTCAACATTTACATGGTTAAAACTGAGCCATTTAAAAAATATGTATTTATTAATTTACTTAGAAAGAAAAATAAATGCATTATATGCTTACATAGATAGTTTTACAAACTCTATTTTCCAAAATCAATTAGGGAGAAGGTGCATTGTTTACATTTTTGGGAATCTCTTTAATGTCTGGCCTAATAGAAGACAGCTGGATTCTCAGAGTTGCTTCAAGATTCAATCTGTTGTAATATCACATGTTATATAGCTTCTGGAACTCTCATGAGAAATAAGAGTTTAAAAAAAAGATCTTGGTATTATTATGAAAATAATTTTTTCCTTGCAGACTCCCTGTTTACACTTTGAGAAC